>NC_134353.1:367787005-368387005 GCF_048569485.1 Anomaloglossus baeobatrachus
TCCTAGAAGTGCCCCCACAGTCCCCACCCTGGATGTGCCCCATCCATCCTTCTTACAGTCCCCACCCACCATCCCCACAGCCCCAGTCCCTAATGTACACTTGCTTTGGCAAAACTAATTGTATTTGGTCCTGCCAATAAAGCTTATTTGATTTGATTTGATTTGATTTGATTTGATAGAGGGATAGATAGAGGGATAGATAGAGGGATAGATAGATAGATAGATAGATAGATAGATAGATAGAGGGATAGATAGAGGGATAGATAGAGGGATAGATAGATAGAGGGATAGATAGAGGGATAGATAGATAGATAGAGGGATAGATAGAGGGATAGATAGATGGATAGCGGGATAGATAGATAGATAGATAGATAGATAGATAGATAGAGGGATAGATAGATAGATAGATAGAGATAGACAGAGGGATAGATAGCTGGATAGAGGGATAGATAGATAGATAGAGGGATAGATAGTTAGATAGAGGGATAGATAGAGGGATAGATAGATAGAGGGATAGATAGAGGGATAGATAGATAGATAGATAGATAGATAGATAGATAGATAGATAGAGGGATAGATAGATAGCTAGAGGGATAGATAGATGGATAGAGGGATAGATAGAGGGATAGATAGATAGAGGGATAGATAGAGGGATAGATAGATAGATAGATAGATAGATAGATAGATAGATAGATAGATAGATAGAGGGATAGATAGAGGGATAGATAGATGGATAGCGGGATAGATAGATAGATAGATAGATAGATAGATAGAGGGATAGATAGATAGATAGATAGAGATAGACAGAGGGATAGATAGCTGGATAGAGGGATAGATAGATAGATAGAGGGATAGATAGTTAGATAGAGGGATAGATATATAGATAGATAGATAGAGGGATAGATAGATAGATAGATAGATAGAGGGATAGATAGATAGAGGGATAGATAGAGGGATATATAGATAGATAGAGGGATAGATAGAGGGATAGATAGATGGATAGAGGGATAGATAGATAGATAGAGGGATAGATAGATAGATAGATAGATAGATAGATAGATAGAGGGATATATAGAGGGATAGATAGAGGGATAGATAGATGGATAGAGGGATAGATAGATAGATAGATAGAGGGATAGATAGATAGATAGATAGATAGAGGGATAGATAGATAGATAGATAGATAGATAGATAGATAGATAGATAGATAGATAGATAGATAGAGGGATAGATAGAGGGATAGATAGAGGGATAGATAGATAGATAGATAGATAGATAGATAGATAGATAGATAGATAGAGGGATAGATAGAGGGATAGATAGAGGGATAGATAGATAGAGGGATAGATAGAGGGATAGATAGATAGATAGAGGGATAGATAGATAGATAGATAGATAGATAGAGGGATAGATAGATAGATAGCTAGAGGGATAGATATATGGATAGAGGGATAGATAGAGGGATAGATAGATAGATAGAGGGATAGATAGAGGGATAGATAGATAGAGGGATAGATAGAGGGATAGATAGATAGATAGATAGATGGATAGATAGAGGGATAGATAGAGGGATAGATAGATGGATAGAGGGATAGATAGATAGATAGATAGATAGAGGGATAGATAGATAGATAGATAGAGATAGATAGATAGAGGGATAGATAGATGGATAGAGGGATAGATAGATAGATAGATAGAGGGATAGATAGATAGATAGATAGATAGATAGATAGATAGATAGATAGATAGATAGAGGGATAGATATATAGATAGATAGATAGAGGGATAGATAGATAGATAGATAGATAGAGGGATAGATAGAGGGATAGATAGATAGATAGAGATAGATAGATAGAGGGATAGATAGAGGGATAGAGGGATAGATAGATAGATAGAGGGATAGATAGATAGATAGAGGGATAGATATATAGATAGATAGATAGATATATAGATAGAGGGATAGATAGATAGATAGATAGAGGGATAGATAGAGGGATAGATAGATAGAGGGATAGATAGATGGATAGAGGGATAGATAGATAGATAGAGGGATAGATAGATAGATAGAGGGATAGATATATAGATAGATAGATAGAGGGATAGATAGATAGATAGATAGATAGATAGAGGGATAGATAGAGGGATAGATAGATAATGGATAGAGAGTAGATATAAAAATACATAGAAGCTTTTACTATCTAATCAGAAGCTGTAGGAGCAGCACGTGGCACATTGGACTCCTGCATAATTTCTAATTAGATTAAACAGATTGATCTCCCCATAAATGTAGTTAGAAGATGAGGAGTGCTAATCTCTAATGTCTTCTTCCCTATGTTTATTTCATAGGAGAAAGTTGACAAGTCCTCCTTAAGAACATGCGCTGTAACATGAACCAGCGGCTCCACATTACTGACATTGAGAATTTACTGGTTTACCTTGAATGTTCCTGGTAAATCTGGCTTTTGTAGGAGATAGCTATTTAACCCATTCAGCACCTGCATGCCTTCATACAAGGGATCAGGATGACTTTGATCTGCACCTTAGGAATAGTTAGCTTATCTGGCTTTCATTGCACACTTACTGTAGGTCGCTGTCAGAGAAATTTATGCCCAGGGTTCAAGAGTCCTAAAAAGCCGCCTGAATAAATAGATATATGTCATGGATTACCACCACTCCACATATAGACTGTCAGCGTGCAGTGCCACCTAGAGGGAGTGCAAGACCTTGCATCAGGACTGTTTTATAGGAAAAGCTCCAATCAGTATGGATATTATGTACGATAAACAGATATAGTATAACAGATCAATTGGAATCAAGAAATGTATTTTCATAATTTAAGGGGTTTGGCCTTGTTGTACGTGCTTCATCTGTATGCACCTGTTTCATCAGGGAGAGTAACAATAAACATGGCCTAATCTGGATGTGTCAGGAAATGATTTGCTTTCCTTCTCCTGCAATACATATTGTGGTAGCGCTCGCTCGTACCTGCCAGGGAATGCATGAGCTTTTATCACAACAATGCTGTATCTCTAGGACAACTGCTTGAGAGTTTCAATTTGCTCAGGAAATCCTGAGATAAAGATTTGGTTAATCTATACTCACAGAAGTTACTGCAATTGTCAGACCTGTCCAACCAGACGTGAAATCTAGTAGATGCGTTTCCCTCTGAACATTCCTAGTCCTGTGTGGCATTCTTCTGAGATCAGTCTGGGTCATAATAACAGAATTACCCAAATATGCTAATGCTTTGCATTTTTATGAGATTCCATATAGGCACATTAATTCACAAAACAGAGTATTTTCAATATTTGTAATTAAAAGGGTAGACTAATGTTGTCCCCTTTCCGTATGCCCCTTTAGGGCATGTGGACAATACAACCGGGAATCCTCTACCCCCAAGTAGTCAGATTGGTGAGTGACTAAATAAGAATGGCTCTCATTAAGGATGACCAGTCCTGAACTGTGGTTGCTCACCCATTACATTACAAAGGGTAATCTTGAAGAGAGAAACCTTTAATTTGAAAGGATCGGGCAGCATGTATCAGCTATCAGGTTTCCATTAAGTTGGGTGCTATCATTTTTTTTAATACCTTTGATAATTGTATAACATTTTTCATAAAATTCACTGCTCATAATCAGTTTATCTAATCAGAGACAAAATGCAGCCCTGAGTACAGCGTCAGATTCGAGTACCCTAAACCCACCAAAGACAATCATTATTGGGGTCCACCATGCTGCTATATCAGCAATATAGAAATAATACAAGGACATTAATTCAAATGTGCTAATATCTTTCCATAATATAAAACACAGCGGGCCCGATTCATCAAGACAGGCATTATTCACGAAAATCTTGATGAGGGGGCGTGCTGGAATCATAGACTCCTGATTAATGAATAGGTACACTCCTCTAAATGAATCTGTAGTGTATGATGAGTGTCACTGACAACAAGTCTTGCTCATTGACAGTCTGATCCCCACAGTTAGGCAGCGGGGAGCTGGCTGTCAATCTGCATGATGTTGGCAGTGATGGTGTGCCGACAGAGCAGAGTGGAAGAGAAGCCACTGCTCTGTTAATTTGATTTCGCATGCAGCATGAGACTTGTTGGTAGTAGACATGTTACATCAGACAGGAGAGATTATAGATTCTCTATATACTACATGACACAGGAGAGCTGACAGATCCCCTAAATACTACACCACATAGGAGAGCTGACAGATCCCCTAAATACTACACCACATAGGAGAGCTGACAGAATCTCTATATACTACACCACACAGGAGAGCTAACAGATCCTCCATATAGTACACTACACAGGACAGATCCTCTATATACTACATTACACCATAGAGCTTACAAATCCTCTATATACTACACTACATAGGAAAGCTGACAGATCCTCTATACAGTATATCACACAGGATAGCTGACAGACATTCTATATACTACACCACACAGGACAGCTGACAAATCCTTTATATACTAGACTATATAGGAGAGCTGACAAATCCTCTATATACTACAACACATCGTAGAGCCGACAGATGCTCTAGAATACACCACACAGGAGAGCTGAAAATTCTCTATATACTAGACTACATAGGAGAGCTGACAGATCCTCTGTATACTACAGCACACAGTAGAGCCGACAGATACTCTATACTTCACCACACAGGAGAGCTGACAGCTCCTCTATATACTACACCACACAAGAGAGCTGACAGCTCCTCAATATACTATACCACACAGAAGAGCTGTTAGATCCTCTACATACTAAACAAAAGAGAAGAGTCAACAGATCCTCTATGTACTACACCACACAGGAGCTGACAGATCCAAGATATGGACACAGGGAATAGTCAAAATTAACACTGCTGTGCAGACAACAGTGTTGGTCTTAGCAGCACTGCTATACTGCTATATTCAACACTGGGAAAGAGTAGTGATATGGTGACAGCTGATCGGAACAACCGCATTCTGGTCAGCAGGCAGAGTGAGCTGGGAGATGCAGCAGAAGGTGGTGGCAATTAGCGTGTACCGTCCTCCCTAGCTGCCCAACTACAGGTGGAGCAGAGAGCTGTGAAAGCTGCCCGCAGCAACAATTACCAGTGCAGGTCCCTGGGCCTCCCAGAGAATCCTCCGGTACTCTGGTGGGCTAGTCTGACTCTGCCTGAATCTCCCTGCTGGTACCTCTACCAAATTGCTAATTTTGTCAAAATAAAGCATATCCAGGCAATCCTCTGCGGGGTATGTCTTCTGTGATGTCATACGCCCTATTAGGGTATGAGGACAGAGTTTGTCTTCATGGTGCAACCCCTTTAATAGGAATCTATTATTCATTTAGTTGTCTCTGTTTAGATTAGCTGCTTACATAACACCCAGAAACTGAAACAATATATATCCCCTCAGTACTTGGCACAATATATGCTATATGCACTAAAACTGATACCTTATGGTATATAACACCTGTCCTTCAGAAGGCAGTTGACTTTCATCAATGGTTAAGCAAAGGTTCTGCGGAGTCAGAATGTATGTAGCTGTTTCAGGTAAGGATTTTATGCCTGATCTAAATTTTTTGTAAGCTATTTAATATGATCCTTAACGGTATTTTAACAGGAAAACATACTTTGAAATATTTGGTATGCTATTATCGCTAAATACAATAAAGACTGTGTTTTCTTCTTCTTGGACGTGCTTCCAGGAAACACATTGTCTTATATTATCTCCTCGGTGTTTGTCCTGCAGATACATTATCTGAGGCTTGTGCTATGCATGGTCCCTGGGGAAAGTAGAAAGAATAGTTTGAAGTAGAATATACTTCAGGAGTGAATACACAAATGTCGCACATACTAGAGCTATAGTCATTTTACACTATGGAAGGTGTGATTGTTAGAGAAGTCTGTTTGATAAAAAACTTCATAAATAATGTTCACGGTCCTGAGATGTGAGGAAAAACTTCACATGATAAGTGTGAAGAAAAATTATGTAATTATTTTCGAACAAAGTTATTTTGCATAGTTCCGTTTACCATGTTCATTTAGTTACTGTGATGTTTCTTATTCTTTTACTAATTTTTAGAACAAACTATTAAAATAGAGCCAAGTTATGCATGCCTTACAGTGATATGATTATCTAATATCTGTAAACTTCTACAGGACTTCGAAAAATCGAAGTCGAAAAATTCAGCAATAATATCAGGTACCTGAAGAAATTGGGCATTAACATGCCTATCACAATAAGTTAATGACTTCTGAAATCGTCAATTTTGCCAGTACTGGTATTGGCCAAGTATTCAGTATGTAGAGAGGTTGGCCGATACCCTCAAATGGCAAATTTTAGGATAGAGAAGGTATGGGCATGAATATTTAACATCATGTGCACGTTCATAGGAAAGTGAGGAAGATAATCCTTACAAACCGCATGAACTTTCCAGTTTTGAAATCTATGGACATATCTTCTAGA
Source organism: Anomaloglossus baeobatrachus (assembly GCF_048569485.1). Lineage (NCBI taxonomy): Eukaryota > Metazoa > Chordata > Amphibia > Anura > Aromobatidae > Anomaloglossus > Anomaloglossus baeobatrachus. Next base: position 367,793,469 of record NC_134353.1, read on the forward strand.
AAATGACCAACTTGGTTGTCAATTCAAGTACTGTTCAAAACATTAATAAACTGCTGGAATTCCTCTATGGCTAGACATGTCAGAAGAAAGCCACGAAAAACACATCTTTTCAAATATATAAGCATTAGTACTTTTTCAGTGTTCTGTCTTGTTTTCTTATTCCTCCCACAGCCCTAATAATTTGTTGGAAAATAGCCATAGGCTAAGGCCAGTTTTAAGCATTTGTGAAGCACGAACCTTCTCTCACGTCGGTCTAACCATTGGGTGTCTATCCGGACTCATGCAAACTACTTAATAGGACTATATAATGCAGTTAGCTCAAGTCAGGAGACCCAGAAGTACATTTTCATAGTTCTGTCTTGTTTTCTTTTTCACACTTCCCTAATAATTTGTTAGAAAATAGTTATAGGCTAAGGCCAGTTTCACACATTTATGTAGCATGGACCTTCTCTCCCATCGGTCTGACCATTGGGTGTCCATCCGGACTCAAGGAAACTGCTTCATAAGACTATATAAAGCAGTGATCTTAGGTCAGGAGACACGAGAATCCTCTGTGTTTCACGGATGTGTAAAACCGGACTAATGCCGTTGGTTTCCTAAATCAGTTTAGTTTAGGGTCATTTATGGCTTTGGGCAGATATTAAGTCCCTTGAGCTACTATTAAAGCTTTGATTCTTATCTTGTACCTAGTTATGTAATACTTTTGGAAAACAGAATATGTATTTGTGATTAGTTATGATTTTTTTATCTTTTTCTATTAATGGCACACATTTTCATGACATTCTCAACGTTTATTTCAGGTTGAACTAGATAGACCTAGGTCGTTTTTCATCCTACGCAACTTTATAATTGAAATCAGTAACATATATTTTTTGACTCACAACAATTCAGTTCAAAACATAGGAACATTTTATATGTCACATGGATATCACAGTTGTATCTGACATTCATAACCTGTTTTCATCCATAGTAACATAGAAATACAAATGTAAGTCCATCACTGCTCACTCTCTAAAATATGTAGGGAAGAACTCCGGCACTCTTAATAACCCAAATAAGAGACTAGAACAGTAGTAATGTTCAAAATGATTTTTTTATTCAGAGAAAAAAAGTCCGTAAATTAAACGTTTTCGACCTAATTCGGTCTTCTTCAGAAAGGACTTATCGATGGAGAAGCAGGGTAAAGTTTTGATCTTCCTGTGTGAGATCCTCCTATATGGATCCACCGTTTCAAAAAAGACCTGTTATAATGAAAAAGCGTTCTTTGAATAAGGGTTTTTTTATTTCTATCTGACGTCTTAATAGTTCCACGGGGAAATGACCTTACACATGTTTAGGCCGATCAGTTCATCGCTACGGTATAAAAACGGATGTAATGATCAGCTGCCTATTAGACCCTTTAATGGCATATATTCAGAATATCGTCCTATAATTGGATATCTTAAATGAGGTTGGATTGGACAATACTGAACAAAAGAGGAAAGCCCTCACGATTATGTTACAAAGTGGACATATGTGTGTGGGGAACAGCTCCGTGGACTTCACTGTCGAAAACGTTTAATTTACGGACTTTTTTTCTCTGAATAAAAAAATCATTTTGAACATTACTACTGTTCTAGTCTCTTATTTGGGTTATTAAGAGTGCCGGAGTTCTTCCCTACATATAAATAATTTTCTCCAGAGCACCTAATTGGTGAAGCAGGGTCCTATCTTACTTCACTCTCTAAAATAGACCGTGAACCCTAATGATTCCTGCCATGAAACTGCTCAACAATCAGTATTTGATCTATATGTTTCTATTTAAAAACACAAGAAATATTAGTAATAGACAAAATTATCCTCTTTGTGGCCAGTTTTTGCTTTTATTTTATTCCTTAAGTATACTTGTTTTTTTTCATATCTGCCATATAGTTCCAGAGGGATGGGTCTTTTTATTTAGTGCTACGTTTCATGATCTTACCAAGGGGGAGTGGCTCACAGGATAATTATCTAGAGCAAGCTAAAGACACACCCCAGAGGATCCTGCAAGCCTCTCCCCCTTTATAAAGATCTAAAAATAAGCACTAAATAAAAAGGCACATATTGATGGAACTTTATACGAAATTAAAAGCAAAAACATAATACTCAAGAGAGTATGAAATGTATCCAGAGCGTAGTCGTAGGTAACTCTTTCTTTAAGTAAGCAAGACAAAAAAGTAATGTCGACTTTAAAGGTTATCGGCTTGTTCATTTGTTAATAAATTGTTTAACTCAGTCCCATAAATAGTGTAATAACATGTTTAATAGATAAAATGCAGCAATTTATTTAACCTCTTTTTTTTTTTTATTTCTAAGCAGTGTCTCCAGGAGGGCATCTAACAAAATGTTCCGAAAAAGAGAAGACATACTGTGTGAATGGTGGTGAATGTTATGTGATCAATGGAATTACAAGCAGTCCCGCAAGAAAATACATGTGCAAGTAAGATTACTTATATCGTACTTTTTGTTGTGTTTCGTCTATTTGTAAGTCAATGTGCGGTCATGGGTATTTGATCTATAGTAACTGAGCCCACGTGACTGTACAAAACACAATCATGTGGGCTCAAATATAAGAAGAACACTACATAGACACACAGAAACTGCTACATGAGTTTAGCCAACCATTACCAACTGGATATCTGAAAGGTATAATACACTAGCTGACAGATAGAAGAGGGCCCCTGTGCAAGAACAGTATATGCACAACTTCACCTGCTTTAGAGGTAGTAATGGCCCCCCTTACTTCTTGAGCCCAAATGTTGGGTGCACTGGTTGCACCGATGATATGTCCGCCCCTTTATAAATCCCCTTTGTATAGAGAACCAGCAGTTAAAAGCAATTTATAGTCAAAAAAAGAGATTTTATATTCACAAAAATATTTCATTTTTCAATTTTCACATAGAAACATGTCCACCTTATCTAATAAAATTCTGAACCATGAGTGTCCTATTTAGCCAGTATAAAAAAGTAAGTTGTGTTGATACATGCAATGATAAGATGGAAACTAATTTTGTGTTGCAACACAGTTCTTCAATCTCATGGCTCTGAATATTACACAATTTTAATGTTTTTGGTCCTAAACTAAATATTATTTTTTGACGACAAAAATTTGGATAATTTTTAGCATGCGTGTATTTTTTAAGTCAATTATATTGTCAAATTTTTGTCAGACTTAACAAAACTTTCTAAATATGTCTAGCAGATTCTATTTATAAATAGGAGCACGGCCCAAGTGTAGGCTGGCCCTGTCTATGCACTAGAAAAGAGGGGATAATATATCAACGGGGTGTAGAAGAGGGACTGGAGTAGAATATCTGAAGTGTAAAACACCATCAGTTTTGATTAATTGGATGGGCGAGTGTAGCCACTCCCCTCCCCAGCTCCACGAGATTCAAACTGTTCTCAAAGGTTCGGTGCACTTGACTGTATTTTCTCCACATCCAAGGTAAAAAACGGTCTGATTATGCAGATCAGACTCTGACCCATTTCTCTTGGAGGGGGGGGAATAAAAAAAATGTTTTTCAGTTTTTTACCCTCTTCCATTCAGCCAGTCCTTGAAAATCGGACCTGACTCGGATGTCATCTAAGTGTGGTCTGATGTTTTTCACGGACCCGTAGACTTGACTTGCCAATTTTGATGCTTTACTTGGATCAAAAATAGACATGTCATCTATTTTTGTTCCTCCGACCACACTATCTGAAAAACAAAATTAGACATACGCACGACCCCATAGAATTAAATTGGGACGATTGTGATCCATCAAAACCATGGATAGCACTCATCCGATAAAAATGAAAAGGTCATGTGCACAAGTCCAAACACTGTCCATTCTACATTTTGAACATTTTTGGTTCCACTTGTTTAATATATTTTATTACATCCACTGAATTAATTCTGAATGTACAAACCCACCCGCCATGTCAGCATATATAATCTAGAATTAACAACTGAAACACCTTTTCCTAGGTGTAAGACAAGCGATAATTGGGCAAATTCTAACACGTACATCTGAAATATTGAAACTTAGTGTTTCTAAAGTTGATTAAAAGGGAAAATAAAATTTTGTTTGGGTTTTTCAAGTTTACTTTTTCGAATTCTTATATAATATATACAGGATGATGTGAATTTGTTGACCTTCTGCTATTTATAGAATGATCATTATAGAAAAAAATCAAACTATGCTATAAGAAGCCAACAAAATGATTTACCAAAGCTCTGTCCATTCCTAAAGATGCCCATATACCTTTTCAGTCCTCTTCACCAACTGACCTTATTCATATCATTAAAAAAGTCTGATAACAGTATATGTCAACAAAAATGTTCAATTTTGGTACCTAAAAACTACCCAGGATAATACAATTTTCACATTCAGAATTCTATATTCCTTGTGCCTTACTTGTATTATATGATTGAAGAAACTGTTGAGCGTTCCTTTTTAGTGATTCCTGGGATTGAACTATGTTGTCTAATTCTACCTTCTCCATTTAGAAACATTATATTTTACTGTTACCATTACATTGTCATTCTACCTCAGTTAAAGGAATCTGTCAGCAGGTTTTTCCTAATCTGAAAGCAACATGATACCTAAATTCAGTGATAAGTCACTTACTGGGCTGCTTATTGGAGTTTTCATAAAATCACATTGTTATGAGCAGGAGAGTATCACTAAAAGACTACCTACTATGCAGTTCAACGCTACCTTTCTGCCTATACACAGTATACACAGAAATCTGCCAATCAGTGGTGTGGGCGGAGTTATACAGAGCATCAGCATTCAGAGAACTGGTAGATAAAGTAGTTAATCAATATTGCAGCACCCAATAAAGTGATACATCACTGGAATCAAGACTTTAGCTCTTTCGACATGCTGCTTTCAAATGGGGTAACATAAACCTTGTGACAGATCCCCTTTAAGCATCGTGTTTCATACTGCATGTAAAAAGTATGTTATGCTTTTAAAAAGTGAAGTTTATTTTTTTTCCTACCGTGTCCTACAGGAGCATACATTCAGGTGGATACCATTTTTTTTGTTATATATATGTATTTTATTTCGCTCATTACATTTTTACCCTTTAGGTGCGTACGTGGATTTACTGGAGCAAGATGTACTACAACTGACCCTATGAGAGTCTTAAGACCAGAAAGTATGTCCCAATAATCTGATTTGATTTCTTCATCCCCAAATGCAGCAACAAATAAAAAAAAATTGAATCAGACATACTTGGTGGGGTCTTTTATCAGAGACAACAGTTCCTTTTTGCACTGCACATGACTCCGAATGCATCAGTGAATTAGCACAAAATTTATCATTCATTCAATTAGTTAAGTAGGCAAATTTTCATTGGGTGTTGTAATTTTGTTTGTAAATGGGCTGCACATAAACTAAGTGTTAAAAGTTTTCAAGTAAGTTTTTATATACCAAATATAAAGTCATGCCAGTGCAAAAAGCAAGACTCAATCTTTGGTGGTGGACCTCCAAGAACAATCAGTTTACACTAGAAGGATCTTCTTTCTTGGCATATATTCAACTCTTCTCTTTTCTCTGTTTTCTCCACCCTTTTTGTCTTTCCTCTCAGGTGCCCAAATGAATTTACTGGTGATCGCTGCCAAAACTACGTAATGGCCAGCTTCTACAGTACGTCCACTTCCTTTCTGTCTCTGCCTGAATAGGAGCATGCTCAATTGGTGCTGCTTTCTCGTTGCTGAATCTCTCTTCAGATCTCACCTAGTACTTGATGTATTCTCTACTAGGCTCAGTACTGTTTGCTCTGCCTGTAGCATGAAATAAAATAATAATAATGGAATATTATTATTATTGCGATATCTTTTTATGCACCAATGTTAATGGGCATGCATGTGTTATTATATTAAAAACAGTTTTAGCCACTGTAAAGGTAAGAACCTAAAAAACAATGAAAGAGCATCCTCATTTATGCATACAGTTTACATATTTGTGTGTTTGGCCACACAAAAAAAGATGTATATATTTAAAGATTTAAAAGATAATTTAAAGAGGTTATCCCCTACTTTTACATTGAAGGCGTATCCTTAGGATAGGTCATCAAAGTCTGATTGGCTTGGGTACGACATCCCGCACCTCCACCGATCAGCTGTTCTCTGCTGGCAGCGACAACAGTCAGCCGGAAATGCTAAGTCCCGGAGCTGCCTCATCTTCTGATAGCGGGCACGGCTGGGTCCTGCACATCCGCCTCCTATTGATTTGAACGGGAGGCTATACCCGGCCGCTATCAGTTGACAGAGCAGCTCCAGATCTGAGCATTTCCAGCTGCCTTCTTCTGCTGCTGGCACCGGGAACAGCTGATCAATGGGGGTGCGGAATTTCAAACCGCAGACAATTAGACAATGATGACCTATCCTAAGGATAGGCCATCAATATAAAAGTAGAGGACAACCTCTTTAATTAAAGATTTAAAGACAATTCACATATTCATATAACAGCTACACATAAAAAAGTTTACCTTTAGATAAAAAAGTACTCCATCAATAATGTACCAAACTAGTAAAACTGGTAACTGACTCATCAGTAGCCAAATTAAAGGAATATATATATATATATATATATATATATATATATATATATATATATATACACACACTGCATCTACAGTTTGCCTAGAAATCACAGTAGACAAATACCCTTGAAAACGTCACTTTTTCAACCTATTTGCAGACATTTTTTTCATCTTTATTTCTATATCTAAACTAACAGCTCTATCAACAACCTTAGTACTTGAAGAAACTTTTACACACATTTCCTAATGTCCAGGTACAACAACCGCACAGCCAGATTTTCTGATGGACTGTAGCTAGCGTAATATATCATTTTCAAGGTCACTTTTGGGTGGGCACGATTTCAAAACCTAGTGTGGACTCAATTTATTTAATGGTAAAACAAAGCTGAAGCAGCTTAAATTAAGGGTAGCATGAAAAAGAGTACATTTTGTACATAATATTATTAATACAACTTAAGCATAATAATTAATACAGCTTAACCACATAATGTCAACTCACTGGTTGGTCATGTCCTAATGGAAATATCACTTCCCATTATGATGTGAAAAGACAGTGATTATTCTTCCCGATTTTGTGATCCTGTGGCTATCGCTACTCAACAATGTTCACAGCTATAACTATATCTTTATTTAGCCCACAAAAAACAATTCCTGATTGTAGGTTTGTTCATCCCCCTACAAAACACAATTAAATAAAAAGTGATGAAAGTTAAATTACCCTAAACATATACCAGTGAAAAACACTTGTCCATCAAAATTAAGCTCTCACACAACTCTGACTATGGAAATAAAAAAGATTATGAGGCTTATTCATCAAAGTTTTTACCCCACTTTTGGACCCACGTCACCTAAATAGGTTGGGGATGGAGCTGGCAGGTTTGGATGGGGCGTGATCATGCCCGCTCATGCCAGTTATAACAAATGGAGAGTAACATTTCTGCCCTGAGACACGAAAGTGCACACCACTCAGAAGAAGTGCCAAATTCATTAAATCGCATCTACCTATTAATGAATTCAATGCGTCTTCCACTCCACCAAAACTAGTGTAGCAGGAACGTGCTCTTACACCAGTCTTGATCAATCAGCCCCTATGTGCTTCATAAATTGGTAATCAAAATTAATTATTATTTTAAAACTTAAGAAAACTAAACATATTTGGTAACCTCGTTATCATATCGACCTGGAGAAAAAAAGTGCTTTGTTTATTATACTGAATAGTGAGTGGTGTTTGAAAAAAAAGAAAAATCTAAAATCACTGCCTTCTTTTCAGTCTACTTACCGATACGTTTAATAGAAAGTGATAAAGATATACCGTATATACTGGCGTATAAGACGACTTTTTACCCCCTTAAAATAATGGCTACAGTGGGGGGTCGTCTTATACGCCGGATATACAGCGGTGACTACAATATGTTACCAAAAACCGCAGATTCGGGGAGGAGGGGACCTGTTCCTGACCTTAGGAGGGGTGGTGCCTCCTCCCCGGACCTACGGAGGCTGTGATTGGCTGACGAACGCCGCTCAACCAATCACAGCCACTGTAATGTTCCAGCCATTTAAAATGACTGAAACATTAAAATCCAGCCCTGGCCAGTGCAGCTGTAGCACTGGCCATTGGCTGGAGCTGGGTGACCTCACTGGATCACCCTCCCCCAGCTCCAATGCTCTGATTGGAGAGATCGGCCTTGTGACCGATTTCTCCAATCACAGTGGACCTGTTGCCGGTGACCGCCCTCGTCATCGTCCCTGCAGCACGCCAGCACACACAGTGAGTGTACACAGTGCACTTCAGCCCAGATCGAGCATCAGCTAGATCATGCACAGCGCATAAAATCATTACAGAATCAGTGTAATCAATGACATTCCAGAATCTGATGCACACACTGCGTTATTTGTGATCATACAGGTGGTAACTCAGGATCAGTAATGTATTCTACTCCAGAGCTACACTCACTATTCTGCTGGTGCAGTCACTGTGTACATACATTACTTATCCTGTATTATACTCCAGAGCTGCACTCACTATTCTGCTGGTGCAGTCACTGTGTACATACATTACATGACATCCTGTATTATACCACAGTGCAATGGCAGGGCGACAAGCTCCGGTCCCATGCTGTTATGAGACCGGAGCATGGGACCCGGAAGTTGCCGCGCTGCCATTGCACTGTACGAAAAGCATCCCGATCCGCCGCCGCCGCCGCTGCCCTCCGCGATCTGCCACCTGTCTCCCCGATCTCCTGCCCGCACCCTCACCCCCACACCTCCCGATCCGCTGCCGCCCTCCATCTGCCACAGTGCCACCGCTCCCCCCAATCTGCTGCCCGGCCCCTCACCTCCGTGCAGCAGATCGGAGGGAGCGGTGGCACTATGACAGATGGACAGTGAGTATATCCCAAATTCTATATTTTTAGGGCAGAAGTTGGGGGTCGTCTTATACGCCCAGTCGTCTTATACGCCGGCATATACGGTAACTAGATCTTGTCACATAAATAATTATATTTAGCCCCTTCATTCTAACACTGTTCAAATTATGACTCTCAGGATTTGGCAACACCAAAGCAAATTATTTTTTTCAAATGTAGTATTTATTGTATAAAAGTAATAAAACAAGATAAATTTGGTATCACCATAATCTTGTTAGCCCACAGAATAAAGTTAACAATTTATTTATGTAAGAAATAAAAAGCACAAAATATAAAAACAATAACCTGCAGAACTTTTGTTTTAGCTTTATGTTTTGCTGCATGGCTGACATCACATCAACAATGCAGCTGTCAATTAGTGAACTCAGCAGCTCTGAATGAGATGTTTTGTTTTCATGAGCATGCCTTCCAGAGCCGTTGAGCGCACTCATTGGTAGCCATGCCGTCAAGATGATGTCAGCACCACCGAACAACGGAACAGCAGCGCCTCAAAAAATTACAAAAAGCTCATATTCTCCTGAATATCATTTTTTTTGCAAGTTACCTTGTGCAAATTCACCAAAATGCAACCCATTTAATTAGCAGAGGGCTATGAAATAGCTTTTTTTTCCATTTTAAGAATGTGATACTCACAAAGCTTACTAGTGATGAGCGAGCACTACCATGCTCGGGTGCATGGTACTCGTAACGACTAGTGATTAATGAGCACTACCATGCTTGAGTACTCTGTACTCATAACGACTAGTGATGAATGAGCACTACCATGCTTGAGTACTCTATACTCGTAACGACTAGTGATGAATGAGCACTAACATGCTTGAGTGCTCTGTACTCATAACGACTAGTGATGAGTGAGCACTTCCATGCTCAGGCACTAAGTACTCGTAACGACTAGTGATAAGTGAGCACTACCATGCTTGGTTGCTCATTACTTGTAACAAGCAATTGGATGCTCAGGTGGGCTCGACTCGTGTACTAAGTCTACTGGAAGTCAATGGAGAACTCAATAATTTTTCAGGAAGATTTCCTGGAAAAATGCTCGAGTTCCACATTCACTTCCATTATATGTTGGTACACAAGATGCGCCCATCAGAGCATTCCACTGCTCGTTACGAGTACCGAGCACTCATACCTGTTAGGTAAGCAGTAGTGATAAGCGAGCACTATCTCCCTGCTGCCGCAGCCTACCATCCAGCTTTTTCCCACCTTACCCCATCAGGTGACATCTTCTTTGGCTTTCGCCACTCTGCACCAAGTCTTCTGGCTCCAATTAGGCTTCTGAAGTCATGGCATACATTGTGATGTTGTGGCACACATTGCGATATGCACTGCCTGAGGTTCTGGTTTGTTTTTTTTAGACCATAAGGAATATAACATTTGCACTGAATAACTTCAATGCAAATCAAATTTCCCCACTAAATTTGAGCACCGTAGGAGAATTCAAATTTTGGCAGATTTGCTCATCTCTACTATTTGTGTAGATGTGAAAGGGAAAGAAAACATTGTAGAACAGTAATGATTTATAAGTTGAAAATAAATGAAAGCAAAAAAGTTCCAAATATCACATAAGTCATCAATCTTTTTAATTTGTTGGTTTCAGTTGTGTAATTTTCCATTTATAAATGCATGCAGCATGATTTCATGATCAAATATTGAGTATGCACTTACATACAATGTATGTATAGTTCAGTCTTAAACCAATGACTTGACATCATATTTTGTCCTATTTTTATCTTACATATCTAAATACGTAGTATAGAAAGACACCAACATGATTTTTTTTTACATTTATCTAAATGTCTTACACTGAGTAAACTCCAACATAAGAAAGCAAATGAGTAGAAAAATGTATTTTATAATATATTCCTACCTTTGCAACCCAAGAATTAACATCCCTTCAATCACATTTCCAAAACACATGTAGATTATATTGTTAGAAGTTGTAACCATGTAAATGTATTTTTTATGCTCTCAAAACTGAACACGAATGTGTAACTCCCCCCATTAAAGGCGAATGATTTCAAATATTATTACCATCTTCTTAAATCTGTAAAATCACAACAAATCTTGGAAAAATAAGCAATTTTTCAATTTTCTTGATAGTAAAACTCCTCCCCATTCTCAAAAATTAAATCTTTTTTTATTGTTTGTGGCTTACTGTCTAGTCTACAGAGGTTGCTGAACATGCACAGTGCTTACACACTTTTTCCGATAGAGCTTTTCAGCACATCTATGAATCTTTTAGCTAAATCACCAAAATACACTTGTTAAACCATATAGTCAATCACATACCAATCACCGAGAAAATACAATTAAAAAAAAAGACTTTTGTTTAGTCCATTTATAAAATATATAGTTGCCTATATCATATTCAATGGGGAATTAATAAGAATAGAGTGCCCTGATAGAGTGCTCTGTTCTAACTCTATAAAACTCTACAATACCACAGAGCCTAACACTGTTGAATCAGTGCCCCCTGCTTCACGTCAGCTGTGACAGGACAAGAGGTGTCTTTCCGGATAAATATTCAGTTAATACCACACTACACCTTCAAATTTCCCCATGTGAAGAAGATAAATTCAAAACAACCATATCCAGACCTCAAAATTTGGTAGACAAAGTGCTATTATTAGTGCAGGTATGAGCTGACGTTACACTCCAAATATTCCTGCTTGTGCAATACTTTCCAATTTCTCCTCCAAATCACTTCTTCATGGCTCAACAAGATATCCTCAACAAGATCTAAAATCTAAGATATTAGACTAAATCTTACTCAATTTTCAAAACTTGTATCTGTACAAATCTACAGAATTTAAATTGTTCCCCAAGCGCATATTACAAATAGTAAATTATATATTCTATACATCTTGCAAAAATAATAAAATGAACACTAATTTTGTAGTAAGTTCTGGGTCTACAGTGATGAGCAAAAGGGTAACAATGTTTTGAATTTTTGACTTTCAGGCTCTATATCTCACCATACACTACAGCTTCGAATGTGACACTACCTTCATTTTATAGACAATCATCTTGGATATCTCATACAGATATTTGACTTGCAACTATTTAGCATATGATTAGTTATGCAGATTCTTGTCATATTACTGCATTGTTACTGTTTTGCTGATTGTATTTGAAAAAAAAATTCTTCCTGTATACTACACATTACAGCCTGTTCTCACATTCCCTAATAGCTCAGTGTTTTATTAGGTTAATTCCCAACCGAAAGGTCACTGGTTCAAATCGAGAAGCAGCCATGAAGAAGATTTCCCAAGAAAAGAGAAACAGCATCATCCAGCTCATCAGTAGCGGTCTCTTGACCAAGAAAATTGCCGAACTGCATCTTGTGAGTGCCATGACATTTAGAAGAATATGAAATTTTAATCCGTCCATCTATTCTAAAGCCAAGAGGTATACATCCAGAAAAAATATCGGTGTCAATAAGTCAGCTTATCACTAAATGTATCAGTTCTGGTACGACGAACACAGCAGTGGAGGTGGCTCGAATGCTTCTTCAAAGTGAGTTCACATATGTCCATGCAACCACCATGCAACATATTTTACACAAGTCTGGAATGGTGGCCCGAAATAAGGTGAAGAAGCCTCAACTTCAATATCATCATGAGAAATGTCAGCTCGAGTTTGCAAAGAACTATGAAAAGAAGACAGTAGATGATTCAAAATGGGTGATTAAGAGTGATGAGACAACAGTTAATAGACTAGGCTCTGATGGATGCAAAGGAATCTGGAAGAATCAAGGGGCTAATGGATCGAGAAATTGAGAACTGTGAGGTTCAGTGGAAGAAGCCTGATGATATGGGGTTATTTCAGAGCCAAAGGGCATTGGATACTTGACAAGGATCAATGGTGGTCTCAATACTGAGCTATATGTGAGTATCCTACAAGACGAGTTACTCTGTACTCTCGAGTACTGTGGGTATGAAAAGGACAACATTGTGTTCCAGCAGAACAACGACCCGATGCTTATGTTCAGACAAAGAAATGGTTCAATAACAATGACGTAAAGGTGCTGGATTGGCCCCCACAGCCTCCAGACCTCATCCCAATTGAGCATGTGTGGGTAGAGTTGAAGAACACGCTGTATACATACCCAAATTAGTCGACCAGTATGTACCAAGATTGGAACTGTGTAGAAGAGACTCGGGATCAGATCTCGGTCAAGATATGCATGAATCTGATCAAGAGCATGCCCAAAAAAAATCAGGCAGTGCTGAAAGCCAAAGGTGGATTTACAAAATATTAACAAAACAATACAATTTAAATATAGATATTTAGGAGCAAAACAGTAACAATGCAGTGACATGACAAGAAACTACATAACTAATAATATGCTAGAAGTCAAATTTATGTAAGAGATAGCCAAGATGATTGTCTATAAAATGAAGGTAGTCTCACGCTCAAAGCTGTAGTGGACCGTGAGATATGGAGCCTGAAAGTCAAAAGTACAAAACATTTGTTACCCTTTATACTTGTCAGTGTATATGAATTGGATGTGGTCTGCTTACTCCCAATTGTGCAGACTAGAGCAGATGTATACGACTCTGCATATATCCTTTTTTTGGAGACTGTCCAGTTTAAAGTACTTTATCTTATGATTAATGTTGGAAAGCATTAGTCTAAATCCATATCTCTGTAATCACAGAAAAGCATTTTTTTCTGTGATTTCCATAGAAATGCTAATAGATAGATAAATAATAGATACTAATAAGTAATAATCGATAGATAGATAGATCTAGATAGATATAATATCATTATTAGGGATGATCGAATACCTCAAATAATCGGCTTCGCGAATATTTTCCGAATAGGTTGCCGCCATGCGAATATTTGATGCGCAATGTAAGTCTATGGGAAGCCCTAATACTTCCGAATAGTTGTTATTCACCTGTTTTGGCTGCAATGTAAGGAGTCTTATAGCTGCAATGCTCCTCTGGGAAATATGTAAGGAGTCTTATAGCTGCAATGCTCCTCTGGGAAATATTCAAATTGTCTCTTCGGGGAGGAAGGAAATGAACTCTAGTCCCACCTATTGGAAGTAGCAATCCTAAAAGTCAAAAGTGGCCCTTTAATAAGACTTTTCAGATGACCTAGGATTTATGCCAAATCAGAACCTTAGTTTGCAGACACGGTGTTTCGGGATGATTGTCCCTCATCAGAGCAAAGTATGAGATCTGATCTGGCTATATGAGAAGCTATTGTGGGGTCTAAGGGGAAAACTTTTCTCCTTGCGGAGACCTGACATACCAGGTCTCCGCAAGGAGAAAATATTTCCCCTTAGACCCCCCTGGTTTTACATGAAACAGGTTTTGACCATACTTTTTGTATGGGCGAATTATATACTTGCTCTAGATAGATAGATTTACACTGGCACACTTGGGACAGCATATATGACATTCTTTAAGTAAGCACTCTAGCATATTGTCACACACAGTTTAATAAAATACACATTAGCAATTTAACTCCACAGGTAATGAACCAGACACAATGTTCCTTGTCCACCATAATAGAAGGACAGCTGTGAATAAAAATGAAACATTAACTGCTTCCCTTGTGCAAGGTTTAAAGAACAATTTACATTTCTCAGCATGTCATCTTGTTAAGCTACACCGCCAAATTACATTCTGGGTATGCAGATCCATTTCTGATTTATTTCAAATGGAGGCTGCATATTCCTTCTTCTAAAAATAAATTGTTGAAATATTCTACTATAAATGCAAAAATATGTATGCATGCGCATGCTACTAACCAAAGCTTTGTGTGCAACTAATGTCTAATGAGCAGTGTCAATATGGGCTCTCATTAATGGCTGTCTTTGGAAGAAATCTGGATGGATGCCGTTCGTTTTAACGTTCTCCTTTGAAGTGTTACTGATTGATGTCCACAAATCCTGATAATCCAATTTTATGACTTTTTTATTTGTTGTTGTTACATTTGGATTTCAGTGTTTAGTTGCATCATAAAATGACACATACTGTATATTGCTGATACATATAGTATAATGTTCCATATATTAAAGTGCTTACAACTTTTAATGCTTTAAAGCCCATTCTATAGCTTTATGATATAGTTAGAATATAGACTGTAGTTGGGTTTTAGAAGAAAACTACCAATCGTTGAATTTGTTACTTTATATAGATTAGTATATATACATTGTTGAAGCGAAGTGCAGTTAAGCCATTGATATAAATGTACTAAGTAACAATTCTGCTCTAATGTTATCCAATCAAATACATGTTATTAAAGCAATTAAATGTATACTAGTATACTCTAAGGGGATCTTAATGAATTACAATGTATATGAACACTATTGAGTATACATATATAGATGTATACATTCAGATTTCTTCCTGTGTTCCATGTGATATATATATTAGGTCTATGTTTCTACTTCAAATTAAATAAGACATGGACACTTGAGTTGACCATTTACCATCACATGTCTTGTTTCAATGTGCAGACGCAGGGTAGCCATAGCATTCATGTATAATTTGTTTTTGGAGTACAGTGTATTGCTCTTTTCTGAAACTTTTCCCTTTTCTTTCTTTTTGTCAACTTTCTGCATTGGCAGAGCATCTTGGAATTGAATTTATGGGTATGGACCAATCATTCCTTTTAGCCTGCAGATATTAGAGCCTAAAAGCTTAAAACCTTTAAAACCTTCTTTTTTTCCTTCAATTTCTAACCAATTTCCTTATGCTTTGGAAGGGATCATACAGCTATAACATAACGTACAGTAGCCTCCTCGAGACTGTTATTTGTATTTTGTAATACTTAAGCTGTATCACTAGACTAGAGAAATCGTGGTTCACTTTGCTTGCACTTTTACTAAACTGATTCAGTTAATAGTTACTCCTGGTGTATTGAATTGTACAGGCTATGTTTGAAACATTAAACTAATAGACAATAGCTAAAGATTAAAAACACTATTTTGTTCTGAAAAAAAATCCCTGTGAAACAAACGAAACATCAATCCTTACAATTAAATTCCAGTAGATAGAGGATTCTAAGAGCATATGAAAAGGTAAAGACTTAAAGGGAATCTGTCAGCAGGTTTTTGCTAATTCATCCAACAGCAGCATGATATAGGCAAAGAGACTCTGAATCTAACTATGTATGACTTAGATTACTGTATGGAGCTGTTCTGATATAATCTGAGGTTTTAGATTTACCAAAGCAGCAGAGCTGATAGTTCTGTACTGCCCACACCAGGCTCTCAATAGAGATTGTACATTGCGAGTGTGGTGTCAATCACAGGAGGGGCGTGACAGACAGCATGGCACGAGCCACCTGGTCATAGCAATGATAATCACCAAGTAATTAAGCTTTCAGTTTAAGTGAGTGAACAACGGAAAGGAGCCTCATAATTGATGTTTGTTTTTTGACCCCTAGAATTAGCCAATGTCACAGTTTCCCTTTAAATCAGGTTCTTGTGTTACATGTATATTTAAAAAAAAAAAGAAAAAAATTGGTCAATTCTAATTGTCATAATATCACCTTTATTAAAGTATATATATATATATAGTATGCCACAAAAGTGAGTACACTCCTAAATATAATTGGACTAAATATTTTTTTATATATTTTCATGAGATAACACTGAAGAAATGACACTTTCACACAATGTAAAGTATTCAGCATAGAGCTTGTATAACAGTCTAAGTATCTAAGTATGGTGTGCCCTCTAATTAACTACACAGATGGACATTAATATCTAAACAGCTGGCAACAAAAGTAAATACACTCCTAAATGTAACTGGACATATTGTGCCTAAAGTGTCAATATTTTTTATGGCCATTTCTTTTCAAGCACTACCTTTACTCACTTGGGCATGGAGTTCACTAGAGCTTCACGGGAACCACAGGAATCCTCTTCCATCCTCCGTGACGACATCACGGAGCTGCTGGCTGTTAGACACCTTGCGCTCTTTCACCTTCCATTTGAGGATTCCCCACAGATGCTCAATAGGGTTTAGGTATGCACACATGGTTGGCCAGTCCTGCACCTTTAACCTTAATTTCCTTAGAAAGGCAGTGGTCATCTTGAAGATGTGTTTGGGGTTGTTATCATGTTAAAACAGTTTCTGTTGGAAAGTTTCAGAAAGGAGGGGATCATGCTCTGTTTCAGTATGTCACAGTACATGTTGGCATTCATGATTCCTTTAATGAACTGTAGCTCCCTACAGCTGGCAGCACACATGCAACCCCAAACCATGACACTCCCACCACTATGCTTGACCGTAGGCAAGACACACTTGTCACTTGTCTTTGTACTCCTCACCTGATTGCCTCCACACATGCTTGACACCATCTGTACCAAATAAGGTTCTATTGGTCTCATCAGATCACAGGACATGGTACCAGTAATGTCCTTAGTCTGCTTGTCTTAAGCTAACTGTTTTCATGGTTTCTACTGCATCATCTTTAGAAGAGATTTCATTCTGGAATGACAGCCATGCAGACCAATTTCATGCAGTGT
Source organism: Anomaloglossus baeobatrachus (assembly GCF_048569485.1). Classification (NCBI taxonomy): domain Eukaryota; kingdom Metazoa; phylum Chordata; class Amphibia; order Anura; family Aromobatidae; genus Anomaloglossus; species Anomaloglossus baeobatrachus. The sequence continues at coordinate 367,810,944 of NC_134353.1, forward strand.
GCGGAATATGGTCTGAGCATTGGCAGGCTGACCCTCCCACCATTAACCTTTGCAGCAAGGCTGACAGCACTCATGAATCTATTTTGAAAAGACAACTTTTGGATCTGACGCTGAGCATGCGCACTTAACTTCTTTGGTCAACCATGGCAGGTTTGTTATGAGTGTAACCTGTCTTGTTAAACCACTGTATGGTCTTGGCCATTGTGCTGCAGCTCATTTTCAGGGTGTTAGTAATTTTCCTATAGCCTAGGCCATCTTTATGTAAATCAAGAATTATTTTTTTCAGATCCTCAGAGAATTCTTTGCTATGAGGTGCCATGTTGAATTTTCAGTGACTAATATGAGAGAGTGAGTAGGCAATAACACCAAATTTACCACATCTGCTCCCTATGCACAGCTGAGAAATTGTAACACTAATGAATCACATGATACTGGGACAGGAAATGGCTAATTAGCAAAATGTAGGCATTTTCACTTAAGGGTGTCCTCACTTTTGTTGCCAGTGGTTTAGAAATTAATGGCTGTGTGCTGAGTTATTTAGAGGGCACACCAAATTTACACTGTTATATAAGCTGTACACTGACTACTTTACATTGTATCAAAGTGTCATATTTTCAGTGTTGTCTCATGAAAAGATATAGTCAAATAATTACAAAAATTTGAGGGTTGAATTCACTTTTGTGATATGCTATATATATATATATATATATATATATATATATATATATATATATATATATTATAGACTCATGCCCTGTCCTTTTAGGAAGGGTTTACAGCAAGCCTCCATATTATCACAGGCAGGATTGCAATGACAGGTAATGCATTATACACAACTGATAAAACAGGATCCACTAATAGATGATTTCACACCTAACCCTGCTCCCCCTCCATTAACAATTACCCTTGCACAGGCCAATTTGACTTTTCAATACAGAAGATGACATCCAGTTTCCCACCAGAAAAATCTAAAAATGCCCCAGTAGCCAGCGTGAAAATTGCAAGATTTATTTTCTTATTGCCAAAAATTACAATTTTCTGGTGATGATTCCCTATAAAATAACCTAATCAAATGAACAGGAAATGAGTGCCACAGTTTAAATAATAACAAATATTAATAAAGGGATGGTCTAGGATTAAAAAAAAAATAGTACACTTGCACTTTATTAACAGTGTTATGGCAGTGTATAGTGCGAAAATGCCAGACAAGATTCTTCAGCAGAAGTAGAACTGTTTTTGGAAAAAGAAAGACCCTTAAATGCCTTCTGAATAGAAGAAGATTGTCAGGAATTGGGAAAATCGCCTAATGTTGACTTCACTATATTATACCTATCTGGTGCATTGCTGTCCCTCCCGTTTTCTCCTTTCATATGGATCTTCACTAATATTAATATTAAACTATGAATCCTTACCTATCCAAACTGCTCTGTTCCAGCACCACCATTCCAGTGGTTCTGCCCAGTTCTTCTGTAAGGACATCTTGTCCAATATTCTTGTTTCTATTGCAACCATTGACCTTAGGATTTATGTGCCATACATGACAGTATGACACAATGATTGGCTGTAGCTAACACATAATGATGAACATGATCATTGCTGCAGGAATGGCAAAGACTATTGAGGTAGCGCCACAGAAATGGGGATGAATTGAATAAGCGAGTATTGCTTTTTCTTTATATCGCTCCCTATCCTTATTTTAATTAAAAAAAAAAAAAAAAAACCTCAGACAACCCCCTTCAGACTTTCCCTACTCTTTTCCATGTTGCTTTATTTTCTTCAAGTATTCATTACATTTCACATGATATCATTCATTCTCCAGTACATTTTATTCCTCCATTTAACCTCCATATTCATATTCTTCACGGACCAATGTCATCTTCATCATTTCATGCTCCCCAGTACATCTCACCTTTTATTACCTTAACCCTTTTCCTAAGACATTGCTCTAATTTGTTTATGGTAAAAAACAAACATATGGAAAGCAAAGACATTTGTACATACTAAGTAGAATCATCTAGCTTCTCGAAATACCTTGAAGTCATTAAAGAAAACCTTCCAATACCGTCTCTTATACTATATTTAATTCTAAATCTTCAGTACACATAGATAAATATATTAAAATAAAAAAATAAACAGAATGAAAAAATATAAAAGAAAAAGCAAAGAAAATGATTGGTTGTAAAACCCGCAAGGTCTTTGTATCTAATCAGTTCATCTCTACGGAAAATCTACTGATCAGCAAGTATGTCATATCTTATACATCTCAAAGCTTCATTTATCTGATGAATCGTGACACTATTCTTCACTTTGTTTCTTCCATTGATTTAAGGCTTTCTAGTATTTTATTATATGGCAGAACTGCCAAGTTTAGATTTAGGGCATTCTGCAATATTCAGATACATCATTTTTCAGGCATTAGTGCTTTGAGTTTGATGCACAATATTAGATTTGCATTCAGACTGTCTATGTTTTTAAAAAGTGAAATATACATATACAGAAATGACACACAGTTGCTATTATATACAAAGTGGCATTTAAATTATCACAAATACTAATGAGTGTATATTGGGGAAAGTGTTTGAAATGGTAATCATAATGTATAAGTGCCTAATAATTGGTGTGACTTTTAAAGCTGATGTTGTTGATAGTCATAAGCTTCATAATCTGAAGACTGTCATTGTTCTTTTTAGATCTGTACGATCACATCCTATTTATAGAGTTGTGTACCATGGCATCTCATTTGACCTGTCTAAAGCCATAAACTATCATAGACATTTTATGTTAAAGATTTTTAGAGCTTTCGTTTGATGCAGAGAAATATGATTTAGTGTAGTATATCAGCAATAGATTCTAAAATATTTATTCTGTTATAATTAAAGATAACTTTGAATATTCACAATTTTACCAATATGCCATTTAACACATATCGTAATAAAAGTCATTAATTAAGATCAATGTCTAATGTAGCCTTCGATGAAATTGTGACGGTATGTTTCTTCATATGAAATAAATAACGTTCACAAATAGATTCATCATTAAACCAACAATTGGCTCATTCCAAAGATTGAACAAATAAAGAATAAAAAGAGCACAACAATGATTTTCATTGGGTTAGTCTATAAAATTGTTTAGAAGTCTTAAAGCTTTTTCTGAGATTTATTTAAACTGTTCAAAATAGAATGGAATATTCTAAAATAAGAAATAAGCTTTATTTGCCAGTTGAATCTCCGGTGACACCGGACCTCTGGCCCCCACTGGTCCTTCATCTGTGACGCTCAATACGTCATTTGCATGACTGGTGAAGACAATCACTGGCCTCAGTGGTCACATACCATACATGCAGATTTAACTACTGAGGCCAGTATTTGGTAGCAGTGATCACATGAATGATGTAAATGACGTCATCAATGGATCCCTAAAAGGATGGTTGTGGAGCTAGTGCTCTGAATAATAAGTAATGCTTATTATTTTGATAATCCCTAGGCCTTCCACAAGTTTCCTTTTATATATTCCCAGATAACCACTTGTGGATTAACCCATTGAATGGGGCTAATCCTTACTCTACCGCTCTTGTTGCCGTAACGCACATGTCAGATTTGCAATACTGAGTTCAAAGCCTTAATAGGAGGATTGAATAATTCCTCATCAATCTTTGGCCTGTTGACTATTTCCTTGACAAAACATGAAAGTTGAGATGTTCACCTCATCTCAAGATTCTCTCTGATTATTTTGTCTATTGGTTTTATCAGTTTGTCAAACATACCATCAGTTTAGAGTGTGAGCAATAATTCTAAAATATGTATGTGTCATTGTATGAATTATTTTCTGAGATACAAAATAACAGCCTAAAACAAAGTAAACCACAATTCCAGGTAGCTCAGGGGTTATGCTGTATGAGAAATCTCTTCAAACTCGCTTCAACCTTTTTTTCAAGCATTTCCTCACTCTTTTTTTCCAGTATCAAGCATGCTGTGCCAGGCCTACAGTTGACTCCTTAATTTGTGTTCCTTAACCCTTTTCCTCTGTGAGATTCCTCTCTGACTTTGCCTATCCCTCATGATTTTTTTTTCTCTAATCTGTCTCATTTTGTTTTTCTTTCTGTAATCAAAGCAACTTCCCCTTAGTAAAACCTGACTTCTCTCACTTTATTAATCTTTGCTGTTGTTTTTTGTTTGACTATGTTCATAACTTGTTAACTGTATATTTCATGATCGTGACATTGGCTTGCAAGTTCCTAATTCCCATGCAAGAAGTGCACTGTATCTTAAAATAACTCTTAGGAGGGATACTTACTACATTTTCTAACTAGATTTTCTAACTGACAACTACACCACAATAGTAGTGTATCAATTAAATAATTTGATTAAAGCAAAATTATTTTTTTAAAATATCAATCCATTTAAGACTTTATCCTCGACCTATATTTAATGTTAATGTAGCCCCTTTCTAATATATACTAATGAATATCGTTCAAAAATGTGAAAAAAAGGTAAATTACATAACTTAATATTTTCTACTACTTTTGCTAACTTTTTAATACATGCCTTTCAAGGTATTTTAATGCCTGCAGGCTATTTAGGAAACCTGGGCCATTAAGGATTTGTTTAATTGCAAATGTATTTTCCTCTTTCCTTTAATTTCCAAATCTAATTTAAAATATGTTTCTGCTGGCAACATCATTACCAGTTTCTTAATTCGTAAAGAAATGATAGCAGATATATTTTTTTATGTTTTGATCGGTTAAAAAACAGTTCTAGCAGGTAAGTTCAATTTAGGTGCACATCATTTTAGCCACTTTGGATCCCATTGAACCTGCACGCATTTTCTATATTTCTTTTCCACCATCAGCTAAGGGATTCCCAATGCTGACTTTGGCACCTGTAATAATAAATGATGCCCCAATATACATAAAAGATACAAAATAATATTTGATTAAAATAATAATAAAAATTTAAAGTTTTGCTTTTATAAGAAACCTTTTGAGTTCTAGGTAGAATACACACATAAAACTTATCAATGACATCTAATATAATAATGATTTTTTTCAACAATGACAATTTTTACTAGTTAAAAAAACTTCTAACTGTAAAACTTAAAAAAAAAATTGGAATCAACTTCCAACATTTTATTTCATAATATTGAATATTGTCAACACTGATGGGTTTTTGATAGTTAAAAAAATATTTGAGAAAAGTAGAATAACTGACATTATGGGTTAAAAAAGACTTAAATTCCTGTTTGCTTGGAAACAGCACATTGCATATTTATTAAAAAGGTACAAAAGAAGGGGCTTACAGCAATAATAGATAAGATATTTTGTAAAATATTATGTTGTCTAAGTTATCTAAATAATGTTGCTCCTTACTTTACAAATCATTGAATTTTCATGCTATGATCATAAATCCAATCAAGTGGGTTATTGTGTCAAGTTTAAGGTTTGGCCATTTTCTAATATCTAATTGAGTTATGCTACTCATTGGAATCACCTTAAGGAAATGAGGTGGTGGGTGCTTAAACCTTATTAAGAGAATTTAAGCTTTACAGTCATGTAGAATATAACCTTTCTGAATATTGTGCAGCCTCTAGAGGATAAAATAAGACAGCACATGGGTGATTTTTCGCACTGATATACCATTGGTGATACAGTGGATCTTCTAATGCAGCCATTAAAGTGAATTTTATCACAATATTCAACATTAAATCTTTTTCTACTTTTTGCTAGTAAGTGACCAGGGATTTGAAACCTCAAATTATATTTTCTAAGATACAGTGCACTTCAAATAACAAAGGTCTTTACTTTGAAAGTTTCAGTTGCCATGACTGAAATACTAGTTTGCTTTTAATTAGTGTAATATGTGCAAGCCAATATCAAATGTATAAGTATACTGTACATATTTCTCCGATGTAATCTTGTGAAGGCAGATAATTTAATAAGAATTGCTTAAAATGATTTCTAAATATATTTTTTATTTTGAAATTGCATATTACATGTACAATTAAAACTGCTTAAAAATTAAAGGGGTTGTATGAGATTAGGAAAATATAGTGGAGTTCTAGAAACATCATTCTTGTATATGATATTGTAGTTTACTCTCATTCAAAAGTAAACCAGACACATTTTATGAATAGCAATGAGCGAGCGTGCTTGGTACTGCTCGTTACTTGATCGACCATCAGACTGCTTGGGTACTTGCGGAGCTCAACCCAGTATTGTGTGCGCTCGGCTATTTTATCCATGAAACAACGACCACAAAGCACAGGCTTGATTCACTGCATGATGTGTATAGCCACCTCATGGAGAGCTATTCACAGTCTCTGAAAGGCTCTCGTGGGGGATAAAACAACGTTTTCGGACGTAGTGTGACCAAAACCAAAACAACTTGGACCTCCCTCCCACCAAAAATGTTCTGTTTATGGTTGTCTTTGTGTGGGCGGAGACCTTAAAAAGTCAATCATTGACTTTCTGTAATGGTTTAGTTCTCGCCCATCACTATTTATGAATAGTATTGGCAGTCTTTATAGAAGATTGCAAGTAAATTGTACTAATCTCGTACAACCCCTTAAAATCATTTCATTCATCAATTCTTATATTAATTCCCATGTTGAAAAAGCTATGTTTGGTTCAAAATAGTTTTATCTGAAAATTTCTCACTAGTAGTAACTAGTGATATAGGATATGGACACCTTTCAGGGTATTTTGTTTTATACTAAAAATAATTTTTGCGATTGATTTTGTTAAAATATTTGCAGTGTTTACCTCATATAGCTTCTCTTTTGGACTGTCTATAGCTGGTTAAAGAGTTATCTGAGAATTCATCAGTTAGTTACAGTTGATGGCGGCAGAGTTTGTAAATGTCTTTTTCTGAGCTCTGCTGTTTTGAATAGTGACCATAGACCACATCAAAGTTTTACTGAACGTTGTGGTCATAGATCAGTTGAGAGGAGCTCAGAAAAAGACAGTTGCAAGCTACACATTTTTGAGTCAATTGATAGATTCTGAGTTAACTCAATTATCAAACAGCAATCTGCAAAGAAACAAAAACCCTATAAAGGCAAAATGCTGCAAAATATTTAAAGAAAGCCAAATGCAAAACTGATTTTTATTAAAAAATAAATGCCAGTAAATAAAAAGGCCTCAAAGGTGTCAATATCCTTTAATATAGTTTATTATATTAATTCTTACACACTATAATCTGATTTAACAATAAAAAATTACCCTTCACAAGATCTACATCAGAAATTATATGTTTCATACATTTCTATTGAGACATTTCTTTATTTCTTATTTTTATAATACTTATTTGAATTTCTTGATTTTAGAAATATCTTAAATTAATATACTTATCAACTTTACTGCTTAGTGTATTTAGTAAGTTAATTAGAGGATTATGCTGTGATTTAATGGTGACATATTATAGATGTAGAATGTGAGTACATCTTTTTTTTTATTTTCTATTTTTACCTTTTTAGAAGCCGAAGAATTGTACCAGAAAAGAGTGCTCACCATAACTGGCATCTGTATTGCTCTTCTTGTAGTTGGCATCATGTGTGTTGTGGCCTACTGCAAAACAAAGTAAACATTTTTTTATTATTTATTTTCTTTTATATACTGTAAATACTTAGGGATATTTTATAAAAATAATTTACTTGTTCAAAATATATGTCTTACATTTAAAAATAAGTTAGCAAAAGGTGTAGCTCTATGAGTGTAGATAGGTTTTTTCAACTAGGGTATTCAGGTCAAATTAAATATTGTCTTCTAACATAAGATGACAATCAATTAAATTATAACTGATTTTTATGATGAATGACTCCACAAATCACTTCACTCATAAGTAACGATAACAAAATCAATAAAAATTGAATAGACTAAATCAATCAATTATTTACAAAATAGTTACACACTAGGATAAGAAAATATGGACATTTCTTAATTTCTTTCTCAATTAGCAATGTGTAAGAAATATTATTTTATAATAGGTTAAATTTAATAAGTAAAATAGTATTTTAAGAATGACTTTTATAGAAAAAGCATACATTAACATCAAAGTAGTCACCATGTAAAAAGCTTAATATTCAATTTTAAATATTTCTTTAGGAAACAAAGAAAAAAGTTACATGATCGTCTAAGACAGAGTCTTCGATCAGAGCGGAATAATATGGTCAACATGGCAAATGGACCACATCATCCAAATCCACCACCAGAAAATGTCCAGCTAGTAAATGTAAGTTGTTGTAAAGTAACTGATATATGCAGAATTTTATAACTAGAAAACTTGGTCCTTGGTCTAATTCTGAAAACATCACAGAATTGTATTTTGTAATAGAAACATCTCATTATATTGATGAGCCACTCAATTTTTCGAAATTTAAGGTTTACAGTTCATAAAGTGGTTTATGAGTTTTTAGCTGTCATTGAGATGGTGAATTTACTCATCAATTTTGAGATTTAGTTTGTCAAATATAAATTTTAGGTAGAAGACTCCAATTTCTAGCAATGACAAAAGACTAGAGATCAGCAAACCCGAGGTTTGATTTTCGAATCGAATACCGACTTAAAAAATCAGGCGTTGGGTTTGAAGTTCGGATGCTTTACGTGTGAACTTCACTCGCGAGAGCAATGCTGTGCTCAGGAACACTTGGTGTTCAGCCCTGTGTGTGCCACATGAAGTGTTTGAACGGCTCACACTGGGGGCAACAAGAGCATGATTAGATGTACTGTACAACAAAAAAATATAGAAAGACTGCCCTCCTTCCCGGAAGTGATCTGCTTATGGCTGGCTGTATGAGGAGACTCAAACTGCCAATCAATGATTTTGAGCCGGGCTCGGGCAAAATTCAAACTAGTGGATGTTTGGTTCGATTTCTGCCAGCAAATCAAACCTCCAAAGTTTTGCTCATCTCTTCTAAAGACACCAGTTATGCCACAAATAACTCCATTTTCTACTGAGCAGTGAATATCAGAAAGAAATGAAAAAGATGTTTGGCTTTTGTTGAAGACAAGTTTACCAATGGCAAATTCAGGGCTAGTAAGCATCAACAATTTATATTTTAACCAATCCAGGGCTGGGGGGTATTCCATTATCTGAACTTCCATAAGAAATCTGCTTAGCAGTAGAAACTATATAATAAAAAACGAAAAAGTAGGCACTCCAAAAGTAGTGAAAAAAGTGAGGGCTTTTATTTTCCTGGAAGCAAAACTTCAGTCCAACTCTTAGTCTTTTCAGAAGCTTTTTAATTTGTAGAAATATTTTTGAATATATAGTAGTAAAAAAATATTTCTCTAAACTTGCTATCGGCAACAATAAAAAACCTTTTTTTATATGTGTGTTATTGTCTTAGAAATGTCTTCCTCTCACTGAGAACATTCAATAATATTGTCTTAGAAAGGCACAGGGAAGGATGATATTGTTACTCCAGATCTGACATTTAGTAACCAAAATATAAACACGAATTTACCGATATAAGCCAAGTTGAGTTCAAAGTAATCCTAAAACCTCACCACATTTTCCAAAAATGTACTTACATTATTTGTCGTTTTATGGGGTATTCTCAAGTTTTTAAATTGCTTTAACTGGTTAAACAGCTTGAAAATAAGCAAGTTTGAAATTGACTTGCTTTTTCTATCTGTTGTAATTCTCAGATTTTATCCTTTATAGTGTACAGCTGGTTTGCATGGAGCTTGGCTTCCATACCCTGGCTGACAGTGTGCAGGGTTACATTCCAGGAGAGGGGCTAATGCTTAACATCTCAGCCTTGTATCTCCAGCCCCTTGACTTGTATTCAGCTGTTAGTACTCACCTCCCTCCCCGTTTGCCTCAGCTGCTGAAAAGTTGCAGTTATAAATTTTGCAAAATCACCAACCCTGCAGCTTCCACAGCATCACATCTCTCTGCTTTTGGTGTCCAGAACATTGTGCTTGCTCAAGTGCCCTTTTAGCTCTTTGTGTAAATGCATTAAAACCAGTGTACAAACTCCGGAACAAACCACTGATAGTTGAAAGTGTAGCAACAGAACTTGTGCTGAGCTTTATATTTCTACTAATACTACAGCTCTGCTCACCAGAATTTCCTCTCAAGGAGGAGAGTCAGAAACCAGGAAGTGAGGAAACTGTAAGGAGACTGCATTGCTTTGAGCTGCTCAAGAGACCTCAATAAATGTAAAACTAATGTTAACCATAGTATTCAGCATTCAACAACATCTGTTTATGATCTTACCAATAGACTTTTCTTAATGGTCCAAATATCTACAGTAAAGATTGTCCTTTTTTTACATTCTTGCAGCAATATGTTTCAAAGAATGTTATATCCAGTGAACACGTAATTGAACGTGAGACGGAAACATCGTTTTCAACAAGTCATTATACTTCAACAACACATCACTCCACAACAGTAACCCAAACACCAAGCCACAGGTATGAATGATTTTAATTGAAAACAAAAGTATAATTATTGATATCTATCCAATTAATGGAATAATGAACAAATAAGTAAGGTGATTAAATAATATTTAGCTATTTCAAACTATAGAGGTTGGGAAGAGAGGAGCCATAGAAGAGATGCAGGTTTGTCTCTTGGGAAATTTAGTCTAAGGCTATGTGCCCACGGGGACAGTGTCCTGCGGATATATCCGCAGGACATTCCGCAGGAGCTCCCAGGAAACCGCACCACAACTTCTGTCTGTTTCCATGCTGCGGAATGTCCTGCGTATATGGTGCGGGCATTCTGCATTGAGGATACAGTACCATGGCTTCGGCATTGCATCCTCAATGCAGAACAAGTGCTGCAGTGATCGGGTGTTCATACTTACCTCCATCATGCAGCACCTCGTTTTCCGGCGGCCGTGTCACTCTGTCAGCGTCTGCAGGAGAAGGTGGGCGGGCCTGAACTAGCTCCGGCTGTCACATGACCGGAGCTCGTGCATGCCCCGCCCACCTCTTCCTTCCTGAACCTGGATTCACCGCGCTCCTGAACACCGGACGGAGAAAGTGACTCCGGTGAGGCAGGTAAGTATATGGGACCCTGCGGAGAAATCCGCAGGAATAATTGACATGCTGCTGATTTTTCCGCAGGGAAATCCGAATTATTTCCTCAGCGGAAAAATCTGCAGCGTGGGCACAGCAGTTTCCAAATGCCATAGAAATGGCTGGGGAGTAGCTGTGATGCAGATTTTTGAAAAATCCGCGGAATTTCCGCAAAAAATCCGCGGCAAATTCCGCGCATTTTCTGCAGCGTGGGCACATAGCCTAAAGATACAGAGGGATTGCTGGCAGGAAGTTTAAGATGTAAACTATAAAAGACCACAAGAATGGCTACAAAGGGCTGAAAAAGAGCTAAAAAATATTTTTTAAAAAAGTAACTGTTATTACAGGGAGAGCCAGATAATTTTTTACTTTATATTTTTTTGTCCAGAAAACCCCTTTTAGTTTACATTACAGTTTAAAAGTAGTTAATTTTATTTACATTTTTTTTCAATTACATGTAATATTTATGTTTATAGGGTATTTGTTAAAGGGAATCTGTCAGCAGGATTTTGCTACCTCATCTGAGAGTAGCATGATGTAAGCAAAGAGATCCTGAATGCAACTATGCATCATTTAGATTACTGGGTGCAGCCATTCTGGCACGATCATAATTTTTAGCTTTAGTCATGTAGTAGAGCTGAAAGAGCTGCCTTGACCATACCAGGCTCTCTATAGAGATTATACATTGACAGTGAGATGTAGATCAGAGGAGGGGGAAAGTCGGACTGCTGTGCGTGTGACATTGTAGTCTGAGCAATGAGAAGTCCTGCTGGTTAAGCGACAAATCGGACTGTGACAAGACAGGCATCTCTGAATTTTCTGTGTTAACCCTTGCAGTTTTCTGGCTGCAGCTTACATAGAAAAAACCTGTTGACAGATTCAATACAATTTTTAAAATGTGGTTGGGGCTGAACCACCTGCATGCTGAAAAGTCTAGAAGGGATACTAAGGGGACTTTAGATCTGCAACCTACTTTTGTAGTCTTCTGGGGAGTAAAAGAGCTGTGCTGTAGATACAGCACTGACAGTTAGGAAATGTAGTCTAGAGGCACAGAGAGAGAGAGCTGGCAAGAAGTTCAGAATTTAAACAATGTTAAAAAGGAAACTAATGGTAATATTGGTTATGCCACTCAAGCAGAGCCTGGCTTTTCGGTTGCTGGAGTGTTTCAGAAAAAAAATTCTTAGAAGACCTGCCAGGCACTATAGGTCTGAGGTGCTTTTCCCTGCACCGTTCAGGTGAGTGCCAGGTCTCTCCATATAGGAGGGACATGTCAATCACTTGGAACTATGTGATGAGATATTGGCATGGGGTGGCACTGAACTAGTCTCCTGTCTGGCTATTGTATGTGGCCGGTTCCTCTATTTATACACACCGGTGATTCAGAGAAAAATGTACCTGGTTGCAATCATCCAGCAAGGCTCTGATTCTTGCTGCGCAGATGTTTCAGCAGCATAAATTGCATAACTGGTTCCCCTTATAGTTTGAAAGCATGGTTGTGGCAGAGCTACCTGTATACTGAAATGTCTTACTATAAGGAACAGATAAGGGACTTTAGATGAATATACTGCTTTTGTAGCGCTTAGAGCTTTTAACTTTCTACTCCAATGAGTAATCCTGGCTCACTAACACTTTCCATCATTCAATTACTATGATATGATATTTATTACTTCTCATTGTTTTTTTATGGGATGATGAAAACTCTTCTAAGCATTTGATTCTTATCTTGATAGCTGGAGCAACGGTCAGTCTGAAAGTATTATTTCAGAAAGTCATTCAGTAATTGTCACATCTTCAGTGGAAAACAGTAGACACACAAGTCCAACAGGACCAAGAGGACGACTAAATGGCATAGGAGGTCCCAGAGATTGCAGTTATCTCAGACATGCAAGAGACACTCCAGATTCATACAGAGATTCACCCCACAGTGAAAGGTATGCCATGTCTTTTATGTGCCATTATTTTTCTAAATAATTTAAAAGCTGTTTTTAAAGAATTCATATATTCGATTAATGTTTTACTTTATTCATTGCATTTTTTTATAAACTATCATGGCATTGCATACTGTATGTTCCTACAATATGTGTACATCAAATTGTAATTCAGTAATGATTGAAAGAGTTTACACTTCCCCCTACCACAAGATTGCGTGTATTCAATTTTAAAATGTGATGCAGTATCTCAAGTGAATCAATGAGAAGCATTGCGTAAATTTATGCTCTTTATTGCACTGACAAGCAAAAGGGTAACAGTATTTTGAACTTTTGACTTTCAGGCTCTATAGCTCACCATCCACTACACTATTGAATGTGAGATTACCATCATTTTATAGACAATCATCTTGACTATCTCATGTATAAATTTGATTTGTAACTATTTACCACATGATTATTTATGCAGATTCTTGTCATGTCACCTCATTGTTACTGTTTTAAGTACTTTGTTAGTATTTTCTAAAGCCACTTTTGCCTTTCAATACTTCCTGAATACTTCTAGGCATGCTCTTGATCAAACTTAAGGTACCGTCACACTAAGCGACGCTTCAGCGATCCCACCAGCGATCTGACCTTGCAGAGATCACTGGAGCGTCACTACATGGTCGCTGGTGACCTGTCACACAGGCAGATCTCACCAGCGACCAGCCACCAGCGACCCGTGTACCGACGCTGTTCTTCGTAACCATGGTACACATCGGGTTACTAAGCAAAGCGCTTTGCTTATAGTTACCCGTTGTGTACCTTGGCTACGTACGCAGGGAGCAGGGAGCCGGATTCTAGAAGCTACGGACGCTGGTAACCAAGGTAAATATCGGGTAACCAAGCAAAGTTCTTTGCTTGGTTACCCGATGTGTACCTTGGTTACCAGCGTCCGCTGAAGCCGGCTCCCTGCTCCCTTCACATTCAGATCGTTGCTCTCTCGCTGTCAAACACAGAGATGTGTGCTTCACAGCGGGAGAGTAACAACCAAAAAATAGTCCAGGACATTCAGCAATGACAGGCAACCTCACAGCAGGGGCCAGGTCGTTGCTGGATGTCACACACAGTGACATCGCTAGCAAGATCGCTGTTGCGTCACAAAAACGTGACTCAGCAGCGATGTCGCTAGCGATGTCGCTTAGTGAGACGTGACCTTTAAGCACATCTCAACCAAAATCTGATCCCAGGTCTCTTCTATGCATTCCTACAACTGGTGCCTACTGGTCTATACATTTGAGTATGTATACAGCTTTCTGTACGATAATACCCACAAGTGTTCAATTGGGTTGTGGTCTGGGGCCTGTGGGGGCAATCTAGCACCTCTGCTTTATTGTCATTAAACCATTTCTTCACTAATCTCGACATATGCTTTCGGTCATTGTCCTGCTGGAACATTATGTCGTCCTTTTTACAACCATATAACTAGAGTGTACAAATTAACTTGTCATGTAGAATACTCACATATAGCTCAGCATTGAGACCACTATTGATCTTCATCAAATAGCCAATGCCTTTGACTGTAAACAAACCCATATCATCAGGCTTCTTCTACCGAACTTGACAGTTCCTTCAATTTTTTTACCTTCCTAGCCCCTTTTTTACTTATTTCTCCCAGACCCATTTGCACCCATCAGAGCTTAATCTATTGACTTTTATCTCATCACTGCAAATCACCAGTTTTCAATCTTCTACTGTCCACTTTTCATACTTTTTTGCAAACTCAAGTCAACGCTTTCTATGATGATATTGAACTCGAGACTTCTTCACCGTTTGTTGGACCATCATTCCAGACTTGTGTAACGTGCGTCACATGGTACTTGCATGGACGTCTGTGATCTCAGTATTACAAAGCATACGAGCCACCTCCATTGCCGTGTTTGTTGTGCCAGAACTGATGGTCCTTCTGATGAGCTGATTTGTTGGCTCCAATATTTTGCCTGGATGCCCACTTCTTGGATTTTAAATGGATGGATGGATTTCATTTCAGATTCTTCCCATTGTCATGGCACTCACATGATGTAGTTTGGCAATTTTCTTGGCTGATAGATTGCTATCCATGAGCTGGATAATGCTGTTTCTGTTTTCTTGGGAAATCTTCTTCATGGCTGTTCCTCCTTGATTCAAACCAGTGACCTCTCTCTTGGGAATCGACCTAATAACATACAGACGTATGATGGAAAGTGGGAACAGGTTGTAATTTGAAGTATACAGGAACAAAGCAGTAACAATGCAGTAACATGCCAAGAATCTGCATAACTAAGCATATGCTAAATAGTTGCAAATCAAATTTATGTATGGCTGGTTTCAGACGTCCGTGTTTAATCAGGTACCAGTCACACGCATGTTATGGTCATATGTGTGTCATACGTGTGTCACACGTGTGACATCCGTGTGATATCCGTGTTTGCATACGTGTGACACATACCGGGTAAAACATGTGTCTCTGTAATGAAAAGATGTTCTATATTTACCTGTATCCAGCGATGTTGTCTCCAGCTCTGCTGCGTCCCGCTCCTGATGCCCGCTCATGATTTTCATTGATTATTCGCTGCCTGAGGAAATGGAAGCCGGAACATCGCGGGGACAGGCTGGGTACAGCACAGCTGAGGACAGCATCACTGGGGACATCACCGGGGACATCGCTGGTGACAGGTGAGTATACAGCAGTTTGTGCAGTGACATCCAGGGACTCATCAGGGTTCCCAATGAACTCTCATGAACCCCTGGAAGTCACCATCGTGACACTCGCTGTAACGCAGTTGTCACGGGTGGGTCATTAGGAGGTCATCAGTGTTCATTGGGAAATCCGATGTCCTCCTGGACGTCCCGGCACACACACTGCTGGCAGGATACTCACCTGTCACTAGCGATGTCCCCGGCTATGCTGTCCTCGGCGGTGCTGTCTCTTTTGCTGTCACCGCGATGCCCCTGCTCTCAGCTGCACAACGCGGTGAATAATCAATGAAAATAATGAGCAGGGGTCAGAAGCGGGACGCAGCAGAGCCGGAGACAGAATCGCTGGTTACAGATAAATATAGAAAATCTTTTTATTTAAAAACCCGTGTTTTCTCCGGTACGTGTCACACTGATGTCACACGGATCACATCAGTGTGCGGTCCGTGTGACATCCGTGCTGCTGGAGAAAAAACGGGCACGTCTCCGTGTGAAATAGCGGGGCCACACGGTCCGTGTGAAAACACGGCCGTGTGAGAGTGCACAATGGGTTAACATGGGTACGTGTGACATCCGTGTTAAAAACAGATGTCACACGTACCTAAAACATGGACGTCTGAAACCAGCCTATGAGATAGCCAAGATGATTATCTATAAAATGAAGGTAGTGTCACGTTCAAAGCTGTAGTGGATGGGGACATATGGAGCCTGAAAGTCAAATGTTCAAAATATTGTTACCCTTTTGCTCATGAATTTATTAAAAGATTATAGATTAAATAATACATTTCCATGCATACAAATGGATATAACAATATGTGTTAATTTTCTGCATTCTTGTTACACTATTAAGTTAAATTCCCACGATAAGCATTGGGTGAGTTTTTGATGCTGCATATTTTTGCTATGCAAAAAAAAAATACAGTGTCAAAGGCTATGTTCACACACTGCATATTTTACTGCGTTATTGGTGCATTTTTGAGGTCACAAAGAAGCACCCAATTGCATGCATTTTCTTCGCAGAGCAAAGTCTATGAGATTTCTATTTTGCTGTCCACACTGGGCATCTTTTCTTAGCTGTGTTTTTGAAGATGTAGCCAAGATGCAGTATGTCAATTCTTTTTGAATTTTTGACAGTATTTTTGAGCCCTTCAGGTCAATAGATTTGACTTAAAAAATGCTTTAGGCAAAACGCAGTAAAAACATGTAAAAACCGCATGCGTTTTTTGGATGAGTTTTTGCCGCGGGTGTGTTTTTTGGGATAAAAACACTACATCTTTGTGGTAAAAAAAAAAAAAAAGATACAGTGTGTGAACATAGCCTAACAGTTATAGGAAGGTGAATGGGATTATAGAAATCTCATATCCTCTGAACATTTTTTTTTACACAGCATAAACTGAACTGTGCTGCATTTTTTTAAAAAATCCGCAGCATGTTAATTTCTCTTGCAATAAATATGTTTTATTTGCCAATTTTTCCCTGTAGACTTGAATGAGAGTTAGAATATCGGCAGAGTGCTTAAACTTACGTAAAATGCACTTACTTAAAAGCATGTAATCTGCACTTAAACGATACAAAAAAAACACAGGTGGAAAAATGAAAAAAAAACAAAAAACAAACAAAAAATAAATTCAAGTAACCTAATAAAGTTAAAAGGTGCAGACATTCTGCAAATAATAGGCTACATTAAAAACTCACCAAACACTCATCATGGGAATGTAGCCCTAAAGGTTTTTTTCTGATTTAATCAGAAAAGGGGAAAGCATGGAGTTAGAAAAAGAGAGCTTCTATTTTCAATAGTTTCATACGCTTATCTGGGTTATGTATTTAGTCATCCCCATTAGCTTCATTGGAGCTACTGTAAGTTGCAGAATCATGTTTCTCAAAATCTGTGCAACTTTTCCAATAAATTAGTAGAACTTGATGGGATTATGACTTTTTGTTCTTTGATGGGGCACATCATTTAAAGTTTAGTAAATTTAAGATTTAGAGAACAGCCACTTCAAAATACAAAATTGGCTTTCACAAAGCGAAGCATTTTTGCCATGGCATATTTTTTCCCAATCCCATATTTGTCAGCCGAAAATTATTAACCTTTGCTATAAAGGAACAGTCAGAGGAAGATGGCAAATTCTAGGAGGACTGAACATAGGTGAAATCTTTAATAAGGAAACATGACAGTTTAATTTATATGAAGAAAATATCTGATGTAGGACAAATAAACAATTGGCCCAATAGGATAAGTGCATTTTCAAAACATACTATATTAAAACTATAATATACAGAAATATCTGATATGGGTACATATCCTAAAGATTGTCCAATATTGGTCAATCTTTGATGTGTCTAAATGCCCACAACCTTTAAGCTATGTTCACACACTGCATCTTTTCTTAACCACAAAGATGCAGCATTTTTGGCACCAAAAATGCACCCGTGGTAAAAATGTATGCCTTTTTGACGTGTTTTTACTGCATTTTGCCCAATGCGTTTTTTTAAGTCAAGTCTATTAACTGGAAGGGCTCAAAAATGCTGGCAAAAATGCAAAAAGAATTGACATGCTGTATCTTCAAAAACGTAGCCAAGATGCAGTAAAAAAAGATGCATTATATAGATAGCAAAATATAAATCTCATAGATTTTGCTGGGAGAAGGAAATGCATGCGTTTAGGTGCATCTTTATCACCTAAAAAATGCACCAAAAACGCAGTAAAAGATGCAGTGTGTGAAAGCCTTACAAATCAGTAGGATTGAAGAGTTTTGACTATCTGGTGCTCATCGCAAATCCTTCACTATTTACACAGATACATTGCTGTGTAGGTATGTGTGTTTATGGTACTGTAGCTCAGTATAATTCACTTGAATGGAACATATAGTTCATAGTATTAGATATAAACACCTATACCCATACCTTCAAGCTATTCTTTCTGTGAGTAGAGTGAAGTGGAAGTAACATAGTGCTCATTGTTGAAGACTAGAGATGAGTGAACCTGATGTTTGAGGTTGAAGGTTCGGGTTCGAACACAAACTTAAAAAAAAAACAGAGTTCTCGTTTGAAGTTCAAGTGAGATACGAGTGCAAACCACTTAAGCGAGCAGCACTCTGCTTGGGTATGATTGATGCTCAGCCCTGTGCCAGCTACTTGCAGTGTTTGATCGGCTCACACTGGGGGTAAAATCAGCATGACCAGATGTAATGTGCACACACACACACACACACAATTTTTGAAAAACCTCACCCACCCTCCCACGGAAGTGTTCTGCTTATGGCAAGCTGCATGTTGGCAGAGACAAGAACTGCCCAATTACTGGCTTCCATTGAGGTTCGGGTTAAGTCAGGGTCACAAACCAAACCTTATCTAAGATTCAACTGTGCCCTCCAAATCGAACTTCCAAAGGTTCGCTCATCTCTATTGAAGAACACCTATGATCAAATATAAGTGGATTAACAATGCTTCGATGTTTTAGGTATCAAAATACCCATTTTATGCTCTAATTAGAGTAAAATAAGAACTCTTGAATGGTTTGTACTCTTTGTTAAGTAAAACTTTTATTAAACTAATATTTCATTATGTAACACCTATTTTTTTTCTTTCTTTTTGCTCTGCATGGCATAGATATGTTTCGGCAATGACCACACCGGCTCGCATGTCACCTGTAGATTTTCAGACTCCTCTATCTCCCAAATCACCTTGTTTGGAAATGTCTCCACCAGTATCTAGCTTAGCTGTATCTGTTCCTTCAGTGGCTGTTAGTCCTTTCATAGAAGAAGAAAGACCATTGCTTTTGGTGTCACCTCCAAGATTACGAGATAAAAGATATGACTTATACTACCATCATCACCATTACAACCAGCAGTATAATTCTTACCATCACAATCCTGCTCATGACAGTAGCAGCCTGCCACCAAGTCCTTTAAGAATAGTGGAGGATGAGGAATATGAAACTACGCAAGAGTATGAGCCGTCAATGGAGCCTATAAAGAAACTAGTGAACAGCAGGAGAGCAAAAAGAACAAAACCCAATGGTCATATTTCTAATAGATTAGAACTGGACACTGACACAAGCTCCGAGAGCAGTACATCTGAGAGCGAGACAGAAGATGAAAGAATAGGCGAGGATACACCTTTTCTGAGTATACAAAATCCCCTGGCGACCAGCTTAGAGTCAACAAGTGCATACCGGCTTGCAGACAGTAGGACTAACCCAACTAGCCGATTCTCAACGCAAGAAGAGTTACAAGCAAGGCTGTCTAGTGTAATAGCTAACCAAGACCCTATTGCTGTATAAAACAAATAAAACATAGATTCACCTGTAAAACTTTATTTTATATAAATGAAGTATTCCACCTAAATTAAACAATTTATTTTATTTTAACAGTTCTGCAGTAGAAAACAGGAAACGTTTTATAAATTAAGTATATGTACAAATGTGTTATGTGCCATATGTAGCAATTTTTTACAGTATTTCAAAATAAGAAAGACATCAATGGTGCCTTTATGTTATGTTATGTTGAAAACAGTTTTTGTATGTCCAAGTGATGGCTGTCCCACAGTACTTTTGCAAAACTGCCCTATCTTTGTTCCTTTTTTTCTTTCTTTTCATTTCTTTTTATGTTTCTTTAATGGCTTATTGTGCATTGCATTAATAGTGTAGACAGAATGTATGATTTGCAAGAATTACAGCAGTCCCTCATTGTTTGCTTGTGGTACTGTAGACTAACTATCCAGACAATGCAGTACTCATACAATTTTTTGTAAGAAGAATTGTTTTGCTTTCAGTATACAACCAGGTTATGTCTGCTCTTTGCTGGCCAAAGCTTTGCTTATGAGGCTGTGATCTAATAGTAGATTAAAAAGCATGCTACTATTAATCATGGCAGGATAAGAGACTGCAAATAAACAATGTTTAATACTTGTTGGAAATGCAAATGCTACTATGACATACACACTACTTACCACTGGAAATGAGCATCATAGAATCAGAAAATACAATTCAATTATCGTCTAAACAGAGGGCATCATCTATTCCCCTTCAACATAATCTTTACCCCAAAGGATGACCCATATACCCAGTAAACAAAAACTCTACTAATATATTTATGCAACATGAAGTGAGTAGGCAACTGAACACAAAGGTGCAATTATTTTTGACCGTTTTAATTATTTCCTTTTTTTTGTTACTATGTAATGTATGTTATACAGGGTTGACTTAAGACACATTGACACTATAGACTATTAGCTAGCAAATCTGTTACTTAGAATAATAAAAACCTTGTGTGAGAGGATACCTTCAATTTCGTTGAATTCTATTTTTTATAGGACGAGCGTGTGAATTTCATTTCTGGGTAGCGAGGTGAGAGTGGGTCTTCTATTTTGATATAACGAAAACGTATTTATTTGAAAAGCACGTTTGCATTCTACCGGCTGAAAACATGCATGAACATTTGGTTAGGAATGTGCATGACGCAGTGATTAAACAAGACTCAGTGACTGTTAGTAGTTTCAGTAGCTTTGGATACATGTTGGAAATATTGCACCTTTTTACAAGGAGAAGGACTTTTTTTTATCCATCATGTTTTCCCAGTGATTAGTTAAGCATGATTCTACCTTTAAACTACCTACCGTAATTTCTTGGGACAGGTAAAATACTAAACAATGGTCTTCCATACTCAACTTTTGACCTTGTCTTACGAGTACTGAACAGAGAGCGAAAGAAATGTTTGTTCATTAGTTTTTTTTGTGTTTCTTTATATATATTTCTCACTCGGAGAATGTATGAATAAACAGATTTCATAGCTTACCATTTGCACTGTGATTAGCAAAGGAATGATGCTATTTCGTTTAGGTCGGTTTCACACATCCGACTTTTCGCCGGTTTGCCATATACGACGCACTCCAGTACAGTGTATACAGTACAATGGCAGCGCAACAAGCGCTGGTCACATGCTGTCATGTGACCGCTGCATGTGACCCAGGAGTGTCCGAGCTGCCATTGTACTGTATAAACTGTACTGGCGTGCGCCGTATCCAGCAAACCGGCGAAAAGCCGGATGTGTGAAACCAGCCTTAGGGTTTTATTGCATTTTAAATTCTAGAGAGATCTTTTCCAATTTGGTGCCAATTACAGAAATTCATTCTGGTTTCCAGATAATTGACTGCCTAAGAGGAAAAAAACAAATTGCTCTCTCTAGTTTTTAGAGATTGTTGCAAAATATTAAGACTAAAATGGGATTGAATGTTTGTGTTTTTTAGAGAAATTACGTATTTTGAATTGGTAACTCTTCTCCGCTTGATGCTTTGCTTTCCAAAACGTTTTCCATTTTATTTCATTTTTTTTTATATTTTGTGTAATTTTTTTTTTATTATTCTATGGAGAGAAAGTATGTTACACTTGCATTTGTGGGACTCATAACAAAACTGACATGGATTAAAAAAAACAAAACTTTGCTTGTTAAATATCTGCACCTGTAGTTTTCAAAGCATATCCCATTATAGTGTATAGTAGTAACGCCTGCCTCTGCCTTTTAGGCCATATTGGCTATTAGAAAATTGTATTTTATTAACAAGCGCTGCAGAGTAATAACACCACTGGCACATATCACACAATCCAATATATGTTTTTTTATGTTGTTTTGTAAATACACATTCCTAGATATTTTACTTATTCAATTACTGTTTGATATACATTTTGCGTCATTAGCCCTCTCCTGGTTATGTGTGTACAAAGTTAAATACTTATAAATGACTTTTATTTATATTTAGGTGACAGAGCTAGGAGAGAAATTTTCACGATATTTTATGTTAATTGTTTCATTTGTTTTAAAGTCTTACATTATTATATGTTTCTTTTCAGAATGTAATGTATTCTTTTCTGTTTTAAGTAATTTATTGCTCAGAAGAATGTAATGGAACTAGTGAAAGAAAAAAAGAGGAAAAAAAAATATATTGCAAGGTACTTAAAATTCTAAAGAATTTATTATCCCAAGAACTAAGCAATAAGTAATTGTTGATTTCTTTTTGGTTGTTATTCTTTATCTGCAAACAAACTGCTAATGCAATAAAATGCTACAACATACAACCAAGAATTTTGTGAGAGCCAGCTGACACAACAGAGTGACATATGACCTCTGTCAATACCAACCCAGATTTTCATTGACAATAAAACAGGTTACCCCCCTTCAAAAAAAAAAACCTTTCTGGTCATGCTGTGAATCTCTGATAATTTGTACAAACCTTGCATGTGAAAATCTGTCTGAATAAATTTTCCACTTTTAGTGACTTTGAGAGCTCCCCTTGTCGATCCTTACTGGTAAAGGTGTTAAGAGCTACTGACTGGCCGAGCCCCATCTGTTACACACCCCAAATGGTATTTGGGAAGCAAAATTAAATGTCCGATTAAAACTATATTTAACAGTGATAATAACACACTTTGCCTACAGGAAACCAATAAAATGCCTTATCATTTATGCCTCTCTCTCTTTCTTATTTTTGTAACATGAAAATGTATGGAATTACCCAACTGTAAAGGTGAAATGCTGCTTGCAGCCCAGATTGCTTGACTGATTTAAAATGACTGAAGTAACTGAATATACATCAGTAATATAAAATAATATTGAAAATATTGTATGAAAACCTATTCAGATTCACTTGTCTAATAATACTGAAACTAGTAGACAGTCTATACAATACACCACATTAATCAAAGTGGTTCATATTGGTTCATACATTTGGCAGATCATTAAATACCTTAGTCTACCATATTTTTCGTATTATAAGACCCACTTATCATCCCAAAAATTTTGGAGGAAAATGAAGGGTGCGTCTTATAATCCAAACGTAATTTACCAGGGGTGGTGGAGAGGGGTAACAGGAGGCAGGGAATATGTTGCAAGTGGTGCGCTGTGCTGCAGGCTGCGGGCCACTGTGCTGCAAAATTGCTGTGGACCACTGTGCTTCAAACTTGCAGCGGGCTGTGCTCGCTGAGGGTGGTGAGGCAGGGGCCATCCTAAAAATGTTGGCAGTAAGGGCTTCAAATAATGGCGCCCTGAGTTAGCAAGTGCACAAATGGAGCTCTCGGCTCAAGATCCCATCTGCGCACACACCGCCTCTGGCCCATTGATCTCCACTCAGCAGGCTTAGGAAAAATGGCGCCCAGAGGTGGCGTGTGCTCAGATAAGATCTTGGCTTGTCATTGAGACGATAGCTCAATCTGCGCATGTGCCAAATCCGGGCGCCATTTCCTTGAAGCTCGCTCCATCAACAGTTTCTGGATTTTCCTCCTGCCTCACAGCTCCCGCAGTGAGCATCTGGGACACCCGCTGCACCCCCCAGCATCACCCTACTCCACCACGGCCTCTGCCTCCTGTGACCCCTCTCCACCACCACTGCCACCCCCCCTCAGTAAGACACCAACGGATTATAAGATGTACCCCATATTTTTTTCCCTTTTTTCCTCTAAATATGGGATGTGTCTTATAATGTGTCTTATAAAATGAAAAATACGGTAATTTTACATCACCTCTTAGTTGACTTTCTTTACATCACTTTTTTGTACATTTTTGTAACAATTTAGTGTACATTTTTAAGCCACCCATATTTTCTTCTAAACCACACCATTTCCACCGTCTAAAATAAATAATTAGATCTTAAATCTGATGTAACATTATGTGCGAAATTTGTGCAATTTTTTTCACCAAGGTCTAGGCTCAAACAATTTAAGAGATCTGTTCCATGTTTCTTTATTCATTAAGTTAGAGAGGAGAAGTAAAAGAGAGGAATAAATAGTTTATAAAATGTTAATAATTATACTTGACAGTGCTTTGGTACTTAGTAGAGAAATCTGCTCTTAGTTAACTCCAAATAGTCATATCACCTAACTAAGCGCCAAAGTCCTATCAAGAATATTAAGTACTTTTAAAATCAAGGGTCCTATATATTTATAAATAGGTTCTTATTTGTTCTATGTTAAAATATATTAGTATTGTATTATATTATATTAAGGTTTGGACTGGTTCTCATAAAAAAAATTCAAGAGGTCTCAAAGTGGGAAAATTATTAGAGCAGTGCTTTAAACCCAAAGAAAGCTACGCTAGATCTGACATCTCTATTGTGAGGCTTCAGAAGATTTATATGGCAAATTATCATTTTTGAGCTATTCATCTCCCAGATCAGCCACAATTTCTATGTGTATATATGGAGTCTGAATGTGTATAGAATCTGAAAAGTAAGGAATACTATCTTTTGCAAATTTATTGTAGTAACAAATTTAATAAAGACCATAATAGGTAAGAACATGTTACCAAATCTAGCTTCCATCTGGTTTTGAAAAATAAATCCTTATTAACAATCATTCAAACTAGATAGGTGGGAAAATGCCCTTATGTGATACAATATTTATTTGTTAGATTAGCCAAGATCAGTCATTTTAAAAATATTACATTTTAGAGATCTGCATGAACCTTTGGTTCATGAAAGAGGAACCAAATACATCTGTCATTATTCGTCATTTTTGTTTTCAGACACTCATAGGAGATAATTTTCATTTGATGTTGAATATCCTAAAAAGGGAGCAGAATACGTGTATTATATCAAGAAAAAGTAATATTAACCATTGTTTGGGACATTGTGAAAAAGATTTTCAAAATGTTTTGGATAATGGTTGAAGCAAGGAAGACATAATTGGTAACCGTGTACAGAGTGTTTCCCCACATTAATGATCTTTAAGTTTACTACCTGTTTACGAAGCATTGGGGATATAGTTTTGAAGAAATAGAGGCTGTTTGGCATCAAATTAATGAAATATTGAAAAAGAAAAGGTTAGTTTAAGTCCTATTCTATATAAGGTTCAAGTCCCCTGAGGAGAGTATTAAAACTTCCACATCCAAGTGTAATACATTCAAATTTAAGTTTACATTTTTCTTTCATAACACCCAAATCGGCAAGGAATATACTCAACTAAATTTGCAATACTATCCAACTCCATTGTTGTTTAGTTTTGGTTTTGGTTGAACCATGTGTCTGTGTGCAGTACATGTGTGGCAGACATAAAACATACACTGACGTGAGTATATTTCAGCTGTCTTCTCCCCTACAATTTCCGGCAATAAAATATTGAGAATATTATCTTCTATTATTGGGTGAGCTAGTTGGGGGATGTTCGTGCACTTTCATGTCCATGTAAGGACATATAATACTTGTCCTTATTTACACAGAAAGTAGTTCTTAATTACATTGGCTGTATGTTTGTGGCTCGTCCTGCTGCAGAATAAATTTAAAGCCAATCAGATGCTTCCCTGACGATGTTGCATGACAGATGACATCTACAGAAGATACAGTATGTGGTTTGTTCTTCAAGATGTTTGGAACAACCTTCTTGCTGAGTTCCTTCGAAACCTGTGTGGAACTGTACCTAGAAGATTTGACATTTTGATGCTGCTTTGAAGACAAAGGGTAGTCACACTTAATATTGATTTGATTTCGACTTTTCTTTTGTTCACTCACTTTGCATTTTGTTGTATAAAACTATTACACTTCTAGTTTTGAAAGCATTCCTACTTTGCACAAGATTTTCCAAAACAACCTAAAAAGAAAGAGAGAAATAAGTCAGTAGAGATGACCAAATGAATCCATGATCCGCAGGGAATCGAGTGTCATATGATTTTGAGATTCAATTCACAGTCTGTAAAAAAAAAAAAAAACTTGTCCACACCATTTCCCACACTCCTGAAGCATTAAAGAGCAGGCTAATGTAATTTTGCATTGCCGCAGGGGCCTCATCATAATGCTCTACAGCTTTCACATATTATTGATTATCATACCTTTTATAGGTGGGTAAGTACTTGTCCCATCAGAGATCAGCAGTCACAGTGGAGCACAGTTTGTACAGCAGAGTGATTTCTATCTCAAGAGTCACTGGGTAAGTCTCTTTCTTCTGTAGAACTGTTATACTCAGCGGGGTCCTCTCTCTCTCTCTATCTCTCTCTCCTTTAGTGTGTAAGCTCTTATGGCTAAGGGTCCTCTCTCCTGTAAAGTGTAAGCTCCTATGGTCAGTGGGGTCTCTCTCTCCTATAAAGTGTAAGCTCTTATGGTCAGCAGGGTCCTCTCTCTCCTGTAGAGTGTAAGCTCTTATGGTCTGCAGGGTCCTCTCTTTCTCTCCTATAGAGTGTAAGCTTTTATGGTCAGTGGGGTCTCTCCTGTAAAGTGTAAGTTCTTATGGTTAGCTGGGTCCCCTCTCTCTCTCTCTCTCTCTCTTGTATAGTGTAAGCTTTTATGGTCAGTGGGGTCTCTCCTGTAAAGTGTAAGTTCTTATGGTTAGCTGGGTCCCCTCTCTCTCTCTCTCTCTCTCTCTCTTGTATAGTGTAAGCTTTTATGGTCAGTGGGGTCTCTCCTGTATAGTGTAAGCTCTTATGGTTAGCTGGGTCCCCTCTCTCTCTCTCTCTCTCCTGTATAGTGTAAGCTTTTATGGTCAGTGGGGTCTCTCCTGTATAGTGTAAGCTCTTATGGTTAGCTGGGTCCCCTCTCTCTCTCTCTCTCTCTCTCCTGTATAGTGTAAGCTTTTATGGTCAGTGGGGTCTCTCCTGTAAAGTATAAGCTCTTATGGTTAGCTGGGTCCTCTCTCTCTCTCTCTCTCTCTCTCTCTCTCTCCTGTATAGTGTAAGCTCTTATGGTCAGGGGGTCCTTTCTCTTTATCTTGTAAAATGTAATCTCTTATGGTCAGCGGGGTCCTTGCTCTCTCTTTCCTGAAGAGTCTAAGCTATTATAGCTCATTCAGACATCCATTTTTCTCACATACAACACAAACAGACTTATTATTCTGACCAGATTTTGATCAGTGTTTGATCACAGTGTAGTCCAAGTGACATTAGTTTTTCTTATATGTGGAGGTAAAAAAAATAGTTTTTCTACTTTCTCGATTCTGAAAATATTTGAAAATGTCATCCCATTTTTACACTGACCTATATAGACTTGCATTACCAATTTTGTTCCATCATTTGGATCAAAATCGGACATGTCTCTGTGATTTTCCGTGGATCTCATAGTCCGAAAACGATTACAGACATGGGAATTGCTCCACAGGCTATCAAAGGTACAAGTTCTATCTGTGAAAACCACAGGTAGCAATATTATGAGGAAAATGGATGTCTCAATGAGCTCTTATGGTCAGCATAAGATAATACAGGTGTAATTAGGGAATACAATCCTTTTAAAAGTAAATAGTTGTACATGCTTTTCATGAATGTACACATGCAATAAAAGAATAAAAAAAAAGGTAGCGCTAAAGGGATAGGTATCATAAAGCAATAAGATTAACCCTTTTATGACTAATGACGTGCTATGCATGTCATGAGTCATTTCCCTGCCTTTGATGTGGGCTCACACTCCAAGCTTAAATCTTTCTTGGCAGGTGAAGGCTGAATCAGTCAATCCTTCATCAGCCTCTAACAGCCTTGGGTGTAGCGGTGCTCTACCTATGGCTGTTAACCTGTTAAATGCTGCTGTCACTCTCTGATAGTGGCATTTTACGCATGCTGAACCCTCATTGGTGTGACCACAATGCAATCACGGTATACCAATGAGTTGTCAAGACCCCTGTGTCTATCATCATAGTACTCCTGTGCAAACCAGCCTGGGGCCGTCGTTCATAGGGGACTGTGATTTTTTTCTATAATGCTGTGGTGTGCTGTGTGTAAATAGAACAAGTGATCAGACTTTTGCAGATTCAAGTCCCCTAAGAAGAGTATTAAATGCAGTACAAAGCAGTAAAAAAATGTGTTTGAAAAATATGGAAAAAGAGAATATAAAAGTTTAAACCACCCCCATTTTACCACATTAACCAATAAAAAAGAGAAAAAAATACATATATTTGATATTGCTGCATTCCTAAAAGTCAGATCTATCAAAATACAAAAAAATTAATCCGGTCGGTAAACAGCACAACAAGAATAAATATAAAAATGCCAGAATAGCAATTTTATGGCCGCCAAAGCAACAGAAAAAAATATAATAACAGGTGATCAAGCATTGTATATAATAATATCAATAACATCAGATAAGGGTACATAAAATACGCCCTCATAGAGCTCCATATCCCAAAATTGAAACCGTTACAGCTCTCGGTAATTTGTGACACAAGCAAGATTTTTTTTTCAAAATTTCTGATTTTTTTTCACCAATATAGAACAAAAACTATACATGTTTGGTATCTAAATAGCCTTACTGACTTGGAGAATCATACTTCTAGGTTCAGTTTTATGGTAAAATACATGCTGTAAAAAAATAATAATAATTGCAGAATTTCACTTTTTTTGCTATTTCACCACACTTGGAATTTTTTCCTACTTACCATTATATCATATGATAAAATCAATAATGTCAGTCAAAAAGGACAACTCATCCTGCACAAAATCCAAGCCCTCATGTCAACAGAAAAATAAAAAGTTATAGATTGGTAAAAGGGATTAAAAATTAAATGTGCAAAAATGAAAAATCGCATGGTCCTTAATGTTAAGGTTAAGGATGGAAGGAGGCTGTTGCTATCTACACAGAGAATACTTCTGAGACCGTGTTTCTATAGGATAAAGAAAGAAGAAGGTCAGATGGTAGATATATGGGGTCAAGTTCACCCACTCTTTCTCTGTAGAATTCTTGTGTAAAAGCTTTGAAAAGTAACAAATTTTAGGTACAATTCAACAAAATTTTGCTCAGCTTTTGACATCTTGCCAGTTTTTCCTAGCTCCGACAAAACGAGTAGAGGTGGGGCAGGATGCGGGCTCGGTTGGGCAGGACACCACAATGTGTCAAGTTCATAACAATAAGTGAGGTTCTGTACACCAGAAACCTCACTCCGCTTCCTGACTGGAGTGACATTCCTGCTACAGTGTGCACCTCTTTATGAGTCACAAATGTCTGACTCTAGCATACCGTCTCATTAAGACCAGCTTGAACAATGCCGGACTTTATGAATTGGTCCCACAGGCCAAACTAGAAATCTTCAAGACTAAAAGTAATCATCTAGCCAGCTTTTTGGCGTTCTACTTTACCTAAAGTGGGAAGTAAACTAGACTGTAGCTAAAGCTGTCAAGAATATGGAAAGCAATCATGTTCTCGAGTTTATGAGGATATATTCCAACTTCCAGCACTTGGGAATATTCTTCTTTTTGGATGTTGCTTCCAGATTCCTCACTGTTCAAATGCCTTTTCGAAAATGCTCAATTGGTTAAGCAATAGGTAACCTTTCCCTTCTACACCTTTTGATACATCTATCACACTGCATCACTATTTGCACCTTATCTTTTGAACTTCCTGATGAAGTTAATAGTACGGGCACAACAGTTAATTTAAAGGGGTGGTTCACCCATATTTATTATTTGCTAGATTGATATTATGTTGAGAAACAATTTTTCTCTCAAATACCTTATGTTGGCAATAGAGACTGCGAGAAATGCTATTGCGGACCACTGTTCCCCATCGCCTGACCCCCGGGCTCCGTGACTTCAGGGATCCGGTGATGTGACGTCAACTTCCTGATCACGTGAGATCACCGCAGCCGGCCACAGTGTCCTTGAGTGATTGGCTGTGGGCGGTGTTTCACCTATCAGCACAGCCCAGCATGACAGCGCAGCACCTCCCTCCTCCCTCACAGCAAAGCACTGCAAGCAGGAGGGATGCTGGGCTGTGACGAACGGTGAAACTCCGTGCATAGCCCAGTGACTCAGGAAGACTGGGGCTGCAGTGATGTCACGTTATCATGAACTTGATGTGACATCTAGAGTTGAGCGCGGTTCGTGGTTCGTGGTTCTCCAGTTCGCGGTTCGAGTGATTTTGGGGGCTATTCTAGATCGAACTAGAACTCGAGCTTTTTGCTAAAGCTCGATAGTTCTAGTTACGTTCGAGAACGGTTCTAGCAGCAAAAAGCCAAGCTAATTACTAGCTGGCTTTTCAGTTTTTTTTTTCCTTGTCTTCCTTCCCTAAGCACGCGCATGTAGTCGGGCGGGCCAGCATGTCAGTCAATCCCAGACACACACACAGCTAAGTGGACTTTTAGCCAGAGAAGCAACGGCATGTGTGATAGGATGTCCATGTCACTGCATTATAAATATGGGCATCTGCTCGTCTGGACACCATTATCTGCCTTCTGCGTCTGAGTGTCAGTCACCGCAGGTGCAGCTCCTGTCTCTGATACTGCTGTGTACGCTCTACACACAGCGCTATACAGAATAGGGATATTATGTTTCTTTCAGCCCTTGTAAGGGCTAATAACAGCAGGCTCAGAGCCATAGG
Organism: Anomaloglossus baeobatrachus; assembly: GCF_048569485.1. Taxonomy (NCBI): domain Eukaryota; kingdom Metazoa; phylum Chordata; class Amphibia; order Anura; family Aromobatidae; genus Anomaloglossus; species Anomaloglossus baeobatrachus. The sequence goes on from NC_134353.1 coordinate 367,841,889, forward strand.
CGACAGTCAGGTCCGTGGAAAGAGGTTTTAACAGCTACAGATAAGAGCGTCTGTGTAGCTAAGGTCAGGGAGTTCCTTGCTGCATTTCACCATTAGGAGGGATAGAAAGTGAGGCTTCCTTTCCTCTACACTGAACCACAACCCGGCCACTGTACCCTCCTGCCCTTTGCACACTCAAGCTCATTGTTACTAAGCCATTATACTAGCAAACACTGAGGAAACTTAGCGGCATCCTAAATGTGGCTGTTGGACTTCCATTAGTGTCCCACTAGTGCAAATCTATTTGCAGCACCTCTGCATTGGACACTCAAGCTCATTGTTACTAAGCCATTATACTAGCAAACACTGAGGAAACTTAGTGGCATCCTAAAAGTGGCTGTTGGATTTCCATTAGTGTCCCACTAGTGCAAATCTATTTGCAGCACCTCTGCATTGCATACTTAAGCTCATTGTTACTAAGCCATTATACTAGAAAACACTGAGGAAACTTAGTGGCATCCTAAAAGTGGCTGTTGGACTTCCATTAGTGTCCCACTAGTGCAAATCTATTTGCAGCACCTCTGCATTGCACACTCAAGCTCATTGTTACTAAGCCATTATACTAGCAAACACTGAGGAAACTTAGTGGCATCCTAAAAGTGGCTGTTGGACTTCCATTAGTGTCCCACTAGTGCAAATCTATTTGCAGCACCTCTGTATTGCACACTCAAGCTCATTGTTACTAAGCCATTATACTAGCAAACACTGAGGAAACTTAGTGGCATCCTAAAAGTGGCTGTTGGACTTCCATTAGTGTCCCACTAGTGTAAATCTATTTGCAGCACCTCTGCATTGCACACTCAAGCTCATTGTTACTAAGCCATTATACTAGCAAACACTGAGGAAACTTAGTGGCATCCTAAAAGTGGCTGTTGGACTTCCATTAGTGTCCCACTAGTGCAAATCTATTTGCAGCACCTCTGCATTGCACACTCAAACTCATTTTTACTAAGCTATTATACTAGCAAACTGTGCTGCCATTTTAAGGGCCATTGTTTCATTGTTCGGGATAGTTATTGTTGTTTATTCTGCTGTCAATAAAGGTAGACCACTTCTGCAATCTACACCACCTCTCAATTTTTACTACCACATTTTAAGTGGACATTCTTGTCGCTAGCACAATGAGTGGCAAAATGACAGATGCTGGTGGAAAGGGGAACAGGCGTGTTGGAAAAGGAAAAAAAGTTTGTGTCCATGGGGAAGGTGGCAAAGCTCCATTAACATCTGCTGAAGATAGGCCATCTTCCAGCAAAAGTAAGATGTCTACTACTTTCCGTGGAAAATCGGATGTGCTCCCTTTTTTACGAACACGAACAACTGGAACAAAGGTAGATGTTGCCCAAAAAAATAAAATGCTTGAATGGATCTCAAGTGGTCCAACAAGTGCCCTCTCCTCCACCTCAACTACCGCATCCAAAAAACACCAGTCCTCTGAGTTGTCATCCCAATCACACTTGCTTTCTCCCAGCTCTGAAGTCTCCATCAACCCTGCACAGTATGGAGGAACAGAGATGGCTGAGTCTGCAGAGTTGTTCAGTCACACTATAGCCTGGGAATCAGAGGTCTGCTCCCAAGCTACAGTGAGTACAGACCAGGAAATGGTCTGCAGTGATGCCCAGAACCTTTGTGACTCAGATTCAGGCCGTGATGACCAAGTTCATGAGCATAATGTTGACCCTTATTCACAAACTGAAACACCTGTTGTAATATACAATGAGGAACATACTGATGATGATGAGACGCAGATATTAGATTGGGATGACAACTTAAATATACGTTCAGGGCAGGAAGAGGCTCGGACTGAGGGGGAGGGGAGTGCAAACACAACGCTTGATGAACGTCTAGATGGAAATGGAAACAAGTGCGTGTGTACAGCTCTCTCAGACATCGATAGCATCAACGTTGGATGAAGGCAACCTCATGTCTACGCCTGCACTCTCCTCACAAACCTGCATTTTTTCAGGGACACCCTACTCACCACCGTCTACACACAGCAGCCAGATCTCTGTCCCTCAGATGTGGACAAATAAAAGGCCATTTCCTGCAACCCATGACAAAGCTAACAGGTTGACTTTATCCCTCTGTAAGCTCTTGGCTACCGAAATGCTGCTTTTCCGCCTGGTGGACACACAGAATTTTAGAGACCTTATGTCTGTCGCTGTGCCCCAGTACCAGATGCCCAGTCGCCACTACTTCTCTAAGAAAGGTGTGCCTGCGCTACACCAGCAAATCGCACACAACATCACTGCTTCCTTGAGAAACTCTGTGTATGAACGGGTGCATTTCACCACAGATACTTGGACCAGTAAGCATGGACAGGGACGTTAAATGTCGCTGACTGGGCACTGGGTAACTATGGTGACAGATGGTGAAGGGTCTGCTGCACAAGTCTTGCCGTCCCCACGACTTGTGTGTCAATCCTCTGTCTGTCCAAGTTCCTCCACTGCTTCTGCCTCCTCAACCTCATTTGGGTCCTCCACCTCTGCCCCAAGCCTGCCTGGTCAGGCCACCAGCGTTGTAACTGTGCAGAAAGAATCACGCACACCTCATTACTATGCTGGCAGCAGAGCGCAACGGCATCAGGCGGTCTTTGTCTTGAAATGTCTTGGAACTAAGAGTCACACAGCAGCAGAGTTGTGGGCAGCTCTGGAGACTGAGTTTGGTAAATGGTTGTCTCCACTCAACCTGCAGCCTGGTAAGGCCGTGTGCGACAATGCTGCAAACCTGGGTGCGGCCCTTCGCCTGGGCAAGGTGACACACGTGCCTTGTATGGCTCACATGTTGAACCTTGCTGTCCAGCAATTTTTAACACACTATCCCGGCCTTCTGAACAGGGCATGAAAACTGTCTGCGCACTTCCGCCATTCAACCACCGCAGCTGAGCGACTTGCATCGCTCCAGAAGTCTTTCGGCCTGCCGGTTCATCGCCTGAAATGCGATGTGCCGACCTGCTGGAATTCGACTCTCCACATGTTACAGCGACTGTAGCAGCACCGCCGAGCCCTGGTGCAATGCGTCATGACGTATAGCCTGGGCCAACGAGATGCAGAGGTGCGGCAGATCACCCTGATGGAGTGGTCTCAGATCAAGGACCTATGCACCCTTCTTCACAGTTTCGACATAGCGACGAATATGTTTAGCGCTGACAAAGCCATTATCAGCATCACAATTCCAGTCATTTACATGCTGGAGCACACGCTAAACACTATTCGGACTCAGGGGGTGGGACAACAGGAAGGGGAGGAACTACAGGAGGATTCATATGCGCAAGAGACAACAACATCACCAAGGTCCAGACGTTCATCATCACCAAGGCGGCAGGCATGGGACCATGGGGGACAGGGATCAACAAGGGCGCATGGTAGCAGGCGAAATGTTGAGGAAGGTGTAGGAGAACATGAAGAAATGGAGGACGAACTGTCCATGGACATGTAAGACTCAGCGGATGAGGGAGACCTTGGTCAAATTTTAGTTGAAAGAGGTTGGGGGAGATGTCAGAGGAAGAAAGAACGGTTAGCACCTCTATGCCACAAACACAGCGTGGACTTGGTCCGCATGGCTGCACCAGACACATGAGTGCCTTCTTGCCGCACTACCTCCAACATGACCCTCGTATTGTCAAAATTAGAAGTGATGATGAGTACTGGCTTGCCACCCTATTAGATCCCCGGTACAAGTCCAAATTTTGTGACATAATTCCAGCTATAGAAAGGGACGCACATATGCAGGAGTATCAGCAAATACTGTTAAGCGGGCTTTACACGCTACGACATCGCTAATGCGGAGTCGTTGGGGTCACGGAATTCGTGACGCACATCCGGCCGCATTAGCGATGCCGTTGCGTGTGACATTGATAAGCGATTTTGCATCGTTGCAAAAACGTGCAAAATCGCTAATCGGCGACACGGGGGTCCACTCTCAAATTTCGTTACATCAGCAGTAACGAGGTTGTTCCTCGTTCCTGCGGCAGCACACATCGCTGCGTGTGACGCCGCAGGAACGAGGAAGCTCCCCTTACCTGCCTCCCGGCCGCTATGCGGAAGGAAGGAGGTGGGCGGGATGTTACGTCCCGCTCATCTCCGCCCCTCCGCTGCTATTGGGCGGCGGTTCAGTGACGTTTCAGTGACGTCGCTGTGACGCCGCACGGACCGCCCCCTTAGAAAGGAGGCGGTTCGCCGGTCACAGCGACGTCGCCGGACAGGTAAGTATGTGACGGCTGTGGGCGATGTTGTGCGGCACGGGCAGCGATATGCCCGTGTCGCGCAACAGATGGGGGCGGGTACCCACACTAGCGATATCGGGACAGATATCGCAGTGTGTAAAGTAGTCTTTACTCGATCTTAACTCTGCTTTTCCACAAAACACCCATGGTGCACGGAGTGAATATCCCAGTTGTAACTCGACAAACATGGGACGGTCTCGTCATCTTCAACAGTCTAACCGTACCAGCAGCACCGTATCTGGTGCTGTTAACAGCAATTTTATTGAATCTTTTCATAATTTTTTTAGACCATCATTTGCAAGGCCACCAGAGACAGCAAGTCTGGCACATGGCTGGAGAGGATGATACAGGAGCATCTCCAAATGAACATCGATGCCATGACTTTGCAACTGGAGCCTTGCTCATTTTGGGCTTCAAATCTTGAAAAATGGCCAGAGCTCTCCAGTTACGCCTTGGAGATCTTGTCGTGTCCAGCTGCCAGCGTTGTCTCTGAACGTGTGTTCAGTGCTGCTGGGTGTGTGGTGACAGATAAGCGCACGCGTCTGTCCAGTGACAATGTGGACAGACTAACGTTCATCAAAATGAACAAGTCATGGATCCACAAGGAATTTACTACCCCTGTGTCATCCTGGGGACAGTAAATGCTTGTGTATTTTGAATGTGATTGATGCAAATCTACCTGTGAAGTGTACAACTGGGGCACAAGTGCTGCCACTGAAGGGGTGGGTGTCTGTGTGGCCCAATTTTTGGAAAAAAGGGAGACTCCGCTTGGAGTAACCCTTGCTTACAGTGTTTCTAAAAATGATCCAAGATGAACAGAGCTGGGATCAGCAAAGACTTTGCTACCTACACCGGAGTCATCCTGGGAAGGGTTAAGGATGGCGTAATTTTGAATGTTGTTGATGCAAATCTACCTGTGAAGTGTACAACTAGGGCACAAGTGCTGCCACTGAAGGGGTGGGTGTCTGTGTGGCCCAATTTTTGGAAAAAAGGGAGACTCCGCTTGGAGTAACCCTTGCTTATAGTGTTTTTTAAAAGGAGCCAAGATGAACAAGTCATGGTTCAGCAAAGACTTAGCTACCTACCCCGGTGTCATCATGGGGATGGTTAAGTATGGCGTATTTTTGAATGTGCTTGATGCAAATCTACCTGTGAAGTGTCCAACTGGGGCACAAGTGCTGCCACTGAAGGGGTGGGTGTGTGTGAGGCCCAATTTTTGGAAAAAAAGGGAGACTCCGCTTGGAGTCACCTTGCGGTGTTTTAGATGATTTTAGAAGGGCGTGCCATGCCTATATCTGTGTCTCGTCCTCTTTTTCCTCGTAACGCTGTTTTGTTTTCGCATGAGAATTTGTTCTTGTCACTTTCCTATGTGTTTGTGTTGTGTTGTGAGTTGTTTGTCACCTTTTGGACACCTTTGAGGGTGTTCTAGGTGAACCACGATCGGTTCGCTCCTCTCCAGTGACATCACCGGATCCCCGAGGTCACGGAGCTCGGGGGTCAGGCGATGGGGAACAGTGGTCCGCAAGGCACTATTGCCAACATAAGGTATTTGAAAGATACATTGTTTCTCAACATAATATCGATCTAGCAAATAATAAATATGGGTGAACCACTTCTTTAAGGCTCATAAACACATACAATATTGTAAAAACATCTACACATAGAATATTGTGCTTGTAGATATACAATAAAGACACATTTAGTTGTACTTTTGAGGGTCTTTTCTACTGAGCTGCTGGTGTACAATCTAATCCCTAAAGGCCTAAAGCACCAGTCTAGATTTTTTTTTTTTTTTACCAATAGTGTGGTATCACTAATCCAAGTTCCATACCTCTCATAAAATACCTGCCACCAGCTTCTGCTCTTCCAAGCTCCTGCTTGGACCTGATCCTCCATCTTGTGACCACAGCTTCTGACTAGCCAGATGCCACAAGTAACAATCACAAGCTCTCAATGTGAATCTATGGGAGCCTTGTTCTGGCTCTCATAGACTTAAATTGAGAAGTAACATCTGGCTTGGCCAGCAAACAATGGAGCGATCTGCAGAAGACAGAAAATGGCTGATAAGCATATTACAAGGGGCAGAGAACTGAAATTAGTGACAGCACTCCAGCAGTAAATTAAAAAAAATGTCAAGGTAGTGCTTTAATGATTTTAAGTTGCTATCATATACTTCTTTTTTTTTATGCGGGTTCTGATCTTTGACTTGAGCCGAGATAAAATACAAAAAGCCATGCAAAGATATTTAGAACTATTCATTTGAGATATTGTTTTTCTCTTTTTTTATTTCAGCATCACTTTTAGTCATTCAGTTTAGGAAGTCATTTAGGAAAAGAATGAGTTCAGACAGTCTGCTAATCAATAATGCACAAATGTGAGCAATTAACTATTATTATAACAAGAAAAGGCTACATCCTATACTGCCAAAACGCTTTGCAAGAAAAGGCATGGCAATGGATCTGCTGTCTTGACTGATTTAAAGCAAAATCTATTATAATCTACAGCATCCATTATCTATAAACCCTGCCAAATAAATTCATTTGTAATACTAAGTCAAAAACTGTACTTGTCTTAAATACAAGCTGCCTATAAACGAATGATGAAAACTGTAAATGAAGGAACTGAATGAAAGGCGTAAAGAGACTTATCTTTGGTGTCAATATTCTACTTTATCTAAGCTAATTAACCCCTCCACCACCAGCCTGTTGTCACCTTCCTAACCAGGCCATTTCCTTCATTTCTGACCAGTGTCACTTTGACAGGTTATAACTCTGGAAAGCTTCAACGCATCCCGGTGATTCTGACATTGTTTTTTTGTGACATATTGTACTTCATGAAAGGGGTTAATTTAGGACAATCATTTTAGCATTTATTTGTGACAATATCGCAATTTTAGCAACAATTTTGAAATGTTCAAACTTTTAATGTTTATGTCCCTTAAGGCTATGTGCGCACGCTGAGTTTTTTTGACGCTGCGTTTTTGTGCGTTTTTGGCCAATAAAAACGCACAAAAATGCACCCGCGTCGAAAAAACGCGTGAAAAAACGCATGCGTTTTTACCGCGATTTGGTGCATTTTTGGCTGCGTTTTGCTGCATTTTTGTTCTCTGCATTTTGCTGCGTTTTTCCAATGCATTGCATGGGCGGAAAACGCAGAAAAACGCAGGAAAGAACTGACATGTCCATTTTTTTTTTCAAGCTCAAAAACGCAGCTTAAAAAAAAAGTTGTGTGCGGACAGCAAAAATGAAAACTCATAGACTTTGCTGGGGAAGCAAAGTCCTGCAGTTTTGAGGCCAAAAACGCACCCAAAAAACGCGCAAAAACGCCGCGAAAAACGCACTGTGCGCACATAGCCTATATCAAAGCGTTATGTCACACAAAATAGTTACTAAATAACATTTCCCAACACGTCCACATCAGCGCCATTTTTGAGACATATTTTTTGGGGTTAGGAAGTTAGAAGGGGTCAACGTTTATGAGCAATTTCTCCTTTTTCCAACTAAATTGACAAAATCATTTTTTAGGGACGTATGTAGGTTAACATTTGAAGTGACTTTGAGGGGCCTATGTGACAGAAAATACCCAAAAGTGACAACATTCTAAAAATTGCACCCTTCAAACTGCTCAAAGCCACATATAAGAAATGTATTAACCCTTTAAAGGGGTGGTTCACCCATATTTATTATTTGCTAAATCGATATTATGTTGAGAAACAATGTTTCTCTCAAATACTTTATGTTGGCAATAGTGCCTGTGAGAGGTGCTATTGTGGACCGCTGTTCCCCATAGTCTGATCCCTGAGCTCCATGACCTCGGGGATCTGTTGATGTCACGTCAACTTCCTGACCACATGACATCACCGCGGCCGTCCGCAGTCTCCGCGAATGATTGGCTGTGGGCGACATTTCACCGCTCAGCACAGCCCAGCATGACAGCGCATCAGCTCCCTGCTCCCTCCTCCCTCACAGCAAAACGCCGCAAGCAGGAGACACGCTGGGCTGTGACGAGCGGTGAAACACCGCCCACAGCTCAGTGACTCAGTAAGACTGGGGCGGCCACTGTGATGTCACATGATCAGGAATTTGATGTGACATCAACGGATCCCCGAGGTCACGGAGCCCGGGGTCAAGCGATGGGGAACAGCGGTTCACAATAGCGCTTCTCACAGGCACTATTGCCAAGATAAGGTATTTGAGATTATTTGAGATAAACATTGTTTCTCAACATAATATCAATCTAGCAAATAATAAATATGGGTGAACCACCCCTTCAAGTGTGTCACAGGAGCTAAAGTAATGTGGTAGGAAAAAATGAAAATTCTATTTTTTCCCACAAAAATGTTAATTTAGCAACAAATTTTGCATTTTCACAGGAATAACAGGAGAAAATGCACCTTTCAGTTTATTGTGCGATTTCTCCTGAGTATGCCGATACCCCATGCAATGCTACTCTTTGGGCACAAGGCAAGGCTCGGAAGGAAAGGTGCTCTATTTGAATTTTAGAGCGCAAAATTGTCTGGAATAGATAGCGGATGCCATGGAGAGCCCATGATTAGAGTTGAGCGCGGTTCGCAGTTCGAGGTTCTCCAGTTCGCGGCTCGAGTGATTTTGGGGGCTGTTCTAGATCGAACTAGAACTCGAGCTTTTTGCTAAAGCTTGATAGGTCTAGATACGTTTGAGAACGGTTCTAGCAGCAAAAAGCCAAGCTAATTACTAGCTGGCTTTCCGCTGTAATAGTGTAAGTCACTCTGTGACTCACACTATTATGACATTTCAGTGTATAGTGTGCAGGAATAGCGCATTCAGATCACTGCTGTTTGGATAATGGCGATCGCCATTTTTTTTTTTCCTTGTCTTCCTTCCCTAAGCGCGTGCGTGTAGTGGGGCGGGCCAGCATGTCAGCCAATCCCAGACACACACACAGCTAAGTGGACTTTTAGCCAGAGAAGCAACGGCATGTGTGATAGGATGTCCATGTCACATGTCCCTGCATTATGAAAACGAGTATCTGCCCGTCCGGACGCCATTATCTCTTCTGCGTCTGGGTGTTAGTCATCGCTGGCGTAGCTCCTGTCTCCGATACTGCTGTGTACGCTCTATACACAGCGCTATACAGAATAGGGATAGAAGTTTCAGCCCTTCTAAGGGCTAATACAGGCAGGGTCAGAGCCATAGGTGACATTCAGGGCAGTGAAAACAGATTTTAACAGCTACACAAGATGACAGCGTCTGTGTAGCTAAGGTCAGGGATTTCCTCGCTGCATTTCCCCATTAGGAGGGATAGAAAGGGAGGCTTCCTTTTCTCTACCCAGACCCACAACCCTGGCACTGTACCCTCCTGCCCTTTGCACACTCAAACTCATTGTTACTAAGCCATTATACTAGCAAACACTGATGAAACTTAGTGGCATCCTAAACGTGGCTGTTGGACTTCTGTATTGTCCCACTAGTGCACAGATATTTGCAGCACGTCTGCCTGCACTGCACACTCAAACTCATTGTTACTAAGCCATTATACTAGCAAACACTGAGGAAACTTAGTGGCATCCTAAAAGTGGCTGTTGTACTCCATTAGTGCCCCACTGGTGCAAATCTATGTGCAGCACCTCTGCATGACACCCTCCTGCTCTGTTTTTAACAAGCTATAATGATAGCAAAAAATGCTGCCATTTAGTGGCATACAAGAAGTGGCTGTTGTACTCCATTAGTGCCCCACTGGTGCAAATCTATGTGCAGCACCTCTGCATGACACCCTCCTGCTCTGTTTTTAATAAGCTATAATGATATCAAAAAATGCTGCCATTTAGTGGCATACAAGAAGTGGCTGTTGTACTCCATTAGTGCCCCACTGGTGCAAATCTATGTGCAGCACCTCTGCATGACACCCTCCTGCTCTGTTTTTAATAAGCTATAATGATAGCAAAAAATGCTGCCATTTAGTGGCATACAAGAAGTGGCTGTTGTACTCCATTAGTGCCCCACTGGTGCAAATCTATGTGCAGCACCTCTGCATGACACCCTCCTGCTCTGTTTTTAATAAGCTATAATGATAGCAAAAAATGCTGCCATTTAGTGGCATACAAGAAGTGGCTGTTGGACTTCTGTATTGTCCCACTAGTGCAAAGATATTTGCAGCACGTCTGCCTGCATTGCACACTCAAACTCATTGTTACTAAGCCATTATAATACCAAAGACTGAGTAAACTTAGTGGCTTCCTAAAAGTGGCTGTTGGACTTCATTATTGTCCCACTGGTGCCAAGCTATTTCTAGCACCTCTGCATGACACCCTCCTGCTCTGTTTTTAATAAGCTATAATAATAGCAAAAAATGCTGCCATTTAGTGGCATACAAGAAGTGGCTGTTGTATTCCATTAGTGCCCCACTGGTGCAAATCTATTTGCATCACCTCTGCATGACACCCTCATGCACATTTTGCTACACTAATTTTATAGCAAACTCAGGGAATTCCTTGCTGCATTTGATCATTCGGAGGGATAGAAAGTGAGGCTTCCTTTACGGTCCTGGTACCCACAGAACATGGCCACTCTACCCACCTGTCCACTTTTGCCACGCTATTTAATTTATAAAATAACCTTTATTCCTAAACTTGTAGGAGCAACAAAATTCACTCCAAGACACACAAGTTAGGTACTGAAAGCCATCACTATGAGAGGTGAGTAAACACCCTGGTAATGTCGGTTAGCCCAAATAGGCAGGCGCCCAGAGGGGTCGCATATAGTGATGGCCAATAGAATAACAAACACATGAAAAAAACTAAACAAACATAAAGGAAAATAGTGCTGTTTGTGGGCAAAGGACAGTGGTCCAATTGGCAAAAAAACACAACATACAAAATAATACCTAAAAAAACAATCAAAGTACAATGCACTCCATTTGCTGACAGTGGTCAGTCATACAGATATACGCAATGTAATCAATTTTAGGCATTAAAAAAGGAATGGTCTCACCCAATCCCTTTTGATGGAGGGACACGCAGTCTCTAGATCCTGAGTAGTGGATATGTCCGCCATGTACTGGCCCTACCACCTACCAGATATAAAATAACAAAAGACTGCTGCCCCAGACTTCCGTCCTGACAAGGACGGACCACAACTAGGTCTCAAGCTGGACCCCTATGCTGACCCTGATGACATCCCGGCGTCCCGACGCGTTTCGTCACTAAGACTCCTCAGGGGACATGATAGTCTTCAGTCAGGTCCTTGCTGCCAGCCCTCACCAAACCATAGTGTCAAAGGTTCTGGCGTGGTCGAGAATGGGGTCATTTAAACCTGTGAGTGATGTCATTGCTCCAATCAGAAGCTACATTCCACCTGATGCTTAATTAATCAAAATCAAGTGGATATCCTCATATGGGTATGGATTAAACCTGTGCAGAACACACCCCTAACCGGGTGTATAACTGCAGCAGGTGCAGAATCAGGAGTCCTCCCCACATCCCCTCCAATCATATGTTTACTTACATCCTGCCGGGAGGCACATCGCATGTACTATGCACTAACTTGTGTGTCTTGGAGTGAATTTTGTTGCTCCTACAAGTTTAGGAATAAAGGTTATTTTATATGCTGAGATTGTACCCCATCTATATTTGGATTGCTATTTTACTACATGGTGATGGCAGGGTTTCTCTCCACTGGTCTAAATACTGAGGAATGGTTGGCTGAGGCCAGAAACGTCTTTTCTGATAAAGAGTTCACACAGAAAAAATATGTACCATCTTATGGGGCGGCCTTTAATGAATTAACTCAGGTATACAGGGACCAGATTGCCTCTTGGTGGGAAGTCCAGTCCCTGGAGAGTTACATTAAGGCTGGAATAGTCCCAAGGGGACTGAGAATTCATCTATCAGTTGGGCCACGGTATAAGAGTGCTTCCTTTGTGGCCAATTGGGAGAGAGAGGCCACTAATAGCTCCCTGAGATTGATGCAGATTATGCTGGAGGAGGAGAGGGCCACTCTCTCACAGCTGAACGCCAAACTCAGGGAATCTATTGAAGTCACTAAGAAATATTCTGGTGAGCCGGACTTTACCAGTAAGGAAAAGAAATTACAGGATAGTTTGGAAAGGTTCCAGTACCATCTTAAGGAACGAAAACACAAACAGTATAATAGGGATATTCTGGACTTTAAAGACAACCGAGCGTATCAGGTCCTTAATAATCAACCAGGCCCAGATATCCCTCACACAGTGCCATCTTCTACGGACACTGAAACCTCCGATACTGAAAACTTCAGGAAGTCCAGGAAAAACAAAAACAAGGGCAGAGGGAGAGGCAGGGGTGGCTTTAAACCTGGGGAAAGGGTGGACTTCACCTCCCCCACCCAATCCTTTGAGCCCCATTTTCTGAGGAACCGGCAGTTCCACAGAGGGAAATGACACTAAATATAGAGATCATCAATTTGTCCCATAAGATACTCAGCCCAATAGAAATTGGTTTATTGAAAAAGGGATTATCATTTGTGCCAACCTCCAATTTTGATCACTTTGAATCCATTAAAGACCTCAGTCTGTTTCTTAGGAAACTAAGGTGGAGGAAGCACTTTCTCAAGCAGGATGCCAGGGTCTGTCAAGATCTTGACATCCCATCTGATTTGCTTCCAGATGTAAGGCTCCTGAGCAGTTTGGAGAAAGTAGACCCTAACTTGAGGGGTCTTGGCCCCTTTACAAATCTTAAAAACAAGAGTTCAAAGATGCCGCCTACCGCTGGGGATTTATCGGCAATTGATATATTTGAGCGGTTAGTGACGGATGAGCTTAAGAGTCTTTCAGTGACAGGCTCTTACTCCAGGTACAATCTTGATAGCTTGGAGATTGAGGCTTTGAAAAATTTGGAGAGTGACGACCACATTGTCATCAAACCCTCAGATAAGGGTGGCAATGTGGTCGTCATCGACAAGGACAAATATGTTGATCTCTGTTTGGGGCTACTGAGCGACAAGGATACGTATGAGACTCTACCAGGGAACCCCACTAGGACCTATATGGAAGAGCTGAGAGGGATTTTGGATGAGGGTCTGTCGGTAGGAGTTATTGATAAAACGGAATACGAATTCTTGCTCCAAAAAAATCCTGTGGTGGCTACCTTCTACTGTCTCCCCAAAATCCACAAGGGATTGAATCCCCTGAGAGGGAGACCGATTGTCTCGGGGATTAACAGTCTCACACAGAATTGTGGAATATATCTTGATAAAATCTTGAGACCTTTCGTCCTGGCCCTGCAGTCTCATGTCCAGGATACACCTGACCTTCTACGTAAATTAGAGGGTATTAGTGTTCGACCTTGTGCTACTCTCGCCAGCATTGATGTCGAGGCTCTCTACTCCTCCATCCCACATGACAAAGGGATGGAGGCGGTGAGATACTTTCTCTCGACTAGGGGGACTCAGTATCAGCAACATAATGATTTTGTGTTGAGACTCCTTGATTTTTGCTTGACCAAGAACGTCTTCCTTTTTGATGGCCGTTTCTACCACCAGCTCAGGGGCACCGCGATGGGGAGCCCTTGTGCCCCATCCTATGCCAACTTGCTCCTGGGCTGGTGGGAGGAGACTATGATCTTTACATCTGAAACGGAGGAAGTAACATCATATTTTGAGATCTGGGCCCGCTACATAGACGACATCCTGGTGGTCTGGAATGGCGCCAGGGAAGAGTTGTCTGACTATGTGGCGGGTCTGGATAGGAACACTATTGGTCTAAGGTTTACATCAGCTTTTGAGGAGGGAGGTTCCCTCCCCTTTTTGGATGTTCTCATTCAGAAAGACCTAATGGGGAATTTGCAGACATGCACTTATTACAAACCAACAGCCTCTAATTCCCTTCTCCGTTGGGACAGTAGCCACCCACAACATCTAAAAAGGGGTATACCGAAGGGACAGTTTCTTCGTGTTAGAAGAAATTGTTCCAGAGACGGTGATTTCCACACACAGGCGAATGACCTGGGAGTTAAGTTCCAGGAGAGGGGATACCCAAATACAATCATTAAAAGAGCCTATAATATGGCAAGGGAAAGGCCTAGAACTGAACTTCTGGTCCCTAAAAAAATGGAGGAGACTCAGTATGGCATAACCAGATTCATAACTACCTTTAACAACGGGGCGGATAATGTACGCCGGATATTAGGTAAACACTGGGCCATCCTGCAAATGGACAAGGATCTGTGTCCGATTCTCCCGACTAGACCACAAATTACATATAAGAGGGGTAAATCCCTCTCGGACCGGCTGGTCCATAGTCATTTTTCACGGTCAGTCGAGGAGAATTGGCTGACAAGAGGAGTTAAGGGGTGTTTTAAGTGCTCAGGTTGTATTGCGTGCCCGGTGATACAAACTACCAAAACATTCAGAAGCAATGTAAACCTGAGAGAGTTTGTTATTCGGCACTTTATCAACTGCCGTACACAGGGGGTTGTTTACAAAATTGATTGCATCTGTGGTCTTGAATATATTGGTAAAACCATCCGTGAATTCAGACGGAGGATTGGCGAGCACCTTGGTGATGTTGAACATCGTAGGGACACGGCGGTGGCTAGACACGTCATTGAAAAACATGGCGGAGATGCCAGTGTCCTGAGATTTACTGGAATTGACAAAGTCCTGAGACCAAAGAGAGGGGGGGATTGGGATAGATTCATCCTGCAAAGGGAGACAAAATGGATCTTCCAATTAGAAACCCTCTCCCCCAAAGGCCTAAATGAGCAGCTACTATTCAACAGCTTTATTTAGTTTCCTATGGAGAGTTTTTCGCTGCCACTTTAATCCTTTCACACCTTTTTATATCTTTCGGGCAATTAGGGCAAGAAATCCATTCTTGCCTTCCCTATAATTCATCAATAATTGTCACAAGTATTATGTATGCACCTGTCAATTCAGTTGCATGCATATGTGATAATATAACAGCACCTTGTGGATTTGAATTTCCTATTGGATTGGATTTAGTCAGTGTAACCTTTATGGTTAAGGTATTCAGGTGTCTGAGAAACCCCCTAAACACGCCCACATGAGGTATGGTGATTTTTTTCGATGAGGCCTATTGGCTATATGCCCCTGTTCAATATTCTGCCCCCTATTGCTGATGTTCATGGGGGTGGAAGGCTATGCATGGTATGGCATATATACGTCGATTGGACCGTATCCCCATGGAGAGGGGGCGGTCCTCTTATCTCCATACTGGGCCTCGGAGTGGGTGGGAATACGTGGTGTAGCCTTGACGCCCACCGCCGATGACGTGTTCATTTACAATGGGAGTACCTCCCCTACTATCTATGCATATGGGAGCTGCTCCGTGTGGTGTAATGATTGACATCGGGGACCGGAAGTGATGCGGGAATCTCCCGATCATGTGATCACGGCCCACAGGAAGTCCCTCCCCCCTGAGAAGGGCGCACACGAGATGTGCGTCCCCGGCCGGATGTGCATCATCATCCGAGGAGAGAGGAAGTCCCGCCCTGTTACTGGCGCACACGGGATGTGCGTCCCCGGCCGGAAGTGGACTCGCATCCGAGCAGAGAGGAAGTTCCTCCCCTCTGATACTGGTGCATACTGGATGTGCGTCCCGGGTCCGATGTGAATGTAACACCTGTTCTGTGAGGAGGTCCCCCTCCCCCATGATACCGGCGCACATGCGATGTGCCTCCCGGCAGGATGTAAGTAAACATATGATTGGAGGGGATGTGGGGAGGACTCCTGATTCTGCACCTGCTGCAGTTATACACCCGGTTAGGGGTGTGTTCTGCACAGGTTTAATCCATACCCATATGAGGATATCCACTTGATTTTGATTAATTAAGCATCAGGTGGAATGTAGCTTCTGATTGGAGCAATGACATCACTCACAGGTTTAAATGACCCCATTCTCGACCACGCCAGAACCTTTGACACTATGGTTTGGTGAGGGCTGGCAGCAAGGACCTGACTGAAGACTATCATGTCCCCTGAGGAGTCTTAGTGACGAAACGCGTCGGGACGCCGGGATGTCATCAGGGTCAGCATAGGGGTCCAGCTTGAGACCTAGTTGTGGTCCGTCCTTGTCAGGACGGAAGTCTGGGGCAGCAGTCTTTTGTTATTTTATATCTGGTAGGTGGTAGGGCCAGTACATGGCGGACATATCCACTACTCAGGATCTAGAGACTGCGTGTCCCTCCATCAAAAGGGATTGGGTGAGACCATTCCTTTTTTAATGCCTAAAATTGATTACATTGCGTATATCTGTATGACTGACCACTGTCAGCAAATGGAGTGCATTGTACTTTGATTGTTTTTTTAGGTATTATTTTGTATGTTGTGTTTTTTTGCCAATTGGACCACTGTCCTTTGCCCACAAACAGCACTATTTTCCTTTATGTTTGTTTAGTTTTTTTCATGTGTTTGTTATTCTATTGGCCATCACTATATGCGACCCGTCTGGGCGCCTGCCTATTTGGGCTAACCGACATTACCAGGGTGTTTACTCACCTCTCATAGTGATGGCTTTCAGTACCTAACTTGTGTGTCTTGGAGCGAATTTTGTTGCTCCTACAAGTTTAGGAATAAAGGTTATTTTATATGCTGAGATTGTACCCCATCTATATTTGGATTGCTATTTTACGCTATTTAATTTGCCCAAAGAGCTGACTCTTTTTCTGCCTTCCTAAAATTGTCTGTAATACTAAGTTAGTGTTCCTTTGCTGCCAAGCAAGGTATAACACATGTGCATTCTACACTCCTTTCCATTTCTGGAATGCAATTATTAAATGCAGGTAGTCCAGCCAATCTGTGACGAAGGTGCAGGTGTGGATATAATGTAGCCTGCATCCAATGTTGGTTTTCTCGATGTCTGACAGCTCAACAATACCATCTGTTTCCACTTCCAAAACAAGTGATGACCTGCCAATCACACTCCCTGTTGCGTGTAAAGGGGTGGAAGTTCAGTGTGAAAAACCATGTGAGACTGCTGTCCCCACAGTCACAGAGGATGAAGAGCACGCAGATGCACTTGATGGGGCAGGCGGTGGTTGCACAGGCACGCTAGGCCACATTGTAGCACAGTGAAATTCACATTGCGACTTATGCTTCATTTTAAGTCGTGTACAGGGTGGGCTCCCAAGTATGCAGCAAAACCAGGCAACAGGAAAAGGACTCTAGGCAGTTGGGTTGATAAATGATTGTTTAACTTTACCAAAACAAACAATAAGAACCATGCATACAATTTAAATAATTGAACAATCTATTGTGTTGCCTACTACCTGCTAATCCCTCTGCGTAGCAGTAATTGTGTGTTTGTGCGTGTGTGTGTGTGTGTGTGCGAACACGACTTACCAGTGGCGCATCACAAGAGCTTCCCAGTTATCTACGTAAACATAGACAAAACACATTACCCCCCCTGAATACCCTTGTTAGCTGAAGCCTCACAGATAAGGCAGATGATAACAGTGTGAATGCAAACCACACAGCTCTGCAACACAGTCATGGAAATCTTGAAAATCAACAGTCAATGCAAACATGTGTCACTGTCCCTCTATAATTTAAACTGTACGTGACAATTTGACAGTGCAGAGGCAGCAAGTCTTATTGTCTATAAATAGTCGGCCTACCCAGAACAGATATGTGTTTTGCTAATAAAACAAAGTGTTGCGTGCCCGCATTATTGTCTAGGCACAGCCTACCGTACCTGGGTACTGTGATGTCCAGTTGCCAGAAATACAGACTTTACGCTCCTCTCGCGGTAAGCAGTATAGACAGCACCGTAAGAACGTTGGTCTGTGGCACAGGATGCTGCTCACTGGCGTTACGGTACTCCTCACCAAACTCCAAAATGACTCCCCTCACAATTGAACGAAGTGTTTCCGTGGTGGCTCCTTGCTGTAACACACACCTTTAGCTTTTCCTTCTGTTCATAGACAGCATCTCCAAGTCCACACCCGAAGAGCAATTTCTCCTCCACATCTAAGTGTGGAGAGGCAGCTAGTGCGCATGCGTATGCCGATTTACCCCAGCCACAGCCTAACTACAGTGTTTTGCCTAGTGAGTATGCTCAGCCTGACTGTGCCATTCCTGAGGCTAAGTCTTCATTTCGGGATACAGCGCATGCTCCCACACTTATTGCGAAAAGCCTCTTTGCACAGGTACTTGCACTCCGTGCCGGGTCTAAGTCCTGTGTTGTGCCTAGACACCATGCTAAAGCTGATAGTCTTTTTTCAGAGACTGTATTTCATGCTACTGAGCATGCTCAGGCACTTACTGCATCAGAGACTAGGTCCGGTAATGAACTCTTTGGCCCTGCCCCTAATGTGGGGGGCCCATATAGACCACAGGGCATCAGGTGTCCTGACGATGTGGCCAGGCCACTCCCAAATGGCTTGCAGAGGCCCGCCCCTATGACTTGTCACCTCATTATTGATGGTCAGACGATGACTGGTGAGGTGTTTGTGTTGTGGCAGCCATGAGGTCATTATTGAAGTTGCGGTTCCAAATAGGACGCTAGTTATGCCACTCATGACGTGTCACTCTGCTTTTGTCTCCAGGAGGTGCATTGTCGTCCACCCTGGTTTGGGGCGGACCCAGGTTATAAAACGGGCTGGAGCCAACAAGGAGGTGCGCAGTCTTCTATTATGCTCCGAAAGAGCACACTTCCATGTGTTGAACCCATTGCGGCTTTAGGCCAGAGGTAGGCAGGGATAGGGCGTCGATGCAGGCCGCCACCACAGTTGGTAACGCAGAACGGTTAAGACCAGCTCCTGTCCTACAAGTCCTGCTTGTGCAGCCCAGTGGCATTAACAGGCCTGCTGCTGCTGATGCGCCTGCTGTCCACAGGTGTGGCCCCAATGCACACGGTCAGCGTACTGAATGGCCCCTGTGATGTTAACAGGGAGTTCCTGGGCTGGGTGGGCGTGTGGACCCTGTGACGCTAACAGGGCTCCCAGTCTCCAGATCCGAGTGGCGTCTAACTCGGTTCAGGCTACTATTAGTTTCATAGCCACACAGCTCTGTATCCTCCACCTAACCTTCTAGTTGCCAACCTCTCCTTTTCCATCTGGGAGCACGGTGGACACTGACTGCTGATGGGGATATATACCTTTCTTTTTCTTTTCTTATTAATTTTCGTTATATAGCGGTAACATAGTATATACCACCTTATCCAAATCTGCCAGTCCCACCGTAACAGATGGTGTTTCTTCAGCAAATGTTACTTTTGCTTAACCACCAAACCCACGGACAAAAACTTTTTTCCCCTTTCCAACACACCTATTCCCCTTTCCACCAGCATCTGTCCTTTTTCAACTCATTTTGTATATGACCAAAAGTGCAACTCTGCAGGTACACCGTACTCAATGCCATCTCAGCACAGCAGCCAGCCCTTGGTCCCTCAGATGTGGACAAGTAAAAGACCATTTCCTCCTATCCATGACAAAGCGTTGAGATTCACTCTGTGCAGCACTGGTGTTTAGTGGAAAAGCAGATCTAAGATTGCGTACCACCTTCTGCAGATACTCCTGTATATGTGCGTCCCTTTCTATGGCAGGAATTATTTCGCCAAATTTTGTCTTGTACCGGGGATCTAACAGTGTGGCAACCCAGTAGTTAGCATTATTTCGAATTCGTACAATCCAAGGGTCATGTTGTAGGTAGTGCAGCAAGAAGGCGCTCATGTGTCTTGTGCATCCAGGAGGACCAAGTCCTTGGTGTGTTGGTGGCAGAGAGGTGAGAATCGTGCCTCCTTCCTCTGCCCTCTCCCCCCAACCTCGCACAACCGAAATGTGAGCAAGCTCTCACTCATCTGCTGAGTCTTCCATGCCCATCGCCAGTTCGTTCTCCATTTCTTCATGGGCTCCTGCACCCTCCTCAACACTTTTTGCTGATACTATGCGCCCTTGTTAATCCCTCTCCCCCACCATGACTGCCGCCTAGGTGCCGCTGACCATCTGGACCTCGTAGATCTTGTTATCCCTTCCGCATATGACTCCTCCTGTACTTCCTCCCCTTCCTCTTGTCCCAACACCTGACTCCGAATAATGCTTAGTGTGCTCCATCATGTAGATGACCAGAATTGTCACACTGAGAATGGCATTGCCAGTGCTAAACATCTTCGTCGACATTTGTAAACTGTGTAGAAGGGTGCATAGGTCCTTGATCTGACACCACTCCAGCAGCGTGATCTGCACCACCTCTGGATCAAGTTAGGCCAGGCTATATGTCATAACGTATTGCAGTAGGGTTCGGCAGTGCTGCCACAAACGCTGCAACATGTGCAGATTCAAATTCTTGCGTGTCGGCACATCGCATTTCAGGCGTTTAACCACCAGACCTAAAGACTTATGCAGCGACGAAAGTTGTTGAGCTGCTGTGTGCGAACGATGGAAGTGAGCACATAGCGAGCGTGCCCGCTGCACAAGGCCATGTAGGCCGGGATGGTGTTTTAAAAATTGCTGGAGAATTAGATTGAACACGTGAGCCACACAAGGCACGTGTGTCACATTGTCACGGCGAAGGGCCGCACCCATGTTTGCATCATTGTCACACCCGGCCTTCCCTGTCTGCTGGTTGAGTGGAGACAACTATTGATGAAAATTGGTCTCCAGAGCTAACCGTCCACAACTTCTCGGCGGTGTGACTCACATTTCCCATACATTTCAAAGTAAACATTTGACCGCATGATGGCATTGAGCTCTGCTGCCAGCATAGTAAGGAGGAGGTGTGTGGTTTTCCTTGTGAGCAGTTACAAGGAAGGGTGCCCTGACCACACAGGGTTTGGGCCGAGGTGAAAGACCCACACGAGGTTGAGGAGGCAGAAGCAGTGTATTAACTTCTACATACAGAGGAAGGATTGATACAACTCGTGGGGACAGCAAGGCTTGTACAGCAGACCCTTCTCCATCTCTCCCCATAGTAACCCATTGCCCAGTCAGCGATATGTAATGCCCCTGTCCATGCTTACTGGGCCAAGTATCTGTGGTGAAATGCACCCTGTCACACAGTTTCTCAAAGAAGCGGTGATGTTTGGTGCAACATGCTGGTGTAGCGCGTGCACGCCTTTGTTGGAGAAGGAGTGGCGCCTGGGCATCAGCTCTTGGGGCACTGTGATGGGCATAAGGTCTCGAAAATCCTCGGTTAAAAAGGTTGGAAAGGAAGCATTTTGGTAGACAACAGTTTGCATATGCTGAAAGTCAAGCTCTAAGCCATGTCATGCCCTTCTAAAAGCATGTAAAACACAGCAAGGGGACTCCAACCACAGTCTCCCTCGTTTCCACTAATTGAGCCACACACACCCCACTTAACTGGCACCAGTTGACCCCCATTTTCAAGATGAAAAAGATGCTTTGCATGAAGCACTCTCAAAAATACGCGTGCCTTTCACCTCCCCTGGATGAGCCAGGGGAAGAAAAGTCCTCTGAGAGCCATGACTTGTTCATCTTGGTTCTTTTTTCAAAAGCGAGGGGACTCCAACCACAGTCTCCCTCGTTTCCACTAATTGGGCCACACACACCCCACTTGACTGTCATCAGTTGACCCCCATTTCAAGATGAAAAAGATGCTTTGCATGAAGCACTCTCAAAAATACTCGTGCCTTTCACCTCCCCTGGATGAGCCAGGGGAAAAAAAGTCCTCTGAGAGCCATGACTTGTTCATCTTGGTTCTTTTTTCAAAAGCGAGGGGACTCCAACCACAGTCTCCCTCGTTTCCACTAATTGGGCCACACACACCCCACTTGACTGTCATCAGTTGACCCCATTTTCAAAATGAAAAAGATGCTTTGCATAAAGAACTCTCAAAAATACACGGCCTTTCAACTCCCCTGGATGACCCAAGGGAAGAAAAGTCCTCTGTGAGGCATGACTTGTTCATCTTGGTGAACGTTAGTATCAGTGGACAGACGCGTGTGCTTATCTGTCAGCACAACCCCAGCAGCACTGAGGACACGTTCCGAGAAAACGCTGGCTGCGGGACACAACAAGATCCCCAAGGCGTACGTGGTGAGCTCAGGCAACTTATCCAGATTGGAAGCCTAAAATGAGCAGGGCTCAAGTTGCACAGTAATGGCATGGACGTTCCCTTGCATATACTCATATATCTGTGTGTCCTCCTCTTTTCCCTTGTCCAGCTCTTTTGTTTTCACATGAGTATATGTCCTTGTCACTTTCCCATGTGTTTGTGTTGTGTTGTGAGTTGTTTGTCACCTTTTGGACACCTTTGAGGGTGTTTTCTAGGTGTTTTTATGTGTTTGTGATTGCCTGCCATTGTTTCCTATGCGGTTCGAGTTCGGTTCTTCGAACGTTGGCCGAACTGAACTCGAACAAGACCTCCGTTCGACGAACCGAACTCGAGCCGAACCACGACCAGTTCGCTCATCTCTACCCATGATATATCTAAACAGTGCAAATTACACAATTTTGGAAACTACTACTCTTTGGGCACAAGGCAAGGCTCGGAAGGGAAAGAGTTCTATTTGAATTTTAGAGCGCAAAATTGATAGGAATAGATAGCGGATGCCATGGAGAGCCCATGATATATCTAAACAGTACAAATTACACAATTTTGGAAACTAGACCCTTCAACGAATTTATCAAAAAGTTTAGTGAGGACATTGAACCCCCAGGTGCTCCACAGAATTTTATAACATTGAGCCACAAAAATAAAAAAATAACTTTTTATCACAAAAATGTTGCTTTAACTCCAAATCTTTCATTGTCACAAGGATAACAAGAAATAATGCACCATACAATTTATTGTGCAATTTCCATTGAGTTCGCCCTATATGTAATCAAAAACTACTTTTGAGGCACAGTGCAAAGTAGGAGCCCCATACTTGGGTGCAGATTTAGTTGGAATAGTTTGCAGTTGGCGTGTTACATTGGCAGAGCCTCTGAGGTGCCAGAACAACAGAAAACCCCCAAAGTGACCCCATTTTACAAACTGAACCCCTCATTGAATTCATCCAGGTGTATTGACACTACAGGTGTGTCACAAAATGGGATACAATTGGGCATGTGCAAACAATAATTACATTTTTACAACTAAAATGCTGTTTTAACCTAATATTTCCTATTTTCACAAGAGGAATAGGTAAAAAAATGCCCCATAATGTGTTACAGAATTTCTCCTGAACATGGTAATACCCACATGTGACTGTACAGTACTGTTTGGCCGCAAAGCTGGGCTCAAGAGGGAAGGAGCGCCATTTGATTTTTGGAGCACAGAATTTCCTAGAATAGTTTGCGGACTCCATTTGCAGAACCCTTAAGTACCAGAACAGAAAAAAAGCCCTCGAGTGACCAAATTTTGGAAATTACACTCCTCTGGGAATTCATTTATGGGTGAAGTGACAATTTAGTCTCTGGAAAACACCAATGGTATCAAACGCAGTGAATGCTGCAGAATAAAAAATTACAAATAAGTCCTTGTCATGTCTAGTACTCTGTAGTGCCCATAGATTGTGCCCAATGACAAACATGTGGACACTATCTGTGTTTTGGGCACATTGTGGTGCTCAGAAGGGAGGAGCATTTGGATTTTGAAGCACAGATTTTGCTGGATTTGTTTTTTTAGAGGGTTAGCCATAGCTTTTTTCCAGAACTTATGTTCAACCAGTAACATGGAAAGCCCCTATATTTCCATTAACAGATGATGGACCTGAGTGGTGATTTCGTTTTGTGGGTTGAGTTAAATGCTATTTGGGTCGTTTTTGGTACAGAACATTTAGGATCAGGTAACATTTATCTTGTGGTCTATACTGAGCACTTACATCGGGGTCTCTATCTACATCTCCGATGTATGTGATTTAGGTAAAACCTCTAATGGATCCATTCATTAATGAGGCAGCAGAGTTACTCCGGACTCTGCTTGGCAGTTCAGCGGTGTTCATCTTTATAAAGGTGAATAAAACTGTTGATGACAGCACTTTTGTGCTCACCTAAAAAGATACTGAAAATGATGAACACTTTAAGTCGTGTACAGGGTGGGCTCCCCAGTACACAGCAAAATCATTTACCAGGAAAGCGACTCTGGGCAGTTGAGTTGATAAAGGATTGCTTTACTTTACAAAAACAGAAAGGCTTCCATAAAACAGAACAATATAAATATAAGGCCTAAGGCTGACACCCCTATGCTGCGCCACCCACAGCAGCTATTTATGTCGCCTTCTCACCAACCTTTGCCTAACCAAGGGACTGCCTGAACAGTAATCTAATATCTAGAAATCCTCTGGGAAGCAGGAGTAATTTTTTGTGCGTGAACACGCCCTACCAGTGGTGTAGCACAAGAGCTTACATCTTATGCACCTAAACATAAACAAATCACATAAACCCAATGAATACCCTTAATTGCTGAAGCCTCACAGAGAAGGAAGATGGCAAAAGTGGTAATGCAAACCACGCAGCTCAGCAACATAGTCTTAGAAATACTATAGAGTAACAGTCAATGCAAATGTGTGGCACTGTCCCTTTAAGAGTTTAAGTGTACCTGTAAACTGACACAGCAGAGCCGACAAGTCTTACTGTGTGTGCTTATAGTCAGCCTAACCAGAACAGATAGGTGTTGTGGTACCAAAACATATAGTGTAGCGTGCACGTGGTCCTTGGCCCAGCCTACCATACCAGGGTACTATGGTGTCCAGCTGCCATAACAAGAGATGTGGAGATCCTCTCACGGTGAAGCACTATAGCCAGCAACTGCAGAATGGTGGATCTCCACCACTGGATGCTGCTCACACGTGTCGCAATCCTTCTCACTAAACTCCAACACGAATCTTCTCCCAATTCATTAATTCAATTCTCCCAATAAATGTTTCTGCGGCAGATGCTTTCTGTTATGCACACCTCTCACTTTCCCTGCAGCTCACACACCACCTCCTTAGCCCTCAAAGTCCAGTCGAGATGTCCATTGAGATGTTACTATAATAACCAAACAGTCGAATGCAGATGCAAAACAGCGGCCTCTTGTGGTTGGTCAGTAACAATGCATACAATGAACAGTAAATAAGTGTTTTACAGCAGTTCACAGTGGACAAAAGTTACAAATACAGTCTCACCCTCTCACAAACTGCCATATCAGGCCAGATGTGAGTTCAAAGTGACTCCCTCTGACACACTACAGTGACTTTTCAGTTCAGAATTTTGTATGCATTACGTTTTTCAAAGAATTATACGCAATCTCTGGTGTAAGCACTTAACGTAGAGTGCAGGATAAATATGAGCCGTGCCTTACTGCAATCATTGGCAGGTACAATGAACAAATCAACAGCAGTTGAAGAATTTGCTTTGTTTATTTTTTTTACACCATTCACTTTGCGATATAAGTGATAGGGCAGCTTTATTCTTCAGGTCACCAAACGCAAGTCACATTTCTCCTCCTAAATAACTCTGACAAGCACATTAGCAGGTAGGATGCAGAGGGATTAATGGAGTAGATATCACATCGCTTATCTCAATCACAGCAGTATGATGTAGTGTCTGACAGCAACATCTTCAGCTATAGTAAGCGTTCTACTCAGTTCACCTACATTGACGCCATAACAGTAGAAGGCGTCAGCAAGTTTTTCTACCTCACCTGAGAGCAGCATAATGTAGGCAAAGAGACCCTGAACCCAACGATGTATTGCTTACTTTACTGAATGCAGTGGTTCTGACAGTCAGAGTTTTAGATTTGGCATGTAGCATAGCTCAGAGAGCTGCCCTCGCCCACACCAGACACTCTATATACAAAGTCTATAGACAGGAAACTGCTAATCACAGGAGGGGTCATCCCAGACTAGCTGAACTCTAGCTGACCTAGTCCGGAAATTATAATCTCAAAAAGCAAAATCAAACATTGCAGGTAGAAAACGGCACATAGGGTGATAAGAGATGCCTTGCCTAGTAAAAACCTGCTGACAGATTCCTTTTAATGTTGCAGATAGTGTAATTTACAATTTGTGAATGATGTTTATATTCTGTCCCATTCCCCTAAATCACAGCTAGCTAAGGAACATATTACACCAGAAAGACTTCTTCCAATTGATATTTTGGAAGACAGTCAGCCTTTTTTCTCAGAAGATATGGTGCTGGAGGAGATGGTACAATGTCCATGGTAGTAGCACTCTGAGCCAGAGCAAACCTGGTGGGAATCAGGAAATGGAGGACAAGTAGTGCTGACCATTTCACACACAGAGACAACTGTCAGCAAATCATGGGTAATGATAAAGATCATTATGATGATTCTGTGTTAGACAAAACCTGGGAGCTATGCAGGGGTGAGGAGAAGTTGATGTCATCAGAGGAGAGGTTTGCTGACATTCACAATACACAGCACAGGGGATGTGCTTCAAAACATCTTCAGGGACCAAATCAGCTTTTCCTACAGTCATCTCTGTAGAAGGTAATACAGTACATGCTACTGGTGGAGGTGGTACGAAAGTGCCTCAAAGGTCTGGTCGTGCTGGAGGTGAGTCGTAGATGTGGGCTTCTCTTGTGTGGGAGTTCTTTTGCAAAATGCTACCAGATTATTCTTTGGCATGCTGCAGACTCTGCATGAGGAAAATAAGCTTTGGACATCTCAGCTCTTTTAGACTATGAACTACAACTCTCTATCAGCACATGAAGCAGCATCACCTGCTTATTTGGCAAAGACAAGCTGACCTGCAGTCCTGCAGTCAGAGCGAGCCTCAAGTTGTCCTCATTTCCCTTCTTGCCCCTCTCATCTTTCTGTCAATCAAGTCGCAGTTTTAGGTAGCACCAGTCCAGTGTCATCATCACCAGCATCATCATTGTAATACTCCTCTATTGCGTGTCGTATCCCAAGTACACTTCCTGTTTCCTCTTTTTGTGTTGAAACAGCAAATTTCCATCGACATTTCTGTGTTGGGGAAACAGCCGTACGCTCCCCAACATCTGCTCGTTTGGCAACTAAACTTGCATTTTGTCAAGTTGCTGACAGTGCCATTGCTCCCTTAACAGCTTGTGGATTCTGCTACCTTTTCAAAAATTGTGGCGAACACTCATACTTGCTGAAAAATTCCAAGCTGCCATTATTTCTAGCAGAAAAGGGGTGCCTGCTATCTGCTTTCACATGAAGGAGAAAATAGGTTGATTTCTGCACTCTTTGAATCCCAAAGTGCACTGCGCTATAGATTCCTGGAGCAGCAACCATGGCCAGGGACAAAAATGGGTTCATAACTCACTGGGAGATTATTTCCAGTGGTAGTGATTCACCACATCTGGAGCAAGTGATGAGGCCTCCATGACTGGGAGCCATGTGTATTTGCATTGACAGATTGCGATTATCTGTCTCATCCTACACCTTATCCGGATCCTGCTCAACTGACGTGACCTCATCCTAATCAAGCAGAAGGCACAACATCAATTCCCCACTGTACCCTTATTCTTTTTGTTCATACAAAGCAAATAGTTTTACACTTTGAAAGCCTGGGGGAGAAAAAGCCACATAGTAGAAGAGTTGCTGCATGAAGAGGCAACCCACCTGCTGGCTGGCTACCTATCAACTTGTGATTGTGGTGAGAGACAATACTAAAGCATTCTGCCTGGCTTATGGTCTGGCAAAATAACCTATGCTTCTTATGTGACGCCCTGGGCAAGCCAGGGGTCACAGGTTATGACACCACCACACCCTACACCCCAGCTAGGAACACCAAAGCTAACCAAAAATCCTTGTTGCCTTCCTCCAGGGGCTGATGTCCACACCAGGGTGTGGGCCAGGCGGTTGGCTCCGCCCACCGAGGAGTTCACAGCCCTGGAGGCGGGAAAACCAGGCAGTTGAAGTCAGACTAGAGTCTGAGATGAGTTTAGGGAGTGAAGTAGAAGGAAGTGGTAGAGGAGGACAATGAGAGTAGTGACAGAAAAAGAAACAGTTAAGAAAGCCTGAAGTTGGTCCAGGTGTGTGCCCCGGACTGAGAACAGCAAGGTCAGCAGACGGCGGTGACTGTCTGCAGGAGTGGCTGCTTGGAGGTTGCCGAAAGGACCGTGGACGGGTGGTGGCCCGGCGGTACCGGAGCGGTATACGAAGAGCAGTCAGCACCATTGGCAGGGGCTTTTCGGATCCCGGCAAGGCTAGGAGTCGCCGTGAATTTGCCAAATCCGTCAGTGAAGGGGACCTCTGGGTCTCCCAACAACCAAGTCCGATTGAAGGCAACAGTCCGACCGTTAGAGAGAGACACCGCCACCGCCAGGGCACCAGTTTCTCAGGGCCAGCGCCTGCGGGCAAAGTAGGGCTCCTCCGGCCCATATCCAAGTCGGGGAGCAGGTTACCGGTGGGAACCCATCGCTACCATCATCATCTTAGGTGCAGGAAAAGGGACCGTCACCGTCAACTACTGGGGAAAAGCAACTGCAGCCGTCCGTGGGAACCGTCTTTCCAGCCGTGTGTTTTACCGAGAACTGTGTCCCTGTCTCAGGCTGAGTGAGTACCACAGTGCCGTGAGGCACAGTGCTGCCCCCGCGTCCCTGCACCCCACCAAGCCCTGCACCGGCCCCGCCATCCCTCATCACCCACCTCATCACTGGGCCCCGGGACAACTACCCCCTACCCACGGAGGGGAGAACCAACAACTTTGCTGCTCCCTGTCACCTCTCCCGGAATCCTCATACAGAGCAGCGGTTGTGTCCACACAATCACCACAACCGTGGGTGGCGTCACGGACAATAAACAATCCCAAAAACCAATCCCCTTTCACTCACGGATGAGGAGCGCCGCTCGAGTCCCCGGGATCCGGCCCATCGCTCGAGCCACCGAGCAGCAGCAGCAGGCCGCAGCAGCAGCGGCAGCCGGACCCGAGCAGTGGGAGAGCGCGGCGTCCCCTCCTCCGCCCGCGACACTTACATAGTTAAAGTTCTAAATTTAAAAGTGCAAGATTTCTTTTACAAATGTACACGCTTCAGAAAGGTAGTGGCTACAGCCGAAAAGGGTCAGCCCATTTGAATGGATCTTATATGGTAAAGCACACCCTCCTGGCTTTGCAAAAAACACTTTTTCAGAGCACCATCTGGTTTGCAAAGTTGCAACCTGCTGGAACGATGCTGTATATGTTGCAGTGCTTGTATGAATGGAATAAAGTGGTGACGGACGAATGAATGCAGCAGTCAAACTAGAGTGTGGATTACTTTGAGAACTAACATTGGCAGTTAATGATGGAAGCGTGTCACCTAAAAAGCTCTTTGAGGAGCCTAAAAAATTTGTCAGTGGTGGTGCACGCAAATGTGATGCCCCTGGACTATCAGGTCGTCACAGTGTACTGCACAAGCTGCCCTCCCATGCAGTATTCGAGTCCCTCATGGTTCTGGGTCCCCATCCTACAGTGTTGCCTCCAACAGCAAATCAAATCCTAGATACACACTGCACCACACCCACCAGGCACACCAGTGGACGGCTTGAGCATAATAGAGCCGCCCACCTGGGGGTCAGGGAGGGGAGGTGAGGAGTGTAGTAAGAGAGAGAGTGTGAAGAGGGAAGTGAAGGAGAGAGGTTGGGAGTAGTGGCTCCCAGGAGAAGCTGTCTAGGTTGCAGACGGTGGTCTGAGCCTAGAGAAGTCGGACCCCCAGTTGCAGGGGATTGGGACCGAAGGCATGGCGGGGTATACGGACCCTAGGTCGGGGAGAAGCTTCAGGCAACCCGGCAACTAACCTGAGGAGAACAGATCCTTTATTATCTGTTCCCACCTGCTCCAGAATCGGGGCACTAGCGCAACGAGGGGGATAGGGCTTTCCATACAAGCAGCCCAAGAAAATCCCAAGTGTGAGCCCTGAGAGCAGGGCTGGATGTTGATCTCCCTAAGGTCAACCATCCTTACCTATATAGTCTTCTACTAGGCATTGCTCCCACTAGCCACTTTCCTACGCCAAACTGATGAGGGGCAAATACCCCGAAACAGCTGTCTGTGGATGGATACCATGTTTTGACATAGGTGGTTTCCTTGACTGGAGACTGCCCTTCCCTTGGTTTTTCCTTCCCGGTGAAAGACCTGGCTAGTTACCTGCCAGCGTTGAGAAACATGTCATGGTGTCTCCTCGGCTTCCTTGTTTTGCATATTTCCCAGGGGGCATTGATCTAGAATCACTGCGTTGAGAAAACACGTGATGGTGCTCCGCGGTGCTGGATGTTGATCTCCCTAAGGTCAACCATCCTTACCTATATAGCACTGAGAGCAGGCTCCCACACTTAGCCACAGTGGGGATCGGGGCCCGGCAAGTTTCATACTACCAGACCACTAAGTTGAAGTTAAACTTTGTGCCAGGAGGCAGGTCACGGATCACCAGGCAGCACTCTGGGGGACGGGACCCAGACGAGCTCCCCTTGAGAGGCAGCGGCACCCAGAGACTTGGTTTACCCGGTTGTCAGCGTCAGCTTATTGCCTGGGTGAGTACCTGAATGATCCCCCATTCCGACACCCAGTGGCATCATCCAGAACCCTGGGGCCTACCCCTACCCGTGGAGGGCGATTACACCTTGCTGCCCCACTCCATCACCCCGGGTGCTACCAACGGCAGCAGCGGTACCTTCCCATTACCGTACACCACGGGTGGTGTCATGAACTATCTACCAAATCCCCTGTAAATATCCCCCTTTCACTTAGAGTGTGGCCCAAAGCCCCTGGGTCTGGAGACCCTCGAGCCACAAATGGACACTACCCCCGGACCCGAGCAGTTCGATCTGCTGCTGGGGCAGCACACAATCAGTGATGTAATCCTGCTATTCACTTTTAAAAAATAATTCAATAGTATGCAAAAGGGATGGAAGAATAATACCAATTTACACCTGTTCAGAACCACCCTTTATCTGTTGTGGACCTGCAATATTTAAATCACTTGCTTTGTGACGCCCTGGACTAGCCAGGTAGTCACAGTTAGAGCCCCGCACAACACTTGTCCCTTAAAAAGGGCCACGCCCACCGAGGAGTTCAGAGGGCCAGAGACGGGAGAACAGTTAGATTAGTTCATGAGGCGGAGTAAAGTGGAAGCAGGCCTGTGTGACAGGTCTGCAACAATCTGACAGGTGCCAGGGTTTGAGCCCGGGCACCTTTGGCTAGGAGGCAAGCGGTGGCCTTAGCCTGCAGGAGCCGGGAAGACAGCTCGGTGGAACCGTGGTGGACCGGGACAGGGTAGTGGCCCGCCGGCACTGACCCGGGGAACCGACTCGGAAACCGGAGCACAAAGGGGGGTACTTAGACCCTGAAACAAGGTCCAGAAGCCACTGGACCGAGTTAATTAACTGATTGCAGTCTGGACTATAGCTCCTTTCCCACCCAAAGTCCCGACTGAAGACAACAGCCCATCGAGGGGGATAGAAAGCCACCGCACAGGCAGAGAGATCCCACGGGCCAGCATCTGCGGGCAAAAGGGCTCTCCCAACATACACAAAGCCGGGGAGCGGACTCCCATCGCTGAAGCGCAGGCAGTCCACAGCTACACTACATGGTGCAGGAGAAAGGCAGAGACCATCAACCGGGTGGGGGACCAGACGCAGCTGGCAGCGGGTACCGACCACCATCAACTTGGTTTACCAGAGACTTGTGTGTGTTTCTAACCGTGAGTACAACAGTGCCCTCCGGCCGCGCACCTCCCTGCACCGCCCAACCAAACTACAACTCACCGACGGATCTCGGGGCCACCATCCCTGCCCACGGAGGGGTTAAAAACTTGCTGCATAACATCTCCCCCGGGTGTCCCGCAATAGCAGCGGTGGTGTCCACCTTCACCACAACCCGTGGGTGGCGTCACAAACTCAAAGACGGTTCCGGCCGTACACCTACATTCCCTTAACCGCCAGCCCCCTTTCAGATCGAAGTGGACCACGGGGCCCCCGAGTCCGGAGACGCTCGAGCCACCCATCAGAGAGCCCGGATCTGAGCGGCTCAGTCGCAGCCAAGCCCAGGACGGTACAGCTGCAGAATTTGGAGAAGTAAGGGGAGGAGAAGGAAGAGGAGGAGCAAATGGAAGTGAAGGAAGACATAGACCTGGTCCAGGCAGGAAACCAGGCAGATAGAGCAAAAGTCATGATGACTATGACCCTGGCCATGACATCCATTGCAGAGGGGTTCTGACTAGAGATGAGCGAACCGGTCGCGGTTCGGCTCGAGGTCGGTTCGCCGAACGGAGCTCCCGTTCGAGTTCGGTTCGTTGAACGTTCGATGAACCGAACTCGAACTGCATAGGAAACAATGGCAGGCAATCACAAACACATAAAAACACCTAGAAAACACCCTAAAAGGTGTCCAAAAGGTGACAAACAACTAACAACACAGCACAAACACATGGGAAAGTGACAAGGACAAATTCTCATGTGAAAACAAAACAGCGTTACGAGGAAAAAGAGGACGAGACACAGATATAGGCATGGCATGCCCTTCTAAAATCATGTAAAACACCGCAAGGTGACTCCAAGCGGAGTCTCCCTTTTTTCCAAAAATTGGGCCACACAGACACCCCTTCAGTGGCAGCACTTGTGCCCCAGTTGTACACTTCACAGATAGATTTGCATCAAGCACATTCAAAAATACGCCATACTTAACCGTCCCCAGGAGGACACCGGGGTAGGTAGCTAAGTCTTTCCTGATCCCAGCTCTGTTCATCTTGGCTCCTTTTTAAAAAACACAGCAAGCAAGGGTTACTCCAAGCGGAGTCTCCCTTTTTTCCAAAAATTGGGCCACACAGACACTAACCCCTTCAGTGGCAGCACTTGTGCCCTAGTTGTACACTTCACAGCTAGATTTGCATCAAGCACATTCAAAAATACGCCATACTTAACCGTCCCCAGGATGACACCGGGGTAGGTAGCAAAGTCTTTCCTGATCCCAGCTCTGTTCATCTTGGATCATTTTTAAAAACACAGCAAGCAAGGGTTACTCCAAGCGGAGTCTCCCTTTTTTTCCAAAAATTGTGCCCCACACACACCCACCCATTCAGTGGCAGCACTTGTGCCCTAGTTGTACACTTCACAGCTAGATTTGCATCAAGCACATTGAAAAATACGCCATACTTAACCGTCCCCAGGATGACACCGGGGTAGGTAGCAAAGTCTTTCCTGATCCCAGCTGTATGCATCTTGGATCATTTTTTAAAACTATGTAAGCAAGGGTTACTCCAAGCGGAGTGTCCCTTTTTCCAAAAATTGTGCCCCACACACACCCACCCATTCAGTGGCAGCACTTGTGCCCTAGTTGTACACTTCACAGCTAGATTTGCATCAAGCACATTCAAAAATACGCCATACTTAACCGTCCCCAGGATGACACCGGGGTAGGTAGCAAAGTCTTTCCTGATCCCAGCTCTGTTCATCTTGGATCATTTTTAAAAACACAGCAAGCAAGGGTTACTCCAAGCGGAGTCTCCCTTTTTTTCCAAAAATTGTGCCCCACACACACCCACCCATTCAGTGGCAGCACTTGTGCCCTAGTTGTACACTTCACAGCTAGATTTGCATCAAGCACATTCAAAAATACGCCATACTTAACCGTCCCCAGGATGACACCGGGGTAGGTAGCAAAGTCTTTCCTGATCCCAGCTCTGTTCATCTTGGATCATTTTTAAAAACACAGCAAGCAAGGGTTACTCCAAGCGGAGTCTCCCTTTTTTTCCAAAAATTGTGCCCCACACACACCCACCCATTCAGTGGCAGCACTTGTGCGCCAGTTGTACACTTCACAGCTAGATTTGCATCAAGCACATTGAAAAATACGTCATACTTAACCGTCCCCAGGATGACACCGGGGTAGGTAGCAAAGTCTTTCCTGATCCCAGCTGTATGCATCTTGGATCATTTTTTAAAACTATGTAAGCAAGGGTTACTCCAAGCGGAGTGTCCCTTTTTCCAAAAATTGTGCCCCACACACACCCACCCATTCAGTGGCAGCACTTGTGCCCTAGTTGTACACTTCACAGCTAGATTTGCATCAAGCACATTCAAAAATACGCCGTACTTAACCGTCCCCAGGATGACACCGGGGTAGGTAGCAAAGCCTTTCCTGATCCCAGCTCTGTTCATCTTGGATCATTTTTAAAAAACACAGCAAGCAAGGGTTACTCCAAGCGGAGTCTCCCTTTTTTTCCAAAAATTGTGCCCCACACACACCCACCCATTCAGTGGCAGCACTTGTGCCCTAGTTGTACACTTCACAGCTAGATTTGCATCAAGCACATTCAAAAATACGCCATACTTAACCGTCCCCAGGATGACACCGGGGTAGGTAGCAAAGTCTTTCCTGATCCCAGCTCTGTTCATCTTGGATCATTTTTAAAAAACACAGCAAGCAAGGGTTACTCCAAGCGGAGTCTCCCTTTTTTTCCAAAAATTGTGCCCCACACACACCCACCCATTCAGTGGCAGCACTTGTGCCCTAGTTGTACACTTCACAGCTAGATTTGCATCAAGCACATTGAAAAATACGCCATACTTAACCGTCCCCAGGATGACACCGGGGTAGGTAGCAAAGTCTTTCCTGATCCCAGCTGTATGCATCTTGGATCATTTTTTAAAACTATGTAAGCAAGGGTTACTCCAAGCGGAGTGTCCCTTTTTCCAAAAATTGTGCCCCACACACACCCACCCATTCAGTGGCAGCACTTGTCCCCTAGTTGTACACTTCACAGCTAGATTTGCATCAAGCACATTCAAAAATATGCCATACTTAATCGTCCCCAGGATGACACCAGGGTAGGTAGCAAAGTCTTTCCTGATCCCAGCTCTGTTCATCTTGGATCATTTTTAAAAAACACAGCAAGCAAGGGTTACTCCAAGCGGAGTCTCCCTTTTTTTCCAAAAATTGTGCCCCACACACACCCACCCATTCAGTGGCAGCACTTGTGCCCTAGTTGTACACTTCACAGCTAGATTTGCATCAAGCACATTCAAAAATACGCCATACTTAACCGTCCCCAGGATGACACCGGGGTAGGTAGCAAAGTCTTTCCTGATCCCAGCTATATGCATCTTGGATCATTTTTTAAAACTATGTAAGCAAGGGTTACTCCAAGCGGAGTGTCCCTTTTTCCAAAAATTGTGCCCCACACACACCCACCCATTCAGTGGCAGCACTTGTGCCCTAGTTGTACACTTCAAAGCTAGATTTGCATCAAGCACATTCAAAATCCACAAGCATTTACTCTCCCCAGGATGACACAGGGGTAGTAAATTCCTGGTGGATCCATGACTTGTTCATTTTGATAAACGTTAGTCTGTCCACATTGTCACTGGACAGACGCGTGCGCTTATCTGTCAGCACACACCCAGCAGCACTGAAGACACGTTCAGAGACAATGCTGGCAGCTGGACACGACAAAATCTCCAAGGCGTAACTAGAGAGCTCTGGCCATTTTTCTAGATTTGAAGCCCAAAAGGAGCAAGGCTCCATTTGCAAAGTCATGGCATCGATGTTCATTTGTAGATACTCCTGTATCATCCTCTCCAGCCGTTGACTATGTGTCAGACTTGTTGTCTCTGGTGGCCTTGCAAAGGAGGGTCTAAAAAAATTATGAAAAGATTCCATAAAATTGCTGTTACCAGCACCAGATACAGTCCTACTGGTACGGGTAGACTGTTGAAGATGAAGAGACCGTCCCATGTTTGTCAAGTTACAACTGTGAGATTCACTCCCTGCACCTGCACGGTTGTTTGGTGGAAAAGCCGAGCTAAGATCGAGTAACAGCTTCTGCTGATACTCCTGCATACGTGCGTCCCTTTCTATGGCTGGAATTATGTCACAAAATTTGGACTTGTACCGGGGATCTAATAGTGTGGCAAGCCAGTAGTCATCATCACTTCTAATTTTGACAATACGAGGGTCATGTTGGAGGTAGTGCAACAAGAAGGTACTCATGTGTCTTGCGCAGCCATGCGGACCAAGTCCACGCTGTGTTTGTGGCATAGAGGTGCTACCTGTTCTTTCTTCCTCTAACATCTCCCCCCAACCTCTTTCAACTGAAATTTGACCAAGGTCTCCCTCATCCGCTGAGTCTTCCATGTCCATGGACAGTTCGTCCTCCATTTCTTCATGTTCTCCTGCACCTTCCTCAACATTTTGCCTGCTACTATGCGCCCTTGTTGATCCCTGTCCCCCATGGTCCCATGCCTGCCGCGTTGGTGATGATGAACGTCTGGACCTTGGTGATGTTGTTGTCCCTTGCGCATATGAATCCTCCTGTAGTTCCTCCCTTTCCTGTTGTCCCACCCCCTGACTCCGAATAGTGTTTAGCGTGTGCTCCAGCATGTAAATGACTGGAATTTTTATGCTGATAATGGCATTGTCAGCGCTAAACATATTCGTCGCTATGTCGAAACTGTGCAGAAGGGTGCATAGGTCCTTGATCTGAGACCACTCCATCAGGGTGATCTGCCCCACCTCTGCATCTCGTTGGCCCAGGCTATACGTCATGACGTATTGCACCAGGGCTCGGCGGTGCTGCCACAGTCGCTGTAACATGTGGAGAGTCGAATTCCAGCGTGTCGGCACATCGCATTTCAGGCGATGAACCGGCAGGCCGAAAGACTTCTGGAGCGATGCAAGTCGCTCAGCTGCGGTGGTTGAATGGCGGAAGTGAGCAGACAGTTTTCATGCCCTGTTCAGAAGGCCGGGCTAGTGTGTTAAAAATTGCTGGACAGCAAGGTTCAACACGTGAGCCATACAAGGCACGTGTGTCACCTTGCCCAGGCGAAGGGCCGCACCCAGGTTTGCAGCATTGTCGCACACGGCCTTACCAGGCTGCAGGTTGAGTGGAGACAACCATTTATTAAACTCAGTCTCCAGAGCTGCACACAACTCAGTCGCTGTGTGACTCCTATTTCCAAGACATGTCAAGCTAAAGACCGCCTGATGCCGTTGCGCTCTGCTGCCAGCATAGTAACGAGGGGTGCGTGATTCCTTCTGCGCAGTGAGAACGCTGATGGCCTGATCAGGCAGGCTTGGGGCGGAGGTGGAGGACCCAGATGAGGTTGAGGAGGCAGAAGCAGTGGCGGAACTTGGACAGACAGAGGATTGACACACAAGTCGTGGGGACAGCAAGACTTGTGCAGCAGACCCTTCACCATCTATCACCATAGTTACCCAGTGCCCAGTCAGCGACATGTAACGTCCCTGTCCATGCTTACTGGTCCAAGTATCGGTGGTGAAATGCACCCGTTCACACACAGAGTTTCTCAAGGAAGCGGTGATGTTGTGTGCGACATGCTGGTATAGCGCGGGCACACCTTTCTTAGAGAAGTAGTGTCGACTAGGCATCTGGTACTGGGGCACAGCGACAGACATAAGGTCTCTAAAATCCTGTGTGTCCACTAGGCGGAAAGGCAGCATTTCAGTAGCCAAGAGCTTACAGAGTGATAGAGTCAACCTCTTCGCTTTGTCATGGGTCGCAGGAAGTGGCCTTTTATTTGACCACATCTGAGGGACAGAGATCTGGCTGCTGTGTGTAGACGGTGTTGAGTAGGGTGTCCCTGGAAAAATGCAGGTTTGTAAGGAAAGTGCAGGCGGAGACATGATGTTGCCTTCATCCAACGTTGGTGCTATCGATGTCTGAGAGAGCTGTACACACTCACTTGTTTCCCCTTCCAAACCAACTGACGACCTACCAAGCAAACTGCCTGTTGCGGTTACAGTGGTGGAAGTTGTGCGTGGAAAACCAGGTGTGACAGCTGTCCCCACAGTCCTAGAAGATGATTAGCGCGCGGATGCACTGGAAGGGGCAGGCCGTGGATGGTTCGCTCCGCTAGGCCGCATTGCAGCACGGTGAACTTCCCACTGGGACCTATGATATTTATTCATGTGACGATTCATGGAAGAAGTTGTCAAACTGCTGAGGTTTTGACCTCTACTAACAGAATCAAGACAAATTTTACACATCACATAATTTGGGCGATTTTTTCTATGTCAAAAAAGGACCAGGCTAGGCAAGGCTTAGAGGGCATGCGACCTGCTGAGCCCCCCGACTAGTGCTCAAAAGCAGAGTGGTGGCTGATGATGCAGTTGTAGACGTGCTACCAGTGCTCCGACTCTGTCCAGGAAGGCGCAAGGTAACTTCGTCGTCGGTTGCATCCTCCTCCACCGCCTCTGTTGACCTCCTCGAGTGCCTGACTGGGGGTTGACAGTAGGTGGGATCTAGAACTTCATCATCAATTGTGTTTGCACTCCCCTCCCCCTTTAACTGAGCCTCTTCTTGCCCTGACCGAATATTTAAGTTGTCATCCCAATCTGGTATCTGCGTCTCATCGTCATCAGTATGTTCCTCATTGTCTATAACCACAGGTGTTACAGTTTGTGACAAAGGGTCAACATTATGCTCAGAAACTTGGTCCTCACGGCCTGAATCAGAGTCACAAAGGTTCTGGGCATCACTGCAGACCATTTCCTGGTCTGTACTCACTGTAGCTTGGGAGCAGACCTCTGATTCCCAGGCTATAGTGTGACTGAACAGCTCTGCAGACTCAGCCATCTCAGTTCCACCATACTGTGCAGGGCTGATGGAGACTTCAGAGCTGGGAGAAAGCAAGTTTGATTGGGATGACAACTCAGAGGACTGGTGTTTATTGGATGCGGTACTTGAGGTGGCTGAGAGGGCACTTGTTGGACCACTTGAGATCCATTCAAGCATTTTCATTTTTTGGCCATCATCTACCTTTGTTCCTGTTGTTCGTGTCCGTAAAAAAGGGAGCACATCGGATTGTCCACGGTAAGTAGTAGACATCTTACTTTTGCTGGTAGATGGTCTATCTTCAGCAAATGATAATGGAGCTTTGCCACCTTCCCCACGGAAAAACCCCTTTTTTCCTTTTCCACCACGCCTCTTCCCCGTTCCACCAGCATCTGTCATTTTGCCACTCATATTGATTGCGACAAGATTGTGCACTGAAAATGTGGTAGTAAAAATTGAGAGGTGGTGTAGATTGCAGCGGTGGTCTAGCTTTATTAACAGCAGAATAATAAAGAATAAATATCCCTGACAATGCAACTACGGCCCTTAAACTGGCAGCATAAATTGCTAGTATAATGGCTTAGTTATAATGAGTTTGAGTGTGCAATGCAGGCAGACATGCTGCAAATATCTTTGCACTACTGGGACTATACAGAAGTCCAATAGCCACGTTTAGGATGTCACTAAGTTCACTCAGTGTTTGCTAGTATAATGGCTTAGTAACAATGAGTTGGAGTGTGCAATGCAGGCAGACGTGCTGCAAATATCTGTGCACTACTGGGACTATACAGAAGTCTAATAGCCACGTTTAGGATGCCACTAAGTTAACTCAGTGTTTGCTAGTATAATGGCTTAGTTATAATGAGTTTGAGTGTGCAATGCAGGCAGACGTGCCGCAAATATCTTTGCACTACTGGGACTATACAGAAGTCCAATAGCCACGTTTAGGATGCCACTAAGTTCACTCAGTGTTTGCTAGTATAATGGCTTAGTTATAATGAGTTTGAGTGTGCAATGCAGCCAGACGTGCTGCAAATATCTTTGCACTACTGGGACTATACAGAAGTCCAATAGCCACGTTTAGGATGCCACTAAGTTCACTCAGTGTTTGCTAGTATCATGGCTTAGTTATAATGAGTTTGAGTGTGCAGTGCAGGCAGACGTACTGCAAATATCTTTGCACTACTGGGACTATACAGAAGTCCAATAGCCACGTTTAGGATGCCACTAAGTTCACTGAGTGTTTGCTAGTATAATGGCTTAGTTATAATGAGTTTGAGTGTGCAATGCAGGCAGACGTGCTGCAAATATCTGTGCACTACTGGGACTATACAGAAGTCCAATAGCCACGTTTAGGATGCCACTAAGTTCACTCAGTGTTTGCTAGTATAATGGCTTAGTTATAATGAGTTTGAGTGTGCAATGCAGGCAGACGTGCTGCAAATATCTGTGCACTACTGGGACTATACAGAAGTCCAGTAGCCATGTTTAGGATGCCACTAAGTTCACTCAGTGTTTGCTAGTATAATGGCTTAGTAACAATGAGTTGGAGTGTGCAAAGGGCAGGAGGGTACAGTGGCAGGGTTGTGGGTCTCTGGGTAGAGGAAAGGAAGCCTGCCTTTCTATCCCTCCTAATGGGGAAATGCAGCGAGGAAATCCCTGACCTTAGCTACACAGACGCTGTCATCTTGTGTAGCTGTTAAACTCTGTTTTCAGGACCTGTCACCTATGGCTCTGACCCTGCCGGTTTGAGCCCTTAAAAGGACTGATAGAAAGTGCTATCCCTATGCTGTCCAGCGCTGTGTATGGAGCATACACAGCTGTATCGGCGATAGGAGCTGCGCCAGTGATGTCTGACACCAAGGACGCAGAAGGCAGATAATGGCGTGCTGGAGGAAAATGTCCGGTTTTATAATGCAGGGACATGTGACATGGACATCCTATCACACATGCCGTTGCTTCTCTGGCTAAAAGTCCACTTAGCTGTGTGTGTGTCTGGGATTGGCTGACATGCTGGCCCTCCCCACTACACGCGCGCGCTTAGGGAAGGAAGACAAGGGAAGAAAAAAAAAATGGCGATCGCCATTATACATACAGCAGTGATCTGAATGCGCTGTTCCCGCACACTATACACTGAAATGTCATAATAGTGTGAGTCACAGAATGACTTACACTATTACTTACAGCAAGATGGAATTGCAGCTGTATATTGCTCAGGCCAAAAGACTACTACTACTCTAGCAGGATACAGCTAAACCCCCACTAGGTGGAGGCAACACAGGTGCAGGTGGAGCCATTCACACTCACTTCCAAATATGGAGGAGGTGATGGCTGGATGGTAAAACTGCACACTGGTGGCTTGCATAGAGCACTGTTCACACTAGCAGACGCACAGTCACAAACCCGCAGCCTATTAGGTGACGCCCATACTATTAGATCAGGCGGGCTGCCAAGCCGTACCCCCACTGCGCGCTTTGCAGCCATCACCTCCTCCATATTTGGAAGTGAGTGTGAATGGCTCCACCTGCACCTGTGTTGCCTCCACCTAGTGGGGGTTTAGCTGTATCCTGCTGGAGTAGTAGTAGTCTTTTGGCCTGAGCAATATACAGCTGCAATTCCATCTTGCTGTAAGTAATGATATTTTCTTTTTTGCTTTTGTTTTATTTTTGACTTACACTATTACAGCAGAAAGCCAGCTAGGAATTAGCTGGGTTTTTTGCTGCTAGAACCGTTCTCGAACGTATCTAGAACTATCAAGCTTTTGCAAAAAAGCTCGAGTTCTAGTTCGATCTAGAACAACCCCCAAAATCACTTGAGCCACGAACTGGAGAACCGCGAACCGCGCTCAACTCTAGTTCTGACAATGAAACAACAGGACTCTCGGGCATGCTGGTATGCTGCAATGTTTGTAGGGGACATGCATAATTTTAACCTGAAGCAAAGTGATGGCTGATGGAGAGCTATGCTTTTCGATCCTGACTATATAAAAAAAAAAAATGGGGGATTTTTTTTCCTGCTTCCTGTAGTGGAAACGCCTCTCCGGGGAGAGCTAATTTGGGGTAGCAATGGATCTCCAGATCTGGTAATGTTGGTCCAAATAATAGCGATGCATCGGAGCCGAGAACACACAGCCAATATCTGTCAGTCTACAAGACTTGTCTAAATATTCTATGCCAAGTCACAATTTTTTTATACAACCACAGAAAAATGGGGAATGACTTAGTAAGTCATCTAAAAGACATATACCATGTTTTTCGCTTTATAAGACGCACCTGATTATAAGACGCACCCCCAAATTTGGTGAAGGAAAACCGAACAGTGTTTAGCACTGGCAATGCCATTCTCAGCGTGACAATTCTGGTCATCTACATGATGGAGCACACTGTAAGCATTATTCGGAGTCAGGTATTGGTCCAAGAGGAAGGTGAGGAAGTACAGGAGGAGTCATATGCAGAAGGGATAATAAGATCTACAAGGTCCATACGGTAAGCGGCACCTAGGCAGCAGTTATGGTGGGGGATAGGGATTAACAAGGGCGCATAGTATCAGCAAAAATTGTTGAGGAAGGTGCAGGAGCCATGAAGAAATGGAGGACGAACTTGCGATGGGCATGGAAGACTCAGCAGATGAGTGAGAGCTTGCTCACATTTCGGTTGTGCGAGGTTGGGGGGAGAGGGCAGAGGAAGGAGGCACGTTTCTCAACTCTCTGCCACCAACACACCAAGGACTTGGTCCTCCTGGATGCACAAGACACATCAGCGCATCTTCTTGCTGCACTACCTACAACATGAGCCTTGGATTGTACGAATTCGAAGTAATGCTAACTACTGGGTTGCCACACTGTTAGATCCCCGGTCCAAGACAAAATTTGGCGAAATAATTCCTGCCATAGAAAGGGACGCACGTGTACAGGAGTATCTTCAGAAGGTGGTACGCAATCTTCGATCTGCTTTTCCACTAAACACCAGTGCTGCACAGAGTGAATCTCAACGCTTTGTCATGGATAGGAGGAAATGGTCTTTTACTTGTCCACATCTGAGGGACCGAGGGCTGGCTGCTGTGCTGAGATGGCATTGAGTACGGTGTCCCTGCAGAGTTGCACTTGTGGTCATATACAAAATGAGTTGAAAAAGGACAGATGCTGGTGGAAAGGGGAACAGGTGTGTTGGAAAGGGGAAAAAAGTTTTTGTCCGTGGGTTTGTTGGTTAAGCAAATGTAACATTTGATGAAGAAACACCATCTGTTACGGTGGGACTGGCAGATTTGGATAAGGTGGTATATACTATGTTACCGCTATATAACGAAAATTAATAAGAAAAGAAAGAGAAAGGTATATATCCCCATCAGCAGTCAGTGTCCACCGTGCTCCCAGATGGAAAAGGAGAGGTTGGCAACTGGAAGGTTCGGTGGAGGATACAGAGCTGTGTGGCTATGAAACTAATAGTAGCCTGAACCAAGTTAGACGCCACTCGGATCTTGAGACTGGGAGCCCTGTTAGTGTCACAGGGTCCACACGGCCACCCAGCCCAGGAACTCCCTGTTAACATCACAGGGGCCATTCAGTACGCTGACCGTGTGCATTGGGGCCACACCTGTGGGCAGCAGGCGCATCAGCAGCAGCAGGCCTGTTAATGCCACTGGGCTGCACAAGCAGGACTTGTAGGACAGGAGCTGGTCTTAACCGTTCTGCGTTACCAACTGTGGTGGCGGCCTGCATCGACGCCCTATCCCTGCCTACCTCTGGCCTAAAGCCGCAATGGGTTCAACACATGGAGGTGTGCTCTTTCGGAGCATAATAGAAGACTGCGCACCTCCTTGTTGGCTCCAGCCGGTTTTATAACCTGGGCCCGCCCCAAACCAGGGTGGACCACAATGCACCTCCTGGAGACAAAAGCAGAGTGATACGTCATGAGTGGCATAACTAGCGTCCTATTTGGAACCGCAACTTCAATGATGACCTCATGGCTGTCATGACCCAAACACCTCACCAGTCATCGTCTGACCATCAATAATGAGGTGACAAGTCATAGGGGCGGGCCTCTGCAAGCCATTTGGGAGTGGCCTGGCCACATCGTCAGGACACCTGATGCCCTGTGGTCTAAATGGGCCCCCCACATCAGGGGCAGGGCCAAAGAGTTCATTACCGGACCTAGTTTCTGATGCAGTAAGTGCCTGACCATGGTCAGTTGCATGAAATACAGTCTCTGAAAAAAGACTATCAGCTTTAGGATGGTGTCTAGGCACAACACAGGACTTAGACCCGGCACGAGTGCAAGTACCTGTGCAAAGAGGCTTTTCGCACTAAGTGTGGGAACATGCGCTGTAGCCCGAAATGAAGACTTAGCCTCAGGAATGGCACAGTCAGGCTGAGCATACTCACTAGGCGAAACACTGGAGTTAGGCTGCGGCTGGGGCAAATCGGCACACGCATGTGCACTAGCTGCCTCTCCACACTTAGACGTGGAAGAGAAAGCAGCCAGCTGGACAACCCGAGGCACAGGCCTAAATGGCAGCTGATGCCTGGGCGCAACTGAAACCGCAGCAGGCTGCTTGCGTTTAAGGCGCCACCGTTTTGTAACAACAAATACCATCCAAAAGAACAGGTGTACTTCTTCCCATGGATAATCTGATATGATCCCTTTTTTCATGGA
Source organism: Anomaloglossus baeobatrachus (assembly GCF_048569485.1). NCBI lineage: Eukaryota > Metazoa > Chordata > Amphibia > Anura > Aromobatidae > Anomaloglossus > Anomaloglossus baeobatrachus. Next base: position 367,886,173 of record NC_134353.1, read on the forward strand.
CACGACCATCGCTAACAAACGTAGATGAGGCCAAAACAGCAGCTGCTTCAATGGATCTGAAGTGCTCCATAAAGTGGCCTCTCCTCCACCCCAATTTCAAGATCCCAAATACTCCATTCCTCTGTGGTGTCAATCCAATCGCACTTGCTTCCTAACAGCTCTCAAGTTTCCACCAGCCCTGCTGAGTATGGGGTAACTGAGATGGTTGAGTTTGCATAGCTGTTCAGTCGCACTATAGCCTGGGAATCAGAGGTTGCTCCAAAGCTGCAATGAGTACAGACAAGGAAGTTATTATTATTTTTATTATTATGGATTTATAGAGCACCATTGATTCCTTGGTGCTGTACATGAGAAGGCGGTTACATACAGAATACATATACAAGTAACTATAGACAGACTGGTACAGAGGGAAGAGGGCCCTGCCCTTGCGGGATTACATTCTAAAGGATTTTTGGGAGGAGACAGTAGGAGTGGTGTAGGTTGAGCGTCAAGTACGTATGGTGGTGGTGTCATTGAAGGTTATAGTCATTTCTGAACAGATGAGTTTTCAGATTCAGTTTGAAGCTTGCGGGTGTAGCAGATAATCTGACGTGTTGAGGTAGCGAGTTCCATGAGACAGGGGAAATGATCTGCGCAGATGGCCAGAAGCTTTGTGAGTGGGATCCAGGCCCCGATGAAGAAGGTGCTGAGCCTAATCTACACCCTCATTTCCAAAAAGTCAATCCTCCTGGTGGAGACAATGGGGAACATGATGAGGAGCACAGATACCTGATTGGAATGACAACTTTACTATTCGGTCAGGGCAGGAAGAGGTTTTCTCGGAGGACTCAGGACGAGGGGAATGAAAACACACAGGGTTATTGATGAGGTTGGAGACCACACTTACTGTCAAACCAAAGTCAGCCAGTCGATGAGGTCAGCAGAGGAGGTGGAGGAGGATGCTACTGACGACGAGGTTACGTTGCGTCTTCCTGGCCAGAGACAAAGTACTGGAAGCACGTCAACAACTGAATCCTGGACCACAACTTTGACTCTGAGCAGAAGTCGTGTTGGCTATGCAGGTCGCATGGGCTGTAAGCCTTGCCTAGCCTGTGAATTTTTGGACATCGCAAAGGATCACCCAAGTCATGGAATCTGTAAGATTTGTCAACAATCTGTAAGTAGAAGGCAAAAACTCACACTTTTGAGTACTTCCTCCATGAAGTATCACATGGATATGAATTGACAGCGTGAAGGTGTATTACTCAGCTTTAGCAACTGTCAACACAATATGCTTATTTGCCGTTCATTGCATGCATTGTTGCAGACTACACACAAGGGGCTGCTGTTTTTTTGGATCTGCCTTTGGTCACTATAGCAATATAAAATTGCTCTTCGGGTGTGGACTTGGAGATGCTGTCTATGAACAGAAGGAAAAGCTAAAGGTGTGTGTTACAGCAAGGAGCCACCACGGAAACAGTTCGTTCAATTGTGAGGGGAGTTGTGTTGTACTTTGATGATGAGCACTGTAACGTCAGTGAGCAGCATCCTGTGCCACAGACCAACATTCTTACGGTGCTGTCTATACTGTTTACCGTGAGAGGAGCGTAAAGTCTGTATTTCTGGCAACTGGACATCACAGTACCCGGGTACGGTAGGCTGTGCCCAGATAATAATGTGGGCACGCAACACTTTGTTTTATTAGCAAAACACATATCTGTTCTGGGTAGGCCGACTATATAGGCAATAAGACTTGCTGCCTCTGCACTGTCAAATTGTCACGTACAGTTTAAATCATAGAGGGACAGCAACACATGTTTGCATTGACTGTTGCTTTTCAAGATTTCCATGACTGTGTTGCAGAGCTGTGTGGTTTGCATTCACACTGTTATCATCTGCATTATCTGTGAGGCTTCAGCTAACAAGGGTATTCAGGGGGGGTAATGTGTTTTGACTATGTTTAGGTAGATAACTTGGAAGCTCTTGTGATGCGCCACTGGTAAGTCGTGTTCGCACACACACACACACACACACGCACAAACACACAATTACTGCTACACAGAGGGATTAGCAGGTAGTAGGCAACAGAATAGATTGTTCAATTATTTAAATTGTATGCATGGTTCTTATTGTTTGTTTTGGTAAAGTTAAACAATCATTTATCAACCCAACTGCCTAGAGTCCTTTTCCTGTTGCCTGGTTTTGCTACATACTGGGTAGCCCACCCTGTACACAAGTTAAAATGAAGCATAAGTCGCAATGTGAATTTCACTGTGCTACAATGCGGCCTAGCGTGCCTGTGCAACCACCGCCTACCCCATCAAGTGCATCTGCGTGCTCTTCATCCTCTGTGACTGTGGGGACAGCAGTCTCACATGGTTTTTCACACTGAACTTCCACTCCTTTACCCGCAACAGGGAGTGTGATTGGCAGGTCATCACTTGTTTTGGAAGTGGAAACAGATGGTATTGTTGAGCTGTCAGACATCCAGAAACCATCATTGGATGCAGGCTACATTATATCCACGCCTGCACCTTCATCACAGATTGGCTGGACTACCTGCATTTAATAATTGCATTCCAGAAATGGAAAGGAGTGTAGAATGCACATGTGTTATACCTTGCTTGGCAGCAAAGGAACACTAACTTAGTATTCCAGACAATTTTAGGATGGCTGAAAAAGAGTCAGCTCTTTGGGCAAATTAAATAGCGTGGCAAAAGTGGACAGATGGGTACAGTGGCCGTGTTCTGTGGGTACCAGGACAGTAAAAGAAGCCTCACTTTCTATCCCTCCTAATGATCAAATGCAGCAAGTAATTCCCTGAGTTTGCTATAAAATTAGCATAGCTAAATGTGCATGAGCGTAGAATGCAGAGGTGCTGCACATAGCTTGGCACCAGTGGGGCACTAATGGAATACAACAGACAGTTCTATGATGCCACTAAATGGCAGTATTTTTTGCTATCATTATAGCTTATTAAAAACAGAGCAGGAGGGTGTCATGCAGAGGTGCAGCACATAGCTTGGCACCAGAGGGGCACTAATGGAGTACAACAGCCACTTCTTCTATGCCACTAAGTTTACTCAATTTTTGGTATTATAATGTATTAGTAACAATGAGTTTGAGTGTGCAATGCAGGCAGACGTGCTGCAAATATCTTTGCACTAGTGGGACTATACAGAAGTCCAATAGCCACGTTTAGGATGACACTAGGTACATTCAGTGTTTGCTAGTATAATGGCTTAGTAACAATGAGTTTGAGTGTGCAATGCAGGCAGACGTGCTGCAAATATCTGTGCACTAGTGGGACGATACAGAAGTCCAACAGCCACTTTTAGGATGCCACTAAGTTTCCTCAGTGTTTGCTAGTATAATGGCTTAGTTATAATGAGTTGGAGTGTGCAATGCAGGCAGAGTTGCTGCAAATATCTGTGCACTACTGGGACTATACAGAAGTCCAACAGCCACGTTTAGGATGACACTAAGTTCACTCAGTGTTTGCTAGTATAATGGCTTAGTAACAAATGAGTTTGAGTGTGCAATGCAGGCAGACGTGCTGCAAATATCTTTGCACTAGTGGGACTATACAGAAGTCCAATAGCCACGTTTAGGATGACACTACATACACTCAGTGTTTGCTAGCATAATGGCTTAGTAATAATGAGTTTGAGTGTGCAATGCAGGCAGACGTGCTGCAAATATCTTTGCACTAGTGGGACTATACAGAAGTCCAATAGCCACGTTTAGGATGCCACTAGGTACACTCAGTGTTTGCTAGTATAAAGGCTTAGTTATAATGAGTTGGAGTGTGCAATGAAGGCAGACGTGCTGCAAATATCTTTGCACTAGTGGGACTATACAAAAGTCCAATAGCCACATTTAGGATGCCACTAGGTACACTCAGTGTTTACTAGTATAATGGCTTAGTAACAATGAGTTTGAGTGTGCAATGCAGGCAGACGTGCTGCAAATATCTGTGCACTAGTGGGACGATACAGAAGTCCAACAGCCACTTTTAGGATGCCACTAAGTTTCCTCAGTGTTTGCTAGTATAATGGCTTAGTTATAATGAGTTGGAGTGTGCAATGCAGGCAGAGGTGCTGCAAATATCTTTGCACTAGTGGGACTATACAGATGTCCAACAGCCACGTTAAGGATAACACTAAGTTCACTCAGTGTTTGCTAGTATAATGGCTTAGTAACAAATGCGTTTGAGTGTGCAATGCAGGCAGACGTGCTGCAAATATCTTTGCACTAGTGGGACTATACAGAAGTCCAATAGCCACGTTTAGGATGCCACTAGGTACACTCAGTGTTTGCTAGTATAATAGCTTAGTTATAATGAGTTGGAGTGTGCAATGCAGGCAGACGTGCTGCAAATATCTTTGCACTAGTGGGACTATGCAAAAGTCCAATAGCCACGTTTAGGATGCCACTAGGTACACTCAGTGTTTGCTAGTATAATGGCTTAGTAACTATCAGTTTGAGTGTGCAATGCAGGCAGACGTGCTGCAAATATCTTTGCACTAGTGGGACTATACAGAAGTCCAATAGCCACGTTTAGGATGACACTAGGTACATTCAGTGTTTGCTAGTATAATGGCTTAGTAACAATGAGTTTGAGTGTGCAATGCAGGCAGACGTGCTGCAAATATCTGTGCACTAGTGGGACGATACAGAAGTCCAACAGCCACTTTTAGGATGCCACTAAGTTTCCTCAGTGTTTGCTAGTATAATGGCTTAGTAACAAATGAGTTTGAGTGTGCAATGCAGGCAGACGTGCTGCAAATATCTTTGCACTAGTGGGACTATACAGAAGTCCAATAGCCACGTTTAGGATGACACTAGGTACACTCAGTGTTTCCTAGCATAATGGCTTAGTAACAATGAGTTTGAGTGTGCAATGCAGGCAGACGTGCTGCAAATATCGTTGCACTAGTGGGACTATACAGAAGTCCAATAGCCACGTTTAAGATGCCACTAGGTACACTCAGTGTTTGCTAGTATAATGGCTTAGTTATAATGAGTTGGAGTGTGCAATGAAGGCAGACGTGCTGCAAATATCTTTGCACTAGTGGGACTATACAAAAGTCCAATAGCCACGTTTAGGATGCCACTAGGTTCACTCAGTGTTTGCTAGTATAATGGCTTAGTTATAATGAGTTTGAGTGTGCAATGCAGGCAGACGTGCTGCAAATATCTTTGCACTAGTGGGACTATACAGAAGTCCAATAGCCACGTTTAGGATGACACTAGGTACACTCAGTGTTTGCTAGTATAATGGCTTAGTAACAATGAGTTTGAGTGTGCAATGCAGGCAGACGTGCTGCAAATATCTGTGCACTAGTGGGACGATACAGACGTCCAACAGCCACGTTTAGGATGACACTAGGTACACTCAGTGTTTGCTAGTATAATGGCTTAGTTATAATGAGTTTGAGTGTGCAATGCAGGCAGACGTGTTGCAAATATCTGTGCACTACTGGGACTATACAGAAGTCCAACAGCCACGTTTAGGATGACACTAAGTTCACTCAGTGTTTGCTAGTATAATGGCTTAGTTATAATGAGTTTGAGTGTGCAATGCAGGCAGACGTGCTGCAAATATCTTTGCACTAGTGGGACTGTACAAAAGTCCAATAGCCACGTTTAGGATGCCACTAAGTTTCCTCAGTGTTTGCTAGTATAATGGCTTAGTTACAATGAGTTTGAGTGTGCAATGCAGGCAGACTTGCTGGAAATATCTGTGCACTAGTGGGACGATACAGAAGTCCAACAGCCACTTTTAGGATGCCACTAAGTTTCCTCAGTGTTTGCTAGTATAATGGCTTAGTAACAAATGAGTTTGAGTGTGCAATGCAGGCAGACGTGCTGCAAATTTCTTTGCACTAGTGGGACTATACAGACGTCCAATAGCCACGTTTAGGATGCCACTAGGTACACTCAGTGTTTGCCAGTATAATGGCTTAGTAACAATGAGTTTGAGTGTGCAATGCAGGTAGACGTGCTGCAAATATCTGTGCACTAGTGGGACGATACAGAAGTCCAACAGCCACTTTTAGGATGCCACTAAGTTTCCTCAGTGTTTGCTAGTATAATGGCTTAGTAACAAATGAGTTTGAGTGTGCAATGCGGGCAGACGTGCTGCAAATATCTTTGCACTAGTGGGACTATAAAGAAGTCCAATAGCCACGTTTAGGATGACACTAGGTACACTCAGTGTTTGCTAGTATAATGGATTAGTTATAATGAGTTTGAGTGTGCAATGCAGGCAGACGTGCTGCAAATATCTGTGCACTACTGGGACTATACAGAAGTCCAACAGCCACGTTTAGGATGCCACTAGGTACACTCAGTGTTTGCTAGTATAATGGCTTAGTTATAATGAGTTTGAGTGTGCAATGCAGGCAGACGTGCTGCAAATATCTTTGCACTAGTGGGACTATACAAAAGTCCAATAGCCACGTTTAGGATGCCACTAGTTACATTCAGTGTTTGCCAGTATAATGGCTTAGTAACAATGAGTTTGAGTGTGCAATGCAGGCAGACGTGCTGCAAATATCTGTGCACTAGTGGGACGATACAGAAGTCCAACAGCCACTTTAAGGATGCCACTAAGTTTCCTTAGTGTTTGCTAGTATAATGGCTTAGTAACAAATGAGTTTAAGTGTGCAATGTGGGCAGATGTGCTGCAAATATCTTTGCACTAGTGGGACTATACAGAAGTCCAATAGCCACGTTTAGGATGCCACTAAGTTCACTCAGTGTTTGCTAGTATAATGGCTTAGTAACAATGAGTTTGAGTGTGCAATGCAGGCAGACGTGCTGCAAATATCTGTGCACTACTGGGACTATACAGAAGTCCAACAGCCACGTTTAGGATGCCACTAGGTACACTCAGTGTTTGCTAGTATAATGGCTTAGTTACAATGAGTTTGAATGTGCAATGCAGGCAGACGTGCTGCAAATATCTTTGCACTAGTGGGACTATACAAAAGTCCAATAGCCACGTTTAGGATGCCACTAGGTTCACTCAGTGTTTGCTAGTATAATGGCTTAGTTATAATGAGTTTGAGTGTGCAATGCAGGCAGACGTGCTGCAAATATCTTTGCACTAGTGGGACTATACAGAAGTCCAATAGCCACGTTTAGGATGCCACTAGGTACACTCAGTGTTTGCTAGTATAATGGCTTAGTTATAATGAGTTGGAGTGTGCAATGCAGGCAGACGTGCTGCAAATATCTTTGCACTAGTGGGACTATACAAAAGTCCAATAGCCACGTTTAGGATGCCACTAGGTACACTCAGTGTTTGCTAGTATAATGGCTTAGTAACAATGAGTTTGAGTGTGCAATGCAGGCAGACGTGCTGCAAATATCTGTGCACTACTGGGACTATACAGAAGTCCAACAGCCACGTTTAGGATGCCACTAGGTACACTCAGTGTTTGCTAGTATAATGGCTTAGTTATAATGAGTTTTAGTGTGCAATGCAGGCAGACGTGCTGCAAATATCTTTGCACTAGTGGGACTATACAAAAGTCCAATAGCCACGTTTAGGATGCCACTAGGTCCACTCAGTGTTTGCTAGTATAATGGCTTAGTTATAATGAGTTGGAGTGTGCAGAGGACATGAGGGTACAGTGCCAGGATTGTGGGGCTCTGGGTAGAGGAATGGAAGCCTGCCTTTCTATTCCCTCCTAATGGGGAAATGCAGCGAGGAAATCCCTGACCTTAGCTACACAGACGCTGTCTCTGTTTTCAGGACCTGTCACCTATGGCTCTGACCCTGCCGGTACGAACCCTTAAAAGGACTGATAGAAGGTGCTCTCCCTAAGCTTTCCAGCGCTGTGTATGGAGCGCATACAGCTGTATCGGCGATAGGACTCAGGACAGAGCTGCGCCAGTGATGTCTGACACCAAGGACGCAGAAGGCAGATAATGGCGTGCTGGAGGAAAATGTCCGGTTTTATAATGCAGGGACATGTGACATGGACATCCTATCACACATGCCGTTGCTTCTCTGGCTAAAAGTCCACTTAGCTGTGTGTGTGTCTGGGATTGGCTGCCATAATGGCCCTCCCCACTACACGCGCGCGCTTAGGGAAGGAAGACAAGGAAAAAAAAAAAAATGGCGATCGCCATTATACAAACAGCAGTGATCTGAAGGCGCTGTTCCCGCACACTATACACTGAAATTTCATAATAGTGTGAGTCACAGAGTGACTTACACTATTACAGCGAAAAGCCAGCTAGGAATAAGGGTATGTGCGCACGTTGCTTTTTACCTGCTTTCTACCTGCTTTTTTGCTGCTTTTTCTTCTGCGCTGTTTAATGCCAAAATGGATGTGTTCTTCTATTCAAGCAAAGTCTATGGGAATTTGGGTTTCTTGTTCACACTATGTTGTTCAAAATGCTGCCTTTTTGTGGCAGAACTTTGGTCAAAAACTCAGCTTTTCAAAGAAGCAACATGTCAATTGTTTTTGCCATTTGGGTTTTGCACTGCAAAGCTGAGTTTTTGACCAAAGCTCTGCCACAAAAAGGCAGCATTTTGAACAACATAGTGTGAACAAGAAACCCAAATTCCCATAGACTTTGCTTGAATAGAAGAACACATCCATTTTGGCATTAAACAGCGCAGAAGAAAAAGCAGCAAAAAAGCAGGTAAAAAGCAGGTAAAAAGCAACGTGCGCACATACCCTTAGCTGTTTTTTTGCTGCTAGAACCGTTCTCGAACGTTTCTAGAACTATCGAGCTTTTGCAAAAAGCTCGAATTCTAGTTCGATCTAGAACAGGCCCCAAAATAACTCGAGCCTAGAACTGGAGAACCTCGAACCGCGAACCGCGCTCAACTCTAATAAAGATCAAATAAACTTGGAGTTTTATCCGTATTGCTGCTGGATACTTACTTTCTTTGTTCCTGTATCCTGTGGAAGCCAGCCACATGTATTTGTGCACCCGCCATTGAGTCCGGATGAATATGACATGCATCTGAATATCAACTGCACTCACAGTGAGCTGATCCCCTCTTCTTTTTCTCAGTCCTCAATGTAGCAACACATGTAAACAAAACAAATTCGCCTTACCATTTCTTTTCTACATAACACTTACAAAGCTAAAACAAAACACAAAGTTATCAAAGATATATAAATTTCTTAAATGATAATAAAAATAAGGCATAAAATATTAATCATAACATTCCGAATGGGAGTTCACATTGACTTACTACCAGGATAAGCTCTGGTTATCTGATTTTGCAGACCAAACACCTGCCACCCGCATGAGGGAACAACAAACCTCTCTGCGATCTATGCAGGCGCAATGTACCTCTACCTGTACCAGTTAGTGATACACCCAGCAGCAACCTGGCGCACTTCAGCAGAGATGCACTGTCTACATAGCTGGGTTCAGTCATAGCCTAGACTGTGTGTTTTCTCAAGCAAACACCCAGTCCCCCAATCTGATGGATTTTTTTGTCAACAAATTGGACTAGTGGCAAAGACTGGCCTAGTTTTCTATGGGAGTTCTGTCGTATCCAGCCAACAGTCTCATGTTAAGGGGGCTTTACACACAGCGATATCGCTAGTGACATCGCTGGTGAAAGCACCCACCCCCGTCATTTGTGCGTCACGGGCACATCGCTCCCTGTGGCGCACAAAATCGTTAGGAGCCGTCACACATACTTATCTGCCTAGTCACGTCACTGTTACCGGCAAATTGTCTCCTTTCTAAGGAGGCGGATCATGCAGCGTCACTAAGCGGCCGCCCAATTGAAGCGGAAGGGTGGAGATGAGCGGCCGTAACATCCCGCCCACCTCCTTCCTTCCTCATTGCCGGCGGCCGCAGGTAAGCTGTAGTTCGTCGTTCCCGAGGTGTCACATGTAGCGATGTGTGCTGCCTCGGGAACGACGAACAATCTCCGTCCTGCAACAATCAACGATTTTTTGAAAATGAACGACGTGTCAACGATCAACGATAAGGTGAGTATTTTTGATCGTTAACGGCCGTTAACGGCCGTTCGTTGATGTCACACGCAACGACGTTGCTAATGATGCCGGATGTACATCACGGAATCCGTGACCCCGGCGATATATCGTTAAATATGCCGTTGCGTGTAACGGGGCCTTTAGAGAGGGTATTCAGTGAGCCCAGTAGATTTGTAACACCAAAGCAGGTTATTTGCCACAAGCAATGAAAACCCAACATTTGTCAAAAGGAATCAGGAAAGGATCATTGCATACTTTCATACATCGATGGCTGATGGCAATTATTAAATCAGCCATACCATTTGTTTTCCTTTCTGCTTGTCTGATGACTGTCGTCTACACCATACTGCTACTGCCAGTGCCCATGAACCACACTCTACACTTCCTGTTCATCATGTCATTTATACCCTAACTTGCCTTGACTGATCCTTTCTTTACTCCCTATCAAGCTGGTCTTGGAGCAGCCAATGCACAGCCACATCGGTCACACACCTCTTGCCTGCCCCTGTGTTTCATATTGTTAAACTTTACAGCTGCTGCCGAGGTTTATACTGTTGACCCCACACTGCCAATCATCTCTGTGCCTGTGTGTGAATTATCTCCCGTGCTTCCCCGTGATTCTTGTAAATGTACTCTCATGTTTTTGTAACTTCAAGAAACAGCTCTGAAAATAGGGATAATTTATGAAAGAAATTGGTGACAACAAGCCATAACTTCTTTATGTTCAAAATAGATCAACTATTTTGTTTTCAGAAAAAAGGGGATCATTTTTGGACAGCTTGATAAAAAGTTTTTGTAATTGCATAATCATTTGCTAATGTTCTTTATTGATCAAATAAATGCTCTGTAAATGTGGCGCCCTGGACTAGCCAGGTCGTCACAGGTAACACACACACACCCCCACCCCCACTAGACAGTAACATTAGCCAAACACAAAACCCTTGTTGCCTCCCTCCAGGGTTTGATGTCCACACTAGGTGGGGCGGAGCCAAGCGGTTGGCCCCGCCCACCGAGGAGTTCACAGGCCTGGAGGCGGGAAAAGGAGTCAGTTAGAGTGTGGAGTTGAGTTGAGGAGGTTGAAGTGAGAGTGTCTGGGTTTGTGGCCCAGGCACTGGCAACAAGGTTGACAGACGGTGGTGGCCATCTGCAGGAGAGGTGGATCAACGCGGAACCGTAGGACCGGGGTCGGGCGGTGGCCCGCCGGTACCGACCGGGGAGCGAAGTGAAGCCAGCACATACAGGCAGGGCCATCGGACCCCGACTAGGCTTGGAGTCATCGTCAACAGTCAAATCCGAGTGTGACAGGAACCCCAGGGGTTTCCTAACAACCAAAGACCCGTTAGAAGGCAACCGTCCGCACCGTGAGGGTATACAGCTACCGCCAAAGGCTAGAGACCCAAGGGCCAGCACCTGTGGGCAAACGAGATCCTCTGGCATCCATACACCGGGGAGCGGACTACCATTGGGGACCCATCGTAGTCAAGAGCAGTACACATAGGTGCAGGGAAAGACAGCCACCATCACCTGTTCGGGGAGAGAGACACTGCAGCCGGCTGTGGGACCCGTCCATCCAGCCGTTTGGTTTACCGGAGACTTTTTGCATCAATTGCTGAGTGAGTACACCCGTGCCATCCGGCACCGCGCCGCGCTGTCCCTGCAACCCTGCACCTCACCTACCCTGCCTCCCCGTCACACCACCGGACCTCGGGACCACCAACCCCTACCCACGCAGGGGGAAAACAACATCCCAGCTGCTCCCTACCATCGCTCCCGGGATCCCCGTCATCAGCAGCGGTGGTGCTCATCTTCACCACAACCCATGGGTGGCGTCACGGACTAAATCCCCAAACAAACCACCCCCTTTTCACTCACGGGCGAGGAGCGCCGCTCGAGTCCCCGGATCCGGCCCAACGCACGAGCCACTGAGCAGCAGCCGCAGTGCCGGAACCGAGCGTTAGCGAGCGCAGCGCCCCGCAGCCCGCAACATATACTCCCCAAACAGAAATTATTGTTGCACCGAAATATATGAAAATGCTACTGCATCTTCCGTTTGCACCAAATGTCTTTAACTAGTTAGACTGTTTACATAATTAGCCTAAAACGTCTGACATGCTGTGTGTTGTAGATACTGTAATTTTCATTTTATAAGACCCACCCCAAATTTAAAGAAAAAAAAAGTAAAAAAAAGAGATCTGTCTTATAATTCAATGGTGTATAACCAGTATGGGGGACACAGCAGCAGTGATGGAGTAGGTTCACAGGAGGCAGAGGCGCTGGTGGAGTAGGGTGATGCTGCTGGCAGTGTGACAGGTCTCTCAGATGTTCACTGACGGCGCTGTGAGGCAGGCAACATCCGGAACCTGTCTGTGGGCTTCAAAGAAAGGGCACCCAGAGTCGGCGCGTGCGCAGCTTGAGCTATCAGCTCAATGACAAGCCAAGATCTCATCTGCACACATGCCACATCCGGGCACCATTTTCCTTAAGTCTGCTGCTGGGAGATCAATGTGCCAGAGGCGGCACATGCGCGCCAACTCTGGGAACCATTACTGGAAGCCCGCACTGCTGACATTTTCAAGGTGGCCCTTACCTTACCACCTGCAACGAGCACCAGCACAGAAGGCACAGCACATTGGGCGGAACACGCAGCACAATGGCCGCAGCCCATGGCACAGTGCCCACAGCATTTCCCCTGCCTCCTGTAACCCCTCTCCACCACCTCCTGGTAAGCTACATTCGGATTATAAGATGCACCCCTCATTTTCATCTCAAATTTTTGGGAGGAAAAGTGCGTCTTATAATGCCAAAAATTATGAGATTTACATGAATATATTCACTGTAAATCATACAGATTTGATTTTCAAAATATCCGCTCATCTATACTGTTAATGCATCAGACTTCACAAGTGATGCTGTTATTTTGGTATTTTTCACTTGGATGATTGACATATTTTTGGATTCTTTTCATGTATGTTGGATTTTAATGTATGTATACAGTACACAGTACATATGTATTTACAGATATAGCAGAGGTCAATATGTCATGTATCTATTTGTGCGCTGCATTGTCATTGCATCATAGCAGCAGGTTGTGAAAATTATAAAACTGAAAAGAAAGACAAAGAGTCAATTTAGTCCAGCACGCAAACAGACAAAATTTCAGTCCTGAAAAGTCTGCATGTTAGAAAGATGTAAACATATGTCCAGTAAAAACAAAAATACATGAATTAAGTAAAGATATTAATTCATTTCTTTGTTGAGTTGCCTGAGGCAGTGTGATTCAGCTCCAGTGCCGGGCACAGAAGTGCCTCTTTCTGTAATGACTTGCTAAGTAGATGGACGTACACCATCTGTGGAGCAGATGTCATTGTGCTAAATGGGTGTTCTCATAAGACGATTTTCCTCACTTTTGGGGTTGTGCTCACATTGCTTTTTCTCTTTAGAGACAGGTGGAAAAACTTGCTGATTTTTGAGTTTGTTGACAGTAGTTTCATATGTTTTGGTATGTACTTATGTCATTTGCATTCATCTGTTAGAAACAGCATCTGGTTAGAAAGACTGTTCTGTATCCATATGTTAATAGGGAAATCAAGGAAGTAAAAACTATTAATAGAAGGAAAAGCAAGGAAATGAAACACTTAGATTAATGCACATAGGCATATTATGATATTAACTTCTTATATGCCAGACATATTGATTAAAGATATCCAACATCATGTCATATTGAATCATATATGTGTAACTTTTTCTCCCTTAAGAGTAATTTTTAGATCATAAATCATAAGAAAGATAAGAAGCTTTGTATTATATTCGAGAAGTCTGCTGCTTTCTTCCCCTGGACTGATCTTTAATCAGTGGCGTAGCAACTGCTTTTGCCACCCGGGGCGGTCGTCAAATTTGCCGCCCCCCTCCGATGGCCATCGATAATCCAGAATATATATAACTTGGGTATCTTGTGTATTGGGTGACGGATGGAGGGGGGCAGTGGCTGATGGGGAGAGCGGTGGCGTATGAAGGGGGCAGCGGCTGATGGGGAGAGCGGTGGTGGATTCAGGGGGGCAGCAGCTGATGGGGAGGGCGGGTGGCGGATGGAGGTGGTGCAGCAAATGGAGGAGGGCGGTAGCAGATCGGAGGCAGTAGCGGCAGTGGATCAGAGGTGCTGACTACTGCTGCTGCGGCGCGGCTGAAAGGGGGAAGTAGCGGGGGCAGCGGTGGATCAGGGGGCTGATCGGAGCCAGCGGTGGATCGGGGGCACTTACCACATGGCACTTGCAGCCTGCTTGCAGGGATCACTCTCAGCTTTCACAGATGAAGTGAAGCTGAGGGGAGTGGTCACCTACAAGTCACTGGCCCCAGATCCAAGGTGATTGGAGTGATTGGTTACAAAGCCGATCTCTCCAATCAGAGCTGGGGGGCGGGTGAAACAAAGTTCACCCAGCTCCAGCCAGTGATTAGTGCTTTAGCTGCACTGATCATGGCTGGATTTCAATGTTTCAGCCATTTTCAATGTCTGAAATATCACAGTGGCTGTGATTGGCTGAGCGGCGTTCGTCAGCCAATCACAGCCTCCGTAGGTCCGGGCAGGAGACACCACCCCTCCTGAGGTCAGGCAGAGGCCAAGGCTCCGGGGCCACAATTTCGCCATGACGTCTTGGGTACCTAATGGATCGTTAAGTACCAGGTCACCATGACGTACCCAGTATGTCATGTGTCGTTAAGAGGTTAATCAACAATTATTATTTCTTCTATATTTTTCTATTTTTAATTTTTTACCCCAAAAATTCCGCCCCCTGACATGTGCCGCCTGAGGCGGACCGCCCCCTCCGCCCCCCTTTGCTACGCCACTGTCTTTAGTTGATTATATTTTCAATTCACGTAAATTCCTTTCAAGTTAAATGTGTCTCCAACAAAATCAGCTATTCATATTACTGAGATAGAAGATGGCAGTTAACGCTCATAAACTTCTATGGAGAACTGCACTGCAAGTGTTGTTTCAGGGGAACTTGCATCAGAATGTCTGGGTCTAACTCTAGTTGCTCCCTCCTTCCCTCGCTATAGAATTTTAAAAGCACCAACTGTCATCTCTCTCAGTAATGGGAAAATGGGAATGTAGATTTGTACAAAATGATCAGAACTATAGGTGACAAAGAAAAGCCTGAGATATTAAGCATGCACTTTTATCCAAGGTCACCAAATAACAGCCTGTGCCAGGTATTATTTAGCAAGGCCTTAATCAAAGTTCACAACCCAATATAGCTAGCTAAATTAGCACAAGAAGTAAAGTTGCATCTGGCATTCATCTACAGATATTGAGGGAGTTGAGCTCCGTTATTGACAGACCGCTATATCTCATCTTTTTGAACTTTCCTAACAGAGTCGGTACCACAAGATTAGAGGATAGATGACATGGTACTGATATTTAAAGGGGTGGTTCACCCATTAGTTTTATTTTCTCTATCAGTGTAACTTTCTATTTTAATTGGCTTCTTAATTACCTTCTATTTCCAGTTCTGGCACTGAGCGCGCAATCCTCCTCGGTCAGTGCTGATCACATGACCCCAGATGCTGTGGCCTCTGGTATCCGCTGATGTCACGTCAACTTCCGGGCTCTGGAAGTTGACGTTACATCAGCAGCTGCAGATGCCTCTGATCCTTAGTGACTGGGCTGTGGGCGGTGACTACAACACGTCACAGCCCAGCATGAGCAGAAGGAAAGGAGGGTTTACTTACTATCCTGCAGCTGTGTGCAGGGCCGGCACCAGGAGCGGGAGAAGAGGAGGAGGAGTCATGTCGGGTGAGTATGTTATCTCACGGGGGTGGGGGTGGTAGGATGAGCAGACCACAGAGTGCCACTGCAAAGGATTGTGGGAGTTGTAGGAACTGAACCTAAGACATCAGGGGAGAGAGTAACCCCATCAGAGCTGGAGTCAGCAATGAGGATGTGCTGCTAGAGCACAATAAAAGGTAATATCGCTGAAATACCATAACAGATGTGTGGAGAGGCACATAATAGCAAGATTTAGGAGAAAAAAAATCATTTTTGGTAACTGGACAACTTCTTTAAGGAATGTATGAAGGTGAATACATGCAATTACCATCTGGTATGTCTGACATTAGTCGTGCACATTTTTTTTGAGGACATCATAAGAGATGACCTGCAAAAAAATATATTGCAGAAAATAATATAATAACCAACAACCAGCATGGATTCATGAAAGATAAGTCATGTCTAACCAACATTGGTTATGCTGGGTTTATATGGGGAGGTAAGTGCAATTCTAGATGTTGGTCATGTGGCTAATTTGATATTTGTGGACTTTGCAAAGGCATTTGATACTGTTCCACAGAACATCTCTGTACTGAAGCTCCAGAAGCAGAGACTACGGTAAAATATACAGTATGTGTGAATGCATAAAGAACAAAGGGACAGAAAGCAAAGAGTCGTCGTAAATGGTACATTTTCTAAATGGGAAGAATTGGGTACTGTAGGGATCTGTACTAGTTTCAATTCTTTTTAATTTTTTTATAAATGACCTTATGGATGGGATTGATAGTAAAGTGTCAGTCTTTGCTGACGACACCAAACTATGTAGGATATTAAAAACTGACCTTGATAGTACAATGTTACAAAATTATCTGGATAAGATGTCAGAATGGGCTGATACTTGGCAAATGAGATTTCATTTTGATAAATGTAGAATAATGCACCTAGGACAGAGTAGTCCTATAGCTACATATACATTAAATGGAAGTAAACTCAGGACTACAGAACAGGAGAAGGACTTGGGTATTCTCATTACAATTAAGCTGAGCAGCAATACTCAATGTCAAGCAGCAGCTGCTAAAGCAAAAAAGATTTTAGGGTGTATAGAAAGAGCAATAAAATTTCATGATCCAAATACCCCTCTATAAATCACTAGTAAGGCCACATCTTGAATATTGGATCAAATTTTGCTCTCCACATTTGAAAAAGGATATTGGGAAGTTAGAGTTAGTTTAAAGTTGAGCACCTAGAATATTACATGGGATAGAAGACCTTGCCAATAATGGAAGGTTGGCAAAGTTGGGCCTATTTAGCATAGAAAAAGGATGCCTCAGAGGAGATCTCATTTATGTGTATAAAGGTCAATATAAAGGACTGGCACATGACTTACTTCTTACAGAGACCTTAAAGCCAAAATAATTAATGGGTGTCAGTTGTATATCATAGCTGACACCCTGCTGTATTAGTTTTGGTTGAAGCTACCACCAATTGCGTCAGTTTAACCCCTCTGACGTCATTATTAACAGCAGCATCTATCTACTTATTTAAGAAAGGGGGATACCTTTTTGTTCTCATTGCCCCAACTCCCTGCACTATTCGAAAAATTGAGGGAAGGGCCTCCATCTTTGTCCTCATTGGCACATCGTGATTGTAATTGCACAGTGCTGATAGCAGTCATGATAATCAAAGTCGAATAATAGCCATGAGGTCACTCAGTTATAGTGGCATATAAGGTCCTGTCATAATCAGGACCTAATACTCCTGCTTTCAGTGTGAGACTGATATGTCTAATACTCTTCTATTTTACAGCCAAAAACTGTGTTAATTTCCTTTAAACACCACTGCAAGAGATTGACAGTAGCATTTAACAGCCACAGCCGGAACATGGCACCAGCCGTGGCTGTTACATACAAATACTGATTATGTAATATAGATGCTATCTGTTGCATGTGGGCAGAGCTCAGCTTCCCAGGATGTGAATACAACATCCTTGCAGGAAGGGGTTAAAATGTTATGTAATGAAAAGAAGAAAAACTTCATGTGATCTGGCAAAAAAACAAGTGACGCGGCCATGGGGTCTGGGGGGTTACTCATCACCAGGCCGGTGTAGGGAGTGGGATGTCACAGCGGCCAGGCCGGGTTCCGCGACCCTGGCGGTGTTAATAAAGATGAATGAAGGGAATATTTACAGGGGAGAAGAGTTTGTATTCATGACACCACCTGTGGTTTGCGGTTAACATAGAAGCAGGTTGGTACAGTTCTCCACAGGCAGAGCTCAGGGCCACAGGGAAGTCGGGAGTAGTAGTCCACTCTATGGAAGAAGTGCAATGTGCAGGAAGGATTGGACGACACAGAGGTTGCAGTTAAAGTTCTTTACTCCCTGAGATGTCACCGCCTTTGGACTGCCGGACTCCGCTGTCATGGGCTCCAGCCGATCCAGGATAGTTTGGAGGCCAGAAGCGGTGTCTCGTTATGTGAGTCCTTCCTCCTGGCACTGTGTTGTGTGAGTCCCTGCGACTTGAAGCTACGCTGGGATCGAGTCCTTGGATGGGCTCCGTTCCTGTCCCATATGGCAGGCAGCGCGAGTCCGTTACTGGTGCCGCTCTCTTTTGTCACGACTCCTGGCTCTATATGTTGCTGTGCCCCGGGCACTTTGTGTGGGACAGAAGACTTGAAATCCTCTGCCCGTTGGATTCTGCTGGCAGGACGTGCAGTGCCCACCAGCCTAGGGTTCCGCACCCTGTTCTGAGGGAGCTATGGCGCAGCTCTCCCATCAGTGACCGTGTTCTCCCCACGCCCCACTTGTTCCCTTGTTGCTGACTAACCATCACTGACTGTTACTGACTAAATGTCTGTGTGTGCATGTCGCCTTGCTCCCTGTCGTGTAGCTCCACCCCCCCAAAATCCTGAACTAGTGAGTGGGAGGTCCCATACCTTGTGGTGACCATCCGAATGACCCTACCCTAATCCAGTCCCGGTGAGAGGGAGACTAACTGTGTGTTTTGATGGATTGTGGTGATTTACAGGCAATGACCTCCTCTGTATCCGGGATGAATACTGCACCTCTGGTGAAGTGCAGTACCCTGTTGTGACTGAAGCCTCAGGGGCGCCACACTAGCACCCACTTACATCTGTAATCTGTCAATGGAAAATAGCAATTTCCTACTATTATAGTAGGTCAAAGGTGTCGAAAAAGTAACATGGCTTTCAAAAGCCAATTCAGTAAAATGCATGATCGGAAAGACAAATGGACCTCCTTCTGAGCCCTGCAACATTCCCATACGAAAGTTAACATCAACATGTATGGCATTGCTGCAAGGGGAAAATCCGTTTAAAGGGGCTCTCCAGATGTAATCATTGATGACCTATTCATCTGATGGGTCATCAATATGAGATTGGTGGGGATATGACACCTGGCACATCCATTGAGCAGCTGAAAGCTATTGAGTATTGCTGCACTCGGGAGAAATTGCTTTCTACAATTCTGGGATAATTTCTTTATTTTTTTGTGAAAATATTTGGGGGGCTAAAACAATATTTTCATGGAAAATATGTAACTTTTTGTTTACACTACACAGCATTATAAACTTTTGTAAATCACCTGTATATTTAAAATTCTTCACTTTAAAGTCCTGCTGTGTGTCCAAACTGTAGTTTCCAACCACATATAGGCTATTGCCACATCTAGGAGAATCTGTTTTACATATAATGGGATCCATATTCTCATACTACTGTGCCGCCCCGTGGAAGCAGCCCGGCTGCTCGGATCCGGATCCGCGGTGGCTCGAGGGGTCTCCGGACCCGGGGGTCGTGCGGCCACTCGAATATAAGGGGGTATTTACAGGGGATGGTGATAGTTCATGACGCCACCCATGGTTTGTGGTAATCTGAGAGTACCACCGCTGCAGTTGGGAGTACCCGGGGGTGATGACAGGGGTCAGCCAGGTGTTAGGACCCTCCACGGGGGTAGACGGGATGCCCCGGGACTCGGTGATGGTGCTTGGGGAGTGCCGTGGGAAGTGAAGGGGGTCCCTTATGTACTCAATCAGTCCATGAAGCTGACACCAACAACCAGATAAACCAAAGTTCTGTACACCACTGCCGCTGAGGGGAGCTAGTTCTGGGTCCCGTCCCCATTGGTGCTGTCTGATGGTCTGTAACCTTCCTTCTGGCACTTAGTCTCTTTCTGGTGGTCCCGGTAGCTTGAAACTAGCCAGGTCCCACACCCCAGTATGGCTAACTGTGGGTGCTTTCTCTCAGGGTTCATGCCTGGGATTTTCTGGACCGCTTTGTGGAAAGTCCTATCCCCCTCGTAGCGCAAGTACCCAGATTCTGGAGCAGGTGGAGAGCGGATCTTGAAGACTCCGTTCTCGTCGGGCTAATTGTCAGGTTGCCTGAAGCTACTCCCTGACCTAGAGTCCACGTACCCCATCATGCCTTGGGCCCGGACCGGTGATGGTACAAGGCCGCCGGCTGCCCTCCTTGGCAGTTCCGTGCCCCTTGTCACGATCCCCTGTGACCGGGGGTCCAACTCCTACTAGGCTCAGCTCAGCTCCTGACCTCCTCTCTCATCGAGAGCTACTACTCAACTACCCTGTTTCTGACACTCCTGACCTCCCCTAAACCAACCCCCTAAGTGGGCGACCCTATTCCACTCAGGCCTTCCACTGGTGTGTCTGGTGGGTGTGGTGCAGAGTGTTCCTAGGATTTACTACTGTTGTTGACAACACCACTTAGCTTGGGACCCATAACCAAGGAGAAGGTGGCTACTGTGCATAAGGGAACACTGCACAATACCCTGTAACGTCCTGATAGGGCGTCACACTACCCCTTGCGAAAAATATATATTTGGAGCTAAGCCAGCATTTTAGTGGAATTCTTATGTTCCAATGTTATATTCTTTTGAGAGGCACCTGTAAGTCCAAAAAGTTCACTATACTCCTAAATTATTTCCTTGAGGGGTGTAGTTTCCAAAATGTGGTCATTTGTGGGAGGTTTCAAGGAAAGAGAGAAAAGGATTTTCCAGTGAGGAAGTAAGTGTCCAAAAAATATTTAAAACATGTCTTTATTCATTAGCTTTAAAACTATAGAAAAAACAGCATAGACATATAGAAAAAACAAGAAGGGGAGGGGAATACACATTTTGATAAGTAACCTTCATCGGACCATGATGAAGGTTACATACTGAAATGTGTAATCCCCTCCAACTCTTGTTTTTTTCTACATTTTTTAAGCTAATGAATAAAGAAATGTGTTAAATATATTTGAACATTTACTTCCTCCCTGGAAATCCTCCTTTCTCTTTCCTTGGATTACTACTGTGGTAGGCTGCTCTTCTATCTCCTTGTGGGGAATGTGTGATCTATGTGTGGCGCCCCTGAGGCTTCCGTCGCCACAGGTCATTGCACCCCATCCAGCGGTGTGATGCCCCATTCTGGGAGAGGAAGAGAGTGAACTCCGGTCCCCTAGTAAATCCACACTACACCCATTGTTAGGTACATACTGGGACCAGGGAAAGTGGCAGGCAACCCTCCCATGCTGCATGCTGAGAGGGGCTGTAAGACCCATCCCTGCTCCCATAGGGTGGTAGCTTAGCAACTGGGGAGGTGGGAGGAGCCATCTGAGAGCAGACACAGAGAGGAAGGTCAAGTTTAGTTAGTTACCTCAGAGAGTGAGAGAGTGAGCATGTAGTTGGAAGAGAAGAATGAGAGAAAGGAGGGAGGAGGAGGCCTGCTGGAGGCAGGCAAGGAGGAGGAAAGAAAGAAAGCAAGAAAGAAAGAAGGAAAGAAAGCTCCAAGTCAGGCAGGAGCAGAGAAACAGAAGGAGACGCTTCCTGGTGAAGATCCTGGGACCCAGAGGTCCAGGTGACACCACGTAGGAAACAGAAGGAGTTGCAGGGCCACGGGTAGTCCTAGAGGTACCACGAGCAATCCTAGAGGTCCCAAGGAGAGAGGGCCTAGAGGCGCCACGGGTAGTTGTAGGCTGCGGTGGCCTGTTCCACATTAACATCGGTGGAGTGATCAAGCTGCGACAGGGGACGGTCCCTAGAGACTGGAGGAGTGCAAAGACAATCTCCAAACAGTAAAAACCGAGGCCCAGGGAAGGTTGTAGACTCCCAGGGCCAGAACCCATAGCAGACTTCCAGAAAAGGGGCAATCAGCCGACAGGTGACTCCCCAGCCTGGAGGCTGTAGTGGAGGCCAAGCCAGGTCCATCCTAACAAAGGCAAGGCTAAGGAAGACAGCAGAAGAAAGAGACACTAAGAGAAGGGCACCGGCATTCACTCTCAGAATCACCCAGAAACGGCGGAGGTCCCTGACAGTGGTCCTAGCAGTCCAAGGGTTCCTGCCGGCCTTGACAAGAACTGTGAGTAAAGACCTTGAACTGCACCCTTGGAGTGGTCTCTGTTATTTCAGCTGCATAGACACTTACAAGCACCAACTGTGCCCCGGGCATTGCTCCACCTGTGGGGAGCAGTACCACCATTGCTGCCAAAACATCATCCCGGAGGCCCCACACAGCAGCGGCGGCTTAATAGCCGCATACCACAGGTGGCGTCACGATCACAAACTTTATTCACCAAGCCACATATTTTACTGACACCCACCAGGGCCACGGAGCCGGGCCCAGCCACCACTGACTACCACCGGACTAGTCTGGCCCGGCACCGGGTGTCCCACAGCCCTGGGGTGGGCGAGTCAATTTTGGCGTCACGAACAGGATTTCGTGCCCGGTCACACCGGGTACTGTGCGCCTGAAGAATCTTGAAATAGCCTGTGTTTACTGTGAGAAACTGCCGCCATTGAAGTCACTGAGCGCGGGAAGAAGGGGGGCGTGCAAGAAGAAAGGGCGCGAAGAGAAGCCCCGCCCCCTTGTCCAAGAAAAGAGCGCAAAGTGGTGCCCGCCAGAGAAGGCGGAAGAAGAAGAGATGGCGACCAGATAAGCTGGCCGGCTGGCAGAGAGAGTCTGAATGCCAGACCAGCAGATAAAGAAAATGTACCTTATCGCAAACGGAGTGATGCCGGCCGTGATGGCTGGGCGCCAGTCTGGCGCCAGATGCTAGTGCAGCCTCCGGCCCCGCCTCCGAGAAGGGAAAGGGAGCAGCCGAGTGGCGTGGTCGAGCACCCGAGCAGTGTTCCAGGCAGCATTCCCCAGGTCGGCAGCATGGCGGAGGAGCTGCAGCAAGGTGCACCAGGGACCGGAAGAGTGGATCCCGAGCTGGACCTGCTGAGAGAAGAAGTGCGAGTCCTGGCCCGGAGGCTGAGTAGTGTGGAAGTGGAAGCGGACCGGCAGAAAGAAACGCCGAGGGTGCCGGAGGATCTGGAGCGGTGGATGGATGCCGCGGAGCGGAAGCAGGGTGAGCAACCAGAAACCCCGTCCAGTCCGGACCCAGGGCCCCGCCACGCGCCCCCGCTTAGCCCCTTCACTGACCCTCTGGCCTTCCCAGCCTACCCCGTGGACGCCCGGTGGGGTACCGGAGGCCTGCCTGAGACCCCCACAGACGGAGCTTGGGGAGGGGTGGACCCCGAACAGCTAGCCCCCCCTGTGAGCCTCCTGGGAATGGCATCCCCGGGAGTGAATTGGGACGCAGCGCCCATTGAAAGCAGGGGGCTGCAGCGGCCGCTGCGCCCTAAGGCGACCCCCCTGGCCAA
The DNA here is from genome assembly GCF_048569485.1 of Anomaloglossus baeobatrachus. Classification (NCBI taxonomy): domain Eukaryota; kingdom Metazoa; phylum Chordata; class Amphibia; order Anura; family Aromobatidae; genus Anomaloglossus; species Anomaloglossus baeobatrachus. The sequence goes on from NC_134353.1 coordinate 367,909,550, forward strand.
CGAGCCGGGCCCAGCCACCACTGACTACCACCGGACTAGTCCGGCCCGGCACCGGGTGTCCCACAGCCCTGGGGTGGGCGAGTCATATGCCGCAGGAACTGCAATCTAGAGAACTTTTTAAATGGTAAACTGGCATTTACCTTGTTTTTGTGGGATGTTTCTCCCATTTTGGTGAAGCGATGGCCGAGAGGACCACCGCGGTGCAGAGTAGGTTACAGTACACAAGACGAGGTGCGAACAACAAGGGTGTATTTATTAACAGGCGGGGAAGATGTGGAGCAAGGCAGGTTCAAGCACGGGGTATACAGTGGCAAAAACGTGATTTAACAACACTTTTGTATTCTCTAGCTGGTCCGCTCAATAGCATGGTGCTCCAACTATTACAGGTTTAAGAAACACAAAAACAGTCAGGTACAATGCTACCCTACAAGTAACCTCTCTGGCCTCTGCTAAACGGGCCACACGGATGCCGTGTTCTACCTACTGAAGCCTACTTTAGCCCCTAGTATGTGCACAATATTCAACTCACAGTGATGCTGGGGACGTGGATCTAGTCCCGGGGGCCCCCCAACAGCAGTCTCATCAGAAGGTGCGCCCGTCTCCTGGGCCGGATTAAGGAGATCAAAATCTTCTTCTTGCTTCAGATTCCTCGCTGGTTCCCTGGGATCTGTGAGTCTCTATCTCGATTTAGAAGAAAACTCCAATCCTCCGAGACACACCGGCTGTGTGTTCCTTCACACGCATAAAAAGGAAAACAGAAACTCACTTCTCTTCTTACACTCGGGCTGTCCATTAGCACACTTTCTGCAGGGGGAGCAGAACATTCCATTACCCCCAGACACGGGGAGGTTTCTGTCTCTTAAAGTGGCAGCGTGTTTCTTATTGTCCATAGCAGTAACACCCCCCAATATGCCTTCCCACTTAATGATGGTCGTCCTCGGCCATCACAGCTTCGAGCCCACCGTGTAATGAAGGAAGGTTCAATGTGCATACAGCACCTGTAGAGGAGACAACAATGGCAGTACAGAAGACCTAGTACACCGTTTAACATATCGGATTGGTGGAACCCCTGTAGTAGACCTCTTAGATCTTCTAAGATCTTGACTATCAGGCCAGGCTTGGCTAGCTTCTGGAGGAACACTTGCTGTGGGAGCCGCAGTGGAATCTTGGCTGGTCTTTTCTTCCAGTGGCGGTAGTGTCTCATCCATGGGATCTCCGTTTCCGGAAGGCTGAGGGTCCCCCCCTGCATCGGGGACTGCCCACCAGTCATCATCGACTTCACACACAGATGACGTAAATTCAGGGAGTGAGGAAGAGACTGCAGGAGATCTTGGCGTAGAAAGAGCTTCAGACCGGCATGGTCGCAACATATTTCTGTGTAGTACTCTAGGGCTGGACGCTCCATTCTCAATTTGCACCTTGTAGACCGGGCCGTCAGCATACACCCGTTCGATTACTCTGTAGGGTTGAACTTCCCATCTTTCACTCAGTTTACCCTTGGGGCGTTTCTCTCTGACTAACACTCGATCTCCAGGTTGAAGCGGTATCTCTTGAATCGGTTTAGGGCTCATATGTTCTTTCTTCTGTAGCTGTTGACAAGCCAACCGACGTATCATCTGTAATCATTGTCGATGTTCTTTCACCCACAAAGTGACAGTTCGTTCAATGAAATCCTCTGGCTGCTTCAAATTCAGCTCGATGATTTCTCGCCCAACTCTTCCAAACAGCAGTAGATATGGGGTGTAACCTGTAGTGGAGTGAACTCGGTTATTGTAGGCCCAGACCAGTTCTGCCAGGTAATCCGGAAAACATGCCTTCTTATCTTCCTCTAATGTTCTCAGCATTTGAAGTAGATTTCGGTTGAAGCGTTCACATGCTTCATTGCCTTGGGGGTGGTAAGGTGTAGTCCGAGATCGCTCGATGCCATAGACATAATTCCTCCATCACCTTGCCTTGAAAACATGCACCTTGATCGGAATGGATCCGCTTCGGGCATCCATACACCCGGATGAAGTCTTGGCAGATGGCCCGTGCCGCCGACTTAGCAGTCTGATCTCTAGTCGGGGTGACTACAGCGAACTTGGAGAAATGGTCGGTCATAACCAAACAGTATTGTAGTCCCCGCGCGGAGTGTCCCACAAGGAGATAATCATCAACGGTTCTAGCGGTTCTTTGGTCTGTATGGTCTGAACGGGTGCCCTTTGTTCGGTGCTTTTAATGAGATTGCATACTCGACATTGCCGGCAAACCTCTTCCACCACAGACTCCAACCTGGGGCAGTACACGTACTGCTGTAACCATTGGTAGGTCTTTGCAGGTCCGAACTGGGTGCCAAACTCGTGAGCTTCCTTGGCTACCTCTTGAGCCATTTTTCCGGGGATGACCACATGCCATCTTGCCTCTATATCTTTTGGCTGTTGTCTCTTACGATATAACACTGATCCTCGAGCTTCCAGTCTATTCCACTGATGTAAGACACTCTTCATCTCAGCATCCAGATTAGCCCTTTGTTGTTTGTTTGGCTTCTGCTTCTCAGTTACCCAGTGTTTCATCTGTTGCAGCCCTTCGTCTGCATCTTGAGCACGTTGCCATTCTTCATTGGTTCTCCCCAGGGACCGGGGCAGTGTGCAAGCCTGCCTACTTAACTGAGACGCAACTACCGAGGGCCCAAACTTGCTAAAGTCTGGCGTTTCTTCCTCCTCTAATCGTTCATCGAGATCCCCCACTGGGGTCTCCACCGTCACTCTTGACAGACCATCCGCATTTGCGTTTTCGGTAGCAGGGCGATAACAAATGGTAAAGTCAAACTTTGCAAGGCGAGCCACCCACCGTTGTTCCAAGGCTCCCAATTCGGTATTCTCAAGGTGGGCCAGAGGATTATTGTCTGTCCGGACCTGGATTTTGGTTCCTGTCAGGAAGCCAGCAAATTTCTCTGTCATGGCCCACACTAGGGCCAGGAGCTCTAGTCGAAAGGAGCTGTAGTTGTGGGGGTTTCTTTCGCTGTCCTGCAGGGACCTACTGGCGTAGCCAATGACTCTCTCATGTCCATTTAGCATCTGAGACAATACTGCACCGAGTCCATGAAGGCTACCATCTGTGTACAGCAGGAATGGTCGGTCGAAGTCCGCATAGGCCAGGATCAGGGCTGAAGTAATGGCATTCTTCATAGCCTGAAAAGCCTCATCTTGTCTCTGAGCCCAGGAGATGCCCTGGTTCTTTGACACTCCAGCGGACCCCCTCAGCAGCTCGTTCAAAGGACCCGCCACCTTTGCGAAGTCTTTGACGAACCGGCGGTAATACCCGGCGAGTCCAAGAAATGCCTTGAATTCTCTCACCGTTCGAGGGACTTGCCACTTCTGAATGGCTGCCACCTTTTCTGCGGAGGGTAGGACTCCATCTTGTGACACTGTCTGGCCCAGGTACTCAAACTCTCTCTTGAAGAGGTGGCATTTTTTGGGCTTCACCTTCAGGTTATGAGCCTGTAGTCTCCCGAATACCTGTCCAAGCGGGTCAAGGTCTTCTTTGAACGAGGCCGAGAACATAATGATGTCATCCAGATAGATCAGGGTCGCTTCAAAATTTAGGTCTCCCAAGCACTTTTCCATCAGCCGTTGAAGCGTGCCCGGAGCATTGGAGAGTCCGAAGGGCATCCAGTTAAACTCAAACAATCCCATTGGGATGATGAACGCGGTCTTGGCTTTGTCTTTTTCCGCCACAGGTACTTGCCAGTACCCGCTTGCTAGATCCAAGGTGGAGAAGTACTTGGCCTTCCCCAATGCCGTCAAGGATTCTTCGATTCGTGGTAATGGGTACGAGTCGCGAACGGTACAAGCGTTGAGTTTCCTGTAGTCTACACAGAACCGGATGGTTCCATCCTTTTTCTTGACGAGTACCACCGGGGCCGCCCAAGGGCTCTGGCTGCCCTGCACTATTCCTGAATCCAGCATCTGCTTCAGTAACATCTTTATCTCTTGGTACATCTTGGGAGGGATTTGTCGGTACCGTTCTCGAATCGGATGAGCTTCCCCGGTCAGTATCTCATGCATGATGGCTTCAGTGCAGCCGAAATCTTCAGCATGGAGAGCGAATGCGGCCTGGTTCTCCCACAGCATATCTTCTACTGCTTGCACACGCTCAGGGCCCAGCGATTTCAAATCCACTTCCATCTGATTGAGGATGGCCTTTCCACTCCACTCTGGGGATGGCATCTCTTCGGCCCTCGCAGAGACTGCTAGGGTCCACCCCGCACCTTCTATCGGCGATAAGGATATCTCTTAATGACTCACCACCTCGCCTTTATGTACGTACACCAGGGCCAGATCCGTCCCTCGAGGCAAGGTGACCTCACTGGGGCCCACATTCAAGGCTCTGATAGGGACGCGTCCTCGTTGGACCACAGCTACCGTACGAGCTATCATAACTTCTTGGTCCACTCTTCTGGTTGCTACAGGCTGAACAATCACTTCTATCGCATCGAGGTTGCGATAGGTTCCCACTGGGAGGTGTAATATACTTTCTTGCCCGGGAGGCAGGATTATAGGTTCCTTTCCAGGAGCCCTGATGACCCCTACCATCTGATGAGATGGCACACTCTTCTGCGTTCCACAGACACGGATCAGCCGTTGAAGTGCTTCTTGTGTAGGCTTATGTGTAGTAGCTTGCTTCCAGTATCCAGGTCCCCGTTTGGTGAACATAATCTCATCTAATTCACGTAGGACATTCATCCCCAATATTACAGGTACATCTTCGTTGACGGGCTCGGGGACTAGTAGGATCCGTTTTCTCCCCCCTTCTTGCCCACAGATTCGAACATTCATCCACACAACTCCTGTGACCGGGTTCGGTTGTTGATTAGCAGCAATCACCCGGATCAGTGTCTCTTTCTCTGGCCTGGCCAGTGTCTGGAAATGTTGATTGAAGTATGCTTCTGGCATCGTCGTCACTTGTGACCCGGTATCTATCAAGCAATTCACTGGGACACTCTCGAATTCAGCACGTAGGATGGGACAACCAGCGATCAAATGTTCATTATAATACGGAGTGGCCTCCATTCTTGCCTCCCCCGCAGAGTGCCGCACTACTGCGGGGGTTGGTAGTTTAACGATGGCTTCTGTTGGCTTTGAGTGTTATTCCGGCACCCCCTGGCAATATGCCCTTGACCTCCACATCCCCAGCAGTGGAGGTCTTCTCCTCACTGGGGAATGCCTCGTGCCTCTGGTGGCTGACGAGAGGAAGCCTGCAGCCTCCAGTCCCCCATTGGTAGAGCCGAGGAATTATTGCGTGAGTATGATGGGCCAGGTTGGAAGGAGGAGGGTGCAGCTGGGTAGGGATGTTCACTAGACAAGTCCCTCATTCTTGGCTCCATCTGGGTCAGCTTCTCCTGTACGTTGAGAACGGATTTCTGTAAATCTTGCACCACCTGGACCAGTCCCACCTGGGGGTTTCGGTCCACTCTGGAGGTTGCGAAGTCTTTGACGAACCGGCGGTAATACCCGGCGAGTCCAAGAAATGCCTTGAGTTCTCTCACCGTTCGAGGGACTTGCCACTTCTGAATGGCCGCCACCTTTTCTGCAGAGGGTAGGACTCCATCTTGTGACACTGTCTGGCCCAGGTACTCAAACTCTCTCTTGAAGAGGTGGCATTTTTTGGGCTTCACCTTCAGGTTATGAGCCTGTAGTCTCCCGAATACCTGTCCAAGCCGGTCAAGGTCTTCTTTGAACGAGGCCGAGAACATAATGATGTCATCCAGATAGATCAGGGTCGCTTCAAAATTTAGGTCTCCCAAGCACTTTTCCATCAGCCGTTGAAACGTGCCCGGAGCATTGGAGAGTCCGAAGGGCATCCAGTTAAACTCAAACAATCCCATTGGGATGATGAACGCGGTCTTGGCTTTGTCTTTTTCCGCCACAGGTACTTGCCAGTACCCGCTTGCTAGATCCAAGGTGGAGAAGTACTTGGCCTTCCCCAATGCCGTCAAGGATTCTTCGATTCGTGGTAATGGGTACGAGTCGCGAACGGTACAAGCGTTGAGTTTCCTGTAGTCTACACAGAACCGGATGGTTCCATCCTTTTTCTTGACGAGTACCACCGGGGCCGCCCAAGGGCTCTGGCTGCCCTGCACTATTCCTGAATCCAGCATCTGCTTCAGTAACATCTTTACCTCTTGGTACATCTTGGGAGGGATTTGTCGGTACCGTTCTCGAATCGGACGAGCTTCCCCGGTCAGTATCTCATGCATGATGGCTTCAGTGCAGCCGAAATCTTCAGCGTGGAGAGCGAATGCGGCCTGGTTCTCCCACAGCATATCTTCTACTGCTTGCACACGCTCAGGGCCCAGCGATTTCAAATCCACTTCCATCTGATTGAGGATGGCCTTTCCACTCCACTCTGGGGATGGCATCTCTTCGGCCCTCGCAGAGACTGCTAGGGTCCACCCCGCACCTTCTATCGGCGATAAGGATATCTCTTAATGACTCACCACCTCGCCTTTATGTACGTACACCAGGGCCAGATCCGTCCCTCGAGGCAAGGTGACCTCACTGGGGCCCACATTCAAGGCTCTGATAGGGACGCGTCCTTGTTGGACCACAGCTACCGTACGAGCTATCATAACTTCTTGGTCCACTCTTCTGGTTGCTACAGGCTGAACAATCACTTCTATCGCATCGAGGTTGCGATAGGTTCCCACTGGGAGGTGTAATATACTTTCTTGCCCGGGAGGCAGGATTATAGGTTCCTTTCCAGGAGCCCTGATGACCCCTACCATCTGATGAGATGGCACACTCTTCTGCGTTCCACAGACACGGATCAGCCGTTGAAGTGCTTCTTGTGTAGGCTTATGTGTAGTAGCTTGCTTCCAGTATCCAGGTCCCCGTTTGGTGAACATAATCTCATCTAATTCACGTAGGACATTCATCCCCAATATTACAGGTACATCTTCGTTGACGGGCTCGGGGACTAGTAGGATCCGTTTTCTCCCCCCTTCTTGCCCACAGATTCGAACATTCATCCACACAACTCCTGTGACCGGGTTCGGTTGTTGATTAGCAGCAATCACCCGGATCAGTGTCTCTTTCTCTGGCCTGGCCAGTGTCTGGAAATGTTGATTGAAGTATGCTTCTGGCATCGTCGTCACTTGTGACCCGGTATCTATCAAGCAATTCACGGGGACACTCTCAAATTCAGCACGTAGGATGGGACAACCAGCGATCAAATGTTCGTTATAATACGGAGTGGCCTCCATTCTCGCCTCCCCCGCAGAGTGCCGCACTACTGCGGGGGTTGGTAGTTTAACGATGGCTTCTGTTGGCTTTGAGTGTTATTCCGGCACCCCCTGGCAATATGCCCTTGACCTCCACATCCCCAGCAGTGGAGGTCTTCTCCTCACTGGGGAATGCCTCGTGCCTCTGGTGGCTGACGAGAGGAAGCCTGCAGCCTCCAGTCCCCCATTGGTAGAGCCGAGGAATTATTGCGTGAGTATGATGGGCCAGGTTGGAAGGAGGAGGGTGCAGCTGGGTAGGGATGTTCACTAGACAAGTCCCTCATTCTTGGCTCCATCTGGGTCAGCTTCTCCTGTACGTTGAGAATGGATTTCTGTAAATCTTGCACCACCTGGACCAGTCCCACCTGGGGGTTTTGGTCCACTCTGGAGGTTGTGGTTTGGACGCGCACCACCCCAGATGCGTAACTTTCTTCTTTACTTCGGGCTACAGCTTCTGCTAGGATTTAACGAAAAGTAAGAGCCGGATTCGCTCGGACCCATTCTGCCAGGGCTTGCCTCAAGGATACGCTATACAATCCCAGAATAAACTGTTCCCGGAGTATCCGGTCGGTAGAGCCTATGCCGCCGAGTCCATCTGACTCCTTTCTCTGGACCTCCGCTAACACTTCTTGTAGTGCTGTTGCATACTGAGAGATCCCTTCTTCTTCTCGCTGCAGCCTCAAAAAAAATTTGGCGCGATGATGTCCCGCGCTAGCAGTCTCGCCATAGATCTCTTCCAAGAATTCAACTAACTCTTTCAGGGTACTACGGGTGGGTTCTGGTTGTAGACAGCCGTTTCTACGGGCTTCTCCCTCTAGGGCAGTCAAAGCGATGTCCACCTCAAGCTCTGGGCCGATGTTATACACTTTCAGGGTGCTCTGCAGCCGGGACACCCAGTCGCACAGTGCCATGTTATTGCCATTGAATTTTGGTAGCACACTAAATATGGTGCCCATTGGAAGTGTCCTTGCAGGGGTTCCACCATTGCCCACAGCACCCCCATTAACATTAGCGTTCCCGCCGTTGCTGTCTGCTGCCTCCATCTTGGTGACCGTACCCTGCTCGCAGCGCCACTTGAAGCGATGGCCGAGGGGACCACCGCAGTGCAGAGTAGGTTACAGTACACAAGACAAGGTGCGAACAACAAGGGTGTATTTATTAACAGGCGGGGAAAGATGTGGAGCAAGGCAGGTTCAAGCACGGGGTATACAGTGGCAAAAACGTGATTTAACAACACTTTTGTATTCTCTAGCTGGTCCGCTCAATAGCACGGTGCTCCAACTATTACAGGTTCAATAAACACAAAAACAGTCAGGTACAATGCTACCCTACATGTAACCTCTCTGGCCTCTGCTAAACGGGCCACACGGATGCCGTGTTCTACCTACTGAAGCCTACTTTAGCCCCTAGTATGTGCACAATATTCAACTCACAGTGATGCTGGGGACGTGGATCCAGTCCCGCGGGCCCCCCAACAAAAGTCTCATCAGAAGGTGCGCCCGTCTCCTGGGCCGGATTAAGGAGATCAAAATCTTCTTCTTGCTTCAGATTCCTTGTTGGTTCCCTGGGATCTGTGAGTCTCTCTCTCGATTCAGAAAAAAACTCCAATCCTCCGAGACACACCGGCTGTGTGTTCCTTCACACGCATAAAAAGGGAAAACAGAAACTCACTTCTCTTCTTACACTCGGGCTGTCCATTAGCACACTTTCTGCAGGGGGAGCAGAACATTCCATTACCTCCAGACACGGGGAGGCTTCTGTCTCTTAAAGTGGCAGCGTGTTTCTTATTGTCCATAGCAGTAACACCCCCCAATATTGGTACCATGGCTTCCACATTATTTAACTTACAAAATTGTTCTCCAAAACTCAAATAGTGCAACTTCTCTTCTGTGACCAACCCTGTGCCCAAGCAGTAGTTGCCAGCCACATACTCGGTGTGCTCAGGAGAAATTGCTTTACAAACTTCACAGTCCATTTTCTTGATATCCTTGCAAAAAAAAAATATGGCTGAGGCCTCTTTCACACGTCCATGAAAAACCAAGCACGTTTTTCACGGACATGTCAAAGGTGCGTTTTGACCTCCGTGAGCCGTGTTTATGGCACACGTGTGTTCTCCATAATAACACACGGAGAACGGGAACTTTCTACTCACTTGTCTCTGGCTTCGCTGTCCGTGGTGCTGATCTTCGGTCTCTGTTCCTGCTGACTCCCCGCTGCTGCTGCTTCCGGCCGCAGTGAAGTGAATATGCAATGAGCATAATGAGCAGCGGTCGGAAGCAAGTGACAGCAGCGGCAGAGACAGCAGGGCTGGAGAAGGTGAGTAAAGTTTTTTTATTATTTTCTCAGACACGTGTGTTTTCTCCGGCGTGTGTCACATGGAACACCTCCGTGGGGTCTGTTTGCGTTCCGTGTGACACCCGTGATGCCGGAGAAAAACGGACATGTCTACGTGTGGAGCACACGGGCACACGTTTGCTCCACCCGCACACATGGTCCATGGCAGAACACGTACATGAGCGCAGACCCATTGATTTAAATAGGTCTACGTGTGCCCGTGTCTCTGGTACGTGAGGAAACGGACCAAACACGTGCCGGAGACATGGACGTGTGAAAGAGGCCTAAAAAAACATTTTCTCAATGTTGTAAACTTTTGTTTAAGACCTGTGGGTCCAAACAGGTCAGTACACCCCTAGAGGAATTCCTTAAAGGGCATTGTTTTGAAAATAGGCTCACTTGTAGTAGTATTCTGCTGTCTTGGTGCCATGGGAACACTATAAATTCGATACGGTGTTCACAATCTTTTCAATCCAAAATTGCACTCCAAAAGTTCAATAGCGAACCTTCAAATTGCCCATCACATATAGGTGTTATTAGTGTACAGAGAAGCAGAGGCGTATCTATGGGGGTATGTATGGCATAACTACCTGTTAAATTTCAGCAGGATAGAAAGGAACCTTAACCCCTTCAGCACCGGATGGAAATCCATAAGCTCCAACTCATTAAATGATGAGCGGGTTCTAAAAAGAATCTGCGATCAACCGTACTCTGTGACCTTCTGATTCCAGATCCCCGAGATCACATCAGGCCATGACACACTCGGGACAGTATGATAGGTAATGTATAAGGTGAAATTTTCCCTGTTCTTTCTTGAGTACTACTGTGATGCCCTGGACTAGCCAGATAGTCACAGATAGATCCACGCACTACACCTGTCCCCCAAAAAGGTGTCATCAGCCAACCATTAAAACCCTAGTCACCTCTCTCAGTGCTTTATGGTTACACCAGGGGGCGGAGCCAGGCAGTTGGCCATGCCCACCGAGGAGTTCAGAGGGCCTGAGGCAGGAAACAAGTGAGTCTAATTCAGTCAGTCGGTCAGTTAGTCAGTGAGTGGAGAGAGGAGTCTGACAGGTGCCGGGATTGGAGCCCGGGGACCTTTGGCTAGGAGGCAAACGGTGGCCTTAGCCTGCAGGAGCCAGGAAGAGGGCTCGGTGGAACCGTGGTGGACCGGGACAGGGTAGTGGCCCGCCGGTATCGACCCGGGGAACCGACTCGTAAACCGGAGCACACATGGGGGTACTCAGACCCTGAAACAAGGTCCAGAATCCACTGGGCTGAGTTAATTATTTGATTGCGGTCTGGATTATAGGTCCTTTCCCACCCAAGTCCAGACTGAAGGCAACAGCCCACCGAGGAAGATAGAAAGCCACCGCACAGGCAGAGAGATCCCACGGGCCAGCATCTGCGGGCAAAAGGGCTCTCCCGGCATCCACAAAGTCGGGGAGTGGACTCCCGTCACTGAAGCGCAGGCAGCCCAAATACACAACACGGTGCAGGAGACAGTCCAAGACCACTGAACTGGGTGGGGGACCAGACGCAGCCGGCTGCGGGCACCGACCACCATCAACTTGGTTTACCAGAGACTTGTGTGTGTCAATAACAGTGAGTACAACAGTGCCATCCGGCCGCGCACCGCCCTGCACCACCCAGCTATCCCCAACGGGTCCCTGGGCCACCATCCCTGCCCACGGAGGGGTTAACATCTTGCTGCACTACCATCTCCCCCGGCTGCCCTGTAACTGCAGCGGTGGTGTCTACCTTCACCACATCCCATGGGTGGCGTCACAAACTCAAGCGCGGCTCTGGCGGTGCTCCTACTTAACCCCCACCAAAAGCGCCAGCATCCCCTTTCAAGCGAAGTGACCCCGGGTCCGGAGGCACTCGAGCCACCCACTAACGAGCCCGGATCCGAGCGGCTCGGCTGCAGCCGAGCGCGGGGCAGTACACTACCTCTAAAGGTAAAATGTGAAGGCTGTCAAACAAAAGGCTTAAGGCTCTGAGACAGAAACCGAGCAAGGACTCCATTGAGGTGTTGCTCACTGGAGTCCTTTGGATCAACCATTGGTCTTAGTATGTGTGTCACCCACCTGCAGCAGTCGCCCCAGGGACTTCACTCCACCTTTCGGTACGCCACAGGGTCTCCACTTTTTGGTATTTCTGGCAACAGGTATGTCAGGTTTATTTATATGGGAGTCGTGACACCACTCACGGTTTGCAGTCAGGGTTATGGGTGACCGCCACTGCAGGTTTAACGAGCGTCTGGGGCTGCAGTCGGATAGTGTGGCCTCCCATGAGTGAGGCGGGCCCCAGGGGCTCGGGTGTGTAGAACAACAGGTTCCAGAATAACTCAGTCACAGTCCAAAATGTCTTTTCAACTTGCTTTACTCACGTTTGGATGTTCTGTGAGGAACCCGGGCGATGCTGAGATTAGACCAGGTGAAACCAGATATCCTTCAGGCTGGTCTAAGGGTAGCCGTTAACTCGCCTTACTAGCACTTCTTGTTTCAGATAACCCCTGACTTGAAGTACCATGGGATTCATCCAGAGAAGTAGCTACTGCCTTTTCTCCCCTTTTTGGCCCGTCTGCCGGCAGCGTGGACCAGGTGAGATGGCTTCTGGCTCTGTCTCCTTATGGGTCCCCCTGTTGCTGCTGAGGCTCGGACTCAAGATGGTTTGTGAGGGACTTGCAGTTCCCTCACCGGCAGGTTTAGCAGATCAGTAAATGGACGTCTACTCTAGGGACCTGTTCCCTGTGCGTGCCTAGTCACCAGCGGTCCCCGTACTCGACTGCCTCTCTTCAGGTGTCTTTCTGACTGACTCTCTCTGGTCACTGTTCTCCCCCGCTAACGGATACTTCACATGCAGGGTCTCTCTAGAGTGTCTGTGTCTGTGTTCCTCTTGCAATTGCTGCACTCCACCATCAGACTGGCTCGCTCCTCCTACTTTCCTTACAGCCTCTGAATCTTAGCTTCCAGCCCCTCCCCTACACCCCTAGCTGAGATGTGGAGGCAAGCCCCCTCTTGGGTCTGCCCAAGGGTCCCCTCTAAGGTGTGGGAGACCTGGTTGCTATGTATCTGTGACTCGCCCACCCCAGGGCTATGGGACACCCGGTGCCGGGCCGGACTAGTCCGGGGATCGTCAGTGGTGGCTGGGCCCGACTCCGTGGCCCTGGTGGGTGTCAGTAGAATATGTGGCTTGAATTAAAGTTTGTGTTCGTGACGCCACCTGTGGTCTGCGGCTATTAAGCCGCCGCTGCTGTGTGGGGTGATGTTATGGCAGCAATGGTGGTACTGCTCCCCACAGGTGGAGCAGAACCCTGGGAACACTGTTAGTGCTCGTGAAAGTCTATGGTGTTGTGTGGCTAACACGGTGCAGGGCCGACAGGCAATGAAAGAACCAGGCACAAACAACAGTCTCTTTACCTTTTCCTCTTTTACTTTGGGAACAGTCCAGTCCTGGGAGACCGTCACAGGTAGTGAAGGGGATCCGGTCGGCCTGGAAGTACTTGGGGTGATCTTTCTGGCCAGATGAGTATGAGGCCTACTCCTGTGCTTTTCTTTGTTATGATAGGACCCTGCTTCTCTGAATCCAGCAATGGCCCTCTTTGCTGCTGGGACCGATGGTACGTCCCTTTCCCTTTGTAGTAGGCTGCGCAGGCCCTCTCTGGTGCTTCTCTGCTGGAGTCCACACCGGGCCCTGATGCTGCAGCTGTACCTTCGGGCTGTTTATGGGCCAGGCGCTTGCAGCTCTCCTGCCCTTCGGATTCGGCTACCAGGGAGTATTTTAAGCCCTGGTGGCCACAGACTCCGATGTCCGAGTCTCTTCGCTGCCTCTCTGCCGCTCCTGCTTCCCTGGGCCAAGCTACTCTAGCTCTAGGCCCCAGATCCACAGGACAGCACACTCTGCGTCTGCTCACTGTCACTTCTCTCTACAGACTGAACACTACTTCCTCCCTCAGGTCAGACTTAAGGAATGCTCCCTGGAATTCCAGGTTCAGAGCTCCCTCTGCTGGCCGGAGGGAGAACTGCGTTGGGTGTTAAACTTGCTGGCCAATGGTCCAGGGCCACCAACTCCAGGGGCTGCTTCGTGACAATTGGCTGTAGGGGAGACCTCTGGCTGGCATCATCTTTCCGCCTCAGGTTACACGGACCACAGTCTCGGCACCACTTCTCGACTGTCTTTCTCATGTGCACCCAGTAGAACCGATCGCGGATTAGGGTCTCCAACTTCTTCCACCCGAAGTGTCCTGCGTTATCATGGTAAGCTGCTAGGACCATTGGAGCATCCCTCTGTGGGACCACTATCTGCCAGACGAGTTCATTCGTTCGCCTGTTGACATATCTCTTGCAGAGCTTGCCTTGGTACGTGAACAGTCGTCCCCGCTCCTTCCACTGCTGCTGGGCTTCTTCTGGAGCATCTGGGCCAAGATGGGTCTCAGCTTGTGCTAGCTTTTCTTTGACCAATCGCACGGCCGGGTCACCGTTCTGTCTCTTCCCAATTATGGTGGAGTAATGGGTTGACCGAGACCTCGTGCTGGCTCGAGCGCTTCACTCCTACAGCATGCTCACACTGGGAAACACCTTGGTGATGGAAAGCCGGTAACTCTATCTCTTCGAGTTCATCCAGGTCTTCTCCAGACTCGGGTAAGTGAGGCATTCTGGACAGCGCATCAGCATTGTTATTCTTCTTGCCAGCCCGGTACTTGATGGTAAAGTCAAAGTTAGACAGCCGGGCCATCCATCGCTGTTCCAATGCACCTAACTTGGCTGTTGCCAGATGTGTCAACGGATTGTTGTCCGTGAAGATGGTGAACTTGGCCGATGCCAGATAGTGCTTGAAGCGTTCAGTCACTGCCCAAACAATAGCGAGGAACTCCAGCTTGAAGGAACTGTAGTTTTCTGGATTCCTTTCTGTGGGCCGAAGCTTCCTACTGGCGTAAGCTATCACCTTCTCTCTGCCTCCCTGCACCTGGGACAGAACTGCTCCCAGTCCCACGTTGCTGGCATCTGTATACAGTACAAACGGCTGGCTGTAGTCAGGGTAGGCCAGAATTTCTTCTCCCGTGAGAGCCCCTTTCAGCCGGACAAAGGATGTTTCTATTTGGCTGCTCCATTCAAATGGAGGGCTCTGCTTCTTAGCTGCTTTGGCTGGCCCACCAGGAGATCTTGAAGGGGCGCTGCTATCTTTGTGAAACCATCAATGAACCTTCGGTAGTAGCCCACCAGCCCAAGGAACTGCCGCACCTCCTTTACCGTGGTGGGTCTTGGCCAGTCCTTGATTACGGTGACTTTCTCCGGATCAGGTGCCACACCTTCTGCGCTGACCACATGGCCCAGGTACTGTACCTTTGGCTTCAAGAGGTGACATTTGGACGGCTTTATCTTCAGGCCATATTTCGACAAGGACTCAAACACTTCTGCTAAGTGCCTCAGGTGGTCTTCATAAGTCTTGGAGTAGACTATGACGTCATCCAGGTACAACAGCACGGTTTCAAAGTTGTGGTGGCCCAAGCAGCACTCCATCAACCTTTGGAATGTCCCTGGGGCGTTGCAGAGCCCGAATGGCATACAGTTGAACTCGCAGAGGCCCATTGGTGTCGTGAATGCAGTCTTCTCCTTGTCCACCTCTGCCACGGGAACCTGCCAATACCCACTGGTGAGATCCAAGGTGGAGAAATAGTTAGCTGACTTTAAGGCTGTTAGTGACTCCTCTATTCTGGGTAGTGGATAAGCATCTTTATGTGTAATGCGGTTAATTTGTCTGTAATCTACGCACATTCTCATTGAACAATCTTTTTTCTTTACGAGCACTAGTTGAGCTGCCCAGGGGCTACAACTATCTCTGATAACCCCAGCCTCCTTCATTTCCCGTAACATTTCTTTGGCACGCTGATACTGTGCGGGGGGTACAGGGCGGTATCTCTCTTTAATGGGATGATGATCACCCGTGGGGATTTGATGTTTAACCCCTTTCACCTGCCCAAAGTCTAGGGGGTGTTTGCTGAAGACCCGCTCGTACTCCTGTACCACCCGGTAAACCCCATGCTTTTGGTGTGTGGGGGTGGAGTCGGTGCCCACATGTAATTTTTGGCACCAGTCTTCCAGCTGCCCCTTGGAGCCATTGTCTTCCGCCTGGTCGGACGGGATCAAGGGTTCCACTGCTTTGATGGTATTGTTGCTTACAGTGTACAGTTTTGCTACAGTGGCGTACCGGGGCAATTTGGATTCCTCCTCCCCACAATTCAGGACACGGACGGGCACTCTCCCCTTGCGAACGTCTGCTACCCCTCTGGCTATCAGGACTCCAGGCCTACTGTCTGAATACACCGGTTCTACCAAGGCATGGTAATCCTGACCCTTGAGGCCTATTGCTGCCCGTCACCATATCAACATTTCACTTCTTGGGGGTATTGCAATGGGGAGGGGGTCACTTACCCTCACACTGGCAATTTCTCCTCCGGCCAGCTCTACCTGCTGCCTCCTCATCAGGGCTCTGATCTCCCTCTGTAGGGCACGCTGCTGCCCGGAGCTGGCAGTTTCAGACGCCTGTTGCAACAAAATTATCACTTCGGCAATACAATTTTCTATCACATTTGTACCTATGGTTAGCAGTGGGTCAGATTCTTTGCGATCAATATCTACAATTATCATCCCCTGACATGGCAATTCTACCCGCCCCACTTTAATGGTTACTTCTTTATACCCAATTTGAGGTAAGGGCTGACCATTACTGGCCACAATTGTTAAATCATCATCTGGGCCATGGTCAATGTCTGAATCAGCCCAATATCTTTTGTACAGTTTATAAGGGATGGTTGTTACCTGGGACCCCGTATCCAGGAGGGCATTCAAAGGGATCCCATCCAGCACAATAGGAAGGACCGGGCGTCCTTCCACATACTTGCTGCGACTGGGGGTTGAGCCGGGCTTCCTTACACCTGGGGGTTGGCTCCTGGCCCCAGGCTCAGCCCATTTAAAGGACAGTGTCTTGCAATATGGCCCGCCTGACTGCAGCGGCGGCAGATCGGTTGTCCCGTTGAATCATACCGGTCTGTATCTTTTCCTCGGGTCGGCAGAATCCTCCTCTGTCGCATCCATGGGACGTCATCTGGGCTGGAGGCCAACTCGATTCTTGCAGGCGATGGGGTCACTTGTAGAGACTGAACGGTCTTGGCAAGGGCAGCTACAGTCTTGGTCAGCTCCTGGACCTGCTGTCTGAGCTCTGCAGTGGGATCCTTATCCAGGGACTGCGCCTCAGCCCCTGCAGCGGCTCGTGTTGCAGGCACCACCCCGGGGTACGTGATAGCAAGAGGCCGGAGGGGTACTGGGTCATTCAGTGTAGATTCTCTCAGTACCCGGATGGCCTGGTCCTTAAACTTTGCAAAGTCCAGAGCAGGGTTCTGCAGGACCATGATACGCAGCTGGGTCCTGTGGGCATCTGACAGGAGCCCCTCTATGAACTGCTCAGTTAGGAGTTTGTGTTCTTCACGTACACTCTCTGGGTCCACCTGTTTAACTGCTTTCAGGGCCTCCTGCAAGTTTAAGGCATAGTCCCTTATGCTGTCTGTGGCCCGTTGTTTACACCCTAAGAATCTCATCTTTATTTCTGCTGCGGTGCGGGTGTCAAAAGTACTCTTTAGCTTGGCCAGTATCTGGGTTGCTGTCCCTTTATCTGTATCAGGCCAGGACTTCCCTTCACGCTGGGCCGCGCCGGCTAGCTGCCCCATTAATATGCCCACCTTCTGGCTCTCAGTCAGCGGATACACCCGGAACAAGCTGTGCAGACTTTCTCTGAAGTCGCTCAAGGTATGGGACTCCCCGAAGTACTGCGGCAGCCATTCTGCTCCTGGGATGTACGGCATTGTGATCGGCATTACCGGCGTTACAGCGGGGGCTGGGGCGACGGCGACTGGGATTGCTTCGGCTGGTGCCGCGGCGTCTCGGGCTATGGCAGCCACCTGCCCTCCCTCCGAGTCGGACATCTTCCTCCCCCTTAGTGAACCTTACCAGGCTCCGTTCACCTTTCAAATTCCCTTCTGGGTCGCGCGGGGTTAACGGCGCTCTGCTCTGATGGCGCGCTCCCTTCGCGCTCTTTGTCAGGCACGCCCCCCTTCTTCCTGCGCTCGGCGAGGCTAATGGCGGCGGCAGTTTGCAAACAGTGACACAGTCTTTTAAGCACAGTTTCTGCAGGCGCACAGTACCCGGTGGGACCGGGCACGAAATCCTGTTCGTGACGCCAAAGTTGACTCGCCCACCCCAGGGCTATGGGACACCCCGTGCCGGGCCGGACTAGTCCGGGGATCGTCAGTGGTGGCTGGGCCCGGCTCCGTGGCCCTGGTGGGTGTCAGTAGAATATGTGGCTTGAATTAAAGTTTGTGTTCGTGACGCCACCTGTGGTCTGCGGCTATTAAGCCGCCGCTGCTGTGTGAGGCCTCCGGGGTGATGTTATGGCAGCAATGGTGGTACTGCTCCCCACAGGTGGAGCAGAACCCCGGGAACACTGTTAGTGCTCGTGAAAGTCTATGGTGTTGTGTGGCTAACAAGGTGCAGGGCCGACAGGCAATGAAAGAACCAGGCACAAACAACAGTCTCTTTACCTTTTCCTCTTTTACTTTGGGAACAGTCCAGTCCTGGGAGACCGTCACAGGTAGTGAAGGGGATCTGGTCGGCCTGGAAGTACTTGGGGTGATCTTTCTGGCCAGATGAGTATGAGGCCTACTCCTGTGCTTTTCTTTGTTATGATAGGACCCTGCTTCTCTGAATCCAGCAATGGCCCTTTTTGCTGCTGGGACCGATGGTACGTCCCTTTCCCTCTGTAGTAGGCTGCGCAGGCCCTCTCTGGTGCTTCTCTGCTGGAGTCCACACCGGGCCCTGATGCTGCAGCTGTACCTTCGGGCTGTTTATGGGCCAGGTGCTTGCAGCTCTCCTGCCCTTCGGATTCGGCTACCAGGGAGTATTTTAAGCCCTGGTGGCCACAGACTCCGATGTCCGAGTCTCTTCGCTGCCTCTCTGCCGCTCCTGCCTCCCTGGGCCAAGCTACTCTAGCTCTAGGCCCCAGATCCACAGGACAGCACACTCTGCGTCTGCTCACTGTCACTTCTCTCTACAGACTGAACACTACTTCCTCCCTCAGGTCAGACTTAAGGAATGCTCCCTGGAATTCCAGGTTCAGGCTCAGCATTAACCCTTTGGAAGGGCAATGCTGTTGTGGCGACCAGGTCCTGGGGCGCCACACCTGTGCGTACACACCCTATTCAGCCTTTGGATTACCTGAAGGTACTGCCCTCAGCATGGTGCAGTACCCACTGGTGCCTGACCAGGTCAGGGGCGCCACATATGCCATGATGAGCTTCTTGTAGATCACCCACAGCCATCATCATGAAACTCATGAAGGATGTGGGGCGAAGGCATAGTGTGGCGCCCCTGACTGTCAGGTGCCACAGGGTACTACATCTAACCCCGGATTCCTGGAAGATCAGTGCTGGTAAAACACCACAACACACACACAAACCATGCCCCTTGCTCTCAGACTGGATAATAGGCTAGTAATAGGACTTGATGGGTGGTCACCTATAGGTTGGGATGCATCCAATCCACTAGTCAGAAACCTGGGAAGAGGGGCTGGTCAGTGAAGTGAACGGACGATGTTCATCTTGTCATTTAAGAAAGTAACCAGACACCAAGTCAGTCAGAAGTTGACGTGCTGACGAGAAAGTGTGCAGTGACCTACTGAGTAAAAAGGAGTACGGTTGCCAGGGAGAGTATGGTGAAGTAGTTACTGGACCGAGCACCGACGGGGTACAGAGCCCTAGTTCAGGAAGACGCTTTAGGCTCACCTGATAACAATCTGCCCGGTGAGGGGACCATCAAGGACCCTACTGACGTTAGTGTCCGGGGCACAGCAGCAGAGAGGGAACCTGGGAACGGGGACAGTGGTCTAACCCACGAGAGGTTCAAGCTGCCTGCTGTACAGGCCAAGACGAAGACAACAGGAGGGGACCCCAAAAACGCTTCAAGCCACGGGGACCCACCAACTACTATTACAGGGCGCAAGGAGGTAAAGCTCACCAGTTCACTACACCGGCACTGGAACAAAGGAAATACCGGATTGGTAAAGACGAACACGAACCGGGTGGCAACAACTCAAAACCAGTGAGTAAATCAGAAGTTAAATGCAGCCCCTGTGTCATCTGAATTATTCCTACGTCTCTGCACCCATAGACTACAACCACCATCATCCTCCCCTGGGGCCTAGTTCTACTTGCGGAGAGTCATTACACCTAAGCTGCCCAATACCATCAGTCCCAGCAGTGAGAGACTTTGCATTGGCGGTTTTCTCCATATAACCGCACATCGCAAGTGGCGTCACAAAAAACTCTTTCATTTTATTTTTTCCTTAAACAAATTCCCCTTTTAAATGACCCCCAGGGTCACGGAACCGATCAACAGCCACCCAGTGAACTGTCCCAGTAAATTACAGCCCGGGACCGTTTACCCCACAACCCTGGGGTGCATTAATAGCAGTGGGCTGAGAGACTGGAGGACTACAAACTGCATAAGGAAGTGGTCACTGACTGCTGTCTGCAGGGCGTCAGGCTTGGGCTGACACCTTCCTTTTACCTCCCTTAAGACTGGGACAGGAATTGAGTGGTTAATTAAGAACAGTTCAATACCCATTTCATTTAGTGGGGGTGCCTGGCTCAGGCTTTTCCCACAGTGCTTATACAGGCCAGTGGCTGTGTCTTCCCCTCCCCTTATATGGTATATGGGACCTGGCTGGATTCCCCCACCCTTACTTTTCCTGATGGTACCTTCCTGGTGTTTATGAGGCTTGGAGCAAGGGGGATCGGACTCTTTCCAGCATCGGCTGACAAGCGTGTCAGCTTTCCAGTGATGGCTGACAAAGGCAGAATAGCAAGTATGGCCGTGCGCCTAAAGACCGATGATGTTCAGCTTAAAGCGCGTCTGTCTGCTGGGCGATGCAGCAGGTAGGGCTCCCATTCTCAGTCACGACGAGAGCGCTCGGTGCGCCTGACCCACCTCATAGGCTCTGCCTCAGCTCCTGCTGTACTCACCAACGACCTAGGGACACTGAGCGTCGGCCACCATAGGCCTCCGCTGGTCTCCGTGAGCGGCGGCGCGAGTGGTAGATAACCATGCCCCCTCTGTGTGAGTGGCAGGTACCGCCCAACCCCCTCTTAGTTTCTCACATTATGCCCGTGCTCTCAAGAGTTGTCCTGTAGCCGTGCCCCTCCAATCCCTGCTGCGCCATTTTCAACGGACAAAACTGCTAATGTAAACTGACACTGCAGCTCTTCAGTGCAGGCTCTGAGGGAGAACGATCAGTTCTTATCTTCAGTAGGTGAGCCATTAGCACCCCTCCCCCAGTTTCCACCTGCCGCCGCAGCAGTCTCCAGCCCGTTTCTGATCCCAATTCCCGCCTAAAGGATTCGCTTGCTTCGGGTATGGTGCGCGGGTATTGCAGGACGTGGTTGAGGTCACGTGAATGCTGTGGAGGGATAGATGGATGTGGAAGGAGTTCGGCCTCAGGCTGAAGGCGCTGTTGCAGGCATTCCTCCAGAGACAGTGGATGTTCATGTGCACGCTTGTCCCGACCATCGTTGTTGGCCGGTGGGCTGTCCCGCGAGGCAGTGTTGCCAGCGCGGTGCTGCTCTCCCTGCATGGGGTCCACTTATGTTGCAGCGAGTGGCCGCTGTCCCTGCATGGGTCTTCTGCTCCAGCAGCTCCAACAGACCAAGAATGAAGCAGCCTGGACCATCGTTGTCGGCCGGTGGGCCGTCCCGCGTGGCCGTGTTGCCAGCGCGGTGCCGCTGTCCCTGCATGGGGTCCACTTCTGTTGCAGCACGGGGCCGCTGTCCCTGCATGGGGCTCTTGATGCTGCAGCGCAGTGCTGCTGTACCTGCATGGGTTCACTTCTGCTGCATTCGAACAGGATGGTAAGTTACCTTTGCTGGGGCATGGGGTTACGGTAGTAGTTTAGTATCAACCATTAAGCCCTTATGGCAAAGCTAGTGGAGAGAACCCTTAGCTAAGCCTTTACAGTGTTCAAGTAATATTATAATAACAAAAAAAAAAATGTTTTACCCCAAGCTGCGCCTTTTTCTGTCGGTTTAGTCCAATGTGCTCCTCAAAAAAAAAAGAAAAGGAAAAAAAAAAAAAAAAACAGACCGAGAGAGAATTCTGTAATACATGAGAGTCTCTGGTTGAATCAGTAGGTTGATATTTGGATGCTTGTTTCCAAAGATCAAAATAAAAAGAGTAGGCATAGGCAAATTATTAGATGGCCGAGGAGTGCTACTCTGAGCTCACATATATGGATTCAGTGCACAGTGCAGATTACACAGTTGTAACGCATGACATATGTAGTTTAAGGAATTTTGCAAGATTAAAGAGCTTACAGCTATACATATCAGTATGTGTGTGGCTGGTGATACTAGGGAGAGAGTTTACAGCATATGGGTCAGTGAGCTGTGTGCGGCTGGTGTTACTAGGGAGAGAGTTTACAGCATACATATCAGTAAGCTGTGTGCAGCAGTGTGTAATAGACCATCAATATTGTAACGTTAACGCACATACTATATCTTACAAAAAAAAAATAGCGACAAAGAGGTAGGCAATACATCTGAACTATTGTTATACAATACATTGAATTAATTAGGTAAATAGGTTCATTGAATGTGAGCTCACATTATAAAAAAAAACCCAAAACCTAAAGTGCATATGATATATGATACTAAAGTAGGTGAAAACACCCCTTAATTTTATTATAAAACATATAATATAAATAGTTATAAAAACAATTTAATGAAAGGGGTCTGTAATCTCAATTCGACTCATGAGTTTCAGAGTTCAGTTTGGTACCCAATAGGTTTCTTTGTGATAGCAGCTTGGGTGATACAAGCGCGAATGTTATTCACGTGCAGCCGTTGATCCAGACCAGGTAAGTCTTCCCGGCCGAAAGTCCCCTGTGTAGAGATAGGTAGGGAGTTAGACTTGTACACCAATAATATGGCAGAGGCCAGCCTGTGAGCGGCCTTTACGTTCGGTTTTTCATGCCTTCCGTTTTCTAGCGCTCCGCCTTTTTTGGACTTGAAATCAACAGTAACTAAACTACTAGATAAACCACAAATAAAAAAAAAAAAAAAAAAAAAAAAAGCTAAAAATTTTTGGCCAGAACGGCAGCTGTTTTAGAACACCCCCTTTTCACAACATGCACATTTACCGTTGGGTCTTGTGGCAAAAGAACTTAACAGATATTGTTTAACTCAACACTTATAGTTTCTCGTGGCTCGTTGGCGGTAGTCAGGCTTGAAGACAGCTCTCATTCTGGATACCTTTAGTTGTGAATATCTCTTTGTTTATTCAACTGGTTCAGCGGTTAATGCGGCGTCTCGGTGACCCTTCCTTCCCCCCTTATTTAGATATTGAGCTAGATTTCGTGGCCACGGTTTTCTGGCCCCCAAAGGCAAAATTGAGAGGATTAAGGGACCTGTAGATGGTTTTATGACTGTTCTTAAGGTAATATTGAACAACATGCACTCCCTGTGGTCCTAAAGGAGCTGTTCGGTTTACGGTTGTATCATGCGCCATCGGATCATCTGCTGTATCATGCGCCATCGGGTCTATGCTGCTCGGATAAATATTATAATAATTAGAAAAAAAAAAAAAGTGTATTTTCGGTCCCAGTTCACTTCACATATATATTCTTCATATATATTTTGGCCTCGCACTAGACATGTCACAGGTGTCCAAAATAAATGTGCTGATTCTCTCTTTCGCTTTGGCAGGAATTTCATCGGTTGCTGCCAGAGGCATACCAGGAAACTTTTGGGCACGCTTGAAGGTGATATGGGGTATCGGAGGAACAATCTATGACCTTAGTCAGATCATTGGTGCAGTAACAACTTGGGACACATATGGTAAGATGTAGAGGGAGCGGTGTACATTGGTAAGAGTGATTCTCGTAACTGCAGGGACTGTTTCGACAGTTCCCCCTTAAAAGAATGTAGTTCGCTATTTGCAACAGCTGAGGTCCCAAAGGGCTTTGTATTCGACAGTGTTAGAGAAAACGGTTGGTTTCAGCTTTCACAAGAACTATTAACGAGGCAGCAGGCGGCGCGTGTTGTGGTCTGTTCTGGTGGTTTTGGAGTGGTTTCCTTTTTGGCGTTCTTTGGGTACAGGACTTTGTTGTATCAGGGACCAGGGCAGGTGGATGAGCGCATATGTTGCCCTGGTTACTGGTTACCAATGCGTATAATGTTGTCCTAGTAACCATTTAAATGCTGTGGTTCAAATTAAGTGCTCCAGGACATTCCTGGGTGCGTGGGTTATATTAAAATCTGTGCCTGGCCAAAAGTGCCCTATTATGCAGTCTGGATTACGTGGCAAGGCGCCTGGTCTCTTTGCGCTTTTCATTTTCCAAACTTTGATCATGGTATCTCAGAGGGATTTTGAACCCATTTGTTCAGGATCAGCTCTAGGTATACGGAGTGGGCTTGTCGGGAATCAAGTTAAACGTGTTGGTGGGTTTGTAAATGGAAGCCAGACCATTTTGCTGTAGTTGCATGCTCCGAAGTTAGCGTTTTTATTTCGGCAGGTCACCGCTGGCCTAGTGTCTGTTGTCAGGCATATGTTGGGCTGCCCAGAAGGCTGCGAATAGGCCAGGACCAAAGGTTTTTGGTTTTGGGAACACCTGCGTGTGGTGGAAGGGGAGTCTTGGTCGGTATTGGATCCAGGTGCTGTCAGTGGTAATGTACGTCAGCAGAGTGGGTTGGGGTAACATCTACTTTAGGGTTATTATTATTGGTTCTAGATAACCCGAGAGTTACACAACAGGGTGAGTGAGACGTATTGACATGTAGAAAAGTGGCAGGATACGAATTGTTTGTCATGGTTTGTGGTTTACTGGACGGGGTCGAGCAGGCGATTCTTTGTCTGGTGGCGGTCGGGGCGTGGTGTAGGGGTACACCAGCCCCTTCGTGGCGGTAAATTCAATCAATGTTAATGAGACCGAGTGCGAACTTGGCCTCTGGGAGTCCGGAGGGCCACACCGTGTTGGAGTTAAAAAGATGGTGAAACAATCGTTTCAAGTATTCTGAGAAGTTGAAGTTTTAAAGGAGACGTTTTTATAAAGAGAAGTGAAAGGAAATATAATAAATAAAGCTGTGGCCGACCCCGTCCACTAAAGAGATCGTGTGATGTGTGTGCCTTTTGCGTCGATTGGAAATAAGGGAGGGATTAATAAGTTAGGAGGTTTGGTGGTGGTCATGACAGCAGTCTGGAGGACTACAAACTGCATAAGGAAGTAGTCACTGACTGCTGTCTGCAGGGCGTCAGGCTTGGGCTGACACCTTCCTTTTACCTCCCTTAAGACTGGGACAGGAATTGAGTGGTTAATTAGGAACAGTTCATTACCCATTTCATTTAGGGGGGGTGCCTGGCTCAGACTTTTCCCACAGTGCTTATACAGGCCAGTGGCTGTGTCTTCCCCTCCCCTTATATGGTATATGGGACCTGGCTGGATTCCCCCACCCTTACTTTTCCTGATGGTACCTTCCTGGTGTTTGAGGCTTGGAGCAAGGGGGATCGGACTCTTTTCCAGCATCGGCTGACAAGCGTCCCTCCATCCCTCCCTTAAATGGTATTTTCCTTTCTGGTGTATGATATGGTCTTAAATTCAATCAATGTTAATGAGACCGAGTGCGAACTTGGCCTCTGGGAGTCTGGAGGGCCACACCGTGACGGAGTTAAAAAGATGGTGATATGGTCTTTCTTATTACAGAGTTGATGCTCAAGTCACAGCTGGCGGTAAATTCAATCAATGTTAATGAGACCGAGTGCGAACTTGGCCTCTGGGAGTCCGGAGGGCCACACCGTGTTGGAGTTAAAAAGATGGTGAAACAATCGTTTCAAGTATTCTGAGAAGTTGAAGTTTTAAAGGAGACGTTTTTATAAAGAGAAGTGAAAGGAAATATAATAAATAAAGCTGTGGCCGACCCCGTCCACTAAAGAGATCGTGTGGTGTGTGTGCCTTTTTGCGTCGATTGGAAATAAGGGTGGAATTAATAAGTTAGGAGGTTTGGTGGTGGTCATGACAGCAGTCAGCAGGAATCTAAGAAGATACATAGGAGGATACATTGGATGGTAAGTCAGTGACATTAGCAGCTATGGGCTCAGGTAGCACTGAACTCACAAGAGGGGTGAACATATACTTATTGCAACCTGTGGAGCTCAATAGGTAAGAGGGCCCACTCCTACTTCCAAAGAAGGTGTAATTGTGCATTATGATTAGCTATTGGACTGCAAGGGACTCATTTACTGTTCTTGCACAGGGCCCCCTTTTGTTTGTGTGTGTCTGCCAGTGACTCATACATGTTAATGATGTCACCAGTACCTGAAACCTAATTTAATAAGGGGCACCGGTTATGAATGGATGGATTCAGATTGACGCTCCAAGCTGGGACTTAATCACTGAGTTGTGTGTGCAAACCAATGTGGATGCCCATAAATACCCATAGTCTTAAACTGCTCAACCTGATTGCTCGGTGACTCACCGACGGTGAGAGAGGGAAGTCAGCAGAAGCCTCAGTCAACAGGTTAGTCAGCCATTGTACTCCCTTCTTCCTCACCCCCTCTTAAACTCTTCCAACAGGGGATCAGCCATTACCACTCGTACCAGTATATAGCTTTTCTGTCAAGTGATTTTGTAACATGCAAAAACATCTTCCATAGACTGCAATATGCAACATAGTTTGATGTCAACTGCAAAAAGAGAAACAACGCTATTAATCCCTTTGTCTAAATGATGAATAAATATAATGGTAGATCCAGCAGTGAACCATGGTGTACATCACTTGTAATTGGGGACCACGCAGAGTAGCAGTCATTCACAACATCTTCCTAAATGGTGTCCCTAGGCCAGATACAATAAAAGACATGTAGATGTTACAGAGGGGTGGGCCACTTAATATTGTTAGTGCAGCTTTTCCTCGGAAACTGAAAGTGCTTCAGTCCATAAGATGGTTTCTGGTAGAGGAGCATTTGACCAGAACTCTCCACCTTGCTCAGCAAATGGTAAAATACCTTGTAAGGGAAAGTTTGTTTTCTATTGGAGGAAGCTAATGAACAAGTATGGTCACCATCACATGTCCAGTTCCACAGCCCTTCTCCACTCCCATCCAATCTGCAGGTGTCCACTTTGCTCCCGTATGCCATGTCTCAGCCTCTTTCTCCATTCCGTGCATGATTAGACCTCAATACATCATAACATTGAAACATAAAATCATAATATGTGTTGCCCTATCATCATGCTTCATGACGTTACGGGAGGCACTCAGCAGTCTAGATAGGGCTGGACAGGAGACGGTTGGGGAGAGGTGAGTTTCACTTTTTTTCACCTATAGTATGTTTCTTATGCTATGGGGTCTTGGGAAACCTCAGACCATAACAATACACATTTGATTCACAGTAAATACATTTTATTTGGATCACATTTCCAGGTCACATTGGAGCACATCTGCTAAATTCAATTTCAGCAGATTTGCTCATCACTACTACTGAACTGCAATGAGTCACGCCCTGCCATCATCAATTGACCAAGATTTGCATATACTGAAAGGTAACAATGAAGGATTTTGTTTAAAAGGTTATTCCTATCTACAAATCCTGTCCCAATATGTAGTAGATGTAATAATAAGAATATTATTAGCAAATACCTCCAATTAGAAATGTAGTATAGTTCTTCTGATATTGCTATGTCTCTTATCCCATTTACAGGGCATTGCAGATTGAGATTACGTATTCATGGTCATGTCAACTCATGAAGTGACATTTAGTTAGTAAAGTAGTTGCTCATGGTTTGTAAGCATGGATACCTAAGCCGCAATGCCCTGCACATGAGGTAAAAAAAAATATGGCTATATCAGGAGAACTATACTAGATTTCTAATTGGAAGTATTTGCTAATATTATTATTATTACACCTACTAAATATTAGGTTAGGATCTTGGAGATGGGAATACCCCTTTAAAGGAAGCCTGACAGGCCCTCCATGCCCCCCAAATTACCAGCAGTTGTTTCTTTCCGTCTAAATTCCCTGCCTTATAGTTCCAGTATTACATTGGACACATAAACAGATCTTTAGAAAAACTATTTCTAAAGTCCATTTATCATATGTAAATTAACACTTTGACTAATTGATGGGACCTTTTTTCCTCAGAATAGTCTTCCCTCTCAACTAGAGTTGAGCACGGTTCGGGGTTCGTGGTTCTCCAGTTCGCGGTTCGAGTGATTTTGGGGCCTGTTCTAGATCGAGTTAGAACTCGAGCTTTTTGCTAAAGCTCGATAGTTCTAGTTACGTTCAAGAACGGTTCTAGCAGCAAAAAGCCAAGCTAATTACTAGCTTGCTTTCCGCTGTAATAGTGTAAGTCACTCTGTGAATTTCAGCGTATAGTGTGCGGGAACAGCGCATTCAGATCACTGCTGCTGGGATAATGGCGATCGCCTTTTTTTTTTTTTTTACTTGTCTTCCTTCCCTAAGTGCGCGCGTGTAGTGGGGCGGGCCAGCATGTCAGCCAATCCCAGAGACACACACAGCTAAGTGGACTTTTAGCCAGAGAAGCAACGGCATGTGTGATAGGATGTCCATGTCACATGTCCCTGCATTATAAAAACGGGTATCTGCCCGTCCAGAAGCCATTATCCCTTCTGCGTCTGGGTGTCAGTCACCGCTGGCGTAGCTCCTGTCTCCGATACTGCTGTGTACGCTCTACACACAGCGCTATACAGAATAGGGATAGACGTTTCTATTAGCCCTTGTAAGGGCTAATAACAGCAGGCTCAGAGCCATAGGTGACAGTCAGGTCCGTGGAAACAGATTTTAACAGCTACACAAGATGACAGCGTCTGTGTAGCTAAGCTCAGGGACTTCCTCGCTGCATTTCCCCATTAGGAGGGATAGAAAGTGAGGCTTCCTTTCCTGTACACTGACCCACAACCCTCTGTACCCTCCTGTACACTCCTGCCCTTTGCACACTCAAGCGCATTGTTACTAAGCCATTATGCTAGCAAACACTGAGGAAACTTAGTGGCATCCTAAAAGTGGCTGTTGGACTTCCATTATTGTCCCACTGGTGCAAAGCTATTTGCAGCACCACTGCATTGCACACTCAAGCTCATTGTTACTAAGCCATTATACTAGCAAACTATGCTGCCAGTTTAAGGGCCGTAGTTGCATTGTCAGGGATAGTTATTGTTGTTTATTCTGCTGTTAATAAAGATAGACCATCGCTGCAATCTACACCACCTCTCAATATTTACTACCACATTTTAAGTGCACAATCTTGTCGCAATCAAAATGAGTGGCAAAATGACAGATGCTGGTGGAAAGGGGAAGAGGCGTGTTGGAAAAGGAAAAAAAGGGTTTGTCTGTGGGGAAGGTGGCAAAGCTCCATTAACATCTGCTGAAGATAGACCATCTTCCAGCAAAAGTAAGATGTCTACTACTTACCGTGGACAATCCGATGTGCTCCCTTTTTTACGGACACGAAAAACTGGAACAAAGGTAGACGATGGCCAAAAAAAGAAAATGCTTGAATGGATCTCAAGTGGTCCAACAAGTGCCCTCTCCGCCACCTCAACTACCGCATCCAAAAAACACCAGTCCTCTGAGTTGTCATCCCAATCAAACTTGCTTTCTCCCAGCTCTGAAGTCTCCATCAGCCCTGCACAGTATGGTGGAACTGAGATGGCTGAGTCTGCAGAGCTGTTTAGTCACACTATAGCCTGGGAATCAGAGGTCTGCTCCCAAGCTACAGTGAGTACAGACCAGGAAATGGTCTGCAGTGATGCCCAGAACCTTTGTGACTCTGATTCAGGCCATGAGGACCAAGTTTCTGAGCATAATGTTGACCCTTATTCACAAACTGTAACACCTGTTGTTATAGACAATGAGGAACATACTGATGATGATGAGACGCAGATACCAGATTGGGATGACAACTTAAATATTCGGTCAGGGAAAGAAGAGGTTCGGTCTGAGGGTGAGGGGAGTGCAAACACAACAATTGATGAGGAAGTTTTAGATCCCACCTACTGTCAACCCACAGTCAGGCACTTGAGGAGGTCAACAGAGGCAGTGAAGGAGGATGCAACTGACGACAAAGTTAAATTGTGCCTTCCTGGACAGAGTCGGAGTACTGGTAGCACGTCTACAACTGCATCCTCAGCCACCTCTGTGCCTCTGAGCACTAGTCGGGGTGGATCAGCAGGTCGCATGCCCTCTAAGCCTTGCCTAGCCTGGTCCTTTTTTGACATAGCAAAAGATCGCCCAAATTATGTGATGTGTAAAATTTGTCATGATTCTGTTAGTAGAGGGCAAAACCTCAGCAGTTTGACAACTTCTTCCATGAATCGTCACATGAATAAATATCATATGTCCCAGTGGGAAGCTCACTGTGCTGCAATGCGGCCTAGCGGAGCGAACCATCCACTGCCTGCCCCTTCCAGTGCATTTGCGCACTCTTCATCTTCTAGGACTGTGGGGACAGCTGTCACACCTGGTTTTCCACGCACAACTTCCACCACTGTAACCGCAACAGGCAGTTTGCTTGGTAGGTCGTCAGTTGGTTTGTAAGGGGAAACAAGTGCATGTGTACAGCTCTCTCAGACCATATAGCACCAACGTTGGATGAAGGCAACATCATGTCTACGCCTGCACTTTCCTCACAAACCTGAATTTTTCCAGGGACACCCTACTCAACACCATCTACACACAGCAGCCATATCTCTGTCCCTCAGATGTGGACAAATAAAAGACCATTTCCTGCGACCCATGACAAAGCTAAGAGGTTGACTTTATCCCTCTGTAAGCTCTTGGCTACCGAAATGCTGCCTTTCCGCCTGGTGGACACACAGGATTTTAGAGACCTTATGTCTGTTGCTGTGCCCCAGTACCGGATGCCCAGTCGCCACTACTTTTCTAAGAAAGGTGCGCCTGCGCTACACCAGCATGTCGCACACAACATCACCTCTTCCTTGAGAAACTCTGTGTGTGAACGGGTGCATTTCACCACCGATACTTGGACCAGTAAGCATGGACAGGGACGTTACATGTCGCTGACAGGGCACTGGGTAACTATGGTGATAGATGGTGAAGGGTCTGCTGCACAAGTCTTGCCATCCCCACGATTTGTGTGTCAATCCTCTGTCTGTCCAAGTTCCGCCACTGCTTCTGCCTCCTCCACCTCATCTGGGTCCTCCACCTCCGCCCCAAGCCTGCCTGGTCAGGCCACCAGCGTTGTAACTGCCAAAAGGAATCACGCATACCTCATTACTATGCTGGCAGCAGAGCGCAACGGCATCAGGCGGTCTTTAGCTTGAAATGTCTTGGAAATAAGAGTCACACAGCGGCTGAGTTGTGGGCAGCTCTGGAGACTGAGTTTGGTAAATGGTTGTCTCCACTCAACCTGCAGCCTGGTAAGGCCGCGTGCGACAATGCTGCAAACCTGTGTGTGGCCCTTCGCCTGGGCAAGGTGACACACGTGCCTTGTATGGCTCACGTGTTGAACATTGTGGTCCAGCAATTTTTAACACACTATCCCGGCATAGATGGCCTTCTGAAGAGGGCACGAAAACTGTCTGCTCACTTCCGCCGATCAACCACCGCTGCTGAGCGTCTTGCATCGCTCCAGAAGTCTTTCGGCCTGCCGGTTCATCGCCTGAAATGCGATGTGCCGACACGCTGGAATTCGACTCTCCACATGTTACAGCGACTGTGGCAGCACCGTCGAGCCCTGGTGCAATATGTCATGACGTATAGCCTGGGCCAATGAGATGCAGAGGTGGGGCAGATCACCCTGATGGAGTGGTCTCAAATCAAGGACCTATGCACCCTTCTGCACAGTTTCGACATGGCGACGAATATGTTTAGTGCTGACAATGCCATTATCAGCATGACAATTCCAGTCATTTACATGCTGGAGCACACGCTAAACACTATTCGGTGTCAGGGGGTGGGGCAACAGGAAGGGGAGGAACTACAGGAGGATTCATATGCGCAAGAGACAACAACATCACCAAGGTCCAGACGTTCATCATCACCAATGCGGCAGGCATGGGACCATCGAGGACAGGGATCAACAAGGGCGCATAGTAGCAGGCGAAATATTGAGGAAGGTGCAGGAGAACATGAAGAAATGGAGGACGAACTGTCCATGGACATGGAAGTCTCAGCGGATGAGGGAGCCCTTGGTCAAATTTCAGTTGAAAGAGGTTGGGGGGAGATGTCAGAGGAAGAAAGAACAGTTAGCACCTCTATGCAACAAACACAGCGTGGACTTGGTCCGCATGGCTGCGCAAGACACATGAGCGCCTTCTTGCTGCACTACCTCCAACATGACCCTCGTATTGTCAAAATTAGAAGTGATGATGAGTACTGGCTTGCCACACTATTAGATCCCCGGTACAAGTCCAATTTTTGTGACATAATTCCAGCCATAGAAAGGGCCGCACCTATGCAGGAGTATCAGCAAAAGCTGTTACTCGATCTTAGCTCGGCTTTTCCACCAAACAACCCTGGTGCAGGGAGTGAATCTCCCAGTTTTAACTTGACAAACATGAGACGGTCTCGTCATCTTCAACAGTCTACCCGTACCAGCAGCATCGTATCTGGTGCTGGTAACAGCAATTTTATTAAATCTTTTCATAATTTTTTTAAACCATCCTTTGCAAGGCCACCAGAGACAACAAGTCTGACTCATAGTCAACGGCTGGAGAGGATGATACAGGAGTATCTCCAAACTGGAGCTTTGTTCATTTTGGGTTTCAAATCTTGAAAAATGGCCAGAGCTCTCCACTTATGCCTTGGAGATCTTGTCATGTCCAGCTGCCAGCGTTGTCTCTGAACGTGTCTTCAGTGCTGCTGGGTGTGTGCTGACAGATAAGCACATGCGTCTGTCCAGTGACAATGTGGACAGACTAACGTTCATCAAAATGAACAAGTCATGGATCCACAAGGAATTTACTACCCCTGTGTCATCCTGGGGAGAGTAAATGCTTGTGGATTTGGAATGTGCTTGATGCAAATCTACCTGTGAAGTGTACAACTGGGGCACAAGTGCTGCCACTGAATGGGTGGGTGTGTGTGGGGCCCAATTTTTGGAAAAAAGGGAGACTCCGCTTTGAGTAACCCTTGCTTGTGTTGTTTTTTAAAAGGAGCCAAGATGAATAAGTCATGGTTCAGCAAAGACTTTGCTACCTACCCCGGGGTCATCCTGGGAACGGTTAAGTATGACGTATTTTTGAATGTGCTTGATGAAAATCTAGCTGTGAAGTGTACAACTGGGGCACAAGTGCTGCCACTGAATGGGTGGGTGTGTGTGGGGCCCAATTTTTGGAAAAAAGGGAGATTCCGCTTGGAGTAACCCTTGCTTACAGTGTTTTTAAAAATGATCCAAGATGAACAGAGCTGGGATCAGGAAAGACTTTGCTACCTACCCCGGTGTCATCCTGGGGACGGTGAAGGATGGCGTATTTTTGAATGTGCTTGATGCAAATCTAACTGTGAAGTGTACAACTGGGGCACAAGTGCTGCCACTGAAGGGGTGGGTGTCTGTATGGCCCAATTTTTGGAAAAAAAGGGAGACTCCGCTTGGAGTAACCCTTGCTTGCTGTGTTTTTTAAAAGGAGCCAAGATGAACAAGTCATGGTTCAGCAAAGACTTTGCTACCTACCCCGGAGACTCCGCTTGCAGTAACCTTGCGGTGTTTTACATGATTTTAGAAGGGCATGCTATGCCTATATCTGTGTCTCCTCCTCTTTTTCCTTGTCCAGCTCTTTTGTTTTCGCATGAGTATATGTCCTTGTCACTTTCCCATGTGTTTGTGTTGTGTTGTGAGTTGTTTGTCACCTTTTGGATACCTTTGAGGGTGTTTTCTAGGTGTTTTTATGTGTTTGTGATTGCCTCCCATTGTTTCCTATGCGGTTCGCCGAACCGAACTCGAATGAGACCTCCGTTCGGCGAACCGAACTCGAGCCGAACCGCGACCAGTTCGCTCATCTCTACTCTCAACATATTATCACGCCCATGATTGCTGTTCTTTGGCTCCTCTGTGTCCATGAGTCCTCTTCTGCACTTTCAGTCATATATAGTGCACCTCTGAAGCTGGGAAGTGCACACCCTGCTTCAGAGGCGCAATGATGTGATTGAATAAAGCCACGCTGCATAATGAGACTTGCAGAGGGCTGGCGATGATGTCGGCTCTTGCAAATTGTGCTATCCTTCTTACAGGGGCGTAATAACATGCTGAGTGGTACAACTAGTCTGGGATAACAAACGTCCCGAGGATTAGTTAGAGGGTTCCCTTTTACTTCTTAAGAAAATGATCAGTTTTCATTTTTTGTTTTCATTCTTTCCTCCCCTTCTTCAAAGTGTGATAACTTTTTTTATTTTTCCATCCACATAGCCCCTTTATGGGATGTTGTTTATGAGTAAACTTGTGTTTTGATTGAGACTGAGAAACAGGAAAGTAATTCCATATAAGATGCATCACCTGCCTCTAACAGCCACACGTAGAACAGAGGTCTGCCCAAAGTTGGTAACCTGGTAAATGCTGCTTTCAATCTCTGACAGTGGCAATTATCACACACCTGTAGGGGGGTGCATCATTCAATCCGCCCATTGGCACGCTGGTGACAAGATAGCAAAGCACCAATGGATTGCCATGACAACTTGATGTGTGCTGAGAGTAGAGATGAGCGAGGTTCGAGGTTCGCCAATTTCATGTTCGAATGATTTTGGGGTGTGTTTGAGCTAGAAATCGAGCTTTTTGCTAAAAGCTCAACAGTTCGAATTAGGTTCGAGAACGGTTCGATCAACAAAAACGTGGCTTTTCACAGTAAGGCTATGTGCACACGTTGCTCTCTGCATGCGTTCTGCGTCC
The DNA here is from genome assembly GCF_048569485.1 of Anomaloglossus baeobatrachus. NCBI lineage: Eukaryota > Metazoa > Chordata > Amphibia > Anura > Aromobatidae > Anomaloglossus > Anomaloglossus baeobatrachus. The sequence goes on from NC_134353.1 coordinate 367,944,105, forward strand.
CCAGCACAATCCCTCTCTCATTCCTACTCACCGATCATGGGTGTCTCGCTGCACGGTTGTCAGAAATCTGCGGCGTATTTTCCTCTTTAGAAAATGGCTGCCTCTTCATTATTCAATCAGGTATTCCGTGCTTTCCCCGCCCACCAGCACCCATGATTGGTTGCAGTCAGACACGCCCCCACGATGAGTGACAGCTGTCTCACTGCAACCAATCACAGCCGCCGGCGGGCGGGTCTATATCGTGCAGTAAAATAAATAAATAAATAATTAAAAAAAAAAATATTCGGTTACCCCCATATTTGATACCAGCCAGGATAAAGCCACACAGCTGGAGGCTGGTATTGTCAGGATAGAGAGCACCACATTATCGGGAGCCCACCACCCTAACAATATCACCCAGCAGCCGCCTGGAATTGCCGCATCCATAAGATGCGACAGTCCCGCGACTCCACCCAGCTCATCCCGAACTGCCCTGGTGCGGTGGCAATTGGGGTAATAATAAGAGGTTAATCATGCCAAGCATCTCCCCGAGAAACCTTCCACGATCAACCTGAAAGTGAAAGTAAAGAAACATACACAGCGTAAAATCCTTTATTTGGAATAAAAGACAATAAAACACCCTCTTTTACCAGTTTATTAATCCCCAAATACACATCCAGGTCCGACGTAATCCACACGATACTGTCAGCTCTGCTACATGAAGATGCAGCAGCACCGTAGAACACAATCGCACTGTGTCCTCTCCACCTAGCAATGAAGTGAATCGCGCTGTCACCAGAGACTTCACTCTGCAATGCAGACAACAAGATTACCAAATCTGCCTATCTTTATCATTAGAGGCAGTAGCTCAGTGGATAGAGTGCTCGCCTAAGAAGCATAACTTCATGAGTTCTAGTCCCGTTCCCAGTAAAGAATTCAATTTATTTTTTTATTTTTAATTTTAAATGATATCGTGTAGTAAAATAAATAAATAAATAATAATAATAAAAAAAAAAGTGGTTCCCCCATATTTGATACCAGTCAGGATAAAGTCACATGGCTGGAGGCTGGTATTGTCAGGATGGGGAGCGCCACATTATGAGGAGCCCACCACCCTAACAATATCACCCAGCAGCCGCCCAGAATTGCCGCATCCATCCAAGTTTGACCCGGCTATTAAGAATCTCCAATAAAGGGTTAAAAAAAAAGACACCACACAGAGAAAAAATACTTTAATAGAAATAAATACACAAACACACTTAAGAGACTCCACGTTTATTACTCCCTGTCAGTCCTCCACGATCCATGGTCTTCTGTCTTCTTTTTCCTTCAACCCATGCAGCTCTACTACATCAGACAGCGCTGCATGGGAGGAAGACGCTGCTGCTCCCCGTGCAGTCTATTCACTCAGTGAGTGAGCAGAGGCTGCAGGCTGTAAGCGGTGACGTCACTGCTGACAGGCGGGTTGCTATAGCTACGGTGAGCTCCGTTATTGACCGGCTAAGGCAGCCGGTGAATAACGGAACGGGGAAGCAGAACGGGGAAGCCGACCATGTGCAAGAGCATTTCGCCGGTACATGGAGATGCTGGAACGATCACCGCATACCGGAGAGATGCAATGACAGGACCTAGCATGACATCTAGCAATGTGACCAGTCTGTAGCCAATGAGATAATAGACATGTGACTGGTCACATGCTTTTTTGACGTCACGGAAGGTCCTATCATTAGTGCTGCTTACCGGGAGGACGCAGCGATTATCTGAAGGAAAAGCGGCAGGAGACAGAATGCAGGACGTATCGCGGGGACCTGTAAGTGTAATGGCAATGTTTTTTTTAACTGTATGTGTACATTTATAATGTGTTTTTATGTGTTTGTGTTTTCCTGCCATTGGTTTCAATGGAGTTCGAGAGGTTCGTCGAACGGTTCGTCGAACTTTCGTCGAATGGAGCCTCCGTTCGACGAACCGAACCAAACTCGAGCCTTCAGAGGTTCACCCATCTGTACTCACGTTACATTTATAGAACTCAAGCCGTGGGCGGACATCACATAGGAGACAGCAAGACTGCTCTATATTCACTGGAGATCAAAATTAAAGAGTAACACACAATTTCCTAAATGTTAAGGTCATCGTGTAGTCCTATGTGATTATATCCTAACATACTGTAAGTAAACTACCAGTATTTTAAGCTTACTAATTTAGAGATTGGAATCCGCAGCACAGGTTAGCCTGAGCTTTCTGGGCCCCTCTGCTGCGAATTGCAGTCCGCAGCTGCCCCAGAAAATGGCGCTTTCATAGAAGCACCATCATCTGGCGCTGTACCCAACTCTTCCAGCTGCCCTGGTGGCGGGTGGCTTGCTGGGTAATAATGAGTTAATACTAGCTTTGTTTTACTAGCTAGTATTAAGTCAGATATTCTTATTGTCAGGCAAGTTTGACCCGGCCATTAAGAATCTCCAATAAAGGGTTAAAAAAATACACCACACAGAGAATAAATACTTTAATAAAAATAAATACACAGACACACTTAGAGACTCCATGTTCATTACTCCCTCGCATCCCTCCACGATCCATGGTCTTCTGTCTTCTTTCTCCTTCAACCCATGCAGCTCTTCTACATCAGACAGCGCTGCATGGGAGGAAGACGCTGCTGCTTCCCGTGCAGTCTATATCACTCACTATATCACTCAGTGAGTAGCAGAGGCTGCAGGCTGTAAGCAGTGACGTCACCGCTGACAGGCGCGTTGCTATAGCAACGGTGATCTCTATTATTGACCGGCTGTGGCAGCCAGTGAATAACGGAACGGGGAAGCAGAACGCGGAAGCCGACCTTGTGCCAGAGCATGTCGCCGTTACACGGAGATACACAAACGATCATCGCATACCGGAGAGATGCACTGACAGGACCTAGCATGACGTCTAGCCATGTGACCAGTCTGTAGCCAATCAGATAATAGACACGTGACTGGTCACATGCTATTTTGACATCACAATAGGTCCTATCATCAGTGCTGGTTACTGGGAGGACGCAGCGATTATCGGAAGGAAAAGCGGCGGGAGACAGAGTGCAGGACGCATCGCAGGGACCTGTAAGTGTTATGGCAATGTTTATTAACTGTATGTGTACATTTATAATGTGTTTTTATGTGTTTGTGTTTGCCTCCCATTGTTTTCAATGGGGTTCGAGAGGGTCGATGAACGGTTCGTCGAACTGAACTCGAACGCGGCCACCGTTCGATGAACCGAACTGAACTCGAGCTTTTAGAGGCTCGCTCATCTCTACTGAAGAGTCTCGTGCCTTTTATGACAGTACTGCTGTGAAAACCATCCTGTAGCTGGCATTCATAGGAGACTGTGTTTTTTGCTATACATAGCAGTGCACCAGTTCTGCTATGTAGTACACGTGATCAAGTGATCGCAGGTTCAAGTCCCCAAAGGGGACTAATAAATACAAGAGCAAAGAATAGTAACCTTACCTTACCCGAACTGAATGGAAGCTGCAGGTAGAGGACAGAAACCGCGCGTGTGTGTGTGTGTGTGCCGCCCCCGTGGAAGCAGCCGGGCTGCTCAGATCCGGATCCGCAAAGGCTCGAGGGGGTCTCCAGACCCGGGGGTCGTGCGGCCACTCAAATGAAGGGGGTGTTTACAGGGGATAGTGTTATTGTTGCATGCGGGGGCCGCTGCCGCTTCTTCTCGGGGGCCTGCTCGGATCCGGGTTCGCTGCTGTGGCTCGAGTGGTGACTGGACCCGGGCTCTCATGGCCGCCCGTTCTCCCAACCGTCGGAAAGAGGGGAAATTACAGGGGAGTTGTTGAATCTGTGATGCCACCCGTGGGTTGTGATGAGGGATGGTGGCACCGCCGCTGCCTGGTAATGGGGCACCCGGGGCTGATGGAGTGGGGTAGCAAGATGGAATCCCCTCCAGGGGTAGAGGAGGTGTAGTCCCGGGGCCCAAGGGTTGAACACGGGAGTGATGGCTGCTGGAGGTGGCGCACCGGGTTGGACCGGGGGACAATGGTGTACTCACAGTTCAGTTGTCATGATGCTGGATGAGCTGCTGATGATTTGGACAGTCAGTAACCACACACAGTCTGTATTGTAAACCAAATTGCCAATGGCCGGTCACCTTTGGCTGGTGTCTTTGGGTCCCACACCCAGATATAGAGCCAGGGGCCCTTTCTTCCACACTCTCTGTCTGTCTCTTTCTTGTCTGGACTAGTCCACTTGAAAGGCCTCTGGACCGGATCCCCTCTCTCTGCACCGGCGGGCTACAACCCTGCCCCGGTCGGCCTCAGGTTCCCAGCGACAAGGAGGAGAATGGCCTGCACTTTGGTGGATTTGTGCAGGCTCTGTGACAACCTGGTTTTGCCAGGGCGTCACACACCCCCTTGGTAAAACACAGCCTGTCCTCGGGCTGTCCGGCCACCAATGTTTATTTTGCTGCTTCTGCAATTGAAAAAGATAACAAATAAACTATTTCAAGACATTTCATTCCCCGGAGGGAAGGCAGATAAAAAAAACAAAACATTTTTTTAACGTTACGAAACTGTCCTGGAGAAAAGAGGTAGTCCTGCTACCAAGTCCATAGAACAACATTTAACAACCGCTGCCAGCGCAGTCCCCTGTGCAACTACTTTCTTCAACTTTTTAACTTTAACTCTCCTGCCACCCTCCACCTGGGGATCCAGATGGCCTCCTCCATGGAACATGAGGACGTTCAACAAGGGTGCAGTCCTTAAACAGTCATCTGGTAATTTTTAACTTGTAAACAATAGAACATTCGGGTAGCTTACTGTTGCTGTGCCTCCCAGTACGGAGCACGGGTTCCGTGCTCTGCTTCCTGCTCAGGAGCCAGGCTCTCTCGGATGCCCTCGGCGCCGGCAATGACCGGCCCCTCATACTGCCGTGGGCCCTATCGATTGGTGGCCTGCTCCGCCTCTCTGCAGGTGCACTCTGGCTGCCTCCCAGCCGGGACAGGGTACTTGGGAATGGTTTGCGCTGCTACTGGGGTAGAGTTCAGGTCGGCGGCCTCCTCCGTTGCGGCTTGGTGGACTGCCGAAGCCAACGTCATTACTGTTGTGGCCGGGCGGACTGCCGGAGCCGATGTCATTACCGTTGCGGCTGGGCAGACTGCCAGGGCCGATGTCATCACCATTGCGGCCGGGCGGACTGCTGGAGCCAATGTCATCACCGTTGCGGCCATGCTCGGGGCCGGGTGAGATGTCATCGGGGTTGCGGCCTGCTGTGACATCTTGCCGCGTTGGTGTCCAGGAACGGGTTTCTGCAGACTCCTGGCATCCCTGCACTTTACAGTTCAGGTTACATGCCACTCCTTCACCTTCCCCCTTGGTTTTCGACAGTAGTCTCGCGGGACTTACTGTCCTTTTCAACTTCTTGCTTTGAAAGTTACCGCGTTCCGCCCACATTCTTAGGGGGTGGGTCTCTGACTTCGCGCCTTTTTCGGGGAAGAAGATGACGCTGTTATTTTTGTCGCCAAAGATGATGGGCAAGATGGCGGCAGTTCAAAATTTTTCAACAGTTCACGACGATTCTTATCTGGCATATATCCTAGGTCATATGAAAAGGCTTGTTAAAAGGCCAATTTTGACTTTTAGGATTGCTGCTTCCAATAGGTGGCGCTAGAGTTTGTCTCCTTTCCTAGAGAGACAATTTGAATAATTCCCAGAGGAGCATTGCAGCTATAAGTCCCCTTACCACTGACAGCCAGACTGGTTTGTCAGGTCTCCATAAGGAGAATTAGTCTTCCCCCGTGGTCCCCACATAGCTTCTCATACAGCCAGATCAGATACCTACAATTTGCACTGACGAGGGGCAATCACACTGAAACACCGTGTCTTCAAATTGGGATTCTGATCTGGCATATATCCTAGGCCATAGGAAAAGACTTGTTAAAAGGCCAATTTTGACTTTTAGGATTGCTGCTTCCAATAGGTGGCGCTAGAGTTTGTCTCCTTTCCTGGAGAGACAATTTCAACAGTTCAAGGAATTCAAAGCAAGGCGCACGTCATCAAAGTCTACAGATAGGGTAGGAATCCTGTTCGTGATGCCAAGTTCGGGTTGTTGCGGGCGGGGGCCACTGCCGCTTCTTCTCGGGGGTCTGCTCGGATCCGGGTTCGCTGCTGAGGCTCAAGTGGTGACCGGACCCGGGCTCTCACGGCTGCCCGTCCTCACAACCGTCGGAAAAGGGGAGTATTTACAGGGTAATTGTTGTGTCTGTGATGCCACCCGTGGGTTGCGGTGAGGGATGGTGGCACCGCTGCTGCCTGGTGATGGGGTGCCCGGGGCTGATGGAGCGGGGCAGCAAGATGGGATCCCCACCAGGGGTAAGGGAGGTGTAGTCCCGGGGCCCAAGGGTTGAACACGGTAGTGATGGCTGCTGTAGGTGGTGCGCCGGGCTGGACCGGGGGACAATGGTGTACTCACAGTTCGGTTGTCGTGGTGCTGGATGAGCTGCTGATGATTTGGACGGTCAGTAACCACCCACAGTCTGTATTGTAAACCAAATTGCCAATGGCCGGTCACCTTTGGCGGGTGTCTTCGGGTCCCACACCCAGATATACAGGCAGGGGCCCTTTCTTCCACACTCTCTGTCTGTCTCTTTCTTGTCTGGACTAGTCCGCTTGAACGGCCTCCGGACCGGATCCCCTCTCTCTGCACCGGCGGGCTACAACCCTGCCCCGGTCGGCCTCAGGTTCCCCGCGACCGGATCTCCATGCCTGTGGCCCTCACTGCCACCTAGTCCGGTAGTCCAGGGCTCTAACCCTGACTACCAACCTCTCCAGGGAGCTCCAACTCCCTCCTGTCAGCTCTTCACTGACTACAGCTCAAAACTGAAGCTAAACTCTGCTCTGACACTTCCTAAGCTCTTTTGATCCCTCCCATTTTCCTGAGTAGGGCCTGATTGACTGGTGTATATCTGTGTGGGGACTGTGTTGGTGCCAAGGAGGAGAATGGCCTGCACTTTGGTGGATTTCTGCAGGCTCTGTGACAACCTGGTTTTGCCAGGGCATCACATTATAGTTCGTGACGCCACCCATGGTATGTGGTAACTTGGAGTACCACCGCTGCCGTTGGGAGTACCCGGGGGGATGGAAGGGGGCAACCAGATGTTTGTACCCTCCACGGGTAGGGGGATGCCCCAGGACGCGGTGATGGTGTTTGGGGAGTGGCATGGGGAGTGAAGTGGGTCACTGGCGTACTCACTCAGTCCATTAAGCTGACACCGACAACTGGGTAAACCAAAGTTCTGGACACCGCTGCCGCTGAGGGGAGCTACTTTGGGTCCCGTCCCCAATGGTGTTGCCTGGTGATCCGTGACCTGCCTCTTGGCACTAAGTTTACTTCTCTGTTAGTCCCGGTAGCTTGAAACTATCCGGGTCCCATTCCCCACTATGGCTAAGAGTAGGAGTTTGCTCTCAGGGTTCACACTTGGGATTTCCTGGACCGTTTTTGTGGAAAATCCTATCCCCCTCGTTGCGCTAGTACCCCAATTTTGGAGCGGGTGGAGAGCAGATCTTGAAAGCTCCGTTCTCGTCGGGTAAATTGTTAGGTTGCCTAAAGCTACTCCCTTACCTAGGGTCCACGTACCCTGTCGTGCCTTGGTTCCAGCCCGGTGATGGTGCAAGGCTGCCGGCTGCCCTCCTCAACAGTTCCGTGCCCCTTGCAATGATCCCCTGCGACCAGTGGTCCACTCCGCTAGGCCCAGACCACCGTCTGCCACCTAGATAGCTTCCTAGGAGCCCGGCTACTGACCTCCTCTCTCCTTCACTTCCAACACTCTCTGCTCTCTCTCCTTCACTTCCAACACTCTCTGCTCTATCCTGATACTCCTGACCTCCCCTTTTCAACCCCCCAAGTGGGCGACCCTATTCCACTCAGGCCATCCACTGGTGTGCTTGGTGGGTGTGGTGCAGAGTGTACCTAGGATTTGATTAGCTGATATAGGCAACACCACATAGTTAGGGACCTATAACCAAGAGGGAGGTTGATATTGCACGGTAGGACAGATTACACAATACCCTGTGACGACCTGATAGTCCAGGGGCGTCACATTCCCCCTTGGTTACACGTAGCTCGTCATCGAGCTACAGGACATCAGAGGTTTATTTATTTTATTTTTTTTTCAAACTGTAAAGTGGAAAATAATAACATTTTTATTTACAAGATTCATCCCACATTAGAGAGGCCTGGCACTTAAATGTTACGGTATTTTGAGTTCATCAAATCAACAATGGGACGGTTGCGTTAGTAGCAGAGGCTCAACCTGCTCCGCTGCAGCCCTTTCCTGCAACAGTCCAGTCCCAATGTCCTGGATCCCACCCAATAACCCGGGTGTTGTAAAAGACGACTCTGGTAAGTACAGGAGGTGAAACTATTTACAAAGCACAAGTTCGTGTTGGCCACAACCAGTCCCATGACCATGGTCCATTTTTACTATAACATTGGTGCATAAATGCAATGGAGTCCATGCACCGGGTGCACACACTATAAAATCTTCTTTCTAATCAGGTAACTTTCTCGTTTGATTAGACCCAGTTGATTAAAACATTCAATTCTTACCATTCTCTCTATATGGAAAATAACAAACTTTGAAAAACAATAAAAGAAACACAGATACCTAACAGTTTTCAATTTGCATATTACACTAACAGGTCCTGTAGCCACGCTTCCTTGCGACTACGCACCACTGACGTCGGTACAAATTCTTCTTCCACCATCACATGTTTAAGCACATTTAGGGCATGCCAGCCCCGCTCTCCACAATGCCAGCTATAGGTAACCATATCTTCTGGCACTAGGTTTCACTCGGGGTGTCCCCTAGGGAGGTGCTGTGCCACATCCCGTCGAGACATGAACACCCTGGCTGTGAGGCCTGCCTCCCGGATGAAGCCCCATCCCTGAATGAGGTCAAATCGATCCCCCAGACCACGGCACCTTGGCCCTTGGACTCGGGAAGCAGCGCTTCTCACTTGCTCTTTTTATTCTCGATTGTGGGCGTCAAGTTCCTGTCATCGCCAATCTCGTGCTGTCCTCTCCATCTGCAGCGCCTGTTGGTGTCGTTCCCAGTAGGGGGCATCAGTATCTGGCCTCAGCTCCCTAACTGGCACTGGCTTTAATTGGACTCTTGCAGCCCCAACAGCCGTTGGGATACTGCGCGGTGGCGGAACCGGTGACTCTGTTGGTTCCACCTCCACTACATCGGGCAGATGTACCGACTGCTCCGCAGCCGGGGTTGCAGAGTCCGGGTTCTCCGCCTCTAAGGACAGGCCCGGTGATGTGGCCGGGTCTGGTCGGGCCGGTGTCGTGGTGACTGTTGTCATGACTTGGACGGAAGATGGAACCGGGAGCTCTGCAGCTGGTTCTTCATAGACGGGGGCTGAAAGTTCCGCTGCCATGATGGGGGTAGGCAGCTCGGCGTCCGCCGAGGATGGGGTTGGTGGCAGCAGAGTGTTTTCCGGGAGCGGGGGCGGTCCGGATCTCTCAGCCGCATTGGCAGGATTAGGGCAATCATCAGGGACTAGGTAACCGCTTACCCTCTCTTCACGTGGGATTTCGATCTCACAGGCTCACACCGCCACCGCCAGGCTCCTCATCTCTTCCCTCAAGTGGTCCAATATGAACAGGAACTGCATCCGCATCCTTCTGCAAAGCTGCTCCGTCTCTTCCTCTATCCAGGTCGCGGTCCCGGGAACAGCACGTTTCGGTGACCAGCTCCGCTCTGTCATCTTTCCTCTGCAGGGTCCAGGAATGTTATGGCAGAGTCCTGGCTACTTGCTTCTCTTCTGCTGCTACATGCCGTCACGCCCCCTCAGTTTTCACTCAGCAGTCCCTCGCTGCTGTGGCCCTCTGGGAACTTCCGGTTCCGGGCTGACTCTCAGGACTAAGGGCGGGGCTTCGGATTTGCGCGCTTTCGGGGAAGAAGACGGCATTTTGGCGCCAAAAGATGGCGGAAAAGGCGGGAAATGGGGCTTTTGACTCGCAGTTTTGGTCTTCAAGGCTTACGTCACCCAGGTAAGTGGGTCCTGCTCGTATCCTATTGGTGATACCAGGAATTTGAGGTGTCCGCCCCTGTGGATGCAGCCAGGCTGCTCGGATCCGGATCCGCGGTGGCTCGAGGGGTCTCCAGACTCAGGGGTCGTGCGGCCACTCAAATGAAGGGGGTATTTAGAGGGGATTGTGTTATAGTTTGTGACGCCACCCATGGTATGTGGTAACTTGGAGTACCACCGCTGCCCTTGGGAGTACCCAGGGGTGATGGAAGGGGGCAGCCAGATGTTAGTACCCTCCACGGGTAGGGGGAAGCTCTGGGACTCGGTGATGGTGTTTGGGGAGTGCCATGGGGAGTGAAGGGGGTCACTTGCGTACTCACTCAGTCCATTAAGCTGACACCGACAACTTGGTAAACCAAAGTTCTGGACACTGCTGCCGCTGAGGGGAGCTAGTTTGGGTCCCGTTCCCGATGGTGTTGCCTGGTGATCCATGAACTACTTTCTGGCGTTAAATTTACTTCTGTGTTGGTCCCGGTATCTTGAAACTAACTGGGTTCCGCTCCCCACTATGGCTAAGTGTGGGAGCTTGCTCTCAGGGTTCACGCTTGGGATTTCCTGTACCATTTTTGTGGAAAGTCCTATCCCCATCGTTGCGCTAGTACCCCGATTTTGGAGCGGGTGGAGAGCAGATCTTGAAGGCTCCTGTGACGCCCTGGCACCACCAGGTGGTCACAGAAAAACACAACACCATCCCACACCAGGTACCATCTGCCACAAAACCCTAGCCACCCACCTCAGGGTAGGAAGGACACACCAGTGGGCGGGACCAGGTGGATTGGGAGCGCCCACCTAGGGGTCTTGAGGATCCGGGGGTGGGAACAAGTGAGAGTTTTCAGTTTGGAAGTGTCAGTGTCAGAGTTCAGTCAAGTGGAGGTTCGAGTTAGAGTAAAAGGTGGAAGTCTGAGCCTAGTGAAGTGTAGCCAGGGTAGTGGCCCTGGTCTACTGGCTAGGTGGCAAGCAGTGGACAGTGTCCGAAGGTGACGGGAGTCTGGTTGCGGTAAATTTAAAGTGGACCGGGGCAGGGTTGGCGCCCACCGGTACCGTAAACAGGCAGGGTACCTGGACCCTAGTTAGAAGACGGTTGCAAACACCTTCTCTAATTAACCAGGCTGGGACAAGATTCCAGACGTTGCTCCAGAGTGTTAGCCCAGATAGAGCGAAACGGCAGCCCAACGTGGGGGATAGAGTATCCGCAACAACCCACTGAGATCCCACGGGTAAGTTTTCGCGGGCACATCTCCCAACCAAAACAGAATCGGGAGAGGACTTCCCCGTTCTACACGAGGTCGTCCACAGAAGGAGAAAAGTACTTAGCCGTTGAAAGGGACATTGGTACACCAGCCGGGTGTGGGAACCGTATGCATCTGGAGGTGGCAGCCGGCCACTGACACCTTGGTTTACCAGCAGACTTGTGCGCAATCATTTAATCGTGAGGACACCAACACCCTCCGGTCTGTCCCGGCGCACCACCACCTGCCACCATCACCTCCCGTGTCCTGGACACTGAGCCCCGGGGCATTCACCCCAACCCACGGAGGGGTTAAACACCCAGTTGCCACTCCATCACCCCTGGGTGCTCCCCAACAACAGCGGTGGTACTCTTACCACACACTGTGGGTGGCGTCACGAAGTATCTACAACATTCCCCTGTACACCTTACGCCCCTTTTTTTTGTGTCTGCACGACCCCCGGGTCCGGAGACCCCTCGAGCCACTGTGGATCCGGATCCGAGCAGCCCGGCTGCTGACGTGGGGTGGCACACTCCATTCTCATCGGGTAAATTGTCAGGTTGCCTGAAGCTACTCCCTGACCTAGGGTCCACGTACCCTGTCGTGCCTTGGTCCCAGCCCGGTGATGGTGCAAGGCCGCCGGCTGCCCTCCTCGACAGTTCCGTGCCCCTTCCACGATCCCCTGCAACCGGGGGTCCACTCCTCTAGGCTCAGACCACCGTCTGCCACCTAGATAGCTTCCTAGGAGCCCGGATCCTGACCTCTTCTCTCCTTCACTTTCAACACTCTCTGCTTTCTCTCCTTCACTTCCAACACTCTAAGCTCTCTCCTGACACTCCTGACCTCCCCTTTCCAACCCCCCAAGTGGGCGACCCTATTTCACTCAGGCCGTCCACTGGTGTGCTTGATGGGTGTGGTGCAGAGTGTACCTAGGATTTGATTAGCTGATGTAGGCAACATCACATAGTTAGGGACCCATAACCAAGAGGGAGGTAGATATCGCATGGTAGGACAGATTGCACAATACCCTGTGACGACATGATAGTCCAGGGGCGTCACATGTGTGTCTGTCAAGTAGGGCAACGGTATATAAGCACAAAATACTCTACTGCGCTACCCAAAATGGGATGGTGCCTGGAGGACAGCAAGATACCAACTAAGAGTCAGCCAACTTCCCAGAAACCACATTACACTAGGACGATAATGTAGCGCCAATGCCTGCAATACCAATGTACCTGATAGGTACTGTAGAAATGTGACTTAATTATCAGCAGGATGGTGGCTCAGTGGTTAGCATTGCAGCGCTGGGGTCCTGGGTTCAAAGCCTACCAAGGACACCATCTGCAAGGAGTTTGTATGTTCTCCCTGTGTTTGCGTGGGTTTCCTCCCACACTCCAAAGACATATAGATAGGGACTCTAGATTGTGAGCCCCAATGGGGACAGTGTTGCCAATGTATGTAAAGCGCTGTGGAATTAATAGCGCTATAAAAATTAATAAAATTATTATTATTATTTCTTGAAGAAGAAGTAGTGGTAATGGGCTATGTTGAGCCTGCATTGAGCTGAGCCCAGTGACATCACACTATGTTTCCTTGAGCGCACTTTCAGGTATCCACAGACACCAGAGCTGCAGCTCGTGGTTTACAGCGCTTTTTGCAACCCCTTATCCCATCGACCCCTGGGAGGCTCACAAGCTGCATGGGAGTACTGGGTATCGGCACCCCTCCTTGAGGCAACTCTCTCCTTATATCCATTAGGCCCCTTTCACACGTCAGTGATTCTGGTACGTTTGTGCTTTTTTTTAAACGTACCAGAATCACTGACATACGCAGACCCATTCTAATGAATGGGTCTGCTCACACGTCAGTGATTTTTCACTGCACGTGTTTCCATGCGGCGTACCCGCGTGTCCGTGATTGCCGCACGGAGACATGTCCATTTTTTTCTGGCATCACTGATGTCCCACAGACCACGCAGTTGTGTGGTCCGTGAAACACGTGCCAGAAAAAAACGTGCTTTTAAAATAAAAAACATTTTAACTCACCCGGCGTCCAGCGATGTCCTCTGCAGCCCGGTCTCCCTGCTGCTTCTAAGCCGGCTGATTACTGTCGCGCATATTCATTATGCGCGACACAGCCGCCCCGGAAGCAGCTGCTGTGGGGGTCAGCGCCGGCCGGATGCTGCACCGCGGGAGGATTCAGCACCACGGAGAGCGGGAGCGGGCACAGGTGAGTTGATTTCTAAGTGCAATCACGGGCCACGGAGAACGGAGCCCGGATTTCACTTAGACAACCCACGTGTGCCGAGATTCATGGCACACGCAGGGACATGTGCGTGTTTTACACGCCAGTGAAAAACGTCACTGTTTTTCACTGACGTGTGAAACGGGCCTTACCCTGAGTCTATCTGCGGATATCAGTGTATGTAACACCACTGTAGATACTTCTATACTTCTGTGCCGTGTCTTATATTGACACATTGTTACGTTGTTTCACGTATCCGACTTGAACTAGAATTGCAAGTCTTCAATCCCAGTTTTTCCAAAATAGTAATATACTTATATATTCTTGCAGGGGCCTCTACAGTCCTGCCTGTGAAACTTACATTAACACTGCTTTCCTATTGTCTCTTTAGCCAGTCATCCGGTAATTTTGTCAAAAAAGTCATAACCTGTCTATCAGTAATGGAATTTTGAGACGAGACTTCTTGCATAAGGAGTGTTCTTGCACCTGGAGGTCCCCCAGCCTAAGGTCAGCCCTCTGTTCATCTCCCCAGCTCTGATAACTGCAAAACGACCATCCCAGTTTTGATCAGAACCTGGGAATCTTGTAACTATAGTATATGCAATCATCTTGTACCAGCAAGGCAAGTGTTACAATGAATTATATTAGACAAGTAAATATTCCATTCACCTGGCTCATATAGTGTAGGATTGACGTTAGTGCCAATGGAACGCACGGTTTAGTAAACCTCCTATTTGAACCCTTATTATAGCTTCCTCATCAGAATTAGCACTTGAGCCCTCATTTCTTCCTCCTAAGCTGTATGCTCTTAACAGCATATACCACTATTATTTTTAGGGGCTTCCCAACTCCTACTGAGGTACTTACCACTACTTCAAGAAATCTGCACTTCTGTTAAGTAAATCACATTTCTACCTATCAGATACATTGGTATTGCAAGCATTGGGGCCACATTAAAGTCCTAGTACAGTATGGTTCCTGGGATGCTGGCCCTCTCTTAGTGAGCATCTAGCTGTCCTCCAGTCACCACGACATTTCGGGTAGCGCAGTAGAGTATTTTGTGTTTATAAACTAATAAGTACAGTAAAAAGTGAAAAAAATGACAAAAGTTCAAATCACCCTCCTTTTAAAATAAAGCAATAAAAAAAGAAAGAAAAAATACATATTTGGTAATGCTCCATTTGTAAAAGTTGGATCTATCAATATATAAACTAAATGGAAACGGTATAATGAGAAAGAAAATTGAAACTCTAGAATTACTTTGCGATAAAATGCAAGGAGAGGTGATCAAAGCATCGTATCTACCCCAAAATGGTATAAGTAAAAATGCCAGCTCAAGGCACAAAAAAAATCCATCACAGAGTCCCAGATCCCGAAAATTGAAAATATTACGACTCAATTCTCAGAAAATGGAGACTCAAGCAACCATTTTCTTTAACAACTTTCCATTTATTTTTTTTTACCATAGTGACCTGGAGAATTATATTGCCAGGTCAGTTTTAGTGAGCATGATAAATTATAACAATAAAAAAAACCATTTTGGAATTGCATTTTTTTTTTTTGCAATTTCAACGTACTTGGAATTTTTGTGTCGCTTTCCAGTGCATCACATAATAAAATAAATGGTTTCATTCAAAATTACAACTTGTCTCGCAAAAAAAAAACAAGCCCTCATATGGCTATGTGAAAAAATACAAAAGTTATAGCTCTTGGAAGAATGGGAATAAAAAACAGAAGCACCAAAACGGGAAATCGCTTGGTCGTGAAGAGGTTAAAAATATTCTTAACTTTGTAAAAAGTAAGAGAAATGTAGCTTGTGTCACCATATTCCAAGATCCATAACTTTTTTTTATTTTTTCTGTCATATCTAGTTAAGGGGGGAGGGGTGCACGGAGTGGAAGATGTCATCGGCACCATCACCATCGGCATCGGTCCATTATAATTATATAATTTCTTTTTATTACATTATTTTCTGGGTAGTGCATGGACCAAAAGAAAGCAATTTAGTCAATTCGATTTTTTTAAATTTCTTGGATAGCATAAGCAATTTTATGTTTTTATACATCAGACTTTAATGGATGTAGCATTAACAAATATGTTTATTTTTTTACAATTTTTTATTTTGGCTTGACAAAAAAAGAGGTCTTTTTATTTATTTTATTTATTTATTTTTTTCTTTATACTTGTTTTAGTCCTCCCAAGAAACTTAAATCTGCCATAGTTTGATTGTTTGTACTATATAATGCAATAATTCTAATTTTGGTCTCCTTTGAAGCCCAGCCCAGCCACAGACTGGACCTCTTATGAATACTGTTATGGTAGGTAAAGAGGCCTTTAGCAGGCCCCCCAGCTTCAATTGGCACCCCATAGGCACACCATGATAATGTTGCTGGAGGGCGATTGGAAACCAGAAAAGACATTGGGCAGAATCACTGTTTTGAGCGGAGACAGCTCAGCTCCTAAGATTATTCCATACATGAAAGCCAAGAAGAATTTCCCTAATTATTCAGACCAATAAACAAGGTCAATGTGAAGATAAAGAAGGGAAGGACAATAAATAAGATGTGAAAAAGTAAATAATGCAAAAAATTAATTTATTCCTATAAAAAAACATAGTGGGAAAATGAATGACTAGTTTAATGTCAGCTTATGTCTTTTGATTGAATATCTGGGACTCCTAACACAGAATGTTAAATCCTCAATGTATAGTTTTAGTAAGGCTGGGACCACACGGGGATTACTGCGATCCCCTTGCATGACACTCGGCTCACGCTGGCAGTACAGCAGAGCCGAGTGTCATGCAAGTGTCCCTGCGACTGAGGTCCGATTGTGCGAGCGGACCTCAGCTGCGGGGGACGGGCCAGCGCTGCGGAGGGGAGGGAGGGATTTATCTCCCTCTCTCCTCCATAGCCGACTATTGCCATTCTTGCTCTACCCTCGCGTTACACCAGTGTACTGCGAGTGCAGTGCGATTTTTCTCTCGCCCCATTCACTTGAATGGGTGCGAGAGAAACAAGGATCGCATTACACCCACAGCGTGCTGCGATTGTTTTCTCGGTTCGATTAGGGCTGAGAAAATAATCGCTCATGTGAGCTGACACATAGGCCATTGGTTCGAGTGGAATGCGATGTTTTATTACACTCCACTGGCACCGATTTTCTTGCCTTGTGTTTTAGGCCTAATTCATTCTCCCACTATGTTTTTTTATATAAATAAATTATTTTTTTTGCATTGTTTAATTTGTCCCATCTAATTTATTTCTCTTCTCTCCTTTGTCTTCACATTGAGCTTTTTTTATTGGTCGGAAGAATTAGGGAAACTCTGTTTTTTCATTATATTGCTATAGGGGTGTTTATAATCAGTGGATCTTTCTTTGTAAGTTAATCTATTCCTTACATGATTGTATGCTATATGACGCAATAGTACATCATGGAGTGTTTAAGGGGTACAAAAATCTTGAATAGCCTTTACTTGCTGTGAGACATAGCATATCTTTAGGCTCTTTAAGAACCGTTTCTTGACCTTTTACTGTTATTTACATTTTTATGCGTGAACAATAAAATCTGCTTGGAATCCTTCCATTAATCAAGATTCAGATCTACAGCATAATCATTGCTGCAACTTCAAGAGGCAGTAGCGTAAATATTTTTCAAGTTTTGGCCTATGAATAGAAGTTCTTGCTAAATGAGTCGGATGACTTGTTCGAGAAAATGAATTTAAGCAAGATGTTGCATGTTATATTTCATAAGTCAGTGTAAATTATATACACATATGTTCGATAATACTGTATTATTTACAGTACATGGCATGAAATTTAGATGTGCAGAAATTGCTTATGGTATATACAATAACGTATGGAAGGCTATGGTGAAATATACTAACTAAAGTAAAAAAGAAAAAACCTCCAGGAGTTCTATGGAATATGTGTTGTTTGTTCATTTGTTTCTAGGACTAGAGATTAGCAAACTTGATCGATAAAGGTATGCCAATTTCAAATTCGGTATGAGCATTAGCTTGTTTGGCAGAGGCTCGGTAACATGAGCACTTTCCCCAAAAGTCGACAATGTTCTGTTTTGTTCGATAACTGATTGTGTTTTACAAAAATACTTTTCTAATAACCTGCTATACTTTCAGATAGGATTGTGGTGCTGTATGATGAACGGGAGGATGTGTTTAATGAGTGGGGGGGGGGGGGACTCCAAAGAAGCGATTTGAGCAGCACCTTATATTTTTCTTAACTTCATTTGTGGATGTTCCTGCAGTGAATCATGGCACAGAAAACATCCACAAGGTTTAGGCACGAGGACTTGTGTCATTGCCTGCCTAAGTCACATGTCCCCCTGCATATAAAATGAGGACATGTGGCGTCGGCACCATTTTGTGAATTTTAAAGATTAGAGAAGGTGCTACTAGACAGTTAGCTTAACTAGGGGTTTTATTCATAGTTAGTTGTGATCAATAGGAGAACAATAGTGTAGAATAGGGACATACAGTGTAGGGAAAGGTGTGTGGCATAAATTGACATTTCATGATATAAATAGGGGTCACTACATGTGAGTGCCTGATAAAGAGGAGCCAGTGAATGATTAAAATAAGTATTGCTACTTAATATTACTGCCGGGTCCAAATTAGCCAGTGAACAACATTTCAAGGTATTATTACTTATTAATGCCTGCTCTAAATTTGCTAGTGAACTACTGTAGCTAAATAGGTATTGACACTTTTCAGTGCCTGCTCCAAATTACTCAATTAACCATATTTCTAGATATTGCTACTTATTACTGCCTGCTCCAAATTACAAAGTAAACCACATTTCTAGTTATTGTTACTTAGTAGTGCCTGCTTTAGATTTTCTAGTGAACTAGCTAAATAGGTGTTGGCACTTTTCAGTGCTTGCTCCACATTACGCAAGGAACCACATTACTAGATATTGCTATTTATTACTGCCTGCTCCAAATTACCCAGTGAACCACATTTCTAGGTATTGTTACTAAGTAGTTCCTTCTTTAAATTTGCTAGTGAACTAGCTAAATAGGTCTTGGCACTTTTCAGTGCCCGCTCCAAATTACGCAGTAAACCCCATTTCTAGGTATTGCAACTTATTAGTTCTTGCTCCAAATTACCCAGTGAACCACATTTCTAGGTATTGTTACTTATTAGTGCCTGCTGCAAATTTGCCAGTGAACTAGCTAAATAGGTCTTGGCACTTTTTAGTGCCTGTTCAAAGTTACTCAGTGAACCACATTTCTAGGTATTGCAACTTATTAGTAACTACTCCAAATTTCCCAGTGAATCACATTTCTAGGTAATATTGCTTACTAGTGCCTGCTCTAAATTACCCAGTGAACCACATTTCTAGGTATTGGTACTTTTTAGTGCCTTCCTAATATTGCCATCTCAGGCAGGAAATAAAGAATTTATCCTTTGTGTCAGGTGTCTGACAGGTGTGGGGTGTAAATATTGCAAAACATCTGTTTCAAAGGGGAAGGGTACATCAACCATAAGTGGTAAATCATGACGAGGTTGTGGTGGAAGGGTGAATAGGTGAGGTGTACATGTGGGACATTCCAATGTTAGTCAAAGCTCTAATGAGTAGACACTAGCTCATCTTATCCCAAAAGAAATGAGAACAACTTCCATTACTGGAGAGCGTACTCCACTAGATTTTTTTGGCAGCCGCACATTGCTTCAACTTTGAAATGAGGATGGTAAATAGCATGTGCTAGAGTGGATGGCAAACGCTGCATCAAGTGGCCTATCCTCCTCTTCTTGCCCCTCAACATCATTTAGTTCATTCCTCAGAGGTGCCACCCCAATTACACTTGCTTCCCCCAGTGCCACAAATCTCCAACTGGCAAACTGACTGTGGGGAACCACCTATGGGCGAGTCTGGAGACCAGTTCACACATTCTATCCCATGGGCATTAGAGGTCTGCTGCAAAGATTCCCAGACTCAAGAGGAGGAAAGCATCTGCACTAATGCCCAAAATTGTTGTCAGTTGGATCCTGGCTCAGATGATGTAGGATCCAAGCAGGATCCCAGTTGTGGAGGGGATGATGATGAGACTCAGATACCTGTGGTGCATACATACTGTTCTGTGATGTCAGGTCAGGAAGAGGAGGCATAGGAAAATATAGAGCATGATGATGAAGTTGTAGATCCCACTTGGTGTGAACCCAGAGGCTCACGCCGGAGTAGCTAAGCAGTTGAGGAGGAAGATGTGGAGGTATCATTGGTGATTCCCACACAAATACCTAGTGAGGCAACATTGAGAAGCAGAGCATCCTCAGACACAACTCTAGCTATGGCCAGAAGTGGTCATGGGTCTGCAGTTCACAGGAAGGTTTGCCTTGCCTAGGCCATTTTTTGAGATCACAAAGGATGACCCAACTTTCATTATCTGCCTTTATTGTAAACTATAAAAAAACCAAGGAGAAAAATTGTAGGAAAAATACCCTGACTATAAATAAATAAATTGCATGTGCTTAATAACAGGGTACTTAGTATATACATTTTTGCAAAAAGGTAAGAAGCTGTCTCACCTCGTCACGGTGTACCCATCTGAGACAGTCCCTAACCTACTAAAGTTAAAAACATATTCTGTACCTGACTTGTGTCATGTCCAAAACTTCAATATGAATGGTAAAGTGGTCAGCTGGGTCCCAGATTAAATACACAGCAAAAAGTGAGACGCAGGTAATTGTTCAGCCTCAGTATCAGGAGGGCTGCACCCCCAAATTGCATTAAAGCGAGATAACAGACAAAAAACACAAAAAAACTGAGCTGTAACAAATGTTCAATAAACATACAACATTACAAGCATGTGAATTGCAGCCTCAAGACTAGAAAAAAACCCAGGAGAAAAATTGTAGGAAAAATACCCTGACTATAAATAAATAAATTGCAAGTGCTTAATAACAGGGTACTTAGTATATACATTTTTGCAAAAAGGTAAGAAGCTGTCTCACCTCGTCACGGTGTACCCATCTGAGACAGTCCCTAACCTACTAAAGTTAAAAACATATTCTGTACCTGACTTGTGTCATGTCCAAAACTTCAATATGAATGGTAAAGTGGTCAGCTGGGTCCCAGATTAAATACACAGCAAAAAGTGAGACGCAGGTAATTGTTCAGCCTCAGTATCAGGAGGGCTGCACCCCCAACTTGCATTAAAGCGAGATAACAGACAAAAAACACAAAAAAACTGAGCTGTAACAAATGTTCAATAAACATGCAACATTACAAGCATGTGAATTGCAGCCTCAAGACTAGAAAAAAACCAAGGAGAAAAATTGTAGGAAAAATACCCTGACTATAAATAAATAAATTGCAAGTGCTTAATAACAGGGTACTTAGTATATACATTTTTGCAAAAAGGTAAGAAGCTGTCTCACCTCGTCACGGTGTACCCATCTGAGACAGTCCCTAACCTACTAAAGTTAAAAACATATTCTGTACCTGACTTGTGTCATGTCCAAAACTTCAATATGAATGGTAAAGTGGTCAGCTGGGTCCCAGATTAAATACACAGCAAAAAGTGAGACGCAGGTAATTGTTCAGCCTCAGTATCAGGAGGGCTGCACCCCCAACTTGCATTAAAGCGAGCTAACAGACAAAAAACACACAAAAAAAACTGAGCTGTAACAAATGTTCAATAAACATGCAACATTACAAGCATGTGAATTGCAGCCTCAAGACTAGAAAAAAACCCAGGAGAAAAATTGTAGGAAAAATACCCTGACTATAAATAAATAAATTGCAAGTGCTTAATAACAGGGTACTTAGTATATACATTTTTGCAAAAAGGTAAGAAGCTGTCTCACCTCGTCACGGTGTACCCATCTGAGACAGTCCCTAACCTACTAAAGTTAAAAACATATTCTGTACCTGACTTGTGTCATGTCCAAAACTTCAATATGAATGGTAAAGTGGTCAGCTGGGTCCCAGATTAAATACACAGCAAAAAGTGAGACGCAGGTAATTGTTCAGCCTCAGTATCAGGAGGGCTGCACCCCCAACTTGCATTAAAGCGAGATAACAGACAAAAAACACAAAAAAACTGAGCTGTAACAAATGTTCAATAAACATGCAACATTACAAGCATGTGAATTGCAGCCTCAAGACTAGAAAATTGTAAACTATGACTCAGAAGAGGAAAAAAATCAAATAATTTCACTGCTACATTCATGAACCAGCACATGCGCAACCAACATGCATTGCTGTGGGAATCTTACTGAGCTAAAATGAAGACTACAGGGCCTACCAAACCATCGGCTGACAAATCAACCACGTCTGCTACTTCTTTCACCTGCTGTGTCACCATCAAAACTATTCTCACACAGGTCTAAGACCGCAAAACCTCCAGTTGTTTACCCAGTACAGTTCGAGTTAGTGAGAGCCCATCAGCTGTTATGGAAGGGACCATGCCTGGTGTTTCAGACCTATGTGAGACATCAAGCACACCACATGTTTCTTAATCCAGCATTACATCTTCCCCTACACCTCCCTCACTGTTCACCAGTCGGTCATGTACACCTTACTTTACCCTCTATCAGCACAGCAACCAGCCCTCGGTCCTGCAGTTTTGGTCATGTAAAAGATCATTTCCTCCCACACATGCCAAAGTGAAGAATTTTAACATCATCATATCTAAACTGTTGGCCACAGAAATGCTGCCTTTCCATTTGGTGAATACAGATGGTTTGCAAAACCTGATGGTTGTTGCAGCCCCCTAGTACCAGTTGCCCAGTCGCCATTACTTCTCTAATAAAGCTGTGTCTGCACTACACCATTTATGTCGCAGCCAAGATTACCTTTTCCTTGAAAAACTCTGTGTCTCCAAGGCTGCATTTCACTACTGACACCTGGATGAACAAGTATGTCCAGGGGCATTACATCTCGCTGACTGGGCACTGGGTTACTCTGGTGCTGCGGGGACAGGCGGAGAAGGAGTTGCTTCCCAAGGCCACACTCGAGCCATAACCTGGGAAGGCGGCAATAAGAGGACTTCTCGCAATCCACCCTTATATACCAAATCCCTTATGTGCGGTACACAGATGGAAGCCCTCCTCAGTATACTATAACAAAAATCTGCTCATATATACGGCTGGCCCCATCCGCTGCAACCAGCAGGTGCAACATTTTAAGGGATTTTTCCCTAACCACCACGTCTTCTGCAAAGGACATACAGTTAGGTCCAGAAATATTTGGACAGTGACACAATTTTCGCGAGTTGGGCTCTGCATGCCACCACATTTGATTTGAAATGAAACCTCTACAACAGAATTCAAGTGCAGATTGTAACGTTTAATTTGAAGGTTTGAACAAAAATATCGGATAGAAATTGTAGGAATTGTACACATTTCTTTACAAACACTCCACATTTTAGGAGGTCAAAAGTAATTGGACAAATAAACCAAACCCAAACAAAATATTTTTATTTTCAATATTTTGTTGCGAATCCTTTGGAGGCAATCACTGCCTTAAGTCTGGAACCCATGGACATCACCAAACGCTGGGTTTCCTCCTTCTTAATGCTTTGCCAGGCCTTTACAGCTGCAGCCTTCAGGTCTTGCTTGTTTGTGCGTCTTTCCGTCTTAAGTCTGGATTTGAGCAAGTGAAATGCATGCTCAATTGGATTAATATCTGGTGATTGGCTTGGCCATTGCAGAATGTTCCACTTTTTTGCACTCATGAACTCCTGGTCAGCTTTGGCTGTATGCTTGGGGTCATTGTCCATCTGTACTATGAAGCGCCGTCCGATCAACTTTGCGGCATTTGGCTGAATCTGGGCTGAAAGTATATCCCGGTCAGGCTACTCTTGTCTGCTGTTATGTCATCAATAAACACAAGTAACTCAGTGCCATTGAAAGCCATGCATGCCCATGCCATCACGTTGCCTCCACCATGTTTTACAGAGGATGTGGTGTGCCTTGGATCATGTGCCGTTCCCTTTCTTCTCCAAACTTTTTTCTTCCCATCATTCTGGTACAGGTTGATCTTTGTCTCATCTGTCCATAGAATTTGTTTCTTTGTTTCTGTTTGTTTGTTAGAAGATGGTTTGCAAAACCTGGTGGTTGTTGCAGCCCCCTAGTACCAGTTGCCCAGTCGCCATTACTTCTCTAATAAAGCTGTGTCTGCACTACACCATTTATGTCGCAGCCAAGATTACCTTTTCCTTGAAAAACTCTGTGTCTCCCAGGCTGCATTTCACTACTGACACCTGGATGAACAAGTATGTCCAGGGGCATTACATCTCGCTGACTGGGCACTGGGTTACTCTGGTGCTGCGGGGGCAGGCGGAGAAGGAGTTGCTTCCCAAGGCCTGAAATCTTCAACTCTTGTGAGACAAACCCCTTAATGTAAAACGTGTTTCAATAGTTCAGAGAGAACCCCACAAACTCTGTACAACTCAGCCAGGGCTCAATGCAATAAGGCAGTGCTAAAATTAATATGCATTAGAGAATGCAGTCACACAGCTGCATTGTTGTAGACTGATATCCAGGCCAAGTTTCATCAATGGCTGTCTCCACTGAACCTGGAGCCAGGGAAGGCCGTGTGCGATAATGGTGCAAACCTGTTCGCGGCCCTATGCCTGGGCGACATCACACATGTACCTTTCATGGCTCACTTCCTCAACCTGATTCTACAGCAATTTCTAGCCTACTATCCTGGCCTGGATGCATTGCTACAAAAGGCACTGTCGCTGTGTGCTCACTTCTGCCATTCGCAACCCGTGGCTAATCGACTTGCAACGCTACAATAGTCTTTCAGCCTACTGGTTAACCAGTTGATTTGTGATGTGCCAACATGGTGGAATTCCAGTCAGCACATGTTGCAGCAGCTGTGCCAGCTGATATCCTTGTCTCTTGGTGGGTTCATTACCTTGAATATATGATCTGAGACACGGAGCCCCCACCTGCATGGATGAGATTAACTCCATTTTTTGGTTCATCTAAGCTGCCTAGTCTACCTTGCCCTCCCCATGGGACATCGCTCTGATTGTTATATGAGTAATTTTGATGTCCCATGTGTGATTTGATGACCAGCCCTTTTTCCATGATTGGGTTAATGTGCTGCTTATCCTTGTCCTCATTTTTCTCTATGATCCCTATACATATATATCTTTGTACTAAATTATAATAATGATAACCCAACCTGTCTTTTATCTGATCTTATAAATAAAGATAATTTTTATATGCAGTAATTGAGGTTGTGGTCTTGACTGTTTATATTATTTCCTTGCACGCCGAGTCCTTTTTTCTTTTGTGCTCAATCTATTAGATCCATGGTGCAAGCGTAAATTTAGCAAAATTCTTCCCCCCCGGAAAGGGACACGTGGATGCTGGAGTATCAAAACAAGCTTGTGAACCATATTTTTTTATAGTGCAGGTGTATCTAGAACTCAATATTGATGTCATAAGGGGGGGGGTCTTGGACCCTTTTGCATTTTGGTCTTCAAAAATGAAAGAATGGCCAGAGCTTGCCAGTCATGCCTTTGAAGATTTGGCCTGCCTGGCAGCCAGCGATCTCTCATAACATGTCTTCAGTAGAGATGAGCGAACCGGTCCCGGTTCGGCTCGACGTCGGTTCGCCGAACGGAGGTCCCATTCGAGTTCGGCTCGTCGAACGTTCGACGAACCGAACTCGAACTGCATAGGAAACAATGGCAGGCAATCACAAACACATAAAAACACCTAGAAAACACCCTCAAAGGTGTCCAAAAGGTGACAAACAAATCAAACACATGGGAAAGTGACAAGGACATATACTCATGCGAAAACAAAACAGCTGGACAAGGAAAAAGAGGAGGACACACAGATATATGAGTATATGCAAGGAAACATCGATTCCATTATTGTGCAACTTGAGCCCTGCTCATTTTAGGCTTCCAATCTTGATAAATTGCCTGAGCTCGCCACGTACGCCTTGGGGATCTTGTCGTGTCCTGCAGCCAGCGTTCTCTCGGAACCTGTCTTCAGTGCTGCTGGGGGTCTGCTGGCAGATAAGCACACGTGTCTGTCCACTGACAATGTGGACATGGCTCTCAGAGGACTTTTCTTCCCCTGGGTTAGCCAGGGGAGGTGAAAGGCACGCGTATTTTTGAGAGTGCTTCATGCAAAGCATCTTTTTCATCTTGAAAATTGGGTCAATTGATGCCAGTCAAGTGGGGTGTGTGTGGCCCAATTAGTGTCAACGAGAGAGACTGTGGTTGGAGTCCCCTCGCTGTGTTTCTAAAAGAACCAAGATGAACAAGTCATGGCTCTCAGAGGACTTTTCTTCCCCTGGGTCAGCCAGGGGACGGGAAAGGCACGCGTATTTTTGAGAGTGCTTCATGCAAAGCATCTTTTTCTTTTTCAAAAGGGGGCTCAACCGATGCCAGTCAAGTGGGGTGTGTGTGGCCCAGTTAGTGGAAACGAGGGAGACTGTGGTTGGAGTCCCCTCGCTGTGTTTCTAAAAGAACCAAGATGAACAAGTCATGGCTCTCAGAGGACTTTTCTTCCCCTGGGTCAGCCAGGGGACGGGAAAGGCACGCGTATTTTTGAGAGTGCTTCATGCAAAGCATCTTTTTCTTTTTCAAAAGGGGGCTCAACCGATGCCAGTCAAGTGGGGTGTGTGTGGCCCAGTTAGTGGAAACGAGGGAGACTGTGGTTGGAGTCCCCTCGCTGTGTTTCTAAAAGAACCAAGATGAACAAGTCATGGCTCTCAGAGAACTTTTCTTCCCCTGGGTCAGCCAGGGGAGGTGAAAGGCACGCGTATTTTTGAGAGTGCTTCATGCAAAGCATCTTTTTCATCTTGAAAATTGGGTCAATTGATGCCAGTCAAGTGGGGTGTGTGTGGCCCAATTAGTGGCAACGAGAGAGACTGTGGTTGGAGTCCCCTCGCTGTGTTTCTAAAAGAACCAAGATGAACAAGTCATGGCTCTCAGAGGACTTTTCTTCCCCTGGGTCAGCCAGGGGACGGGAAAGGCACGCGTATTTTTGAGAGTGCTTCATGCAAAGCATATTTTTCATCTTGAAAATTGGGTCAATTGATGCCAGTCAAGTGGGGTGTGTGTGGCCCAATTAGTGGCAATGAGAGAGACTGTGGTTGGAGTCCCCTCGCTGTGTTTCTAAAAGAACCAAGATGAACAAGTCATGGCTCTCAGAGGACTTTTCTTTCCATGGGTCAGCCAGGGGACGGGAAAGGCACGCGTATTTTTGAGAGTGCTTCATGCAAAGCATCTTTTTCTTTTTCAAAAGGGGGCTCAACCGATGCCAGTCAAGTGGGGTGTGTGTGGCCCAGTTAGTGGAAACGAGGGAGACTGTGGTTGGAGTCCCCTCGCTGTGTTTCTAAAAGAACCAAGATGAACAAGTCATGGCTCTCAGAGGACTTTTCTTCCCCTGGGTCAGCCAGGGGAGGTGAAAGGCACGTGTATTTTTGAGAGTGCTTCATGCAAAGCATCTTTTTCTTTTTCAAAAGGGGGCTCAACCGATGCCAGTCAAGTGGGGTGTGTGTGGCCCAGTTAGTGGAAACGAGGGAGACTGTGGTTGGAGTCCCCTCGCTGTGTTTCTAAAAGAACCAAGATGAACAAGTCATGGCTCTCAGAGGACTTTTCTTCCCCTGGGTCAGCCAGGGGAGGTGAAAGGCACGTGTATTTTTGAGAGTGCTTCATGCAAAGCATCTTTTTCTTTTTCAAAAGGGGGCTCAACCGATGCCAGTCAAGTGGGGTGTGTGTGGCCCAGTTAGTGGAAACGAGGGAGACTGTGGTTGGAGTCCCCTCGCTGTGTTTCTAAAAGAACCAAGATGAACAAGTCATGGCTCTCAGAGGACTTTTCTTCCCCTGGGTCAGCCAGGGGAGGGGAAAGGCACGCGTATTTTTGAGAGTGCTTCATGCAAAGCATCTTTTTCATCTTGAAAATTGGGTCAATTGATGCCAGTCAAGTGGGGTGTGTGTGGCCCAATTAGTGGCAACGAGAGAGACTGTGGTTGGAGTCCCCTCGCTGTTTTTCTAAAAGAACCAAGATGAACAAGTCATGGCTCTCAGAGGTCTTTTCTTCCCCTGGGTCAGCCAGGGGAGGTGAAAGGCACGCATATTTTTGAGAGTGCTTCATGCAAAGCATCTTTTTCATCTTGAAAATTGGGTCAATTGATGCCAGTCAAGTGGGGTGTGTGTGGCCCAATCAGTGGCAACGAGAGAGACTGTGGTTGGAGTCCCCTCGCTGTGTTTCTAAAAGAACCAAGATGAACAAGTCATGGCTCTCAGAGGACTTTTCTTCCCCTGGGTGAGCCAGGGGACGGGAAAGGCACGCGTATTTTTGAGAGTGCTTCATGCAAAGCATCTTTTTCTTTTTCAAAAGGGGGCTCAACCGATGCCAGTCAAGTGGGGTGTGTGTGGCCCAGTTAGTGGAAACGAGGGAGACTGTGGTTGGAGTCCCCTCGCTGTGTTTCTAAAAGAACCAAGATGAACAAGTCATGGCTCTCAGAGGACTTTTCTTCCCCTGGGTCAGCCAGGGGACGGGAAAGGCACGCGTATTTTTGAGAGTGCTTCATGCAAAGCATCTTTTTCATCTTGATAATTGGGTCAATTGATGCCAGTCAAGTGGAGTGTGTGTGGCCCAATTAGTGGAAACGAGGGAGACTGTGGTTGGAGTCCCCTCGCTGTGTTTTACATGCTTTTAGAAGGGCATGACATGGCTTAGAGGTTGACTTTCAGCATCTGGAAACTGTTGGCTACCAAAATGCTGCCTTTCCAACCTTTTTAACCGAGGATTTTCGAGACCTTATGCCCATCGCAGTGCCCCAAGAGCCGATGCCCAGGCGCCACTCCTTCTCCAACAAAGGCGTGCACGCGCTACACCAGCATGTCACACTAAACATCACTGATTCCTTGAGAAACTCTGTGTGACAGGGTGCATTTCACCACAGATAATTGGCCCAGTAAGCATGGACAGGGGCGTTACATGTCGCTGACTGGGCAATGGGTTACTGTGGGGAGAGATGGAGAAGGGTCTGCTGTACAAGTCTTGCCGTCCCCACGAGTTGTTTCAATCCTTCTTCTGTATGTAGAAGTTAATACACTGCTTCTGCCTCTTCAACCTCGTGTGGGTCCTCCACCTTGGCGCAAACCCTGTGTGGTCAGGCCACCCTTCCTTGTAACTGCGCACAAGGACTACCACACACCTCCTTACTATGCTGGCAGCAGAGCTCAATGCCATCAGGCGGTCAAAGGTTTACTTTGAAATGTATGGGAAATGTGAGTCACACCGCTGAGAAGTTGTGGACGGTTAGCTCTGGAGACCGAGTTTCATCAATGGTTGTCTCCACTCAACCAGCAGCCAGGGAAGGCCGGGTGCGACAATGATGCAAACATGGGTGCGGCCCTTCGCTGTGACAATGTGACACACGTGCCTTGTGTGGTTCACGTGTTGAACCTGGTTGTCCAGCAATTTTTAAAGCACTATCCTGGCCCACATGGCCTTCTGCAGAGAGCACGGTGTAACGCCTTCCTTGATCCACACACTCAGATGGGCTGTAAATGATAGGCTAGAGGGAAGCCACTCACCAAGCAGGACCCCTAGAACCCTGAAACCCTTTAACCCCTATACAGGGATTAGGAATTACACAGGGCCCAAGGTGATTAATACCTGTGGAAGGCTGCAGTTCCAGAGAATAGTAGTCAGGCAGGGTCAAAACATTAATTGAGGAACAGGAACAGAATGGGACGGCCAGGACTTAATCAGAAAACAAGCAGAGGTGAAATGCGGATCGGCCAACAAGGTACATAAACAGCAAGCAGGAAAAGTAGTCAGGTAACAAGCACACAAAATCATAAAACTGAACTGGGGGTAAAAGCAGAGCTATGTCTGGCAGTGGTCTGCAGACAGGATGGCCATAAAAAAGGGTGTGGTGTCTTCCCATTGGTTGTAGCTGAATGATGGTATTTCATCTGTGAGATACCCACCAGCTACATTCAGCCAGAGATTCTGCATCTGTCAAGGTAATGCAGCCCAGTGGTTGAGCATAACCTGCGTCCACCTGCGCCGCTGGCATCGACTCCTCTCCCGTCATCAGCACTATGCATGAAAGGAACACGTTGTCACCTGGCGACCGGAGTACAAATTGACGGAGCGGACTCCGTTGGTGACTTAACAGCCGTGTGCGGCAATGATGCAAACCTGGCTGCGGGCCATCGTCAGGGCAATGTGACACACGTGCCTTGTATGGCTCACGTGTTGAACCTAATTCTCCAGCAATTTTTAAAACACCATCACGGCCTACATGGCCTTGTGCAGCGGGCACGCTCGCTATGTGCTCACTTCCATCGTGCGCACACAGCAGCTCAACAACTTTCGTCGCTACAGAAGTCTTTAGGTCTGGTGGTTAAACGCCTGAAATGCGATGTGCCCACACGCAGGAATTTGAATCTGCACATGTTGCAGCGTTTGTGGCAGCACCGCCGAACCCTGCTGCAATACGTTATGACATATAGCCTGGGATAACTTGATCCAGAGGTGGTGCAGATCACGCTGCTGGAGTGGTGTCAGATCAAGGACCTATGCACCCTGCTACACCGTTTACAATTGTCGACGAAGATGTTTAGCACTGGCAATGTCATTCTCAGCGTGACAATTCTGGTCATCTACATGATGGAGCACACTGTAATTATTATTCGGAGTCAGGTGTTGGGACAAGAGGAAAGGGAGGAAGTACAGGAGGAGTCATATGCGGAAGGGATAACAAGATCTACGAGGTCCAGATGGTCAGCGGCACCTATGCGGCAGTCATGGTGAGGGAGAGGGATTAACAAGGGCGCATAGTATCAGCAAAAAGTGTTGAGGAAGGTGCAGGAGCCCATGAAGAAATGGAGGACGAACTGGCGATGGGCATGGAAGACTCAGCAGATGAGTGAGAGCTTGCTCACATTTCGGTTGTGCGAGGTTGTGGGGAGAGGGCAGAGGAAGGAGGCACGATTCTCACCTCTCTGCCACCAACACACCAAGGACTTGGTCCTCCTGGATGCACAAGATACATGAGCGCCTTCTTGCTGCACTACCTACAACATGACCCTCGGATTGTACGAATTCAAAGTAATCCAGAATACTGGGTTGCCACGCTGTTAGATCCCCGGTACAAGACAAAATTTGGCGAAATAATTCCTGCCATAGAAATGGACGCACGTATACAGGAGTATCTGCAGAATGTGGTACGCAATCTTAGATCTGCTTTTCCACTAAACACCAGTGCTGCACAGAGTGAATCTCAACGCTTTGTCATGGATAGGAGGAAATGGTCTTTTACTTGTCCACATCTGAGGGACCGAGGGCTGGCTGCTGTGCTGAGATGGCGTTGAGTACGGTGTCCCTGCAGAGTTGCACTTTTGGTCATATACCAAAATGAGTTGAAAAAGGACAGATGCTGGTGGAAAGGGGAACAGGTGTGTTGGAAAGGGGAAAAAAGTTTTGGTCCGTGGATTTGGTGGTTAAGCAACAGTAACATTTGCTGAAGAAACACCATCTGTTACAGTGGGACTGGCAGATTTGGATAAAGTGGTATATACTATGTTACCGCTATATAACGAAAATTAATAAGAAAAGAAAGAGAAAGGTATATATCCCCATCAGCAGTCAGTGTGCACCGTGCTCCCAGTTGGAAAAGGAGAGGTTGGCAACTGGAAGGTTTGGTGGAGGATACAGAGCTGTGTGGCTATGAAACTAATAGTAGCCTGAACCGAGTTAGACGCCATTCGGATCTGGAGACTGGGAGCCCTGTTAGCGTCACAGGGTCCACATGCCCACCCAGCCCAGGAACTCCCTGTTAACAACACAAGGGCCATTGAGTACGCTGACCGTGTGCGTAGGGGCACACCTGTGGACAGCAGGCGCATCAGCAGCAGCAGGCCTGTTAATGCCACTGGGCTGCACAAGCAGGACTGGTAGGACAGGAGCTGGTCTTAACCGTTCTGCGTTACCAACTGTGGTGGTGGCCTGCATCGACACCCTATCCCTGCCTACCTCTGGCCTAAAGCCGCAATGGGTTCAACACATGGAGGTGTGCTCTTTCGGAGCATAATAGAAGACTGCGCACCTCCTTGTTGGCTCCAGCCCCTTTTATAACCTGGGTCCGCCCCAAACCAGGGTGAACCACAATGCACCTCCTGAAGACAAAAGTAGAGTGACACGTCATGAGTGGCATAACTAGCGTCCTATTTGGAACCGCAACTTCAATGATGACCTCATGGCTGCCATGACCCAAACACCTGACATCGTCTGACCATCAATAATGCGGTGACAAGTCATAGGGGTGGGCCTCTGCAAGCCATTTGGGAGGACACCTGATGCCCTGTGGTCTATATGGGACCCCCACATCAGGGGCAGGGCCAAAGAGTTCATTACCGGACCTAGTCTCTGATGCAGTAAGTGCCTGAGCATGCTCAGTAGCATGAAATACAGTCTCTGAAAAAAGACTATCAGCTTTAGCATGGTGTCTAGGCACAAAACAGGACTTAGACCCGGCACGGAATGCAAGCACCTGTGCAAAGAGGCTTTTCACACTTAGTGTGGGAGCATGCGCTGTATCCCGAAATGAAGACTTAGCGTCAGGAATGGCACAGTCAGGCTGAGCATACTCACTAGGCGAAACACTGTAATTAGGCTGCAGCTGGGGTAAATCGGCACACGCATGCGCACTAGCTGCCTCTCCACACTTAGACGTGGAGGAGAAATTGCTCTTGGAGATGCTGTCTATGAACAGAAGGAAAAGCTAAAGGAAGCCTGACTTTCTATCCCTCCGAATTATCAAATGCAGCAATGAATTCCCTGAGTTTGCTATAACATTAGCGTAGCAAAATGTGCATGAGGGTGTCATGTAGAGGTGCTATAAATAGCTTGGCACCAGTGGGGCACTAATGGAATACAACAGCCAGTTCTATGATGCCACTAAATGGCAGTATTTTTTGCTATCATTATAGCTTATTAAAAACAGAGCAGGAGGGTGTCATGCAGAGGTGCTAGAAATAGCTTGGCACCAGTGGGGCACTAATGGAATACAACAGCCAGTTCTATGATGCCACTAAATGGCAGTATTTTTTGCTATCATTATAGCTTATTAAAAACAGAGCAGGAGGGTGTCATGCAGAGGTGCTAGAAATAGCTTGGCACCAGTGGGGCACTAATGGAATACAACAGCCAGTTCTATGATGCCACTAAATGGCAGTATTTTTTGCTATCATTATAGCTTATTAAAAACAGAGCAGGAGGGTGTCATGCAGAGGTGCTAGAAAAAGCTTGGCACCAGTGGGGCACTAATGGAATACAACAGCCAGTTCTATGATGCCACTAAATGGCAGTATTTTTTGCTATCATTATAGCTTATTAAAAACAGAGCAGGAGAGTGTCATGCAGAGGTGCTAGAAATAGCTTGGCACCAGTGGGGCACTAATGGAATACAACAGCCAGTTCTATGATGCCACTAAATGGCAGTATTTTTTGCTATCATTATAGCTTATTAAAAACAGAGCAGGAGGGTGTTATGCAGAGGTGCTGCACATAGATTTGCACCAGTGGGGCACTAATGGAATACAACAGCCAGTTCTATGATGCCACTAAATGGCACTGAGTGTTTGCTAGTATAATGGCTTAGTTAAAAAAAGTTGGAGTGTGCAATGCAGGCAGACATGCTGCAAATATCTTTCCACTAGTTTGACTACACAAAAGTACAATAGCCACGTTTAGGATGCCACTAGGTACACTGACTGTTTGCTAGTATAATGGCTTAGTTAAAAAGAGTTGGAGTGTGCAATGCAGGCAGAGGTGCTGCAAATATCTTTGCACTAGTTTGACTACACAAAAGTACAATAGCCACGTTTAGGATGCCACTAGGTACACTGACTGTTTGCTAGTATAATGGCTTAGTTAAAAAGAGTTGGAGTGTGCAATGCAGGCAGACATGCTGCAAATATCTTTCCACTAGTTTGACTACACAAAAGTACAATAGCCACGTTTAGGATGCCACTAGGTACACTGAGTGTTTGCTAGTATAATGGCTTAGTTAAAAAGAGTTGGAGTGTGCAATGCAGGCAGACATGCTGCAAATATCTTTCCACTAGTTTGACTACACAAAAGTACAATAGCCACGTTTAGGATGCCACTAGGTACACTGACTGTTTGCTAGTATAATGGCTTAGTTAAAAAGAGTTGGAGTGTGCAATGCAGGCAGACATGCTGCAAATATCTTTGCACTAGTTTGACTACACAAAAGTACAATAGCCATGTTTAGGATGCCACTAGGTACACTGACTGTTTGCTAGTATAATGGCTTAGTTAAAAAGAGTTGGAGTGTGCAATGCAGGCAGAGGTGCTGCAAATATCTTTGCACTAGTTTGACTACACAAAAGTACAATAGCCACGTTTAGGATGCCACTAGGTACACTGACTGTTTGCTAGTATAATGGCTTAGTTAAAAAGAGTTGGAGTGTGCAATGCAGGCAGACATGCTGCAAATATCTTTCCACTAGTTTGACTACACAAAAGTACAATAGCCACGTTTAGGATGCCACTAGGTACACTGAGTGTTTGCTAGTATAATGGCTTAGTTAAAAAGAGTTGGAGTGTGCAATGCAGGCAGACATGCTGCAAATATCTTTCCACTAGTTTGACTACACAAAAGTACAATAGCCACGTTTAGGATGCCACTAGGTACACTGACTGTTTGCTAGTATAATGGCTTAGTTAAAAAGAGTTGGAGTGTGCAATGCAGGCAGACATGCTGCAAATATCTTTGCACTAGTTTGACTACACAAAAGTACAATAGCCACGTTTAGGATGCCACTAGGTACACTGACTGTTTGCTAGTATAATGGATTAGTTAAAAAGAGTTGGAGTGTGCAATGCATGCAGAGGTGCTGCAAATATCTTTCCACTAGTTTGACTACACAAAAGTACAATAGCCACGTTTAGGATGCCACTAGGTACACTGACTGTTTGCTAGTATAATGGCTTAGTTAAAAAAAGTTTGAGTGTGCAATGCAGGCAGAGGTGCTGCAAATATCTTTGCAATAGTGTGACTAGACAAAAGTACAATAGCCACGTTTAGGATGCCACTAGGTACACTGACTGTTTGCTAGTATAATGGCTTAGTTAAAAAGAGTTGGAGTGTGCAATGCAGGCAGACATGCTGCAAATATCTTTCCACTAGTTTGACTACACAAAAGTACAATAGCCACGTTTAGGATGCCACTAGGTACACTGACTGTTTGCTAGTATAATGGCTTAGTTAAAAAGAGTTGGAGTGTGCAATGCAGGCAGACATGCTGCACATATCTTTGCACTAGTTTGACTACACAAAAGTACAATAGCCACGTTTAGGATGCCACTAGGTACACTGAGTGTTTGCTAGTATAATGGCTTAGTTAAAAAGAGTTGGAGTGTGCAATGCAGGCAGACATGCTGCAAATATCTTTCCACTAGTTTGACTACACAAAAGTACAATAGCCACGTTTAGGATGCCACTAGGTACACTGACTGTTTGCTAGTATAATGGCTTAGTTAAAAAGAGTTGGAGTGTGCAATGCAGGCAGACATGCTGCAAATATCTTTGCACTAGTTTGACTACACAAAAGTACAATAGCCACGTTTAGGATGCCACTAGGTACACTGACTGTTTGCTAGTATAATGGATTAGTTAAAAAGAGTTGGAGTGTGCAATGCATGCAGAGGTGCTGCAAATATATTTCCACTAGTTTGACTACACAAAAGTACAATAGCCACGTTTAGGATGCCACTAGGTACACTGACTGTTTGCTAGTATAATGGCTTAGTTAAAAAAAGTTTGAGTGTGCAATGCAGGCAGAGGTGCTGCAAATATCTTTGCAATAGTGTGACTAGACAAAAGTACAATAGCCACGTTTAGGATGCCACTAGGTACACTGACTGTTTGCTAGTATAATGGCTTAGTTAAAAAGAGTTGGAGTGTGCAATGCAGGCAGACATGCTGCAAATATCTTTCCACTAGTTTGACTACACAAAAGTACAATAGCCACGTTTAGGATGCCACTAGGTACACTGACTGTTTGCTAGTATAATGGCTTAGTTAAAAAGAGTTGGAGTGTGCAATGCAGGCAGACATGCTGCAAATATCTTTGCACTAGTTTGACTACACAAAAGTACAATAGCCACGTTTAGGATGCCACTAGGTACACTGACTGTTTGCTAGTATAATGGCTTAGTTAAAAAGAGTTGGAGTGTGCAATGCATGCAGAGGTGCTGCAAATATCTTTCCACTAGTTTGACTACACAAAAGTACAATAGCCACGTTTAGGATGCCACTAGGTACACTGACTGTTTGCTAGTATAATGGCTTAGTTAAAAAAAGTTTGAGTGTGCAATGCAGGCAGAGGTGCTGCAAATATCTTTGCAATAGTGTGACTAGACAAAAGTACAATAGCCACGTTTAGGATGCCACTAGGTACACTGAGTGTTTGCTAGTATAATGGCTTAGTTAAAAAGAGTTGGAGTGTGCAATGCAGGCAGACATGCTGCAAATATCTTTCCACTAGTTTGACTACACAAAAGTACAATAGCCACGTTTAGGATGCCACTAGGTACACTGACTGTTTGCTAGTATAATGGCTTAGTTAAAAAGAGTTGGAGTGTGCAATGCAGGCAGACATGCTGCAAATATCTTTCCACTAGTTTGACTACACAAAAGTACAATAGCCACGTTTAGGATGCCACTAGGTACACTGACTGTTTGCTAGTATAATGGCTTAGTTAAAAAGAGTTGGAGTGTGCAATGCAGGCAGACGTGCTGCAAATATCTTTCCACTAGTTTGACTACACAAAAGTACAATAGCCACGTTTAGGATGCCACTAGGTACACTGAGTGTTTGCTAGTATAATGGCTTAGTTATAATGAGTTTGAGTGTGCAATGCAGGCAGACATACTGCAAATATCTTTGCACTAGTTTGACTACACAAAAGTACAATAGCCACGTTTAGGATGCCACTAGGTACACTGAGTGTTTGCTAGTATAATGGCTTAGTTAAAAAGAATTTGAGCGTGCAATGCAGGCAGAGGTGCTGCAAATATCTTTGCAATACTGTGACTAGACAAAAGTACAATAGCCACGTTTAGGATGCCACTAGGTACACTGAGTGTTTGCTAGTATAATGGCTTAGTTAAAAAGAATTTGAGTGTGCAATGCAGGCAGAGGTGCTGCAAATATCTTTGAAATAGTGTGACTAGACAAAAGTACAATAGCCACGTTTAGGATGCCACTAGGTACACTGACTGTTTGCTAGCATAATGGCTTAGTTAAAAAGAGTTGGAGTGTGCAGAGGACAGGAGGGTACAGTGCCAGGATTGTGGGGCTCTGGGTAGAGGAATGGAAGCCTGCCTTTCTATTCCCTCCTAATGTTGAAATGCAGCGACGAAATCCCTGACCTTGGCTACACAGACGCTGTCGCTGTTTTCAGGACCTGTCACCTATGGCTCTGACCCTACCGGTTTGAGCCCTTAAAAGGACTGATAGAAAGTGCTCTCCCTAAGCTGTCCAGCGCTGTGTATGGAGCGCATACAGCTGTATCAGCGATAGGACTCAGGACGTAGCTGCGACAGTGATGTCTGACACCAAAGACGCAGAAGAGATAATGACGTCCTGGAGGAAAATGTCCGGTTTTATAATGCAGGGACATGTGACATGGACATCCTATCACACATGCCGTTGCTTCTCTGGCTAAAAGTCCACTTAGCTGTGTGTGTGTCTGGGATTGGCTGACATGCTGGCCTGCCCCACAAGACGCGCGCGCTTAGGGAAGGAAGACAAGGAAAAAAAAAAAAAAATGGCGATCGCCATTATACAAACAGCAGTGATCTGAAGGCGCTGTTCCCGCACACTATACACTGAAATGTCATAATAGTGTGAGTCACAGAGTGACTTACACTATTACAGCGGAAAGCCAGCTAGGAATTAGCTGTTTTTTTGCTGCTAGAACCGTTCTCGAACGTTTCTAGAACTATCAAGCTTTTGCAAAAAGCTCGAGTTCTAGTTCAATCTAGAACAGGCCCCAAAATCACTCGAGCTTAGAACTGGAGACCCTTGAACCGCGAACCGCGCTCAACTCTAGTCTTCAGCGCTGCTGGCGGTGTATTTATGGATAAGTGCTGTCCCCTAAAAGTGTAGACTGTCTAACTTTTATAAACATGAACAAGTCATGGATGTTCAATGACTTTGCCAACCCAATCCCAGACTTTGCAGACTAGGCGATGATCTGGGAGCAAGTTTCCACTTTTCCTGTCTGTTCTTAATTTTTGGAAATGTGGAGACTCCAAGTAGGGTTTTCAGATTGTCTTTTGTCTGTAGTGGCAAGGTTGTGGGAGCAAGAGGTCTTCATCTGTCTGGCATCTTGTTGTTTCTGGTGAAAGTAGAAATGTTGGTTCAGGCCTTGCTACAGGGCCGGTACCACGCATCCATGTTGTGGCATTCTACAATTTGTAGTCTGTGCCAATTTTTGCCCCTTTTCCTGTTGTCTGACTTTAATTTTTGTAAATGTGGAGACTCCAAGTAGGTTCCAAAATTGTACTGGCAGGGTTGTGGGAGCAAGAGGCCTAATCCTATCACTCATGCACTTTTTAAATTGAAAATGCCAGGCCACATACTGTGTGTTGCATGGAGCATACCTCACTGCTGTGCAAAGACACTATGGGGAAATGGAGGGGGGGAAATTACGCTACTGTCCTGCTGTCTGCCTGAAATGTTTTTAAATGTCAAGACTCCAAGATGGGTCTCCAAGTTGTGTCTTGTCTGTAGTTGTAAGGGTGTGGGAGTAAGATGACTAATCCTGTCACTCATGCACATCTTAATTTTTAAAATTTAAATGCCAGGCCACATCCTGTGTGAAAGTCAACACATTTAGGCAGTGCTGAAATTAATATGCATTGAAGAATGCAGTCACACAGCTCCAGAATTGTGGATCGCTATTCAGGACAAGTTGGATCAATGGCTGTCTCCACTGAACCTGGAGTCAGGGAAGGTTGTGTGTGGTAATTGTGCAAACCTGGTGGCAGCACTACGCCTGGGTGAAATCACACATATGCCATGCATAGCTCACATCCTCAAACTGATTGTATAGAAATTTATATGTCACCATTCCAACCTGATGCGCTGCTGCAGAAGGCACAGTCACTGAATATTCACTTTTATAAATGGTAATGCCAAGCCACATCCTGTGTGTTGCATGGGCCATACCTCACTGTTGTGCAAGGACACTATGAGGAAATGGGGAGGGGGGAAATTAATGCCACTGTCCTGCTATCTGCCTGAAATGTTTTTAAATCTGAAAACTGCAAGATGGGTCTCCAAGGTGTGTCTTGTCTGTATTGACAGGAGTATGGGAGCAAGATGCCTAATTCTGTCACTCATGCACCTCTTGATTTTTA
The DNA here is from genome assembly GCF_048569485.1 of Anomaloglossus baeobatrachus. NCBI lineage: Eukaryota > Metazoa > Chordata > Amphibia > Anura > Aromobatidae > Anomaloglossus > Anomaloglossus baeobatrachus. The sequence goes on from NC_134353.1 coordinate 367,983,044, forward strand.
AAATTGAAACGCCAGGCCACATCCTGTGTGATGCATAAACCATACCTCCCTGCTGTGTGCAAAGACACTATGGGGAAATGGGAAGGAGGGGTGGCAATTGATGCCCCTGTCCTGCTGTCTGCCTGAAATTTTCCTAAGTCTCAAGACTCCAAGATGGGTCTCCAAGTTGTATCTTGTCTGTATTCTCTCATCCCTGGGCATCACAGACTTGGCGCTATCTTGAATCTCCTCATACTTAACCAACCGAACTTTCAGCGTCTCCCACTCTCACACCACTTCCTCATCTCACCCCCTATCTGTCGGGGTCCCCCAAGGTTCAGTTCTTGGACCCCTGATGTTCTCCATTTACACCTTCGGCCTGGGATAGCTCATAGAGTCCCATGGCTATGAGTATCATCTCTATGCTGATGATACGCAGATCTACCTCTCTGGACCTGACATCACCTCCCTACTAAAAAGAATCCCACAATGTCTGTCTGCTATTTCATCCTTTTTCTCTGCTCGATTCCTAAAACGGAACATGGACAAAACAGAATTCATTGTCTTTCCTCCTCCTCACTCAACCTCCCCACCTGACATATCCATCAATGTCAATGGCTGCTCACTTTCCCTAGTGCCACGTGCTCACTGCCTGGAAGTAATCCTAGACTCTGATCTCTCTTTCAAGCCACACATCCAAGTCCTCTTCACCTCCTGCCACCTCCAACTCAAAAATATTTCTCAGATCCGTACATTTCTTTCCCAAAAAGCTGCAAAAGCCCTAGTACATGCCCTTATTATCTCCCGCCTGGATTATTGCAACCTCCTGCTCTGTGGCCTCCCTTCTAACAGTCTCGCACCCCTACAATCTATTCTAAACTATACTGCCTGGCTAATCCACCTGTCCCCCCGCTACTCCCCGACCTCTCCTCTCTGCCAATCCCTTCACTGGCTTCCCATTGCCCAACGACTCCAGTTCAAAACACTAACCATGACATACAAAGCCATCCACAACCTGTCTCCTCCCTACATCTGTGACCTAGTCTCCCGGTACTTACCTGCACGTAACCTTCAATCCTCACAAGATCTCCTTCTCTACTCCCCTCACATCTCCTCTTCCCACCATCACATCCAAGATTTCTCCCGTGCCTCCCCCATATTCTGGAATGCTCTGCCACAACACATCAGACTCTCGCCTACCTTGACAAGCTTCAAAAGGAACCTGAGACCCACCTCTTCCGACAAGCCTACAACCTGCCATAACCCTCAGTCTGACATAGTGCCGCACAACCAGTTCTACCCTAACCTACTGTATCCTCACCTATCCCTTGTAGACTGTGAGCCCTCGCGGGCAGGGACCTCTATCCTCCTGTACCAGTCTGTGAATTGTATTATTTATGATTATTGTACTTGTCCCTATTATGTATACCCCTTTCACATGTAAAGCGCCATGGAATTGATGGCGCTATAATAATAAATAATAATAATAATAATAATATTAGCAGAGGTGTAGGAGAAAAAGGCCCAATCCTGTCACTTTTCCCCTTTTTGATTTTTATAATTGAAATACCAGGTCACATACTTTCTGTTGCATGGACCATACCTCACTGGTGTGCAAAGATACTATTAGGAAATAGGGGTGGGGGTGGGGGCAATTGATTCTGTGAGGCCTTGGACCCCCAGGGGTCACAGGTAACAACACCACCAACACCACACACACCCCCCCACCCCTAGTGAGGACACAACAGTTACCTGAAAGGGAGACCTGATGCCTCCCTCAGGGCAAGTAGGGCAGACCAGGTGGGTGGAGTAAGGCGGAAAGACACGCCCACCGAGGAGACTACTGTCCTGAGGCAGGAAATACAAACAGATTGAGTTGTAGAGTGACAGTGACAGGAGGTGTAGAGGAGTAGAGCTGTCAGGGACCCGGGTAGGAGCCTGGGACCCTTGAAATGTCAGGCAGGCAGACGGTGGTGGCCGCCTGCAGGAGTACCGGTGTTTGACCGGCGGAACCGTAGGGACCGGGCAGGGTTGGAGCCCGCCGGACCTGAACCGGGGAGTCAACCGTTTACCGGAGCACCAGAAACCGGGTACTCAGACCCCGTCCTAGCTTGGAAACCACTGAGTGTAGGCAAATTGACTAATTGCAGTCTGGACCTCACGGGTTCATTCTCATCCCAAGACCCGAAAGAAGGCAAAAGCCCACCGAGACCGGGTGAGCGCCACCGCCAAAGGCCAACCACCCGACGGGCCAGCACCTGTGGGCAACAGAGGGCTCCTCCGGCAGCTGAACGCCGGGGAGCACGCTACCACTGCCCAGGCAGGGGAGCCGAACACCAAGACCAGAGGTGCAGAGAAGAGGGACCATCACCAACCTCACCAGGGACATCAGCAGCCGGCCACGGGTACCGACCATCTTCGAACTTTGGTTTACCAGTGACTCTGAGTGTGATTAATCGTGAGTACACCGGTGCCATCTGGGCACCACATCGCCATCGCTGTCCCCATCGGGCCCCGGGACGCACCGCCTTTACCCACGGAGGGGTTAACGCCAAGGCTACACCACCAACACTGATCCCAGGAATACCCGCCACTCCTGCCGCAGCGGTGGTGCATCCTGTCACCACAAACCGTGGGTGGCGTCACAGCTCACCTGACACCCACCGTACACCACCACCCCCACTGCTTCCCCTTAACGGAGTGACGTGGCCCATGGTCTGGATGCGCTCGAGCCACCGACCACCCGAGCCCGGACCTCGAGCGGCTCGGCCCGAGCAGCGGAGTGTCGGAGCCCTCTCAGGGTGGTATAATTCCATTGGCCTGCTGTTTGCCTGAAATGTTTTTAAATATCAAAACTCCAAGATGTTTCTCTAATTTGTTTCTTACCTGTACTACAGGGGTGTGTGAGCACCAGCCCTCCACCTGCCTCTCATCCCCCTCAATATTTCTTATGTCAATAGTCTAGGAAGCTAATGTCTATGCCAAAACAGTGGGGCTGCACTGCAAAATGTATTTTATGCTGTTTTGGCCTTTTGACCCCCCCAGGACCGCCACTAGGAATTTCAGGGCCCCATACTGGCAACATTTTTGTGCCCCCTTGGGACTCCACCCAGGCTCCACCCCAGCTTTGTCTCCACCCCTCAAATTTCCTACAGTGTTACTGCCACTCTTGCAAAAGCATGCATGTATGATATACATATATATATACATATATACACAGACAGACAGTATACACACAGACAGACAAATAGTATACACAGACTGTATACACAGACTGTATACACAGACAGACAGACTGTATACACAAACAGACTGTATACACAGACAGACTGTATACACAGACTGTATACACAGAGACAGATTGTATACACAGCCAGGCTGTATACACAGACAGACTGTATACACAGACTGTATACACAGAGACAGACAGACTGTATACAGACAGACTGTATACAGACAGACAGACTGTATACACAGACATACACACACAGACATACAGACTGTATACACGCACAGACATACAGACTGTATATGTCGCGGGTGGGGAGGAGGGTGTCAGCACACTACGCTCGCCCCCTTCTGCTCGGGTCCGGCGGCCGCTGCTCAGTGGTGGCTCGAGCCGTAGGCCGGATCCCGGGGGTTTCTCGAGCGGCACTCCTCGCCCGTGAGTGAAAGGGGGTTGTTGGGTGTGGGGATGATTATTGTCCGTGACGCCACCCACGGTTGTGGTGATTGCACCACCGCTGCTCAATACGGGGATCCCGGGGATGGTGATGCGGAGCAGCCAGGTGTTGTGTTGCCCCTCCGTGGGCAGGGGTTGGTTATCCCGGGGCCCGGTGAAGGTTTGTGAGGTGCGGGGCCTGATGGGCGCAGGGGCGCGGGGGCAGCGCTGTGCCTTGCGGCACTGTGGTACTCACTCAGCCTGAGACGTGGACACAGTTTGTACGGTAAACCAAACGGCTGGTAGGACGGTCCCATAGACGGCTGCACCTGCACTCCCGGTAGGTGACGGTGATGTCTCTCTTCCTTGCACCTATGGTTGACTTGTGGTAGCGGTGGATTCCCTCCGGTTACCCGCTCCCCGACTACAATCTGGGCCGGAGGAGCTCTACACTTTACACAGGCGCTGGCCCTGGGGAAACTGGTGCCTTGGCGGTGGCGGTGTCTCCCCTGTAATGGTTGAGCTGTTGCCTTCAATCGGGACTTTGTTGTTGGGGGATCTGCGTCCCCGTCACTGACGGATTCGGCAAATTTGGCGACTCCTAGCCTTGCCGGGGTCCGAGAGGCCCCTGCCCTGGTGCTGACTGTCCTTCGGAACACTGCTCCAGACCACCGGGCACACAGCCAACGGGGGCCTTCCAGGAACTTCCAAACGGTCCACCTCCAGACAGTCACCGCCGTCGCTGACCTTGCTGATCTGGCCCTACACAAAGCTGGACCCTTCAGGCTTTCTTTCCTTCACTTTCACTTAGCTGTTTACTTTTCCCCTGTCTAGACTACTCCTCTCCTCCTTCCACTTCCTCCTCCCTGACTAGACTGCCTGGTTTCTCCCGCCTCCAGAGCTGTGATCTCCTTGGTGGGCGGAGCCAACCGCCTGGCCCACCCCCTGGTGTGAATCATCAGCCTCTGGAGGAAGGCAACAAGGATTTGTAGTTTAGCTGTGATGTGCCTACCTGGAGTGTGGGGTGTGGTGGTGTTGTGACCTGTGACCCCTGGCTTGCCCAGGGCGTCACATTCCCCCTTAGCAAAATGGAGACCGTCTGCGGGCTGCCGTCCTACACCGGTTTTATTTTTCTGAAAAAGATAACATTTGAATTTAACATATATACATTTTTAATTATTCTTCCCAAGACGGGAGGCACATTTCTTTTAACGTTACAAACGGTTTACGGTTACGGTTTCCGCTCTCTCCCACCCAAGCAACCTGGCCCTGATGCTGCCCCTAAAGCCCAGGCAGCACCCCTTGACCCACAGTCCAGCACAAGTTACCCGAGCGGGATCTGTCCTTCCCTCCAGAGGGTAGCCACCGGTCCCTTTGGTGGCTGGGCCCTAGCCTGCTCTGATCAGGGCCCTCCCTCCAACCTGCCTCTCCGGAGGCGGCATTGCGGAAACGGTAACGGTAACCAACATATTTACAAGCCACTTAACGTTTGTGGTGCCCTGCAAGTTCACGGGCTTGTCCATAAGGAGTCCCTTATGCAACTTTTAAACGGTCCCCACGGGGACAACGGTGCCGGCTCCGGCCGGTTCAATCACAAGCAAATCAGGTAAAACTTCGGTAATTATCATTTTCTTATCATTTGCAGAACTTTCAACTTTTCAAACTTTCAACAACAAACAAACACTCTGCGGTGGTCCCAACGGGGACGGTGCAACGGGCATCCGCTGCCCTACTCCGGTCCTTCTGCTGCTTCATCCGAGGGAGGGGGTGCAGAGCTCACCCTGCTCTCGTTGCTGCCCCTGAGCTTCACATCCAGGGCAAACCACCCCCTCTCTCCGCAGTGTCGGGTATACCGCACCATGTCCCCCGGCATGAGGTTACGGCCAGGATGCTCCTCGGGCAGGTGGGCATTCACATCCCGCTGGGCTACAAACACTTCGGCCTCCAGGCCCGGTTCATATATAAACCCGTAGCCCCGGCGGACATCAAACCGCCTCACCTGCCCTTCATACAACGGGCCCCGGACACGGAAGGTCGCCTGCCGAAGATTTTCCTTCTCCCGAATGGCTCGGGCCACCAGCTCGGCTTTCCTTCTCTCCCTCTCCGCGATCTCCAGGCCCAGCTTTGTCGGCTCCCTATCCCAATATGGCGCTGCTGCCAGCGCCGGCGCACGGGTCGGACCCCGCGGGACATCCAGAACGTTACCCACTGTCAGGAAGGTGGGCGACGTATCCCGCGGTGTCATGGCCTTGGGCGCTGCCTTGCAGCAACAACCCGGCGCCACCTCAGCCGAGTTGTGGGGGATGGGCATAGGGGCTTTCCGCTGCTGGGCCTTCAGCTCAGAGCGGGCCATCAGCTCCGGCTCGGGAAACTGCTCGGGGACTGTCTCTGGCACAATCTTCGGGGCCTTCCATGACAACACCTCTGGTTTGCTACGGGCTCCGGCTACAGGTCGGTCCGCTGGGGCGGACGGGCTGGGTATCGCTACCGGTTGCGGTGGTAGCGGGCCTTGTGGCGGGGTCATGGCCCCCGAGACGGGTGGCGAGGGAGGCAATGGGGGGAGAGGGCTTGGACCGGGTCCCTCAGCCGCAGCGACCGGTCCCTCCGGGACATAGGGGCGTGGGTCACTCACCCTCCCTTCCTCCGCTTCCTCCTCGCGTCTCCGCACGGTGGCTATAACGTCCGCCATGTCGGTCTCCCACTCCTCCAAGAGTAGCTGCATTTTGACCTGCAGCCTTAGATGGAGCTGCGCAGTCCGGATTTCCACCCACGCTGCGGTTCCCGGTGCGGGGGCCACGGTGTTTCGGGACGGCATCCACATGGTGTCTTTCTCTCTTTCTTCCAGGAACGGTATGTTCGCAGGGTCCTGGCGTCCCTGCTTTTATAGCTGCAGCTACATGCGTCCAGCCGCCATCGCGTCCCCCTTAGCTCTTTCCGGCCCCTCCTCTCTCGGGGTGGGGTTTTGGCCTTCGAGCCTCTACTGCTCGAGAAGACGCTCGAGCGGGAACTTTTCGCGCCAAAGATGGCGGCTTCTGAAATTTTTCTGCCGGACACCTCCGGCGGTAACAAGGCGCACCTCTACCAGACGGCAGAGCGGTAGGATCCTGTTCGTGACGCCAAGTTGTCGCGGGCGGGGAGGAGGGTGTCAGCACACTACGCTCGCCCCCTTCTGCTCGGGTCCGGCGGCCGCTGCTCAGTGGTGGCTCGAGCCGTAGGCCGGATCCCGGGGGTTTCTCGAGCGGCACTCCTCGCCCGTGAGTGAAAGGGGGTTGTTGGGTGTGGGGATGATTATTGTCCGTGACGCCACCCACGGTTGTGGTGATTGCACCACCGCTGCTCAATACGGGGATCCCGGGGATGGTGATGCGGAGCAGCCAGGTGTTGTGTTGCCCCTCCGTGGGCAGGGGTTGGTGATCCCGGGGCCCGGTGAAGGTTTGTGAGGTGTGGGGCCTGATGGGCGCAGGGGCGCGGGGGCAGCGCTGTGCCTTGCGGCACTGTGGTACTCACTCAGCCTGAGACGTGGACACAGTTTGTACGGTAAACCAAACGGCTGGTAGGACGGTCCCACAGACAGCTGCACATGCACTCCCGGTAGGTGACGGTGATGTCTCTCTTCCTTGCACCTATGGTTGACTTGTGGTAGCGGTGGATTCCCTCCGGTTACCCGCTCCCCGACTACAATCTGGGCCGGAGGAGCTCTACACTTTGCCCGCAGGCGCTGGCCCTGGGGAAACTGGTGCCTTGGCGGTGGCGGTGTCTCCCCTGTAATGGTTGAGCTGTTGCCTTCAATCGGGACTTTGTTGTTGGGGGATCGGCGTCCCCGTCACTGACGGATTCGGCAAATTTGGCGACTCCTAGCCTTGCCGGGGTCCGAGAGGCCCCTGCCCTGGTGCTGACTGTCCTTCGGAACACTGCTCCAGACCACCGGGCACACAGCCAACGGGGTCCTTCCAGGAACTTCCAAACGGTCCCCCTCCAGACAGTCACCGCCGTCGCTGACCTTGCTGATCTGGCCCTACACAAAGCTGGACCCTTCAGGCTTTCTTTCCTTCACTTTCACTTAGCTGTTTACTTTTCCCCTGTCTAGACTACTCCTCTCCTCCTTCCACTTCCTCCTCCCTGACTAGACTGCCTGGTTTCTCCCGCCTCCAGAGCTGTGATCTCCTTGGTGGGCGGAGCCAACCGCCTGGCCCATCCCCTGGTGTGAATCATCAGCCTCTGGAGGAAGGCAACAAGGATTTGTAGTTTAGCTGTGATGTGCCTACCTGGAGTGTGGGGTGTGGTGGTGTTGTGACCTGTGACCCCTGGCTTGCCCAGGGCGTCACATATACACGCACAGACAGACTGTATACAGACAGACAGACAGACTGTATACAGACAGACAGACAGACTGTATACAGACAGACAGACTGTATACAGAGACAGACTGTATACAGACAGACTGTATACACACAGACTGTATACAGACATACTATACACAAACAGACAGACTGTATAGACAGACAGACACTGTATACACAGACAGACACTGTATACACAGACAGACTGTGAATTACCAATTTTGAAAACGGATCACATTTTGAAGACTATCCTGGAAAAAGGCTGCAATTTTGTTCCCAGAAGAGGTATCACTATAGGAAATGTATTGTCCCCCAGTGATCATACAAATAAAAATGCCGGTAAATGATCAAATTGGTTATCTACTGAGGGGTCACATAAATGCGGCCAGAGAGCATGTGGGTTGTGTCCATACATGCTTAATACCAAGAAATTCAAAAGTACCACTACCAAACAGGAGTATGCTATTAAAACATGTATTAACTGCTGCAGCGCCTTTAGGCTATGTGCGCACGTTGTGTAATTGCATGCGATCTGCACCACAGCATAACTGCATGCGTCCTGCGTCCCCTGCACAATCTATAGAGAGTGTGCAGGAGACGTGCGCACGTGGCGTATTAGAGTGCAGCGCTTCGGCTGCTGCCAGAAGCATGCGTTCTAAGAAGTGACATGTCACTTCTTTTGTGCGCTCTGCATGAAGTCCCTGCTCTGTCTGTGGGTGGGGCTGGGGGGGGCTACATGCAGAGCGCATGAAATCGGATTTTGTTTCTGCAGCGATGTGAAGCGCACGTGTGCTCTTTAAATCGCTGCAGAAATTTTTGCAGGGCCAGTACGCAACGTGCGCACATAGCCTTATAATAATAATAATAATAATAATTTATTCACTTATATAGCGCTTTTAATTCCATAGCGCTTTACATACATTGGTAATACTGTCCCCATTGGGGCTCACAATCTAGAGTCCCTATCTGTATGTCTTTGGAGTGTGAGAGGAAACCGGAGAACCTGGAGGAAACCCACGCAAACACGGGGAGAACATACAAACTCCTTCCAGATGGTGTCCTTGGTGGGAATTGAACCCAGGACCTCAGTGCTGCAAGACTGCCGTGCTAACCACTGAGCCACCGTGCCGCCCCTGTATACATACAGACAGACTGTATACATACAGACAGATAGACTGTATACAGACAGACTATATACAGACAGACTATATACAGACTGTATACAGACAGACAGACAGACTGTATACAGACAGACTGTATACACAGACAGACAGACTGAATACAGACTGTATACACAGACAGACAGACTGTATACACAGACAGACAGACTGTATACAGACTGTATACACAGACAGACAGACTGTATACACAGACAGACAGACAGACTGTATACAGACAGACAGACTGTATACACAGACAGACAGACTGTATACACAGACAGACTGTATACACAGACAGACAGACTGTATACACAGACAGGCAGACTGTATAAACAGACAGACAGACTGTATACAGACAGACGGACAGACTGTATACAGACAGACTGACAGACTGTATACAGACAGACAGACTATATACAGGCAGACTGTACACAGACATACTATACACAAACAAACAGACTGTATAGACAGACAGACACTGTATACACAGACAGATTGTATACAGACAGACTATACACAGACAGACAGACTGTATACACAGACTGACAGACTGAATAGACAGACGGACAGACTGTATAGACAGACTGTATAGACAGACGGACAGACTGTATAGACAGACTGTATAGACAGACGACCAGACTGTATAGACAGATAGTATACACAGACAGACAGTTTATACATACAGATGGTATACACAGACAGTATAGACAGACAGACACAGTATATAAAGACAGACAGTATATACAGACAGATAGTATACATAGACAGACAGTATACACAGATAGTATACATAGACAAAGAGGTACATATTGCACACTATAAAGGACACACATACTGTACCTTATACATAACACATACAGAGAGCACATAACACATGATTCACATTACACTCACCTGCCTGTGATGCATTTCAGCGCCCTCCCGCACATTTAGCTGAGGCAAGGAAGGGGCTGGGGTTGGCAGGCCCCCCCAGTCTGAGGTCAGCGCCACTCCCACCCCCCGTCTGAAATCAGCGGTCCCCCCTGGCCTAGATCAGCGCCCCCCTCCCGGGCTGAGATAGATCAGCGGCCCCCCAGGCTAAGATCAGCCGACCCCCCTCCTGAGATCAGCGCCCCCCCGGGCTAAGATCAGCGCCCCCCCTACGGGCTGAGGTGAACGGGTGGGGCAGGGCAGGGCGGGGTGGGCCACCCCACCCGGCGATTGTCTTCAGCTCACAGCACTTACCTGACCTGCTGGCTGCCGCGTCCTCGCCACCTCTGCCGCTGTCACTTGCGGCAGTGGAGTGTAATGAGGTCTCAGAGTGATGACCTCACCACACTGCTGCAAGGCCCAGCGATGACGCGCCGGCGCCCTGCTCTGCTCCAATCACCCTGCCTCCACTCCACCACATGGCTAATTTGCATGCTCCGCCCCGTCGCATGCAAATTAGTCATGTAAGGAAGTGAAGCGACACCGCCGGGCCCCTCTGCTGTGACTGGGGCCTGGTGAAGAGGAAGGGCCCATCCTGCCCATCCGTCCTTAATAAAGATAAGTAATTACCCCGGGCCTGTCCGGGCCCTCTCTCTTCACCGGGCCCCCTACACTAGGCAAATTAGTAATGCCCTGATGGTGGCCCTGCCCCCCCCAAAAGTGTTTTCTCTGCCATTGATTCCAGTGTGGTTTGAAAAAGTTCGACGTTCGGTTCAGCGAACATAGCTTTTGTTCGTTAAACCTTGGTGAACCAAACTTTGAAAGGTTCGTTCATCAACTAGTGATGCTCTTGGCACCGGTAGTATTTCTAAGAACACCAACTTGGAGGTTCTGGGCTTCAATTTCTCTCCTTGTTTACTTTTTTAACCCATTACTTGCCAAATTAGAAATTTTCATTTTTTTTTATTAAATGACAGATTTTTAATGAAAAAAAAATAAAAATTAAAAATGAAAATGAAATTTAAGCAAAATTAATGAATGTAATGTTAAATTAAATGAATTAATTAATGATTAATTAATTTAATGAATTTTAAGCAAAAGATGAATCGTCCCAAAAAAAGGACATTGGTAGATAATAGGTTAAGAACCTTCTGTCTCCCTCTAACTTTATCATTTTACCAATGTGTACCAATGAATGTTTACTAAATAATTTTATTGGATTGCTGGAGCTTCATGTTTATCTAAACAAGGAAAAGTATTTGGATTGAACACTTCTGATTCAGATATTATTTATTTTTCTGCAAATGATCAACCTTTTTTAGATAATTTGCTTACAAAATTATGAAAATCTATAGTTGCAAATAAAAATAAACCTAAAGTTATAGCATAAGGACATTTATTTGTATTGATGAAAGACATACAGAACTTGAAAAGTTATTAACAATGAAGGATTCAAAAGAGAATACCGTATATACTTTGGAGACACTTGTAAATATAACTATTGTAAAAAATAAAAAACTGCTATGTCAGTAAAAATAAAAAAGGATAGTATCAGTATTGATGTATTTTAATTTTCTTGTGTGGGTAGGTGTGTCTAGTCAATACAAAACTGCCCTTTACTATGTGAATGGTACCGTGACAAGCCCCTACTACTTGAATAATATAATTAATCTATATATTGTGCCTCTGCATGAACAGCATAGGCCTAATTTCATCTTCATGGATGACAATGCTCCAGCTCATTAAGATCGCATCATTAGGGAATGGCTGCTGGAGACTGGGGCACCTCAAATGGAGTGGCCTGCACTTTCTGCAGACCTGAATCCCCTAGAAAACCTATGGGATCAAATGAGTCGCCGTGTAGAGGCTCGTACCCCAGACAGCAAGACTGCTCTATATATCTACAGTCATATGAAAAAGTTTGGGCACCCCTATTAATGTTAACCTTTTTTCTTTATAACAATTTGGGTTTCATATATCTAATAACTGATGGACTCAGTAATATTTCTGGATTGAAATGAAGTTTATTGTACTAACAGAAAATGTGCAATCCGCATTTAAACAAAATTTGACCGGTGCAAAAGTATGGGCACCTCAACATAAAAGTGACATTAATATTTTGTAGATCCTCCGTTTGCAAAAATAACAGCCTCTAGTCGCTTCCTGTAGCTTTTAATGAGTTCCTGGATCCTGGATGAAGGTATATTTGGCCATTCCTGTTTACAAAACAATTCCAGTTCAGTTAAGTTTGATGGTCGCCGAGCAAGGATAGCACGCTTTAAATCATCCCACAGATTTTCAATGATATTCAGGTCTGGGGACTGGGATGCTCATTCCAGAACATTGTAATTGTTCCTCTGCATGAATGCCTGAGTAGATTTGGAGCTGTGTTTTGGATCATTGTCTTGCTGAAATATCCATCCTCTGCGTAACTTCAACTTTGTCACTGATTCTTGCACATTATTGTCAAGAATCTGCTGATACTGAGTTGAATCCATGCGACCCTCAACTTTAACAAGATTCCCGGTTCTGGCATTGGCCACACAGCCCCAAAGCATGATGGAACCTCCACCAAATTTTACAGTGGGTTGCAAGTGCTTTTCTTGGAATTCCATGTTTTTTTGCCTCCATGCATAACGCCTTTTTGTATAACCAAACATCTCAATCTTTGTTTCATCAGTCCACAGGACCTTCTTCCAAAATGTAACTGGCTTGTCCAAATGTGCTTTTGCATACCTCAGGTGACTATGTTTATGGCGTGCTTGCAGAAACGGCTTCTTTCGCATCACTATCCCATACCGCTTCTCCTTGTACAACGTGTGCTGTATTGTTGACCAATGCACATTGACACCATCTGCAGCAAGATGAAGCTGCAGGTCTTTGGAGGAGGTCTGTGGATTGTCCTTGACTGTTCTCACCATTCTACTTCTCTGCCTTTCTGATATTTTTCTTGGTCTGCCACTTCTGGGCTTAAAAAGAACTGTACCTGTGTTCTTCCATTTCCTTACTATGTTCCTCACAGTGGAAACTGACAGTTTAAATCTCTGAGACAACTTTTTGTATCCTTCCCCTGAACAACTATGTTGAATAATCTTTGTTTTCAGATAATTTGAGAGCTGTTTTAACGAGCCCATGATGCCACTCTTCATAGGAGATTCAAATAGGAGAACAACTTGCAAGTGGCCACCTTAAATACCTTTTCTCATGATTGGATACACCTGCCTATGAAGTTGAAAGCTCAATGAGGTTACAAAACCAATTTAGTGCTTTAGTAAGTCAGTAAAAAATAGTTAGGAGTGTTCAAATCAAGAAATTGATAAGGGTGGCCATACTTTTGCACCAGTCTAATTTTGTTTAAATGCGGATTGCACATTTTCTGTTAGTACAATAAACCTCATTTCAATCTAAAAATATTACTGAGTCCATCAGTTATTAGATATATGAAACTGAAATAGCTTTTGCAAAAACCCAATTTGTTATAAAGAAAAAAGGTTAACATTAATAGGGGTGCCCAAACTTTTTCATATGACTGTATATAGTAACACACAATTTCCTAAATGTTAAGGTGATTGTGTAGTCCTATGTGATTATATCCTAACATACTCTAAGTAAACTACCAGTATTTTAAGCTTACTAATTTAGAGAACACTTTCAGATACCTGTAAGTATTGGTGTTAGTCTGGCACCGGGTGCTGTTTTCTTTAATTATCTGAGAAACCCTATTTAACTGGCAGTCTAACTTTCCCATTTGACTGAATAGGATAACTGAAGTGAGCACTAATATATATATATATGAGTGCAAGCCAAAAATACATACTATATATAAGAATAAGGCTGCACATCAAACTTAGATAATGGTATAATGCCTCAAGCATATGGAAAAATATTGGAATATACAATGAAAAATGCTACTTGCTAATTTGAACATGTGAATAATGAATTGCATACCTGCTATGAATATTAGGAAAAAGGAGATATTTAGCAATCGCATTGATCAATGTAACTGAGCCCCAAGGCCTCGTCAAGGCATATCTCTATATTGGGGTCCCTAGCTCTGTGACCCTAACTGTGTGTCATCTCATTGCAATTAAAAACTGCTATGGGTGGAGAGGGGTAACTAAGGACTTTCTTATATAGGAGATGGAAAAAACATGGCCGAAAGGGGCGGAGCTGTGTTCACATTCAGAAAAAAAAAACTACATATAACTGAATAGGATAACTGAAGTGAGCACTAATATATATATATATGAGTGCAAGCCAAAAATACATACTATATATAAGAATAAGGCTGCACATCAAACTTAGATAATGGTATAATGCCTCAAGCATATGGAAAAATATTGGAATATACAATGAAAAATGCTACTTGCTAATTTGAACATGTGAATAATGAATTGCATACCTGCTATGAATATTAGGAAAAAGGAGATATTTAGCAATCGCATTGATCAATGTAACTGAGCCCCAAGGCCTCGTCAAGGCATATCTCTATATTGGGGTCCCTAGCTCTGTGACCCTAACTGTGTGTCATCTCATTGCAATTAAAAACTGCTATGGGTGGAGAAGGGTAACTAAGGACTTTCTTATATAGGAGATGGAAAAAACATGGCCGAAAGGGGCGGAGCTGTGTTCACATTCAGAAAAAAAAACTACATATAACTGAATAGGATAACTGAAGTGAGCACTAATATATATATATATATATATGAGTGCAAGCCAAAAATACATACTATATATAAGAATAAGGCTGCACATCAAACTTAGATAATGGTATAATGCCTCAAGCATATGGAAAAATATTGGAATATACAATGAAAAATGCTACTTGCTAATTTGAACATGTGAATAATGAATTGCATACCTGCTATGAATATTAGGAAAAAGGAGATATTTAGCAATCGCATTGATCAATGTAACTGAGCCCCAAGGCCTCGTCAAGGCATATCTCTATATTGGGGTCCCTAGCTCTGTGACCCTAACTGTGTGTCATCTCATTGCAATTAAAAACTGCTATGGGTGGAGAGGGGTAACTAAGGACTTTCTTATATAGGAGATGGAAAAAACATGGCCGAAAGGGGCGGAGCTGTGTTCACATTCAGAAAAAAAAAAACTACATATAACTGAATAGGATAACTGAAGTGAGCACTAATATATATATATATATGAGTGCAAGCCAAAAATACATACTATATATAAGAATAAGGCTGCACATCAAACTTAGATAATGGTATAATGCCTCAAGCATATGGAAAAATATTGGAATATACAATGAAAAATGCTACTTGCTAATTTGAACATGTGAATAATGAATTGCATACCTGCTATGAATATTAGGAAAAAGGAGATATTTAGCAATCGCATTGATCAATGTAACTGAGCCCCAAGGCCTCGTCAAGGCATATCTCTATATTGGGGTCCCTAGCTCTGTGACCCTAACTGTGTGTCATCTCATTGCAATTAAAAACTGCTATGGGTGGAGAGGGGTAACTAAGGACTTTCTTATATAGGAGATGGAAAAAACATGGCCGAAAGGGGCGGAGCTGTGTTCACATTCAGAAAAAAAAAAACTACATATAACTGAATAGGATAACTGAAGTGAGCACTAATATATATATATATGAGTGCAAGCCAAAAATACATACTATATATAAGAATAAGGCTGCACATCAAACTTAGATAATGGTATAATGCCTCAAGCATATGGAAAAATATTGGAATATACAATGAAAAATGCTACTTGCTAATTTGAACATGTGAATAATGAATTGCATACCTGCTATGAATATTAGGAAAAAGGAGATATTTAGCAATCGCATTGATCAATGTAACTGAGCCCCAAGGCCTCGTCAAGGCATATCTCTATATTGGGGTCCCTAGCTCTGTGACCCTAACTGTGTGTCATCTCATTGCAATTAAAAACTGCTATGGGTGGAGAGGGGTAACTAAGGACTTTCTTATATAGGAGATGGAAAAAACATGGCCGAAAGGGGCGGAGCTGTGTTCACATTCAGAAAAAAAAACTACATATAACTGAATAGGATAACTGAAGTGAGCACTAATATATATATATATGAGTGCAAGCCAAAAATACATACTATATATAAGAATAAGGCTGCACATCAAACTTAGATAATGGTATAATGCCTCAAGCATATGGAAAAATATTGGAATATACAATGAAAAATGCTACTTGCTAATTTGAACATGTGAATAATGAATTGCATACCTGCTATGAATATTAGGAAAAAGGAGATATTTAGCAATCGCATTGATCAATGTAACTGAGCCCCAAGGCCTCGTCAAGGCATATCTCTATATTGGGGTCCCTAGCTCTGTGACCCTAACTGTGTGTCATCTCATTGCAATTAAAAACTGCTATGGGTGGAGAGGGGTAACTAAGGACTTTCTTATATAGGAGATGGAAAAAACATGGCCGAAAGGGGCGGAGCTGTGTTCACATTCAGAAAAAAAACTACAAATTAGCAAGTAGCATTTTTCATTGTATATTCCAATATTTTTCCATATGCTTGAGGCATTATACCATTATCTAAGTTTGATGTGCAGCCTTATTCTTATATATAGTATGTATTTTTGGCTTGCACTCATATATATATATATTAGTGCTCACTTCAGTTATCCTATTCAGTTATATGTAGTTTTTTTTTCTGAATGTGAACACAGCTCCGCCCCTTTCGGCCATGTTTTTTCCATCTCCTATATAAGAAAGTCCTTAGTTACCCCTCTCCACCCATAGCAGTTTTTAATTGCAATGAGATGACACACAGTTAGGGTCACAGAGCTAGGGACCCCAATATAGAGATATGCCTTGACGAGGCCTTGGGGCTCAGTTACATTGATCAATGCGATTGCTAAATATCTCCTTTTTCCTAATATTCATAGCAGGTATGCAATTCATTATTCACATGTTCAAATTAGCAAGTAGCATTTTTCATTGTATATTCCAATATTTTTCCATATGCTTGAGGCATTATACCATTATCTAAGTTTGATGTGCAGCCTTATTCTTATATATAGTATGTATTTTTGGCTTGCACTCATATATATATATATTAGTGCTCACTTCAGTTATCCTATTCAGTTATATGTAGTTTTTTTTTTTCTGAATGTGAACACAGCTCCGCCCCTTTCGGCCATGTTTTTTCCATCTCCTATATAAGAAAGTCCTTAGTTACCCCTCTCCACCCATAGCAGTTTTTAATTGCAATGAGATGACACACAGTTAGGGTCACAGAGCTAGGGACCCCAATATAGAGATATGCCTTGACGAGGCCTTGGGGCTCAGTTACATTGATCAATGCGATTGCTAAATATCTCCTTTTTCCTAATATTCATAGCAGGTATGCAATTCATTATTCACATGTTCAAATTAGCAAGTAGCATTTTTCATTGTATATTCCAATATTTTTCCATATGCTTGAGGCATTATACCATTATCTAAGTTTGATGTGCAGCCTTATTCTTATATATAGTATGTATTTTTGGCTTGCACTCATATATATATATATTAGTGCTCACTTCAGTTATCCTATTCAGTTATGTGTAGTTTTTTTTTTCTGAATGTGAACACAGCTCCGCCCCTTTCGGCCATGTTTTTTCCATCTCCTATATAAGAAAGTCCTTAGTTACCCCTCTCCACCCATAGCAGTTTTTAATTGCAATGAGATGACACACAGTTAGGGTCACAGAGCTAGGGACCCCAATATAGAGATATGCCTTGACGAGGCCTTGGGGCTCAGTTACATTGATCAATGCGATTGCTAAATATCTCCTTTTTCCTAATATTCATAGCAGGTATGCAATTCATTATTCACATGTTCAAATTAGCAAGTAGCATTTTTCATTGTATATTCCAATATTTTTCCATATGCTTGAGGCATTATACCATTATCTAAGTTTGATGTGCAGCCTTATTCTTATATATAGTATGTATTTTTGGCTTGCACTCATATATTTATATATTAGTGCTCACTTCAGTTATCCTATTCAGTTATATGTAGTTTTTTTTTTTTTCTGAATGTGAACACAGCTCCGCCCCTTTCGGCCATGTTTTTTCCATCTCCTATATAAGAAAGTCCTTAGTTACCCCTCTCCACCCATAGCAGTTTTTAATTGCAATGAGATGACACACAGTTAGGGTCACAGAGCTAGGGACCCCAATATAGAGATATGCCTTGACGAGGCCTTGGGGCTCAGTTACATTGATCAATGCGATTGCTAAATATCTCCTTTTTCCTAATATTCATAGCAGGTATGCAATTCATTATTCACATGTTCAAATTAGCAAGTAGCATTTTTCATTGTATATTCCAATATTTTTCCATATGCTTGAGGCATTATACCATTATCTAAGTTTGATGTGCAGCCTTATTCTTATATATAGTATGTATTTTTGGCTTGCACTCATATATATATATATTAGTGCTCACTTCAGTTATCCTATTCAGTTATGTGTAGTTTTTTTTTTCTGAATGTGAACACAGCTCCGCCCCTTTCGGCCATGTTTTTTCCATCTCCTATATAAGAAAGTCCTTAGTTACCCCTCTCCACCCATAGCAGTTTTTAATTGCAATGAGATGACACACAGTTAGGGTCACAGAGCTAGGGACCCCAATATAGAGATATGCCTTGACGAGGCCTTGGGGCTCAGTTACATTGATCAATGCGATTGCTAAATATCTCCTTTTTCCTAATATTCATAGCAGGTATGCAATTCATTATTCACATGTTCAAATTAGCAAGTAGCATTTTTCATTGTATATTCCAATATTTTTCCATATGCTTGAGGCATTATACCATTATCTAAGTTTGATGTGCAGCCTTATTCTTATATATAACTTTCCCATTTGCACTGACTTTGCAAAAATGGTGTGGCATTCCAAATTGACTGAAACCCTCCGGCAGCAGGTTGTGCAGATAAAGGCTAAAGGAGTGACCCTAACAAGCCATAGCAAGAGAATTTGGTCGTTCCAAATCTGTGATTTCGAGAATATTGCATCTTTACAACATCACAAACTCTTTCAAGTCCCCCAAGAAGACAGGTTGCCCTCGAATGACAAATGCAAGAAAGCACAGGATAATGCAGAGAATCTCCATGGGTAATCGTTTCAACACTGCAGCTGGAATTGCTCGCTAGTTCAGCACTGAACAAGGTAAGGATCTGTCTCATCATACAGTATCACTACGTTTAAGAGCATTTGGACTGAAAGCCCACTCTGCAGTGACCAAACCTCTAATTAGCAGAAAGAATCAAAAGTTTAGACTCATCTTTGGTGAGTGGTATGTTGTGTGGACAGAGGAGAAGTGGTTCACAGTTTATTTTAGTGATGAAAGCAAGTTTAATATGTTTGGGTCTGATTGGAAACATTATGTTGGTCGAAAAACTGGGGAAAGACTAAACCCAAAGTGTGTTAAGACATCAGTGAAAGATGGTGGAGGAAGTGTCATTATTTGGGGAATGTTTTCTGGAACAGGAGTTGGACCTCCCCTACAGCAACATGGCAGAGTGAATGCAAGTGTGTATCAGAACCTTCTTCAACAACACGTGTTTCCTTACTTGAGTTCATCACTCAATCAGCCAACAATTTTCATACAGGACAATGCCCCCTGTAACACAGTAAAAAAAAAATAAAGCAGATCCTTAAAAGAAAAATTGAAACAATGAAATGATCAGCCAGAGTCCTGATCTAAACCCAATAGGAAACCTCTGGAATATTTTTGGTGACAAAGTTTTTGCCAAGAAACCCATAAAAGTCAAATAACTGTGGAAAGACTGAAAGAACAGTGGACCAAAATCACACCAGAGCAGTAGGAGAGACTAGTGATGTCCTGTGGCTGCAGATGTGCTGAAGTCATTCAAAGCAAAGGCCTGTACACTTCCTACTGTTTGGTGACAGTTGTTACCTTCAGTCATAATCTTTCTCTATGCTACAGTCATTACTGTTCTCTAATGATGATCATCATGTTTTAGGCAAAAGAAAGGTTTAATGTTAATAAATTTTGGATCTTTGTAAAACACTGTTCTATTGGCATGATGTACCCCTTACAAAAAAACTTCAAATCTTGATCAATGTAGATTACATTATTTCTGAAAAAAGCAAGTGATCATACTTTTTTCTCATATTTTGATCTCCAGTGTACATCACACAGGAGATGATGGTACTGGAGCATATATATTACACAGGATATGATAGGCTGAGGCATATAGCACACCTTTGATGCACAGGAGCACATACATCACAGGAGACACTGGGGACATCTACATCACATGAGAAACTAGCAGCATATACATTAGATGAAGGGCTGGGACACATACATCACAGGAGGAGCTGGTCCAATATAAATGGCAGGAGGGGCTGTTGCACATACATCAAAGGAGGGGGTTGAGCACTTACATTGCAGGATGGGCTGGGGCACATATATGGCAGGAGATTCTGGGTAACATACATCACAGGAAACTTTGGCATACATATATCACAGGAGACTTGGGAACATGTATAGCAGGAGATGCTGGAGCATACACATTTCAGGGGACATTGGGGTATATATGGGACATATACATCACAGGAGGGGCTGGAGCACATACATAACATGAAACGCTAGGGCTGACTCTTTTACATCATATAGATGTTCGCAGTGGAGCATATACGGTACATCACATAGGATACACGGGGCAGATACATCGCATGAGACACTGGGGCATATACATTTCAGGGGATGCTGGGACATATATATCGCAGGAGGTGCTGGGGCACATACATCTCAAGAGGAACTGCGACACATACATGGCAGGAGGGGTAAGGTACATACATTGCAGGAGATGCTGGGTTACATACATCATAAGAGATGCTGGGAGGATATGTATCCCAGAAAATTATCAATCTTTAGTTAAAAAAAGAAGATTAAACGGAATCTTGTAAGCAGGATTTCACACTCCGAACTACAGTGGAACCTTGCTTAACGAGAACAATCCGTTCTGGGACTGTGCTTGTTAATCAAGTTACTCGTTCAGCAGAGCAAGATTTCCCATAGGAATCATTGCAATGCTGACAATTCGTTCCACAATGTGTTAAATGTCCCATCCTGGTCCCCTATTCTATCATTCCACACATGCACAAACGCACACAAACATGTACAAACACACACAAACTCACAAAAACACACACAAACACACAAGCACGCATGCACACGCACATATTATATGCTCATCTTACCTTCCGTTCCATCGCCGGTCTCCTGGGACTTGCTGTTCTCCGGTGCGGGCCGTGTATCAGGTAACCATAACGACAAGGGCGGAACTTCCTCCCAGAGCGCTGACGTCAAAGGCAGAGCCGCTTGCCTCTGATTGGCCAGCGCGCTGCCTTTAACAAGCGGTGACAGGAACCAGGAAGTTCCTGCTTCGTTGCTATGGATGCCGATGCCTGGAGTGGAGCGGAGCGGAGCAGAGCGGCGCGGCGCACTACAGGACCCAGGAGGCCAGCGATGAAGTGGAAGGTACACATATTATATGCTCACCTTACCTTCCGTTCCACCGCCGGCCTCATGGTACTTGTAGTTCGCCGCGATGTACCCGGGAACTACAAGAACCATGAGGCCGGCGTTGGAACGGAAGGTAAGGTGAGCATAATACTGTATGTGTGTGCGTGCGTGCGTGTGTGTGTTTGTGCGTACATGTGTGTGTTTGTGTGATCTGCAAGTGCGGGTTAGAGCACAGTGGATTTACGGAACCGGAAGTGTGTGAGGTGAGGATTTCGCTCGTACAGCAAAGCTTTCTCATAAAGCGGGTTACAAATTTACAGAAAGCTTTGGTTGTTAAGCGAAATTCTCGTTAAGTTGGTTACTCGTTAAGCGAGGTTTCACTGTATTTATATACGCATACAGGTCTTTTGAAGACAAGTCCTTTACATGTCCAGTCCATTCCCTGGTACTGAGAAATTAGACTATTAAATGATTTGCAAATGAAGCTAAAGTGCTTTGTAGATCTTAAGCCTCTGGCTCTATTCCCCACCTAGCGTTGCCTCCTCCTTGACTGACAGCTCCTGCTGACAGATTCTCTTTAAGTATTTTTTCTTATTTTACATTTTTCATAATGGATTGTTTTAAAATAGAAGAGTAAAAAAAAAAAATGCAAAAGAAGTGATATAAATAAAGGACCAAACATTTATTTTCTTGTTCAGAAAAATAATCTGGAGAGCAATAATACATAAATATTCAGTTATTTTCCCAACTGATTCATTTTTGCTGTTCTGCGTCATTCTAAATTAGTCCATTATTCACACTATAACTGTGGCACATTATAAAGAAACAGCATTTTTAACATCAAAAACTTTAATTTTAATAACGTGACAAAACGGAAAAGCCTTTATAGCTCTTTTTATATGTCTAATGTTATGTGCAGTAAGTCATTCATTGAGGTCTTATGACTTGCAAATAAAGGATGATGAGTAAAACAATCTGTAAGATTACAATCTCGCCTTTTCATCATCAACCCAACATCTGGGAACTTCTTGGCTTTGGTCTATGGAAATAATGAGTGTCAGATCTATTATGTATAGGAAATCTCTTGTTAGTCATTAAAGGATCTTTAAAGCCCTTTATACTTGTTTGTGAGATTGCACGGCTCATGTTGACCCAAATTAAAACTGCTGGATGAATCAAAATTGTCATTTAGCCTCAGTTGAATATAAGCAGGTAGGTACACAAGCAGATAATCCTTAATGAAGTATTCCATCTTATAAAGTGATGACATCTCACTAGGATCTGGGTCTGAGAATGAAGGAGTTTCAGAGAATGAATGGCACTGCATACCCTTATTTTTTCTTGATTAATGTTTAGCAAGATCTGATGGTGATTAGAGATGAGCAAACCCGCAGATATTCGGACTTGGTGGGTCTACCAGAATTTTTTTAAAAAATCCAATTTGGGACCAAGCTTGAATACGAACATCTGCCAGGACGACGAACCCCATATAAGTCTATGGGGACCGGAACATTGTGCTGTAAAAGGGTGGTAGAAAGGGCGATTAGAGCAGGACAGTTATACTTATCGAGTCTCCCGTGCGGCTGTAATACTTCTTCCAGATCCACTCATAAACCCTCATACATATTCACTGCTTTTCCCACCCACCATCAGTCCCGATGTGTGTGTGATTAGTTGCAGTCAGACCGCACCCCCACCCTGTGTGACAACGTCTGTTATTGATTGGAATAATACATGCTGTCTTCATCCATATAGAGTAAAAATAAATAAATAAATTGGCATAGGCTACTGCCAATTTGTGATACCCAGTGCAGATAAAACATAAGGCTACAGATTGCAGCCCCCAGCTGTATGCTTCTCTTGGATGTGTATCAAAATAAGAAGGACCCCATGCAGCTTTTTGTAAAAATAATTTAAATAAATAATTTAAAAAATGGTGTGTGGTCCTCCCAATTTGGATATTCTGCCATGATAAAGCCAACAGCTGGGGGCTTATATTTTCAGGCTAGGGAGGTCCATGATTATTGGCCCCCCAGACTAAAAATAGTGGCCTGTATCTGCCCAGTATTGTTGCATCCATTAAACGCGACAATCCCGGCACTTTACCTGGCTCATCCCAATTGCCTTGGTGCAGTGGCAATCGGGGTAATGTAAAAGGTTAATGACAGCTGACAACTGCCACTAAATCCTAGATTAATAATGGGAAGCATCCATGAGACCTCCCGTTACTAATAATGTAAGTGAAAAGAAATAAGCACAAACGTAAAAAAAAAATCTTTATTTGAAACAAAAAAAAGAAAACCCACCCTCTTTCTGCAATTTATTAACCCCAAATACACAAATCTGATGTAATCCCCATGAGGACCCATGACGATCCCGGCTCTACTATAATCTGCTACTATTTGTTTTCACTTACAAATTAGTAAAAAGGGGGTCTCATAGACACCTCCCATTACTAATCTAAGGTTTAGTGGCAGCTATGAGCTGTCATTAACCCCTTATATTACTGCACTGCTATTTTTATGCTGATGGAGGCGAATAACCAACAACTCACTTTCCAAAAGCTCCCAGTCTGTGAACTGAGAGCAAAAGAGTTGTGACATGGCAGTGGGCTTCATACAGTTAGATCAGAATGTTAAAACAAGAACCTCATGTTCAGGTACATAAATTTTTGCCCAGCGTTGTTAGATCAACTGATGATTTTTGGATGTGCGGCTCATGTCTAATTCTCCAGCTATGTTAAAATCCTGCAGGGTACGCAAGGTCCGCCAGTTCATGCCAGCACATGTCCAGGCCCGTTTGAAGTATGCAAATGACTAACTGGATGATCCAATTTGAGGAGGCATGTGGTCAGATGGGACTAAAATAGAACTTTTTGGTATCAACTTCACTCACCATGCTTGGCGGAAGGTTAGGTTGGGGAAATCATCAGTGTGCACAAGCCTAAACACCATAATGTGCATGGAAAGCAGTCTGTATATGTGGCCATTTATTGTTTTGGACTGTGGGGGTATCAGCACTAGAGTTGAGCGCGGTTCGTGGTTCGAGGTTCTCCAGTTCGCGGCTCGAGTGATTTGGGGGGCTGTTCTAGATAGAACTAGAACTCGAGCTTTTTGCTAAAGCTCGATAGTTCTAGATACGTTCGAGAACGGTTCTAGCAGCAAAAAGACCAGCTAATTACTAGCTGGCTTTCCGCTGTAATAGTGTAAGTCACTCTGTGACTCACACTATTATGAAATTTCAGTGTATAGTGTGCGGGAACAGCGCATTCAGATCACTGCTGTATGGATAATGGCGATCGCCATTTTTTTTTTTTCCTTGTCTTCCTTCCCTAAGCGCGCGCGTGTAGTGGGGCGGGCCAGCATGTCAGCCAATCCCAGACACACACACAGCTAAGTGGACTTTTAGCCAGAGAAGCAACGGCATGTGTGATAGGATGTCCATGTCACATGTCCCTGCATTATAAATACGGGCATCTGCCCATCTGGACACCATTATCTGCCTTCTGCGTCTGGATGTCAGTCATCACTGGCGCAGCTCCTATCGCCGATACTGCTGTGTACGCTCCATACACAGCACTGTACAGCATAGGGATAGCACTTTCTATCAGTCCTTTTAAGGGCTCATACCGGCAGGGTCAGAGCCATAGGTGACAGAGTTTAACAGCTACACAAGATGACAGCGTCTGTGTAGCTAAGGTCAGGGATTTCCTCGCTGCATTTCCCCATTAGGAGGGATAGAAAGGCAGGCTTCCTTTCCTCTACCCAGAGACCCACAACCCTGCCACTGTACCCTCCTGCCCTTTGCACACTCAAACTCATTGTTACTAAGCCATTATACTAGCAAACACTGAGTGAACTTAGTGGCATCCTAAATGTGGCTGTTGGACTTCTGTATTGTCCCACAAGTGCAAAGATATTTGCAGCACGTCTGCCTACATTGCACACTCAAACTCATTGTTACTAAGCCATTATACTAGCAAACACTGAGTGAACTTAGTGGCATCCTAAACGTGGCTGTTGGACTTCTGTATCGTCCCACAAGTGCAAAGATATTTGCAGCACGTCTGCCTGCATTGCACACTCAAACTTAGTGCTACTAAGCCATTATACTAGCAAACACTGAGTGAACTTAGTGGCATCCTAAACGTGGCTGTTGGACTTCTGTATCGTCCCACAAGTGCAAAGATATTTGCAGCACGTCTGCCTGCATTGCACACTCAAACTCATTGTTACTAAGCCATTATACTAGCAAACACTGAGTGAACTTAGTGGCTTCCTAAACGTGGCTGTTGGACTTCTGTATCGTCCCACAAGTGCAAAGATATTTGCAGCACGTCTGGCTGCATTGCACACTCAAACTCAGTGCTACTAAGCCATTATACTAGCAAACACTGAGTGAACTTAGTGGCATCCTAAACGTGGCTGTTGGACTTCTGTATTGTCCCACTAGTGCAAAGACATTTGCAGCACGTCTGCCTGCATTGCACACTCAAACTCATTGTTACTAAGCCATTATACTTGTAAACACTGAGTGAACTTAGTGGCATCCTAAACGTGGCTACTGGACTTCTGTATCGTCCCACAAGTGCAAAGATATTTGCAGCACGTCTGCCTGCATTGCACACTCAAACTCATTGTTACTAAGCCATTATACTAGCAAACACTGAGTGAACTTAGTGGCATCCTAAACGTGGCTGTTGGACTTCTGTATCGTCCCACAAGTGCAAAGATATTTGCAGCACCTCTGCCTGCATTGCACACTCAAACTCATTGTTACTTACTAAGACATTATAATACCAAAAATTGAGTAAACTTAGTGGCATACAAGAAGTGGCTGTTGTACTCCATTAGTGCCCCACTGGTGCAAATCTATGTGCAGCACCTCTGCATGACACCCTCCTGCCCTGTTTTTAATAAGCTATAATGATAGCAAAAAATGCTGCCATTTAGTGGCATCATAGAACTGGCTGTTGTATTTCATTAGTGCCCCACTGGTGCCAAGCTATTTCTAGCACCTCTGCATGACACCCTCATGCACATTTTGCTACGCTAATGTTATAGCAAACTCAGGGAATTCATTGCTGCATTTGATAATTCGGAGGGATAGAAAGTGAGGCTTCCTTTAGCTTTTCCTTCTGTTCATAGACAGCATCTCCAAGTCCACACCCGAAGAGCAATTTCTCCTCCACGTCTGTGTGGAGAGGCAGCTAGTGCGCATGCGTGTGCCAATTTACCCCAGCTGCAGCCTAACTACAGTGTTTCGCCTAGTGAGTATGCTCAGCCTGACTGTGCCATTCCTGACGCTAAGTCTTCATTTCGGGATACAGCGCATGCTCCCACACTTAGTGTGAAAAGCCTCTTTGCACAGGTACTTGCATTCCGTGCCGGGTCTAAGGCGGGCTTTGCACGTTGCAACATCGGTAACAATGTGTTACCGATGCTGCAGCGATAGTCCCGCCCCCGTCGCACGTTCGATATATAGTGAAAGCTGCCGTAGCGATTATTATCGCTACGGCAGCTTTACACGCACATACCTGCCGTGCGACGTCCCTCTGGCCGGCGACCCGCCTCCTTCCTTAGGGGGCGGGTCGTGCGGCGTCACAGTGACGTCACACGGCAGGCGGCCAATTGAAGTGGAGGGGCGGAGATGAGCAGGATGTAAACATCCCGCCCACCTCCGTCCTTCTCATTGCAGCCGGGAGGCAGGTAAGGTGAAGTTCCTCGCTCCTGCGGCTTCACACACAGCGATGTGTGCTGCCGCAGGAGCGAGGAACTACATCGTACCTGTCGCTCCCCCGGCATTATGGAAATGTCGGAGGCTGCAGCGATGATACGATGACGACGATTTTGCGCTCGTTCATCGTATCATCTAGGATTTACACACTACGACATCGCAAGTGACGCCGGATGTGCGTCACTTTCGATTTGACCCCACCGACATCGCACCTGCGATGTCGTAGTGTGCAAAGCCCGCCTAAGTCCTGTTTTTTGCCGAGACACCATGCTAAAGCTGATAGTCTTTTTTCAGAGACTCTATTTCATGCAACTGACCATGCTCAGGCACTTACTGCATCAGAGACTAGGTCCAGTAATGAACTCTTTGGCCCTGCCCCTGATGTGGGGGGGGCCCATATAGACCACAGGGCATCAGGTGTCCTGACGATGTGGCCAGGCCACTCCCAAATGGCTTGCAGAGGCCCGCCCCTATGACTTGTCACCTCATTATTGATGGTCAGACGATGACTGGTGAGGTGTTTGTGTCGTGGCAGCCATGAGGTCATTCTTGAAGTTGCAGTTCCAAATAGGACGCTACTTATGCCACTCATGACGTGTCACTCTGCTTTTGTCTCCAGGAGGTGCATTGTGGTCCACCCTGGTTTGGGGCGGACCCAGGTTATAAAACGGGCTGGAGCCAACAAGGAGGTGCGCAGTCTTCTATTATGCTCCGAAAGAGCACACCTCCATGTGTTGAAACCATTGCGGCTTTAAGCCAGAGGTAGGCAGGGATAGGGCGTCGATGCAGGCCGCCACCACAGTTGGTAACACAGAACGGTTAAGACCAGCTCCTGTCCTACAAGTCCTGCTTGTGCAGCCCAGTGTCCTCTGCCCTCCTAACCTGCATCGTTTTATTGTGTCTATATCTGGACTGAATGGTGATGACCTGAGGAGCTCTTTGATTGCTTCCTGTGGGGTATTTGGACTTGTCCACTATCTAAGGAGTCGTGGGAGGACCGTCTCCATTGGATATCTATTTAGGCCTGAGATAAGTGGCTAATTGTGTATACTCCAATGAGTGATTGCTTCTGTTATCTTTGAGTCTAAAGCTGGTGTCACACACAGCGACAACGACGTCGCTGCTACGTCACCATTTTCTGTGACGTTGCAGCGACGTCCCGTCGCTGTCGCTGTGTGTGACATCCAGCAACGAGCTGGCCCCTGCTGTGAGGTCGCCGGTCGTTGCTGAATGTCCAGCTTCATTTTTTGGTCGTCACTCTCCCGCTGTGACACACACATCGCTGTGTGTGACAGCGAGAGAGCGACGAAATGAAGCGAGCAGGAGCCGGCACTGGCAGCTGCGGTAAGCTGTAACCAGCGTAAACAACGGGTAACCAAGGGAAGACCTTTCCCTGGTTACCCGATATTTACCTTCGTTACCAGCCTCCGCTCTTGCTGCCAGTGCCGGCTCCTGCACTGTGCACATGTGGCTGCAGTACGCATCGGGTAATTAACCCGATGTATACTGTAGCAAGGAGAGCAAGGAGCCAGCGCTAAGCAGTGCGCGCGGCTCCCTGCTCTCTGCACTGTGACATGTAGCTGCAGCACACATCGGGTTAATTAACCCGATGTGTACTGTACCTAGGAGAGCAAGGAGCCAGCGCTAAGCAGTGCGCGCGGCTCCCTACTCTCTGCACTGTGACATGTAGCTGCAGCACACATCGGGTTAATTAACCCGATGTGTACTGTACCTAGGAGAGCAAGGAGCCAGCGCTAAGCAGTGCGCGCGGCTCCCTACTCTCTGCACTGTGACATGTAGCTGCAGCACACATCGGGTTAATTAACCCGATGTGTACTGTACCTAGGAGAGCAAGGAGCCAGCGCTAAGCGCGGCTCCCTGCTCTCTCCACATGTAGCACAGCGACGTTATGATCGCTGCTGCGTCGCTGTGTTTGACAGCTAAGCAGCGATCATAACAGCGACTTACAAGGTCGCTGTTACGTCACCGAAAATGGTGACGTAACAGCGACGTCGTTGTCGCTGTCGCTTAGTGTGAACCCAGCTTAACCTCACTACTATATGTTAAGTTACTGTAGCTAATCTCTGCCATTTAGCCGGCGGTCAGGGATCTGGCACTGGATTTTGGGCTTCCTAGCCTGGCTCTGGTTTGGAGATAGTGGGATTGGACAGACTCAGTGACTATTGGCCTCTTAGTGTTGCATAGGACTACCAGCATTTACTATGGTCTATTTATATTCTGTTTGAACTAACCTTTTATTCCACTCCTGAAGAACCTCAGATAGAGGAGGGGAAACGCGTCGGGTGGTTTTTGATAGGAGCCGCTTATATCTAACTACGTGGTTTTTCTTGGGTTATTGGACAATACCATTTCCCACATTGTATTATATTGGGTGTAACATATTGTTATATTTAATTAATTGTTGGTTCAGCTTTGTATTAACCCCTTTAGACTGTCACCTTCTATTTGTTAGGGTCCGGATAGGGCCTACAGGGACAGCCTACGTTGAGCGGGGGCGCCTATTGCGCAGGTGTTAGGGTGCCGACCTCCGCAGCAAGGAAGGGGCAAGCGTAGGGCATCATAAGGGCCAGGCCCCCCCCTCTCCTTGTACCCTAGTATCTTTTGATTTCTATTTAAATTTTGATATAAATGTTGGGTATTTTCCCTTTTAATACTGAATAAAATAAAAATTTGTACTTTTAGGAGTTTTTTTTTCTTTAATTTTGCACTAATGCACTTCTAATTGATTTTCTTAACTTCACTAGACGTGCAGCCCAGTGGCATTAACAGGACTGCTGCTGCTGATGCGCCTGCTGTCCACAGGTGTGGCCCAATGCACACGGTCAGCGTACTGAATGGCCCCTGTGATGTTAACAGGGAGTTCCTGGGCTGGGTGGGCGTGTGGACCCTGTGACGCTAACAGGGCTCCCAGTCTCAAGATCCGAGTGGCGTCTAACTCGGTTCAGGCAACTATTAGTTTCATAGCCACACAGATCTGTATCCTCCACCTAACCTTCCAGTTGCCAACCTCTCCTTTTCCATCTGGGAGCACGGTGGACATTGACTGCTGATGGGGATATATACCGTTCTCTTTCTTTTCTTATTAATTTTCGTTAAATAGCGGTAACATAGTATATACCACCTTATCCAAATCTGCCAGTCCCACCGTAACAGATGGTGTTTCTTCATCAAATGTTACTTTTGCTTAACCAACAAACCCACGGACAAAAACCTTTTTCCCCTTTCCAACACACCTGTTCCCCTTTCCACCAGCATTTGTCCTTTTTCAACTCATTTGGTATATGACCAAAAGTGCAACTCTGCAGGGACACCGTACTCAATGCCATTTCAGCACAGCAGCCAGCCCTCGGTCCCTCAAAATGTGGACAAGTAAAAGACCATTTCCTCCTATCCATGACAAAGCGTTGAGATTCACTCTGTGCAGCACTGGTGTTTACTGGAAAAGCAGATCTGTCACGCTCCCCGGGTCCTCGGCTCCCCTCCCCGGGTCCTCTGCTCCGCTCACCGGGTCCTCAGCTCCGCTCCCCGGCTCACCTGCCACGCTCCCCGCTCTCCAGCCTCCGGTGCCGGTCCTTCCCAGGCCCCCTGGTCTCCGCTCCCGGCGCCCGACGGCTTCCCAGGTCCTGGCCGGCTCCCCTGCGTCCTCCTCTCAGCTTCCTTCCCTGGCTTCTGGCACCCGGGCCGCGCGCATGCGCATTAGGGCGCGCGCGCGGTCACTGACCCTTTCTTAAAGGGCCAGCGTCCATTAACAGGAAATGATGCAAAACAGGTACAGGGTATAAAGGGGTTTATTGTCCAAGGGGGTGGGGCCTGATCTTCGTGTTTCCTAAGCTAGGAGTCAGGTCTCCTGGTGTTTTTGTGATATACTCACCTATCTCTCTTGTAGAGCCGTGCCTGCCTCGCCATCCGGTCCTGACCGAATCCCGAACCCCGAACGCTGTCCATCTGCCATCCTGACAGTCCGTACCATCTCGGATCCCTGCGGTGACCCGTCATCTCGCTCCAAAGGTTCCGGACCCCGCCTGACATCATCTCGGCTTCCGAACCTGAGCTGCGTCACCCGGACTACCACCAGTGACTCCGTGGTCCCAGGGACTTCTCCGTTATCCTCGTGTGCACGGACTGTTCTGCTGTCTATAGTGCTCCAGCTACCGGACCCCTTACCACCATCTAGGAGTTCGGCCCAGTGGATCCACCTCCTGGGTCTGCCCGTCCACCTGGCCCTGACAGTAAGATCAGGCCATGGATCCCGCTGCAGCACTAGCAGCCGTACAGGAGGAACTCCAACGCCAGCGTGAGACTCAGACCCGCATGCTGCAATTCATGTCTTCTGTGGACGCCCGCCTGAACACGCTACAAGCGGCAGTTACGTCTTCAGCATCCCGGGCTTCCACTAGTCAGTCCACGGCTCCAGCTCCCGTGGCGACATCTTCAGATACTTCCAGACTTCGTTTGGCCTCACCACCCCGGTACGCCGGAGACCCCAAGACCTGCAGGGGATTCTTAAACCAATGCTCCCTTCATTTCACGCAGCTGCCGCATTTGTTTGCCTCCGATCAAGCCAAGGTTGCCTTCATCATGTCCCATCTAGAGGGTGAGGCACTGGCGTGGATGAACCCCTTGTGGGAGAAGGGGGATCCTGTGACCACGAACATCCAGGAGTTCCTGCAGGCATTCCGTGGCACCTTTGATGAGCCCGGACGCGCCTCCGCGTCCGCTTCGTCTCTTCTCCGGTTACGTCAGGGGACTCTGACGGTGGGCCAATACGCCATCCGGTTTCGCACCTTGGCTTCGGAACTCGGGTGGAACAACGAGGCCCTAACCGCCGCCTTCTGGGAAGGACTCTCGGGGCGAATTAAAGACGAGCTGGCGGGTCGTGACGTACCGACCACCCTGGATGCCCTGATCGCCCTAGCGACTCGAGTGGACATTCGTTTTCAGGAGCGATCCAAGGAAGTGTCCCGTGAGAGACGTCCGGTACGGCATTCCTCTCCTCCGCAGAAGCCCGCCGTACTTCAGTCATCGACAGCTGGGGTTCCCATTCACGAGCCCATGCAGATCGACAGAGTGCGGCAGTCTGAACAACGTCGAGCTGAGCGGCTCGCCAAGGGCCTCTGCTTTTACTGCGGAGAGGACACACACCTGCTACGCTTCTGTCCAGAGAGGCCGGGAAACTCCAAAGCCTAGGGTTGGTAGGAGAGGCCAACCTAGGTGCTGGGACTCTCTCAGACCCGGTTACGTGGACTGTGCAAGTGACAACGGGAGAGACGCGGTTCACGGCTGAGGCATACCTCGATTCCGGGGCAGCAGGCAATTTCATCCAGCAGGCCACGGTGGACAAGTACCAGGTGCCTGTTACTCCACTCGACAAGCCCCTCGTGATTGCCTCTGTGGATGGGAGACCCCTCTCTGACACCATCTCCTGGATCACCAAGCCGGTGGAACTGCGTATCGGTGCCCTGCACACCGAGAACATCGCTTTCTACGTCCTTCCACACATGTCCCATCAAATCCTGCTGGGACTTCCCTGGTTACGGACACACGAACCGTCGGTCAGCTGGGGCACTGGCGAAATCACCCGATGGGGCTCTTCGTGCCATGAGAAGTGCCTGAAGACTATACAACCCATCCGACGACCTCCGGTTCCAGAGAACCTACCGGGGCTGCCCTCGGCCTATTGGTCCTTTGCAGACGTCTTTGATAAAAAGGAATCCGAGGTACTTCCGCCACATCGTCCTTACGATTGTGCCATCGACCTGCTCCCTGGAACAACACCACCTCGAGGACGGATATATCCATTGTCTCCAGCCGAAACAAGGGCCATGTCTACTTACATCACAGAGAGCCTGGCAAGGGGATTCATTCGGAGATCCTCCTCTCCTGCTGGAGCAGGTTTCTTCTTCGTCAAGAAGAAAGAGGGCGACTTACGCCCATGCATAGACTACCGGGGTTTGAATCAAATCACCGTAAAAAACAAGTACCCTCTGCCGCTCATCCCCGAATTGTTTGACCGGCTTAGAGGAGCTCGTGTGTTCACCAAGCTGGATCTTCGGGGTGCTTACAATCTGGTACGCATCCGCTCTGGGGACGAATGGAAGACCGCGTTCAATACGCGCGATGGGCACTATGAATACTGTGTGATGCCCTTCGGCCTGTGTAACGCCCCAGCCGTCTTTCAAGAACTGGTGAACGACGTTTTCCGGGACCTTCTTTACGTCTGTGTAGTAGTGTATCTGGATGACATCCTTGTCTTCTCACCGGACCTCCAGACCCACAGAGAGAACGTACAACTGGTTCTACAAAGACTGAGAGAGAATCGCCTGTACGCCAAGTACGAGAAGTGTGTCTTTGAGCAGTCTTCTCTCCCCTTCCTGGGGTACATCATCTCTGATACTGGACTGCAGATGGATCCAAAGAAGGTCTCCTCCATTCTCAACTGGCCTCCTCCTTCTGGACTGAAGGCAATCCAACGCTTCCTGGGATTCGCCAACTACTACCGCCAGTTCATCCCTCACTTCTCTGCTCTGACTGCTCCTCTCTCCGCTTTGACCAGGAAAGAGGCTAATCCCAAGGACTGGTCCCCGGCGGCCGACGCCGCGTTTGGCTCTCTGAAGCGGGCATTTGCCTCCTCTCCTGTACTCCACCGTCCGGAGTTAAACCGCCAGTTCACCTTGGAGGTGGATGCCTCCTCCTCAGGAGCCGGAGCAGTGCTCATGCAGAAGTCCTCCTCCGGGAAGATGGTGACTTGCGGATTCTTCTCCAAGAGCTTCTCAGCGCCTGAACGCAACTACACCATCGGTGACCGAGAGCTCTTGGCAGTCAAACTGGCTCTGGAGGAATGGCGCTACCTTCTGGAAGGAGCAGTATACTCCGTGATTATTTACACGGACCACAAGAACCTGGAATACCTACGGTCCGCTCAGCGACTGAACCCACGGCAAACCAGGTGGTCCTTATTCTTTGCCAGGTTTGATTTCCAGCTCCATTTCCGACCCGCGGACAAGAATGTACGCGCTGATGCCTTGTCCAGGTCTTTCATGCCCATGGAGCAGGAGGAAGAGACTACCCAACCCATCATCTGTCCTAGCAAAATCATTCCGGTGGCTCCTGTCACCCTGGCCCAGATACCGCCCGGGAAGACCTATGTCTCTGAGACAGACAGGCAAAAAGTGTTACACTGGGGTCATGCCTCGAAAACAGCCGGTCATGCTGGTCAGAAGAGAACTTGGAGTGCGATTGTACGTCACTACTGGTGGCCATCCCTTCGCACGGACGTCGCTGCTTTTGTCTCTGCCTGCTCCTCTTGTGCCAGGAACAAGACGCCCAAACATCTGCCATATGGCCGTCTTCTGCCTCTGCCGATACCCTCAGTTCCGTGGCAACACATAGCGATGGACTTTCTTACGGACTTGCCATTGTCCTCCGGGCACACAGTCATATGGGTCGTGGTGGATCGGTTCTCTAAAATGGCTCATTTCGTCCCTATGGCTGGACTACCCTCTGCTCAAGAACTCGCGGATGCCTATATACATCACATCTTCCGCTTGCATGGCTTTCCATTACACATCGTATCCGACAGAGGAACTCAGTTCACCTCCCGCTTCTGGAGGGCTCTCTGCAAACATCTGGGAGTGACTCTGGACTTTTCATCTGCATACCATCCTCAGTCTAATGGCCAAGTGGAGAGGGTCAATCAAATCTTGACCTCTTTTTTACGTCACTATGTCAACGCCCATCACGACGACTGGTCCACGCTTCTTCCTTGGGCTGAATTCTCCCATAACCACCACATCAGTGAGTCGTCCTCCAGCTCTCCCTTCCATGTCGTTTACGGCCTCCAGCCCTCCGTCCCATTGCCGGTATCCCTTTCTTCGGATGTCCCTGCTGCTGATACTGTAGCCCGTGACTTTGCAACCATTTGGGACTCTGTCAAGGCGTCCCTTGGGCGTGCTTCCCTACGGATGAAACGACACGCAGACAAGAGACGTCTGGACCCTCCGTGTTTCTCTCCTGGAGATCTCGTCTGGCTTGCTTCCAAGTACGTCCGATTGAAGATACCATCATACAAGCTGGGTCCTCGCTACATCGGGCCGTTTAAAGTCCTCAACAAGATCAATGAGGTCTCCTACAAGCTACAGCTCCCGGCCACGATGAGGATACCCAACTCATTCCACGTCTCCCTGCTCAAGCCGGTTGTCCTTGGTCCCTTCTGCGCTGCTGCCAGTCCGGCTCCTCCTCCTATTGCCGATGACGACATCTATGCGGTAAGGGATATCGTGGCCATGAAGACCGTACGGGGTCGACAGTTCTTCCTGGTGGACTGGGAGGGGTATGGTCCTGAGGAAAGGTCCTGGGAGCCCAGGGAGAACGTGGGCACTCCTCTGATCCGTGCCTTCATGTCCCGGTTGCGGGGAGGGGGGCGTGGGGGGGGGGGTACTGTCACGCTCCCCGGGTCCTCGGCTCCCCTCCCCGGGTCCTCCGCTCCGCTCCCCGGGTCCTCAGCTCCGCTCCCCGGCTCACCTGCCACGCTCCCCGCTCTCCAGCCTCCGGTGCCCGTCCTTCCCAGGCCCCCTGGTCTCCGCTCCCGGCGCCCGACGGCTTCCCAGGTCCTGGCCGGCTCCCCTGCGTCCTCCTCTCAGCTTCCTTCCCTGGCTTCTGGCACCCGGGCCGCGCGCATGCGCATTAGGGCGCGCGCGCGGTCACTGACCCTTTCTTAAAGGGCCAGCGTCCATTAACAGGAAATGATGCAAAACAGGTACAGGGTATAAAGGGGTTTATTGTCCAAGGGGGCGGGGCCTGATCTTCGTGTTTCCTAAGCTAGGAGTCAGGTCTCCTGGTGTTTTTGTGATATACTCACCTATCTCTCTTGTAGAGCCGTGCCTGCCTCGCCATCCGGTCCTGACCGAATCCCGAACCCCGAACGCTGTCCATCTGCCATCCTGACAGTCCGTACCATCTCGGATCCCTGCGGTGACCCGTCATCTCGCTCCAAAGGTTCCGGACCCCGCCTGACATCATCTCGGCTTCCGAACCTGAGCTGCGTCACCCGGACTACCACCAGTGACTCCGTGGTCCCAGGGACTTCTCCGTTATCCTCGTGTGCACGGACTGTTCTGCTGTCTATAGTGCTCCAGCTACCGGACCCCTTACCACCATCTAGGAGTTCGGCCCAGTGGATCCACCTCCTGGGTCTGCCCGTCCACCTGGCCCTGACAAGATCTAAGAATCCGTACCACCTTCTGCAGATACTCCTGTATACGTGCGTCCCTTTCTATGGCAGGGATTATTTCACCAAATTTTGTCTTGTACCGGGGATCTAACAGTGTAGCAACCCAGTAGTTAGCATTACTTCGAATTCGTACAATCCGAGGGTCATGTTGTACTTAGTGCAGCAAGAAGGTGCTCATGTGTCTTGTGCATCCAGGAGGACCAAGTCCTTGGTGTGTTGTTGGCAGAGAGGTGAGAACCGTGCCTCCTTCCTCTGCCCTCTCCCCCCAACCTCGCACAACCGAAATGTGAGCAAGCTCTCACTCATCTGCTGAGTCTTCCATGCCCATCGCCAGTTTGTCCTCCATTTTTTCATGGGCTCCTGCACCTTCCTCAACAATTTTTGCTGATACCTCAGAATGTGGACAAGTAAAAGACCATTTCCTCCTATCCATGACAAAGCGTTGAGATTCACTCTGTGCAGCACTGGTGTTTACTGGAAAAGCAGATCTAAGAATCCGTACCACCTTCTGCAGATACTCCTGTATACGTGCGTCCCTTTCTATGGCAGGGATTATTTCACCAAATTTTGTCTTGTACCGGGGATTTAACAGTGTGGCAACCCAGTAGTTAGCATTACTTCAAATTCGTACAATCCGAGGGTCATGTTGTAGGTAGTGCAGCAAGAAGGTGCTCATGTGTCTTGTGCATCCAGGAGGACCAAGTCCTTGGTGTGTTGTTGGCAGAGAGGTGAGAACCGTGCCTCCTTCCTCTGCCCTCTCCCCCCAACCTCGCACAACCGAAATGTGAGCAAGCTCTCACTCATCTGCTGAGTCTTCCATGCCCATCGCCAGTTTGTCCTCCATTTCTTCATGGGCTCCTGCACCTTCCTCAACAATTTTTGCTGATACTATGCGCCCTTGTTAATCCCTGTCCCCCACCGTCCCTTGACTTCCGCCTAGGTGCCGCTCACCGTCTAAACCTTGTAGATCTTATTATCCCTTCTGCATATGACTCCTCCTGTACTTCCTCCCCTTCCTCTTGGACCAACACCTGACTCCGAATAATGCATACAGTGTGCTCCATCTTGTAGATGACCAGAATTGTCACGTTGTAAATTGTAAAGATCTTCGTCGATATTTGTAAACTGTGTAGAAGGGTGCATAGGTCCTTGGTCTGACACCACTCCAGCAGCGTGATCTGCACCACCTCTGGATCAAGTTAGCCAAGGGTATATGTGGCGCCCCTGAGGCTTCCGTCGCCACAGGTCATTGCACCCCATCTGCGGTGTGATGCCCCATTCTGGGAGAGGAAGAGAGTGAACTCCGGTCCCCTGGTAAATTCACACTACACCCATTGCTAGGGACACACAGGACCAGGGAAAGTGGCAGGCAACCCTCCCATGCTGCATGCTGAGAGGGGCTGTAAGACCCATCCCTGCTCCCATAGGTTACAGCTTAGCAACTGGGGAGGTGGGAGGAGCCACGGACAGCAGACAGAGATAGGGAAGGTCAAGTTTAGTCAGTTCGCTCAGGGAGTGAGAGAGTGAGGAGTGAGCATGTAGTAGGAGGAGGAGAACGAGAGAAAGGAGGGAGGAGGAGGCCTGCTGGAGGCAGGCAAGGAGAAAGAAAGAAGAGAAGGAAAGAAAGGGTCGCAGGGCCGCGGGTAGTCCTGTAGGTACCACGAGCTGTCCTTGTTGGGTACCGAAGCCGAGGGCCCAGAGGCGCTACGAGTAGCTGCAGGCTGCGGTGGCCTGGTCCACAGTGACATCGGTGGAGTGATTAGCTGCGACAGGGGACGGTCCCTAGAAACTGGAGGAGTGAAAAGACAATCTCCAGACAGTAAAAACCGAGGCCCAGGGAATTGCAAGCTCCCAGGGCCAGAACCCAGAGCAGACCTTCAGAAAAGGGGTAATCAGCCGACAGGTGACCCCCCAGCCTGGAGGCTGTAATGGAGGCCAAGCCAAAGTCCATCTAACTAAGGCAAGGCTAGTGAAGACAGCCGAGAAAGAGACACTAAGAGAGAGGGTACCGGATTTCACACTCTGAATCACCCAGAAGACGGAGGTCCCTGACAGCGGTCCCAGCAGTCCAAGGGTTCTGCCTGCCCTGACAAGAACTGTGAGTAAAAGAACTTGAACTGCACCTCTGAAGTTGCCTCAGTTATTTCATCTGCATAGACATTTACAAGCACCAACTGTGCCCGGGCATTGCTCCACCTGTGGGGAGCAATACTATCATTGCTGCCATAACATCATCCCGGAGGCCTCACACAGCAGCGGCGGCTTATTAGCCGCACACCACAGGTGGCGTCACGAACACAAACTTTAACTTAAGCCACATATTCAACTGACACCCACCAGGGCCACGGAGCCGGGCCCAGCCACCACTGACTACCACCGGACTAGTCCGGCCCGGCACCGGGTGTCCCATAGCCCTGGGGTAGGCGAGTCAACTTTGGCGTCACGAACAGGATTTCGTGCCCGGTCTAACCGGGTACTGTGCGCCTAAAGAACCGTGTGACAGACTGTGTACTTTACTGAGAAACCGCCGCCATTAGCGCTGCTGAGAGCGGGAAGAAGGGGGGCGTGTCAGAAGAAAGGGCGCGAAGAGAAGCCCCGCCCCCTTGTCCAAGAAAAGAGCGCGAAGCGGTGCCCGCCATAGAAGTCGGAGGAAGAAAAGATGGCGCGTGAAGAAGCTAAAAGGATGGACGCCGAGCAACGAGCGGCCAGAGGAGGAGTGGCCGAGCCGGGACACGCACCTCAGAACCGGGTTGTGTCCTGCGTCCTGGAGAGCGGAGAAGATCCAGCAGCCGCAGCAGAGCCGGGTAAAGAGAGTGACACCCCCAGCCGGCGGAGCCCGGATTGCCAGGTGGGGTTCCTGCCCGGTCCTCCTGCAGGCGCGCGTGCCACGACCGCAGCTCCGATACCAGCACCCTGCAGCAAGACAGCGACCACCAGAACACCGGAGATGCAACTGAGGGGTGAGTCATTTAATGCCCCTGCCGGCGCGAGAGCCCCAACCCCCGCTGCCATGCCCGCGGTCCCTGGAGAGACGCCCGACACGGCGACGCCGATCCGGGGCGCAGCTACGCCAGGTGCGGCCCGCCAAGATCTCATCGCCGGAGCGACGCCCATCCATACCGCAGCAGCGACTCCAACCCAGGCCGCCGCCATGCCAGGCGCGGCCCGCCAAGACAAGGAGGCAGCCCCAGAAGAGCCAGAGTGGCGCCGTATGGCTGGTAACCCCCTGCAAGCCAGCAGCCTCGCGCCAGCCAGTAACCCTATGCAAGCCAGCAGCACTACCTCAGAGCAGGCCCAGGCCGCAGCATCTTGCAGCAGGCCTGCTACAGCCACGCAGGAGACGCAGACTGTGCTGACCGCTGTCTACCTGCTGCCAGGTGGGGAGCTGGAGAAGAATCCCTACATGTAAAGAAGTAAGAAGCAGCTGAACTGTACATAGCCCCTCATTCTTTTCGAAGAAGTCCCTCATGTTTTGCCCCTGATTCTTTTCGAAGATGACACCCTTTCCTACTGTACTGCCCCTGATGCTTTTTGAAGACGTCACCCCCCATGTTATGTGCTACCGGGCCACTGAACTGGAATGTGGGCCCCGGTGAAAGTGTATGTGTTATGTCCTACCAGGCCACTGGACTTAGTGGCTGGTATGTTGTTTTTTGTGTCCTATGTAACCAGGCCATTGGACTTAATGGCTGGTTGATTGTCCCATTATTGTCTGATGGAAAGAAACGAACTGCCGGGCTACTGGACTTGTAGTAGCCAAAAATGTAATTAGTTGCACCCGTTGTGCCCCCTACCAGAATTATGGGGGATTTGCCTGAACCGTGCAATGGACTGGAAGTGCACACTTAGAGTTTTCTTTATAAGAAGTTCGCAACGTTCATGATATGTGCCTCCCATAAAGGGAAGAAATGTTTTGCTGTTTTATGTTATTGCATACCAAAAATGTTTTGCAGTTCTCCCATTTGTTTTTGTTGTTTTTCAGCCCGAGGACGTGCTGGGATTTGCTGTGGGGGAGTGTGGCGCCCCTGAGGCTTCCGTCGCCACAGGTCATTGCACCCCATCTGCGGTGTGATGCCCCATTCTGGGAGAGGAAGAGAGTGAACTCCGGTCCCCTGGTAAATTCACACTACACCCATTGCTAGGGACACACAGGACCAGGGAAAGTGGCAGGCAACCCTCCCATGCTGCATGCTGAGAGGGGCTGTAAGACCCATCCCTGCTCCCATAGGTTACAGCTTAGCAACTGGGGAGGTGGGAGGAGCCACGGACAGCAGACAGAGATAGGGAAGGTCAAGTTTAGTCAGTTCGCTCAGGGAGTGAGAGAGTGAGGAGTGAGCATGTAGTAGGAGGAGGAGAACGAGAGAAAGGAGGGAGGAGGAGGCCTGCTGGAGGCAGGCAAGGAGAAAGAAAGAAGAGAAGGAAAGAAAGGGTCGCAGGGCCGCGGGTAGTCCTGTAGGTACCACGAGCTGTCCTTGTTGGGTACCGAAGCCGAGGGCCCAGAGGCGCTACGAGTAGCTGCAGGCTGCGGTGGCCTGGTCCACAGTGACATCGGTGGAGTGATTAGCTGCGACAGGGGACGGTCCCTAGAAACTGGAGGAGTGAAAAGACAATCTCCAGACAGTAAAAACCGAGGCCCAGGGAATTGCAAGCTCCCTTGGCCAGAACCCAGAGCAGACCTTCAGAAAAGGGGTAATCAGCCGACAGGTGACCCCCCAGCCTGGAGGCTGTAATGGAGTCCAAGCCAAAGTCCATCTAACTAAGGCAAGGCTAGTGAAGACAGCCGAGAAAGAGACACTAAGAGAGAGGGTACCGGATTTCACACTCTGAATCACCCAGAAGACGGAGGTCCCTGACAGCGGTCCCAGCAGTCCAAGGGTTCTGCCTGCCCTGACAAGAACTGTGAGTAAAAGAACTTGAACTGCACCTCTGAAGTTGCCTCAGTTATTTCATCTGCATAGACATTTACAAGCACCAACTGTGCCCGGGCATTGCTCCACCTGTGGGGAGCAATACTATCATTGCTGCCATAACATCATCCCGGAGGCCTCACACAGCAGCGGCGGCTTATTAGCCGCACACCACAGGTGGCGTCACGAACACAAACTTTAACTTAAGCCACATATTCAACTGACACCCACCAGGGCCACGGAGCCGGGCCCAGCCACCACTGACTACCACCGGACTAGTCCGGCCCGGCACCGGGTGTCCCATAGCCCTGGGGTAGGCGAGTCAACTTTGGCGTCACGAACAGGATTTCGTGCCCGGTCTAACCGGGTACTGTGCGCCTGAAGAACCGTGTGACAGACTGTGTACTTTACTGAGAAACCGCCGCCATTAGCGCTGCTGAGAGCGGGAAGAAGGGGGGCGTGTCAGAAGAAAGGGCGCGAAGAGAAGCCCCGCCCCCTTGTCCAAGAAAAGAGCGCGAAGCGGTGCCCGCCATAGAAGTCGGAGGAAGAAAAGATGGCGCGTGAAGAAGCTAAAAGGATGGACGCCGAGCAACGAGCGGCCAGAGGAGGAGTGGCCGAGCCGGGACACGCACCTCAGAACCGGGTTGTGTCCTGCGTCCTGGAGAGCGGAGAAGATCCAGCAGTCGCAGCAGAGCCGGGTAAAGAGAGTGACACCCCCAGCCGGCGGAGCCCGGATTGCCAGGTGGGGTTCCTGCCCGGTCCTCCTGCAGGCGCGCGTGCCACGACCGCAGCTCCGATACCAGCACCCTGCAGCAAGACAGCGACCACCAGAACACCGGAGATGCAACTGAGGGGTGAGTCATTTAATGCCCCTGCCGGCGCGAGAGCCCCAACCCCCGCTGCCATGCCCGCGGTCCCTGGAGAGACGCCCGACACGGCGACGCCGATCCGGGGCGCAGCTACGCCAGGTGCGGCCCGCCAAGATCTCATCGCCGGAGCGACGCCCATCCATACCGCAGCAGCGACTCCAACCCAGGCCGCCGCCATGCCAGGCGCGGCCCGCCAAGACAAGGAGGCAGCCCCAGAAGAGCCAGAGTGGCGCCGTATGGCTGGTAACCCCCTGCAAGCCAGCAGCCTCGCGCCAGCCAGTAACCCTATGCAAGCCAGCAGCACTACCTCAGAGCAGGCCCAGGCCGCAGCATCTTGCAGCAGGCCTGCTACAGCCACGCAGGAGACGCAGACTGTGCTGACCGCTGTCTACCTGCTGCCAGGTGGGGAGCTGGAGAAGAATCCCTACATGTAAAGAAGTAAGAAGCAGCTGAACTGTACATAGCCCCTCATTCTTTTCGAAGAAGTCCCTCATGTTTTGCCCCTGATTCTTTTCGAAGATGACACCCTTTCCTACTGTACTGCCCCTGATGCTTTTTGAAGACGTCACCCCCCATGTTATGTGCTACCGGGCCACTGAACTGGAATGTGGGCCCCGGTGAAAGTGTATGTGTTATGTCCTACCAGGCCACTGGACTTAGTGGCTGGTATGTTGTTTTTTGTGTCCTATGTAACC
The DNA here is from genome assembly GCF_048569485.1 of Anomaloglossus baeobatrachus. Taxonomy (NCBI): domain Eukaryota; kingdom Metazoa; phylum Chordata; class Amphibia; order Anura; family Aromobatidae; genus Anomaloglossus; species Anomaloglossus baeobatrachus. Next base: position 368,026,046 of record NC_134353.1, read on the forward strand.
AGGCCATTGGACTTAATGGCTGGTTGATTGTCCCATTATTGTCTGATGGAAAGAAACGAACTGCCGGGCTACTGGACTTGTAGTAGCCAAAAATGTAATTAGTTGCACCCGTTGTGCCCCCTACCAGAATTATGGGGGATTTGCCTGAACCGTGCAATGGACTGGAAGTGCACACTTAGAGTTTTCTTTATAAGAAGTTCGCAACGTTCATGATATGTGCCTCCCATAAAGGGAAGAAATGTTTTGCTGTTTTATGTTATTGCATACCAAAAATGTTTTGCAGTTCTCCCATTTGTTTTTGTTGTTTTTCAGCCCGAGGACGTGCTGGGATTTGCTGTGGGGGAGTGTGGCGCCCCTGAGGCTTCCGTCGCCACAGGTCATTGCACCCCATCTGCGGTGTGATGCCCCATTCTGGGAGAGGAAGAGAGTGAACTCCGGTCCCCTGGTAAATTCACACTACACCCATTGCTAGGGACACACAGGACCAGGGAAAGTGGCAGGCAACCCTCCCATGCTGCATGCTGAGAGGGGCTGTAAGACCCATCCCTGCTCCCATAGGTTACAGCTTAGCAACTGGGGAGGTGGGAGGAGCCACGGACAGCAGACAGAGATAGGGAAGGTCAAGTTTAGTCAGTTCGCTCAGGGAGTGAGAGAGTGAGGAGTGAGCATGTAGTAGGAGGAGGAGAACGAGAGAAAGGAGGGAGGAGGAGGCCTGCTGGAGGCAGGCAAGGAGAAAGAAAGAAGAGAAGGAAAGAAAGGGTCGCAGGGCCGCGGGTAGTCCTGTAGGTACCACGAGCTGTCCTTGTTGGGTACCGAAGCCGAGGGCCCAGAGGCGCTACGAGTAGCTGCAGGCTGCGGTGGCCTGGTCCACAGTGACATCGGTGGAGTGATTAGCTGCGACAGGGGACGGTCCCTAGAAACTGGAGGAGTGAAAAGACAATCTCCAGACAGTAAAAACCGAGGCCCAGGGAATTGCAAGCTCCCTTGGCCAGAACCCAGAGCAGACCTTCAGAAAAGGGGTAATCAGCCGACAGGTGACCCCCCAGCCTGGAGGCTGTAATGGAGGCCAAGCCAAAGTCCATCTAACTAAGGCAAGGCTAGTGAAGACAGCCGAGAAAGAGACACTAAGAGAGAGGGTACCGGATTTCACACTCTGAATCACCCAGAAGACGGAGGTCCCTGACAGCGGTCCCAGCAGTCCAAGGGTTCTGCCTGCCCTGACAAGAACTGTGAGTAAAAGAACTTGAACTGCACCTCTGAAGTTGCCTCAGTTATTTCATCTGCATAGACATTTACAAGCACCAACTGTGCCCGGGCATTGCTCCACCTGTGGGGAGCAATACTATCATTGCTGCCATAACATCATCCCGGAGGCCTCACACAGCAGCGGCGGCTTATTAGCCGCACACCACAGGTGGCGTCACGAACACAAACTTTAACTTAAGCCACATATTCAACTGACACCCACCAGGGCCACGGAGCCGGGCCCAGCCACCACTGACTACCACCGGACTAGTCCGGCCCGGCACCGGGTGTCCCATAGCCCTGGGGTAGGCGAGTCAACTTTGGCGTCACGAACAGGATTTCGTGCCCGGTCTAACCGGGTACTGTGCGCCTGAAGAACCGTGTGACAGACTGTGTACTTTACTGAGAAACCGCCGCCATTAGCGCTGCTGAGAGCGGGAAGAAGGGGGGCGTGTCAGAAGAAAGGGCGCGAAGAGAAGCCCCGCCCCCTTGTCCAAGAAAAGAGCGCGAAGCAGTGCCCGCCATAGAAGTCGGAGGAAGAAAAGATGGCGCGTGAAGAAGCTAAAAGGATGGACGCCGAGCAACGAGCGGCCAGAGGAGGAGTGGCCGAGCCGGGACACGCACCTCAGAACCGGGTTGTGTCCTGCGTCCTGGAGAGCGGAGAAGATCCAGCAGCCGCAGCAGAGCCGGGTAAAGAGAGTGACACCCCCAGCCGGCGGAGCCCGGATTGCCAGGTGGGGTTCCTGCCCGGTCCTCCTGCAGGTGCGCGTGCCACGACCGCAGCTCCGATACCAGCACCCTGCAGCAAGACAGCGACCACCAGAACACCGGAGATGCAACTGAGGGGTGAGTCATTTAATGCCCCTGCCTGCGCGAGAGCCCCAACCCCCGCTGCCATGCCCGCGGTCCCTGGAGAGACGCCCGACACGGCGACGCCGATCCGGGGCGCAGCTACGCCAGGTGCGGCCCGCCAAGATCTCATCGCCGGAGCGACGCCCATCCATACCGCAGCAGCGACTCCAACCCAGGCCGCCGCCATGCCAGGCGCGGCCCGCCAAGACAAGGAGGCAGCCCCAGAAGAGCCAGAGTGGCGCCGTATGGCTGGTAACCCCCTGCAAGCCAGCAGCCTCGCGCCAGCCAGTAACCCTATGCAAGCCAGCAGCACTACCTCAGAGCAGGCCCAGGCCGCAGCATCTTGCAGCAGGCCTGCTACAGCCACGCAGGAGACGCAGACTGTGCTGACCGCTGTCTACCTGCTGCCAGGTGGGGAGCTGGAGAAGAATCCCTACATGTAAAGAAGTAAGAAGCAGCTGAACTGTACATAGCCCCTCATTCTTTTCGAAGAAGTCCCTCATGTTTTGCCCCTGATTCTTTTCGAAGATGACACCCTTTCCTACTGTACTGCCCCTGATGCTTTTTGAAGACGTCACCCCCCATGTTATGTGCTACCGGGCCACTGAACTGGAATGTGGGCCCCGGTGAAAGTGTATGTGTTATGTCCTACCAGGCCACTGGACTTAGTGGCTGGTATGTTGTTTTTTGTGTCCTATGTAACCAGGCCATTGGACTTAATGGCTGGTTGATTGTCCCATTATTGTCTGATGGAAAGAAACGAACTGCCGGGCTACTGGACTTGTAGTAGCCAAAAATGTAATTAGTTGCACCCGTTGTGCCCCCTACCAGAATTATGGGGGATTTGCCTGAACCGTGCAATGGACTGGAAGTGCACACTTAGAGTTTTCTTTATAAGAAGTTCGCAACGTTCATGATATGTGCCTCCCATAAAGGGAAGAAATGTTTTGCTGTTTTATGTTATTGCATACCAAAAATGTTTTGCAGTTCTCCCATTTGTTTTTGTTGTTTTTCAGCCCGAGGACGTGCTGGGATTTGCTGTGGGGGAGTGTGGCGCCCCTGAGGCTTCTGTCGCCACAGGTCATTGCACCCCATCTGCGGTGTGATGCCCCATTCTGGGAGAGGAAGAGAGTGAACTCCGGTCCCCTGGTAAATTCACACTACACCCATTGCTAGGGACACACAGGACCAGGGAAAGTGGCAGGCAACCCTCCCATGCTGCATGCTGAGAGGGGCTGTAAGACCCATCCCTGCTCCCATAGGTTACAGCTTAGCAACTGGGGAGGTGGGAGGAGCCACGGACAGCAGACAGAGATAGGGAAGGTCAAGTTTAGTCAGTTCGCTCAGGGAGTGAGAGAGTGAGGAGTGAGCATGTAGTAGGAGGAGGAGAACGAGAGAAAGGAGGGAGGAGGAGGCCTGCTGGAGGCAGGCAAGGAGAAAGAAAGAAGAGAAGGAAAGAAAGGGTCGCAGGGCCGCGGGTAGTCCTGTAGGTACCACGAGCTGTCCTTGTTGGGTACCGAAGCCGAGGGCCCAGAGGCGCTACGAGTAGCTGCAGGCTGCGGTGGCCTGGTCCACAGTGACATCGGTGGAGTGATTAGCTGCGACAGGGGACGGTCCCTAGAAACTGGAGGAGTGAAAAGACAATCTCCAGACAGTAAAAACCGAGGCCCAGGGAATTGCAAGCTCCCTTGGCCAGAACCCAGAGCAGACCTTCAGAAAAGGGGTAATCAGCCGACAGGTGACCCCCCAGCCTGGAGGCTGTAATGGAGGCCAAGCCAAAGTCCATCTAACTAAGGCAAGGCTAGTGAAGACAGCCGAGAAAGAGACACTAAGAGAGAGGGTACCGGATTTCACACTCTGAATCACCCAGAAGACGGAGGTCCCTGACAGCGGTCCCAGCAGTCCAAGGGTTCTGCCTGCCCTGACAAGAACTGTGAGTAAAAGAACTTGAACTGCACCTCTGAAGTTGCCTCAGTTATTTCATCTGCATAGACATTTACAAGCACCAACTGTGCCCGGGCATTGCTCCACCTGTGGGGAGCAATACTATCATTGCTGCCATAACATCATCCCGGAGGCCTCACACAGCAGCGGCGGCTTATTAGCCGCACACCACAGGTGGCGTCACGAACACAAACTTTAACTTAAGCCACATATTCAACTGACACCCACCAGGGCCACGGAGCCGGGCCCAGCCACCACTGACTACCACCGGACTAGTCCGGCCCGGCACCGGGTGTCCCATAGCCCTGGGGTGGGCGAGTCATATACATCATACCGTATTTCAGCAGGGCTCTGCGGTGCTGCCACAGATGCTGAAACATGTGCAGATTCAAATTCCTGCGTGTCGGAACATCGCATTTCAGGCGTTTAACCGCCAGACCCTAAGACTTCAGGAGCGATGAAAGTTGTTGAGCTGCTGGGTGCGAAGGATGAAAGTGAGCACATAGCAGCGTGCCCGCTGCACAAGGCCATGTAGGCCAGGATGTTATTTTAAAAATTGCTGGAGAATCAGATTCAACACGTGAGCCATACAAGGCACGTGTGTCACATTGCCCTGACGAAGGGCTGCAGACAGGTTTGCACCATTGCCGCACACGGCTGATAAGTCACCAACGTAGTCCACTCAATCAATTTGTACTCCGGTCGCCATGTGACAGCGTGTTCCTTTCGTGCATAGTGCTGATGATGGGAAAGGAGTCGATGCCAGCGGTGCAGGTGGACGCAGGTTATGCTCACCCACTGGGCTGCGTTACCTTGACAGATGCAGAACCACAGGCTGAATGTAGGTGGTGGGTATCTCACAGATGAAGTACCATCATTCAGCTACAACCAATGGGAATACACTGCACCCTTTTTTAGGCCCCTCCTGTCTGCAGACCACTGCCAGACAAAGCTATGAACCTCTTGTTACTGTTACCCCCAGTTCAGTTTTATGATTTTGTGTGCTTGTTACCTGTGACTACTTTTCCTGCTTGCTGTTTATGTACCTCGTTGGCCAATCCGCATTTCACCTCTGCTTGTTTTCTGATTAAGTCCTGGCCATCCCATTCTGTTCCTCTTCCTCAATTAATGTTTTGACCCTGCCTGACTACTATTCTCTGGAACTGCAGCCTTCCACAGGTATTGATCAACTTGGGCCCTGTGTAATTCCAAATCACTGTATAGGGGTTAAAGGGTTTCAGGGTTCTGGGTGTCCAGCTTGGTGAGTGGCTTTCCTCTAGCCTATCCTTTACAGCCCATCTGAGTGTGTCGATCCAGGCAGGCGTTACACCGTGCCCTGGTCAGAAGGCCATGTAGGCCGGGACAGTGTTTTAAAAATTGCTGGACAACCAGGTTCAACACGTGAGCCATACAAGGCACGTGTGTCACATTGCCCTGAAGAAGGGTCGCAGACTGGTTTGCATCATTGTCGCACCCGACCTTCCCTGGCTGCTGGTTGAGTGGAGACAACCATTGATGAAACTCGGTCTCACTCTCCAGAGCTAACCGTCCACAATTCCTCAGCGGTGTCTCACATTTCCCCTACATTTCAAAGTAAACATTTGACCGCCTGATGGCCTTGAGCTCTGCTGCCAGCATAGTAAGGAGGTGTGTGGGATTCCTTGGGCGCAGTTACAAGGAAGGGTGGACTGACCAGACAGGGTTTGGGCCGAGGTGGAGGACCCACACGAGGTTGAGGAGGCAGAAACAGTGGAGGAACTTGTACATACAGAGGAAGGATTGACACACAAGACGTGGGGACGGCAAGACTTGTACAGCAAACCCTTCTCCATCTCTCACCATAGTTACCCAGTGCCCAGTCAGCAACATGTAACTCCCCTGTCCATGCTTACTGGTCCAAGTATCGGTGGTGACATGACCCTGTCACACACAGAGTTTCTCAAGGAATCAGTGAGGTTGTGTGCGACCTGCTGTGGTAGCGCGGGCGCGCCTTTCTTGGAGAAGGAGTGACGACTGGCCATCGGCTCTTGGGGCACTGCAATGGGCATAAGGTCTCGAAAATCCTCGGTCTCAAAAGGGTGTAAAGGCAGCCTTTCTGTTGCCAACAAGTTGCAGATGATGAAACTCAACCTCTTAGGCATGTCATGCCCTTCGAAAATCATGTAAAACACAGCGAGGGGACTCCAACCACAGTCTCCCTCGTTTCCACTAATTGGGCCACACACACCCCACTTGACTGGCATCACTTTATCCCCCTTTTGAAAATGAAACAGATGCTTTGCATGAAGCACTCTCAAAAATACGCGTGCCTTTCGCCTCCCCTGGCTGAGCCAGGGGAAGAAAAGTCCTCTGAGAGCCATGACTTGTTCATCTTGGTTCTTTTTTCAAAAGCGAGGGGACTCCAACCACAGTCTCCCTCGTTTCTACTAATTGGGCCACACACACCCCACTTGACTGGCATTACTTGATCCCCCTTTTCAAAATGAAACAGATGCTTTGCATGAAGCACTCTCAAAAATATGAGTGCCTTTCGCCTCCCCTGGCTGAGCCAGGGGAAGAAAAGTCCTCTGAGAGCCATGACTTGTTCATCTTGGTTCTTTTTTCAAAAGCGAGGGGACTCCAACCACAGTCTCCCTCGTTTCCACTAATTGGGCCACACACACCCCACTTGACTGGCATCACTTGATCCCCCTTTTCAAAATGAAACAGATGCTTTGCATGAAGCACTCTCAAAAATACGCGTGCCTTTCGCCTCCCCAGGGGAAGAAAAGTCCTCTGAGAGCCATGACTTGTTCATCTTGGTTCTTTTTTCAAAAATGAGGGGACTCCAACCACAGTCTCCCTCGTTTCCACTAATTGGGCCACACACACCCCACTTGACTGGCATCACTTGATCCCCCTTTTCAAAATGAAACAGATGCTTTGCATGAAGCACTCTCAAAAATACGCGTGCCTTTCGCCTCCCCTGGATGACCCAGGGGAAGAAAAGTCCTCTGAGAGCCATGACTTGTTCATCTTGGTTCTTTTTTCAAATCGAGGGGACTCCAACCACAGTCTCCCTCGTTTCCACTAATTGGGTCACACACAGCCCACTTGACTGGCATCACTTGATCCCCCTTTTCAAAATAAAACAGATGCTTTGCATGAAGCACTCTCAAAAATACGCGTGCCTTTCGCCTCCCCTGGCTGAGCCAGGGGAAGAAAAGTCCTCTGAGAGCCATGACTTGTTCATCTTGGTTCTTTTTTCAAAAGCGAGGGGACTCCAACCACAGTCTCCCTCGTTTCCACTAATTGGGCCACACACACCCCACTTGACTGGCATCACTTGATCCCCCTTTTCAAAATGAAACAGATGCTTTGCATGAAGCACTCTCAAAAATACGCGTGCCTTTCGCCTCCCCAGGGGAAGAAAAGTCCTCTGAGAGCCATGACTTGTTCATCTTGGTTCTTTTTTCAAAAATGAGGGGACTCCAACCACAGTCTCCATCGTTTCCACTAATTGGGCCACACACACCCCACTTGACTGGCATCACTTGATCCCCCCTTTCAAAATGAAACAGATGCTTTGCATGAAGCACTCTCAAAAATACGCGTGCCTTTCGCCTCCCCTGGATGACCCAGGGGAAGAAAAGTCCTCTGAGAGCCATGACTTGTTCATCTTGGTTCTTTTTTCAAATCGAGGGGACTCCAACCACAGTCTCCCTCGTTTCCACTAATTGGGCCACACACAGCCCACTTGACTGGCATCACTTGATCCCCCGTTTCAAAATGAAACAGATGCTTTGCATGAAGCACTCTCAAAAATACGCGTGCCTTTCGCCTCCCCTGGATGAGCCAGGGGAAGAAAAGTCCTCTGAGAGCCATGACTTGTTCATCTTGGTTCTTTTTTCAAAAGCAAGGGGACTCCAACCACAGTCTCCCTCGTTTCCACTAATTGGGCCACACACACCCCACTTGACTGGCATCACTTGATCCCCCTTTTCAAAATGAAATAGATGCTTTGCATGAAGCACTCTCAAAAATACGCGTGCCTTTCGCCTCCCCTGGCTGAGCCAGGGGAAGAAAAGTCCTCTGAGAGCCATGACTTGTTCATCTTGGTTCTCTTTTCAAAAGCGAGGAGACTCCAACCACAGTCTCCCTCGTTTTTACTAATTGGGCCACACACACCCCACTTGACTGGCATCACTTGATCCCCCTTTTCAAAATGAAACAGATGCTTTGCATGAAGCACTCTCAAAAATACGCGTGCCTTTCGCCTCCCCTGGATGACCCAGGGGAGGAAAAGTCCTCTGAGAGCCATGATTTGTTCATTTTAGTTCTTTTAGAAACACAGCGAGGGGACTCCAACCACAGTCTCCCTCGTTTCCACTAATTGGGCCACACACACCCCACTTGACTGGCATCACTTGATCCCCCTTTTCAAAATGAAACAGATGCTTTGCATGAAGCACTCTCAAAAATACGCGTGCCTTTCGCCTCCCCAGGGGAAGAAAAGTCCTCTGAGAGCCATGACTTGTTCATCTTGGTTCTTTTTTCAAAAATGAGGGGACTCCAACCACAGTCTCCCTCGTTTCCACTAATTGGGCCACACACACCCCACTTGACTGGCATCACTTGATCCCCCTTTTCAAAATGAAACAGATGCTTTGCATGAAGCACTCTCAAAAATACGCGTGCCTTTCGCCTCCCCTGGATGACCCAGGGGAAGAAAAGTCCTCTGAGAGCCATGACTTGTTCATCTTGGTTCTTTTTTCAAATTGAGGGGACTCCAACCACAGTCTCCCTCGTTTCCACTAATTGGGCCACACACAGCCCACTTGACTGGCATCACTTGATCCCCCTTTTCAAAATGAAACAGATGCTTTGCATGAAGCACTCTCAAAAATACGCGTGCCTTTCGCCTCCCCTGGATGAGCCAGGGGAAGAAAAGTCCTCTGAGAGCCATGACTTGTTCATCTTGGTTCTTTTTTCAAAAGCGAGGGGACTCCAACCACAGTCTCCCTCGTTTCCACTCATTGGGCCACACACACCCCACTTGACTGGCATCACTTGATCCCCCTTTTCAAAATGAAACAGATGCTTTGCATGAAGCACTCTCAAAAATATGCGTGCCTTTCGCCTCCCCTGGATGACCCAGGGGAAGAAAAGTCCTCTGAGAGCCATGACTTGTTCATCTTGGTTCTTTTTTCAAATCGAGGGGACTCCAACCACAGTCTCCCTCGTTTCCACTAATTGGGCCACGCACAGCCCACTTGACTGGCATCACTTGATCCCCCTTTTCAAAATGAAACAGATGCTTTGCATGAAGCACTCTCAAAAATACGCGTGCCTTTCGCCTCCCCTGGATGAGCCAGGGGAAGAAAAGTCCTCTGAGAGCCATGACTTGTTCATCTTGGTTCTTTTTTCAAAAGCGAGGGGACTGCAACCACAGTCTCCCTCGTTTCCACTAATTGGGCCACACACACCCCACTTGACTGGCATCACTTGATCCCCCTTTTAAAAATGAAACAGATGCTTTGCATGAAGCACTCTCAAAAATACGCGTACCTTTCGCCTCCCCTGGATGACCCAGGGGAAGAAAAGTCCTCTGAGAGCCATGACTTGTTCATCTTGGTTCTTTTTTCAAAAGCGAGGGGACTCCAACCACAGTCTCCCTCGTTTCTACTAATTGGGCAACACACACCCCACTTGACTGGCATCACTTGATCCCCCTTTTCAAAATGAAACAGATGCTTTGCATGAAGCACTCTCAAAAATACGCGTGCCTTTCGCCTCCCCTGGATGAGCCAGGGGAAGAAAAGTCCTCTGAGAGCCATGACTTGTTCATCTTGGTTCTTTTTTCAAAAGCGAGGGGACTCCAACCACAGTCTCCCTCGTTTCCACTAATTGGGCCACACACACCCCACTTGACTGGCATCACTTGATCCCCCTTTTCAAAATGAAACAGATGTTTTGCATGAAGCACTCTCAAAAATACGCGTGACTTTCACCTCCCCTGGATGACCCAGGGGAGGAAAAGTCCTCTGAGAGCCATGATTTGTTCATTTTAGTTCTTTTAGAAACACAGCGAGGGGACTCCAACCACAGTCTCCCTCGTTTCCACTAATTGGGGCACACACACCCCACTTGACTGGCATCACTCTATCCCCCTTTTCAAAATGAAACAGATGCTTTGCATGAAGCACTCTCAAAAATACGCGTGCCTTTCGCCTCCCCTGGCTGAGCCAGGGGAAGAAAAGTCCTCTGAGAGCCATGACTTGTTCATCTTGGTTCTTTTTTCAAAAGCGAGGGGACTCCAACCACAGTCTCCCTCGTTTCTACTAATTGGGCCACACAGACCCCACTTGACTGGCATCACTTGATCCCCCTTTTCAAAATGAAACAGATGCTTTGCATGAAGCACTCTCAAAAATACGCGTGCCTTTCGCCTCCCCAGGGGAAGAAAAGTCCTCTGAGAGCCATGACTTGTTCATCTTGGTTCTTTTTTCAAAAATGAGGGGACTCCAACCACAGTCTCCCTCGTTTCCATTTATTGGGCCACATACACCCCACTTGACTGGCATCACTTGATCCCGCTTTTCAAAAAGAAACAGATGCTTTGCATGAAGCACTCTCAAAAATACGCGTGCCTTTCGCCTCCCCTGGATGACCGAGGGGAAGAAAAGTCCTCTGAGAGCCATGACTTGTTCATCTTGGTTCTTTTTTCAAATCGAGGGGACTCCAACCACAGTCTCCCTCGTTTCCACTAATTGGGCCACACACAGCCCACTTGACTGGCATCACTTGATCCCCCTTTTCAAAATGAAACAGATGCTTTGCATGAAGCACTCTCAAAAATACGAGAGCCTTTCACCTCCCCTGGCTGAGCCAGGGGAAGAAAAGTCCTCTGAGAGCCATGACTTGTTCTTCTTGGTTCTTTTTTCAAAAGCGAGGGGACTCCAACCACAGTCTCCCTCGTTTCCACTAATTGGGCCACACACACCCCACTTGACTGGCATCACTTGATCCCCCTTTTCAAAATGAAACAGATGCTTTGCATGAAGCACTCTCAAAAATACGTGTGCCTTTCGCCTCCCCAGGGGAAGAAAAGTCCTCTGAGAGCCATGACTTGTTCATCTTGGTTCTTTTTTTAAAAATGAGGGGACTCCAACCACAGTCTCCCTCGTTTCCACTAATTGGGCCACACACACCTCACTTGACTGGCATCACTTGATCCCCCTTTTCAAAATGAAACAGATGCTTTGCATGAAGCACTCTCAAAAATACGCGTGCCTTTCGCCTCCCCTGGATGACCCAGGGGAAGAAAAGTCCTCTGAGAGCCATGACTTGTTCATCTTGGTTCTTTTTTCAAATCGAGGGGACTCCAACCACAGTCTCCCTCGTTTCCACTAATTGGGCCACACACAGCCCACTTGACTTGCATCACTTGATCCCCCGTTTCAAAATGAAATAGATGCTTTGCATGAAGCACTCTCAAAAATACGCGTGCCTTTCGCCTCCCCTGGATGAGCCAGGGGAAGAAAAGTCCTCTGAGATCCATGACTTGTTCATCTTGGTTCTTTTTTCAAAAGCGAGGGGACTCCAACCACAGTCTCCCTCGTTTCCACTAATTGGGCCACACACACCCCACTTGACTGGCATCACTTTATCCCCCTTTTCAAAATGAAACAGATGCTTTGCATGAAGCACTCTCAAAAATACGCGTGCCTTTCGCCTCCCCTGGCTGAGCCAGGGAAAGAAAAGTCCTCTGAGAGCCATGACTTGTTCATCTTGGTTCTTTTTTCAAAAGCGAGGAGACTCCAACCACAGTCTCCCTCGTTTCCACTAATTGGGCCACACACACCCCACTTGACTGGCATCACTTGATCCCCCTTTTCAAAATGAAACAGATGCTTTGCATGAAGCACTCTCAAAAATACGCGTACCTTTCGCCTCCCCTGGATGACCCAGGGGAAGAAAAGTCCTCTGAGAGCCATGACTTGTTCATCTTGGTTCTTTTTTCAAAAGCGAGGGGACTCCAACCACAGTCTCCCTCGTTTCCACTAATTGGGCCACACACACCCCACTTGACTGGCATCACTTGATCCCCCTTTTCAAAATGAAACAGATGCTGTGCATGAAGCACTCTCAAAAATACGCGTGCCTTTCGCCTCCCCTGGATGACCCAGGGGAAGAAAAGTCCTCTGAGAGCCATGACTTGTTCATCTTGGTTCTTTTTTCAAATCGAGGGGACTCCAACCACAGTCTCCCTCGTTTCCACTAATTGGGCCACACACACCCCACTTGACTGGCATCACTTGATCCCCCTTTTCAAAATGAAACAGATGCTTTGCATGAAGCACTCTCAAAAATACGCGTGCCTTTCGCGTCCCCTGGATTAGCCAGGGGAAGAAAAGTCCTCTGAGAGCCATGACTTGTTCATCTTGGTTCTTTTTTCAAATGCGAGGGGACTCCAACCACAGTCTCCCTCGTTTCCACTAATTGGGCCACACACACCCCACTTGACTGGCATCACTTGATCCCCCTTTTTAAAATGAAACAGATGCTTTGCATGAAGCACTCTCAAAAATACGCGTGCCTTTCGCCTCCCCTGGATGACCCAGGGGAGGAAAAGTCCTCTGAGAGCCATGATTTGTTCATTTTAGTTCTTTTAGAAACACAGCGAGGGGACTCCAACCACAGTCTCCCTCGTTTCCACTAATTGGGCCACACACACCCCACTTGACTGGCATCACTTGATCCCCCTTTTCAAAATGAAACAGATGCTTTGCATGAAGCACTCTCAAAAATACGCGTACCTTTCGCCTCCCCTGGATGACCCAGGTGAAGAAAAGTCCTCTGAGAGCCATGACTTGTTCATCTTGGTTCTTTTTTCAAAAGCGAGGGGACTCCAACCACAGTCTCCCTCGTTTCCACTAATTGGGCCACACACCCCCCTGTTACATGTCATGGCTCTCTTGTTGCAAGGAATGAGGTGGTCCCCCATTCCTTGTCTGCCATGAGCCCTCCTGCTCGGCAGCGCCAAAGGTCTGGGAGACTGTGCAGTCTGCAGGAGTTGCCTCCTCAGAGATTCAGCAGAAGGGTGACACCTAGTGGTTCTCCCCTTGCAAGGAATGGAGCGGTCTCCCATCCCTTGCCTGCCACGAGCTCTCCTGCTCAGCATCACATAGGCTCTGGGAGGTTGCGCAGTGTGCAAAGAATAGATGCTCAGGGAAGCAGCAAGACTTCCCATGTCTCTGCACATTGTGAAACCGAGGATCCCGCCTTTATGACCCAGAGGCAGGAAGATGAGCATGTGCTCCACGTAACGTCTTCTGATTCGCTCACTGATATCACACGGCCCCATGACGAGGCTGGTGATGTGCTGAATCCTGACTGGCTGGGCCAGGACGTCACGAACCCTGATTGGCTCACGCCCGTCTCGCGCCCGCCCTTGGGTGGAGCTACATCTCCTTAAAAGCTCCCCCTGCCATCATGGCGGTGCGCGACCGTCCTTCTATGTTTGGATGTCTGGCAGCGTGCTGCCACGCCACTGCTCAGGCATTACTGTCTTCTGTGGGCTTTGCCCTTGCTGCTTAGGCAGTACCTCGTTTGCAGGCCGTGTTCCTGCTTTGCTGCTCCGGCAGTATCCCCTTCAACAGGCCGTGTTCCTGTCCCAGGTGAGCTCCTCAAGCCTCCACCGGACTCACCTGGTTATTGAAAGCACAAAAGCACACGTGCGTGGGCACCTCTGTGCTACCCTCGTGCCATATTCTCGTGACTTCCACTGGCACACGTGCGTGGGCACCTCTGTGCTTCCCCATGCAACAGGTACACCGAGCCGTGAGATCCCTGCCATACAACTCTCACGGGTTAGGGCAGATCGGTGTACATAGATCGTCTGTGACATTCCAGACGATCGCTAGCAGCAATCCGCTCACTCTTCAATCACCATAGCGGCGGTCCCTTACACCGCACAGTGGACCTTGACCGGCGGAAGCTGTCCATTTCCCATCTTGGCACGCTTCCCCGGGTCCCCCTCGTAACACCCCCCACTTGACTGGCATCACTTGATCCCCCTTTTCAAAATGAAACAGATGCTTTGCATGAAGCACTCTCAAAAATACGCGTGCCTTTCGCCTCCCCTGGCTGAGCCAGGGGAAGAAAAGTCCTCTGAGAGCCATGACTTGTTCATCTTGGTTCTTTTTTCAAAAATGAGGGGACTCCAACCACAGTCTCCCTCGTTTCCACTAATTGGGCCACACACACCTCACTTGACTGGCATCACTTGATCCCCCTTTTCAAAATGAAACAGATGCTTTGCATGAAGCACTCTCAAAAATACGCGTGCCTTTCGCCTCCCCTGGATGACCCAGGGGAAGAAAAGTCCTCTGAGAGCCATGACTTGTTCATCTTGGTTCTTTTTTCAAATCGAGGGGACTCCAACCACAGTCTCCCTCGTTTCCACTAATTGGGCCACACACAGCCCACTTGACTGGCATCACTTGATCCCCCTTTTCAAAATGAAACAGATGCTTTGCATGAAGCACTCTTAAAAATACGCGTGCCTTTCGTCTCCCCTGGATGAGCCAGGGGAAGAAAAGTCCTCTGAGAGCCATGACTTGTTCATCTTGGTTCTTTTTTCAAATGCGAGGGGACTCCAACCACAGTCTCCCTCGTTTCCACTAATTGGGCCACACACACCCCACTTGACTGGCATCACTTGATCCCCCTTTTTAAAATGAAACAGATGCTTTGCATGAAGCACTCTCAAAAATACGCGTGCCTTTTGCCTCCCCTGGATGACCCAGGGGAGGAAAAGTCCTCTGAGAGCCATGATTTGTTCATTTTAGTTCTTTTAGAAACACAGCGAGGGGACTCCAACCACAGTCTCCCTCGATTCCACTAATTGGGCCACACACACCCCACTTGACTGGCATTACTTGATCCCCCTTTTCAAAATGAAACAGATGCTTTGCATGAAGCACTCTCAAAAATACGCGTGCCTTTCGCCTCCCCTGGCTGAGCCAGGGGAAGAAAAGTCCTCTGAGAGCCATGACTTGTTCATCTTGGTTCTTTTTTCAAAAGCGAGGGGACTCCAACCACAGTCTCCCTCGTTTCTACTAATTGGGCCACACACACCCCACTTGACTGGCATCACTTGATCCCCCTTTTCAAAATGAAACAGATGCTTTGCATGAAGCACTCTCAAAAATACGAGTGCCTTTCGCCTCCCCTGGCTGAGCCAGGGGAAGAAAAGTCCTCTGAGAGCCATGACTTGTTCATCTTGGTACTTTTTTCAAAAATGAGGGGACTCCAACCACAGTCTCCCTCGTTTCCACTAATTGGGCCACACACACCCCACTTGACTGGCATCACTTGATCCCCCTTTTCAAAATGAAACAGATGCTTTGCATGAAGCACTCTCAAAAATACGCGTGCCTTTCGCCTCCCCTGGATGACCCAGGGGAAGAAAAGTCCTCTGAGAGCCATGACTTGTTCATCTTGGTTTTTTTTTCAAATCGAGGGGACTCCAACCACAGTCTCCCTCGTTTCCACTAATTGGGCCACACACAGCCCACTTGACTGGCATCACTTGATCCCCTTTTTCAAAATGAAACAGATGCTTTGCATGAAGCACTCTCAAAAATACGCGTGCCTTTCGCCTCCCCTGGATGAGCCAGGGGAAGAAAAGTCCTCTGAGAGCCATGACTTGTTCATCTTGGTTCTTTTTTCAAAAGCGAGGGGACTCCAACCACAGTCTCCCTCGTTTCCACTAATTGGGCCACACACACCCCACTTGACTGGCATCACTTGATCCCCCTTTTTAAAATGTAACAGATGCTTTGCATGAAGCACTCTCAAAAATACGCGTGCCTTTCGCCTCCCCTGGATGACCCAGGGGAGGAAAAGTCCTCTGAGAGCCATGATTTGTTCATTTTAGTTCTTTTAGAAACACAGCGAGGGGACTCTAACCACAGTCTCCCTCGTTTCCACTAATTGAGCCACACACAGCCCACTTGACTGGCATCACTTGATCCCCCTTTTCAAAATGAAACAGATGCTTTGCATGAAGCACTCTCAAAAATACGCATGCCTTTCGCCTCCCCTGGCTGAGCCAGGGGAAGAAAAGTCCTCTGAGAGCCATGACTTGTTCATCTTGGTTCTTTTTTCAAAAGCGAGGGGACTCCAACCACAGTCTCCCTCGTTTCTACTAATTGGGCCACACACACCCCACTTGACTGGCATCACTTGATCCCCCTTTTCAAAATGAAACAGATGCTTTGCATGAAGCACTCTCAAAAATACGAGTGCCTTTCGCCTCCCCTGGCTGAGCCAGGGGAAGAAAAGTCCTCTGAGAGCCATGACTTGTTCATCTTGGTTCTTTTTTCAAAAATGAGGGGACTCCAACCACAGTCTCCCTCGTTTCCACTAATTGGGCCACACACACCCCACTTGACTGGCATCACTTGATCCCCTTTTCAAAATGAAAGAGATGCTTTGCATGAAGCACTCTCAAAAATACGCGTGCCTTTCGCCTCCCCTGGATGACCCAGGTTAAGAAAAGTCCTCTGAGAGCCATGACTTGTTCATCTATGTTCTTGTTTCAAATCGAGGGGACTCCAACCACAGTCTCCCTCGTTTCCACTAATTGGGCCACACACAGCCCACTTGACTGGCATCACTTGATCCCCCTTTTCAAAATGAAACAGATGCTTTGCATGAAGCACTCTCAAAAATACGCGTGCCTTTCACCTCCCCTGGATGAGCCAGGGGAAGAAAAGTCCTCTGAGAGCCATGACTTGTTCATCTTGGTTCTTTTTTCAAAAGCGAGGGGACTCCAACCACAGTCTCCCTCGTTTCTACTAATTGGGCCACACACACCCCACTTGACTGGCATCACTTGATCCCCCTTTTCAAAATGAAACAGATGCTTTGCATGAAGCACTCTCAAAAATACGAGTGCCTTTCGCTTCCCCTGGCTGAGCCAGGGGAAGAAAAGTCCTCTGAGAGCCATGACTTGTTCATCTTGGTTCTTTTTTCAAAAATGAGGGGACTCCAACCACAGTCTCCCTCGTTTCCACTAATTGGGCCACACACACCCCACTTGACTGGCATCACTTGATCCCCCTTTTCAAAATGAAACAGATGCTTTGCATGAAGCACTCTCAAAAATACGCGTGCCTTTCACCTCCCCTGGATGAGCCAGGGGAAGAAAAGTGTTACGGGGGGCTGTCTGATAATAACCGAAAGGAGTATCAGACAGTCAGGGTCCACCGTGCAAAGACTTTGCTGCAGACTATGGCAGAGTGCAATACCTCTGTTAACTCACAGAACGATATAATAAGTAAGTAAAGCAATTCCTCCCTTACTTGGAGGGTGTGTGGAATGATCTCTGTTAATATTCACAGAGACAAAGGCAATGTGTGCGAAATGGCACCTACCTAGGTCCGCTCTTCTAGTGGTGCAAAAGAGACGAACAGCAGCGTAAGCCGCACAAAGCTCCTACCTGCGTTCGCTCCACTAGTGTGCGAGGACACGAACCACTAGATATGGCACCTGCCTAGGTCCGCTCTTCTAGTGGTGCAAAAGAGACGAACAGCAGCGTAAGCCGCACAAAGCTCCTACCTGCGTTCGCTCCACTAGTGTGCGAGGACACGAACCACTAGATATGGCACCTGCCTAGGTCCGCTCTTCTAGTGGTGCAAAAGAGACGAACAGCAGCGTAAGCCGCACAAAGCTCCTACCTCTGTTCGCTCCCCTAGTGTGCGAGGATACGAACAACTGCCAGACGCAGTATAAGGAACGTTACCCTAGCGGCAACATCCACCTACGAGTCGAACCACAAGGCCCAGCCAGACCATGTGCCTCAGGCACCTGCCTATGTCCGCTCCCCTAAGAGGTAAGGATACGGACAGCAGCCGAAGCTGTAAGGTATAAGAACGCTACCCTGCCGGTAGCGCTCACCTAGCATAGACAGAGGAATGCCTAGAGGAACGCGCACAGAGCGTCTACTCTTATGCATGAACCAAGAGGACTGAGCGCCATGCGGCGTGTGTCAGGGTCTTATATAGACTCTGTGCCTCATCCAAGATGGAGGACACCAGAGCCAATCCGCTGCCAGAACGACAGGAGTGACGTCATGCTGGCCTATCACTGAGCAAGGCATCACAAGCACATGACCAGTGACCAATCGGCATAGAAGGTGTCAGAGACATGTGACCTCGTGTCAGCGATGATGTCACCCGCACATGTGCAATGGCTCCAAGATAGGACTTAGTCTCTGGCGCTAGCACATGTGCAGTAGCAAGAAATCTGGACTTAGTCTCCAGCGCTCGCACATGTGCAGTAGCAAGAAATCTGGACTTAGTCTCCAGCGCTCGCACATGTGCAGTAGCAAGAAATCTGGACATAGTCTCCAGTGCTCGCAGCAACCGTAACAAAAAGTCCTCTGAGAGCCATGACTTGTTCATCTTGGTTCTTTTTTCAAAAGCGAGGGGACTCCAACCACAGTCTCCCTCGTTTCCACTAATTGGGCCACACCCCCCCCCACTTGACTGGCATCAGTTGACCCCCCTTTTGAAAAAGAAAAAGATGCTTTGCGTGAAGCACTCTCAAAAATACGCGTGCCTTTCGCCTCCCCTGGATGACCCAGGGGAAGAAAAGTCCCCTGAGAGCCATGACTTGTTCATCTTGGTTCTTTTTTCAAAAGCGAGGGGACTCCAACCACAGTCTCCCTCGTTTCCACTAATTGGGCCACACACACCCCACTTGACTGGCATCACTTGATCCCCCTTTTCAAAATGAAACAGATGTTTTGCATGAAGCACTCTCAAAAATGCGCGTGCCTTTCGCCTCCCCTGGCTGAGCCAGGGGAAGAAAAGTCCTCTGAGAGCCATGACTTGTTCATCTTGGTTCTTTTTTCAAAAGCAAGGGGACTCCAACCACAGTCTCCCTCGTTTCCACTAATTGGGCCACACACCCCCCACTTGACTGGCATCACTTGATCCCCCTTTTCAAAATGAAACAGATGCTTTGCATGAAGCACTCTCAAAAATACGCGTGCCTTTCACCTCCCCTGGCTGACCCAGGGGAAGAAAAGTCCTCTGAGAGCCATGTCCACATTGTCAGTGGACAGACACGTGTGCTTATCTGCCAGCAAACCCCCAGCAGCACTGAAGACAGGTTCCGAGAGAACGCTGGCTGCAGGACACGACAAGATCCCCAAGGCGTACGTGGCAAGCTCAGGCAATTTATCCAGATTGGAAGCCTAAAATGAGCAGGGCTCAAGTTGCACAATAATGGCATCGACGTTTCCTTGCATATACTCATATATCTGTGTGTCCTCCTCTTTTTCCTTGTCCAGCTCTTTTGTTTTCGCATGAGTATATGTCCTTGTCACTTTCCCATGTGTTTGTGTTGTGTTGTGAGTTGTTTGTCACCTTTTGGACACCTTTGAGGGTGTTTTCTAGGTGTTTTTATGTGTTTGTGAATGCCTGCCATTGTTTCCTATGTGGTTCGAGTTCGGTTCGACGATCCGAACTCGAACGAGACCTCCGTTCGAAGAGCCGACCTCGAGCCGAACCGGGACCAGTTCGCTCATCTCTAATCAGCACATTAACTCTTGCGCTCCAAGAGCAGGGGTTGAGACATCTGGTGGATGCTACGCTGGGACGAGGAAGTATACGTGGTTGCTGATGGTGTTTGCAAATGTCCAAAGACAGTATCAGGGTGGGAGGCATCCGCGCCTGCATCCTGGACAGGGGATTGATCAGCACGTAGAACAGAGGAGAAGGCAGTGGGGTCACTCAAAGAGAATAACTGTGGACCTAGGCATTCGGCCCACCTAGTCGGCCAGGAGGCATGGCAATACAGGAAGCAACAGATGTACTTTTAATTCTTGATTCTCAAACTGGCAAAAGAGATGCAGATAGTTTGGGGCCTATGTAAAATGAGCATGAGGAATGGCAGGACAGCCAGCAATAGACCTACAGAACAGACGCTGATTCCAGTTTGGGATCAATAATGAAAACACTCTTAATTTCTGACTCTAAACCTCCGCAAGGATATACATGTATGTAAGACATTCTTTGAGGTAGGCCTCCAAAAATGATCTATCACGCTATCATACACAACCTCGGAAGGTCTGAGGTGGGACTGGAAATCACTGAAATGGATGCAAACATCGCTGAAATGGAATAGAAATAGCATGTGGAAGATGACTGGATACCTCTGTGACTCTCAGGTTGCTGCTGAAAACAACATTATCAGAGAATTATGTAACTTTTATAGACTGATATTGAAACATATGAAACCAAAGCTAAAATGGCTTTCACTGGAAAAATGTTAAGAAACATTCTTTACTGGATAATGACTTGTGTGTAAGGCAAAATAAATAAAACAGAAAAAAAACCCTGTCTCCTTCACTTTAGGCTATTATCACACGTATCATTTTTTCACTTCAAAAACGCTGCAAAAAACACTGAAAACATCGACATACTCCTTTCACAATTGCAGCATTTTTCCATTACAGTCAGAAAAAAAAAAAGAAAATGTGCGCATAAGATTTTGCATTTTTTCGCCGGTTTGTAAACAGTGAGACTCCTGGACTGGTGAAGCCTATGCATTAAGTATAAGGCCTATCAAAAATTGAAAGAAGGGATTACGATAAACCCTGGAACACATGTAGAGTAGGGCCTCAGAAAACATTTACATTTAGAAGGAGTGGGAATTCTTTGGCCAACAACAAGGAGTCCTGGAGGCCATTACTCAAGGGACCTTCAGGCATCCGATTTTGCTCCTGCTAAGGTGGGTGGCTGTTCCTCTTGTGCTGGCTCAGGGCATCAGGCAGCCCTAAGGCTTCAAATAGATTGAAGTTGGGGGTTTCAATTTTTTATTTTTATTTCTAATAAAGGATTGTTCGGGTGTGTGTGTTTATTTACTGTAACTTACAGGCTAATCATGGAAGGTATCTCGGGGAGACGCCTGACATGATTAATCTAGGACTTAGTGGCAGCTATGGTCTGTCATTAACTCCTTATTACCCCGATTGCCAATGCACCAGGGCCAATCGGGAAGAGCCGGGTACAGTCCCAGAATAGTCGCATCTATTGTATGCGGCCATTCTGGGCGGCTGCAGGCTGATATTATTAGGCTGGTGGGGCTCCCCATAACGTGGAGCTCCCCATCCTGAGAATACCAGCCTTCAGCCGTGTGACTTTACCCTGGCTGGTATCAAAATGGGGGGGACCGCACGTTGTTTTTTTTTAATTATTTATTTATTTTTTTTACTGCACAGTATAGTCCCGCCCCCCCAGCGGCTGTGATTGGTTGCAATGAGACAGCTGTCAATCAGCGCGAGGGCGTGTCTAACTGCAACCAATCATAGGCGCCGGTGGGCGGGGAAAGCAGGGAATACGAGATTGTTTAATGAGCGTCCGGCTTTTTCAAAAGAGGGAAAGCCGCCGGAGTTTAGAGAACAGCCGTGCAGCGCCGCGCCGGTGATCGGGGAACGGTAAGTATGAGAGAGGGGGGAGACTGACCGACAGACAGCGAGAGAGGGACAGACAAGACAGAAAGAGACCGTCAGGGAGACCGACCGACGGACTGAGGGAGATTGACAGACATAGACAGGAAAAGAAAGAATAACCGACATTGCTAGAAAAAAGCACAAAACGTACAGAGATGCATCCGTGTCACGTATTGTGCGCACATAATCATTGACTTTCATGGTGTCCGCGTGTGCGTGTTACGTGCAGAAAACGGACATGCTTCCGTGCAAAACGGAAACACATACGGATCACGGACACAGATGCACGGACATTATGAAATAACGCACGTGTGACCTCAAACATAGATTAACATTTGTGCACGTTTGGCCGTGTCTCCGGTACATTCGGAAACGGGCCAAACACGCACGTGTTTCACGCGCGTGTGAAGGGGGCATTACACGGAGTTAAGGCAAATCTCTGACTCACAGGCTGCAGTCACTGCTCCCTACCTTCTTAAGTCGATTTTGTGGTTTTTAGTTCCCTGGGGGACATAATATTCAACAAGTTAATAAGAATGAGGCACTCCCAGATAAACTGTAAAACATGATTTTTTTATTGTTATTTCATATTCAGTGCAGTTAAACATTTCGGTCAATGTATGACCTTTGTTAGTAACTAGCACATGAAATTAACAAATGCACAGGATATCTGGCTTCACAAGTCAGGGATAGCTGTTGGTATGCTAATGATTAAGTGTGACGCCCTGGCAAAACCAGGTAGTCACACATAACACCTTCCCTCACCTAGGTCACATACAGCCAACCTGAAACCCTAGTCACCCCCCTCAGGACAAGACAGGCACACCAGTGGGTGGGACCAGGCGGTTAGGGAAAGCCCACCTAGGGGTCTAGACAGCCCGGGGCAGGAAAACAGTGAGTCTAGAGCAGATTAAGTTGGAGTTCAAGTTGAGAGGACTGTGGGCTGGAGCTAGGTATAGCTCCAGCGGAGGAGAGGTTCAAGGTGAACGGTGCCAGGGTCGGAGCCCTGGTACCTTGGCTAGGTGGCACACGATGGTCTCCGTCAGCAGGAGACGGGAGAACAGTTCAGCAGATCCGAGGAGGACCAGAGCAGGGTTGGAGCCTGCCGGTACTGACACCGGAGAACCAACCGGAAACCGTGCACAGATGGGGTACTCGGACCCTGAAGCCAGGACCGGAACCAATGGCCTAGGTAATCAAAGGATTGAGGGCAGGATTATAGGTCCTGTCCCAACCAAAGTCCCAAAAGCAGACAACCACCCACAGAGAGGGATAGGGAAACTGCCAGGGCCCATAGATCCCACGAGTCAGCGTCAGCGGACACAGCTCCTCAGGCACACAGAAAGCCGGGAGCGGACTCCCGCGTTCCATACCGGGAAGTCTAAAACACAACCACAACTAGTGCAGAGGAGAAGACGGCGACCATCAGCCCGGGTGGGGGACCAGAGTACAACCGGCCGTGGTGGCCGGCCACCCGCACATTGGTTTACCAAAGGACTCGTGTGATTCTTTTACTTGTGAGTAACCAAACATCCCCTCGTCCATCCGAGCGTGCAAGCCCCTGCCATCGCCATACCCTGCACAGAGGCACTGGGCCCCGGGGCAACCATCCCTACCCACGGAGGGGTTAACATCCGGCTGCCATTACATCTCCTTCGGGTATCCCATAACAGCAGCGGTGGTGTCCCACTTCACCACACACCGTGGATGGCGTCCCGAACTGAATACGGTCAAGGCCATACAACTACGTCCCCCTTTTCATTCGGCGTATCCACGTGACCCCCGGGTCCGGAGGAGCCCTCGAGCCACGCAGCAGGTCCGGATCCGAGCAGCACTGGCTGCTGGCATGGGGGCGGCACATGAGCATCATTACTGGCCGTCTGTAACAAGCGGTATCCACCGCCACCACACAGCGACAGCATAAATGGCATCACTGGTTCTTATATAGACTGGATGGTGCTATATGGCTAAACAATCACAGTAATCCCAGTGGCCAAGATTGTTACGGCATTACCATGATTGTCAGGCAATCCCTGCGTGTTTACTGGCTGATAAAAGCCAGGAAACATGTGGGGCGTTGACTTGAGCATGGTGTCCGAGCAACAGAATGCTTAATCGAGTATCGAGTGCCTTTAGCACACTAATGCTTGATCAAGCACCAAGCAGTGCCAAGCATGCTTGACCATCATTAGCCATCACATCATGAAATGGCAATATCCTTTACTGCCATCATTATAACTAACAAGTAACAGAACATAATTGCCCCATATTAGCATCTCTGTTTCTGTATATCTGAGCATCTGGGCACAATAACAAATTAAACTTCTTTATGGTTATTTAGGTTTAGCCAATTTTTGTTACGTTTCAGCATGTGTGTAAGGTTTTCATCCCTTGAAAGACCACTCCAGCATTTTTTATATCCCCAGTTGTTGACTATCAGTAAGGTATACAACACAACATATGCACTAAAATATTTAATGGCCGCTGTCTTCCTCCATTTCCGAAACATGTGATTATAGTTGTGACATAGCATGATTATTAAGTACCCAATTAACAATTAATATTCTCTCCTAATTGGCCCTAAAAAATAATAATGTTCAATACTGCTCAAACATTTCCCTTTTACAGAGTATGATAAACCAGTTCCCTTATGTAGAGCATGATAGCTTCGATATCTCCCTTGTATGTAGCATGATGTTCCCAATTCCTGAGATCAGTAATGCAGGAAGACCATCTTTCTGTTCTACCATAGAGTTTAACTGTATCGGAGTGCTGTGCACGCCAATATAGTTATAAATGGCGGTCGCTCTTCTGCACCTATGGGTCCTTCTTGGGAATGGAGGCTATTTGAACTTGCCCAGTTTGGTCCCCCACCCTAACATCATCCCTGCCCTCATGATGTTCTCCATCTCCATACTACACTTTTTTCACACTTTGCCCTCACACTATAAGCCCCATTCTGCCACTCTACCTCTGGTTTCTATTTGTCCCATCTAAATTATTAAAACAATAAGGACAATATATACTGAGTGTATGGCCAGAACTCAGTTATCAGCATGTTGTGTAAGTGATATAGTGGAAAGGAAGACGAATAAACCATGGAAAATCCTGGTACTGAATGACAGAATGAGACTTGTAATAACTATATGCGTAATGCTTTTGGAAAGATAGATCACTACAACAGCTGGATTCCTTCTGCCAATGCTAGATTACATCACTGATATTCGCTTTGCCCAGTAAAGAAAGTCACACAGAGGCTTCATTCTGTGGTTTATGCTCTAAATTCTACTAATGACATTCGATAATTTTAAGCAACTTTTTGCCCAGGCCTTTGTGACCTTTTACACGCCATGACTAATTTTGTGCTAGAGATTATTTCTAATAACTCAAAGTTTGAAGCCTCCACAACATAGGCTATAAATGAAAACCTGGTATATAACGTGACCGTTCCACCACCAGATTTCAGCTTGTATCAATTAGCATAAAAGAACCAAAATTAACTACAGAAAAAACAGAAATGGCCTTTCCACATTTCCTTCATCTCTGTCATGGGTCAGCTCAATCAGTTTGGTCACACTGTCACATGTTTTTCATGTCATACACTCACAAATATCTGTTATAGTCTGTGTTTTGTATTCTTCATGATTATTGTACTTGTTTTTTATTATGTATACCGCTTATCATATGTAAAGCGCAATGGAATAAAAAGTGCTATAATAAGAAATAATAATAATACATGATTTGTGACATGCCAACAGCTTCAGTCTTTCATGGGGCGCGATGGAGGTCAAAAATCAATACAACTCTATGAGAGCCTTGTTCTGGCTTCCTCAGACACTCATAAAGAAGCATTTGTGTCGGTGTATGTAGAGTAGAGTAAAGGGTTAACCCACGCTGCCGTGTGGATAGAACAAATCACTCCGGAGAAGTAATCTTCGTGATTTTATTATTCAATGCATTTCAATGTCTATACAACGCCTTCTTAATCAAAATCACTGATGGCCAACGTGGTGATCAATTCTGCTTTCATGGCAGTTGTGACCCTCACAACTCCACCAGGTGAGTGTTTCCGTGCATTTTATTCTGGTTCCACCAGGATAAGACACCATCTGCGCCTTTGTCTCTTCCAAAAATAATTTTATAAAGATGTATTTAGCACTTGTGTCATAACTTCCGACTTCCGGCCAGTCATTAGTTACAGTCACTCAGTCACAAGATAGTGCCCCCGGACAGGAGTGAGGTTGGTAAAAAAAACCCTGCTGGAGTGGTGCTTTAAGACAAATATATCTTGACACAACCTAATTAAGTCCAAGAATTTTTCTGTATGCATTTACAGTATGACTAAGTTTTCCATATTATGCTTATTAGTGAATAACCTGGTCATTCCTTAAATGTGGAAAATTCATGATTTTATAACACAAATTAGGGCTATAACTAGCATAAGTGCTCAACAAGAAAGTGTTAAGTCAAGTCCCAGGTTACTCAATATGACAAGTGCTGTGAAAAAGTACATTCCCCTAAACAAAATGTGCAGATGACATAATGATTAGGCCAAAAAAATCACTTGCCCTAATGCATGCTAATATTACTTGCCAATAACCCAAAATAAACCAGTGGAAGGTATAATGGAGGAATAGTGTGGAAGGTGATGACTGCAATGCTCTACAAGAAAACACAAAACCTGGATGGTTTCTCAGTGGAATAATACCAGGGGCAAATAATTACAGTCGCAGGAGTGTGACCGTGACTTTGACTGGAAGGGAAAGTGGCACGCAACACTCGAAATTTTGATCAAGTTAACTGTAGCACTCCTGATCTAATAGTTTCTCAATACTCGTATTCACTGTTGTTGCTTTGTTCCCAATGTGTCTCCTTTCATAGAGTAGGGTGTAGATTAGCTGTTGAGGATGCAAACTGGTCAAGCTCCCTTGCCAGTATCTGGAGCACCATGCAGACAGTGGAGTAGTTGGAAGAAAAAGTTAATCCTCAACTCTCTGGGGCAAGAGGAGGGATTATGAAGGTGGTGTAGGACACAGGAAGGGGTGAAACAAGAAGAAGAGAAAAATAGGTAGATGTAGCAAATTTTACATGGTCCTATAAGCTCCAAGTTTGGATACCAAGCACCAGCACAGCAAATAAACTTAAATGAATTGCACCATCGGAATTAAGCAGAGACAAATTAAGTAGAGTCAGTAGTACTCACAGATAGAGCACCATGTCAACGCATGACACTGAACATGTCTACATGCACCATCAATCAACCTTCTCAGAGGTGCCTCATAACCTGTTACAATTGCTTTTCTTATATATTCATTTTACGTTTGATTTTGCAAGTTCACAAACACTAACACACACTTCTATGCATTTATGGTGCCTCATATACTACTGGCATCACAGGTCTATTAAGAAAATAATTCTTTGCCTTTTAAATGGGTTGTCCTACAGATTACAGTCATATGAAATAGTTTGGGCACCTCTATTAATGTTAACCTTTTTTCTTTTGGGTTTTTGCAACAGTTATTTCAGTTTCATATATGTAATAACTGATGGACTCAGCAATATTTCTGGATTGAAATGAGGTTTATTGTACTAACAGAAAATGTGCAATCCGCATTTAAACAAAATTTGACCGGTGTAAAAGTATGGGCATCCTTATCAATTTCTTGATTTGAACACTACTAACTACTTTTTACTGACTTACTAAAGCACTAAATTGGTTTTGGAACCTCATTGAGCTTTGAACTTCATAGGCAGGTGTATCCAATCATGAGAAAAGGTTTTTAAGGTGGCCACTTGCAAGTTGTTCTCCTATTTGAATCTCCTATGAAGAGTGGCATCATGGGCTCCTCAAAACAACTCTCAAATGATCTGAAGACAAAGATTATTCAACATAGTTGTTCAGGGGAAGGATACAAAAAGTTGTCTCAGATTTAAATTGTCAGTTTCCACTGTGAGGAACATAGTAAGGAAATGGAAGAACACATGTACAGTTCTTGTTAAGCCCAGAAGTGGCAGGCCAAGAAAAATATCAGAAAGGCAGAGAAGAAGAATGATGAGAACAGTCAAGGACAATCCACAGACCACCTCCAAAGACCTGCAGCATCATATTGCTGCAGATGGTGTCAATGTGCATCGGTCAACAATACAGCGCACTTTGCACAAGGAGAAGCTGTATGGGAGAGTGATGCGAAAGAAGCCATTTCTGCAAGCACGCCACAAACAAAGTCGCCTGAGGTATGTAAAAGCACATTTTGACAAGCCAGTTACATTTTGGAAGAAGATCCTGTGGACTGATGAAACAAAGATTGAGTTATTTGGTCATACAAAAAGGCGTTATGCATGGAGGCAAAAAAACACGGCATGCCAAGAAAAGCACTTGCTACCCACAGTAAAATTTGGTGGAGGTTCCATCATGCTTTGGGGCTGTGTGGCCAATGCCGACACCGGGAATCTTGTTAAAGTTGAGGGTCACATGGATTCAACTCAGTACCAGCAGATTCTTGACAATAATGTGCAAGAATCAGTGACGAAGTTTAAGTTACGCAGGGGATGGATATTTCAGCAAGACAATGATCCAAAACACTGCTCCAAATCTACTCAGGCATTCATGCAGAGAAACAATTACAATGTTCTGGGATGGCCATCCCAGTCCCCAGACCTGAATATCATTGAACATCTGTGGGATGATTTGAAGCGTTCTATCCATGCTCGGCAACCATCAAACTTAACTGAACTAGAATTGTTTTCTAAACAGGAATGGTCAAATATACCTTCATCCAGGATCCAGGAACTCATTAAAAGCTACAGGAAGCGACTAGAGGCTGTTATTTTTGCAAAAGGAGGATCTACAAAATATTAATGTCACTTTTATGTTGAGGTGCCCATACTTTTGCACCGGTCAAATTTTGTTTAAATGCAGATTTCACATTTTCTGTTAGTACAATAAACCTCATTTCAATCCAGAAATATTACTCAGTCCATCAGTTATTAGATATATGAAACTGAAATAGCTGTTGCAAAAACCCAAGTTGTTGTAAAGAAAAAAGGTTAACATTAATAGGGGTGCCCAAACTTTTTCATATGACTGTACATTTGTTAACGAAATAAATGTCTCGTTACAAGAGAAGGGGAAATATGACCACAATCTATAGAGTAATTGTAGCCTGAATGGCGGCAGCTTTTACCACACAATGCGGACTGACCATTCGTTGCATTTAAAGGGCATCAACCAGCAGGATTTTCAGATATAAAGTACAGGCAGTGCCATACTGGGGCTAGGATGCTGAATGTGAGCATACCTTCACTTTCCAGATTAGATGTTTCATTGCAGTAAATTGTTTTATCAAAGTTCCAGAAATCAGTGCACCAGTTGATTCGTGTATGCAGTGGGCAAGACTATGGGGAATGGGTCTTCATTTATTATTCCTGACCTATGTGATTTCATGGCCTCTATGTAAATAGATTTTCCTTATTGCCGCGATTATTATGGCTGACGTGTGTGCAGTATACAATTGACATATATCAGTCACTTCAATGAAATGGCGCCGTAGTCGGCATCTGTGCATACCCCTATCTCCAGCGCCATCTTATTGAAGATACGGTTCTCCGGCTTGCGACACATCGGATGTTCATTCTGAATGCGGCACATGTGCATGGTACAGTTTTTTATGTCTTTTTGGTGCAGTTTATCAAAGTCTATGAGAAATCAGAAATGCTGTGCACACGTTGTTTCTTTTTTCCTTGCAGTTTTAGGTGCAGAAAAAAAGAAGCTGCATGTAAATTTTTGTTCAATTTTTTTCTGCATTTTTAGCTCTTCCAGTCATGGAATTTACTAAAAAACTGTACTCAAAAAACGCACCAAAAACACATGCGTGTTTCAGCCACAAGGTGCGTTTTTTGGTGCAGAAAATTTTTGCAGTGTGCACACATACCCTAATTGGAGTTTCTCCTTTAAAAACTCTACGTCACTCAGGTGTGTTCACACTGATTTTTTTTTAGCAGAAAATTTCCAAATCCTTCTCAAATACTCAAAACGTTGTTCTGCTAATGTATTACTGTAAAGGCTGTGTTACACACAGCGACATCGTTAGCGATGTCACTGGTGAAAGCACCCGCCCCCGTCGGTTGTGCGTCACGGGCGAATCGAGGTCCAGTTCTCAGCGTGTGTGCAGTCAACACCACCGATTGTGTTTTTGGTTGTCTTGTTCCTCTGAAGCTGTGCCTACCAGCCACTTGTCCATATATGGCTTTACCACCTGCCCAGGGGACCTCAAGAGACATTAGAGCTTCCCTTATTTTCGGCTCTAACTGTCCAACTGTCCTCCCGTGTAACAGGACCCCAGGCAAATCTTTTTAAATTATTTAAATAAAAAATTTAAATAATTACATGTGGTCATCCCTATTTTTCAATACTCAGTCAAGATAAAGCCAACAGTTGGGGGCTGTATTCTCAGACTAGGGAGGCCCATGGTTATTGGACCCCCCTCTCAAGAATAGCAGCTTGCAGCTGCTCAGAATTGTCACATCCATTAGATGCGACAATTCCAGCTCTTTAACCAGCTCATCCCAATAGCCCTGACGTGGTGGCAATCGGGGTAATATAAGGGGTTAATCACCGCTGTGATTTGTCAAACATTACAGCTGCCACTAAGCCCTGGACTAGTAATGGGAAGGGGTCTATGAGACCCCCACTATTAATCCTGTAAGTGTGATGCCCTGGACTAGCCAGGTAGTCACAGATAGACCCCCGCACTAAACCTGTCCCCCAGAAAGGTGTCATCAGCCAACCATTAAAACCCTAGTCACCTCTCTCAGTGCTTGATGGACACACCAGGGGGCGGAGCCAGGTGGTTGGCCATGCCCACCAAAGGAGTTCAGAGGGCCTGAGGCAGAAAAAACAGTTTAGTTTAGTGGAGTCTGACAAGTCAGTCAGTGAGTAGAGAGAGGAGTCTGACAAGTGCCGGGGTTGGAGCCCGGGCACCTTAGGCTAGGAGGCAAATGGTGGCCTTAGCCTGCAGGAGCCGCGAAGATGGCTCGGTGGAACCGTGGTGGACCGGGGCAGGGTAGTGGCCCGCCGCCACCGACCTGGGGAACCTACTCAGAAACTGGAGCACACAGGGGGGTAATCAGACCCTGAAACGAGGTCCAGAATCCACTGGACTGAGTTAATTAACTGATTGAGGTCTGGAATATAGGTCCTTTCCCACCCAAGTCCCGACTGAAGACAACAGCCCAACGAGGGCTAAAGAAAGCCACTGCACAGGCAGAGAGATCCCACGGGCCAGCGTCTGCGGGCAAAAAGGCTCTCCCGGCATCCACAAAGTCGGGGAGCAGACTCCTGTCGCTGAAGCGCAGGCAGCCCAAATATACAACACGGTGCAGGAGAAAGGCCAAGACCACCGAACTGGGTGGGGGACCAGACGCAGCTGGCTGCGGGCACCGACCACCATCAACTTAGTTGACTTAGAGACTTGTGTGTGTCAATAACAGTGAGCACAAAAGTGCCATCCGGCCACGCACTGCCCTGCACCGCCCAGCTACCCCCAACGGGCCCCGGGGCCACCATCCCTGCCCACAGAGGGGTTAACAACTTGCTGCATAACATTTCCCCCGGGTGCCCTGTAACTGCAGCGGTGGTGTCTACCTTCACCATATCCTGTGGGTGGCATCACGAATTCAAGCGCGGCTCCGGCCGTGCACCTACCTAACCCCCACCAAAAGCTCCAGCATCCCCTTTCAGAGCGAAGTGACCCCGGGTCGAGGCGTTCGAGCCACCCACCAACGAGCCCAGATCCGAGCAGCTCGGCTGCAGCCGAGCGAGGGGCGGTACATAAGCAAAAAGAAATAAGCACAAACACACAAAAATCCTTTATTTAAAAAAAACATAAAAAAAATCCTCATTCTTTAATAACCCCCAAAACACCCAGGTCTGATGTAATCCACATCACGACGACCCACGATGATCCCAGCTCTGCTACATACTGAAGTCGTAGCGAGCGGGCACATTGGAGAACATGACCGCCTGTTGCGATTTCAGGCAGATGCTGACTGAGCCGTAGTTGTGAGCCTCCGTCATTTTATTTATTTTTTATTTTTACACCATCATAGGGACACATACAGCGTGTGTGATTCCAACCAATTACAGATGCTGTCACAAAGGGTAAGGGCATGGTCTGACTGCAACCAATCACAGATGCCAGGACTGATGAAGGGCGGGGGAAGCAGTGAATATGCATGAGAGCTAATGATTGGACCCGGAGCAATGTTACAGCCACGGGAAAGGTCGGTAAGTATAACTGTCCTGCTTTATTCCTTAATTTCTTTCTTTTGCACCCCCCAGCCCTTAATAACACCATTTTATAACACATTAGTTCGAATCTCTTAGACTTATATGTGGTTTGGCATTTGGGGTAAAATTCGTCTGGCAAACTCAATTTTATTATCTAGTCTGTGCTGGTTCGGTGTACCCAAATATCTATGGTATTCACTCGCACTATTAATGATTCATTAAATCTGTTTATGTTTATTATGCTTATTGAATAAAACTTTGCAAAAGAACAGAAGTCAAATGACTCAACATCTTATTTTCTGTGTTATGCAAAGTGTACACATTGTGTTTTTGATGCTTTTTTTGATGCGTTTTTGGATGCAGATTTGTCACAAAGCTGCATGCCTATCCTTATGCCAGCTAAATCAACGTGAATTCTGAAGTATTATGCACACGTTGCTTATTTTTTTCTTGCAAATTTGGTGCAGAAAATAATCTGCCGCATGTCAGTTTTTGATTTGTTTTTTTACTGCGATTTTTAGCCCTTCAACCCATTGACTTCATTATGAAATACGCATGGCAAAAATGCAAGGTGAAAATGCATCAAAAACGCAGCAGAAACACACCGCACTTTTTGTGCGTTTGTTTCTGCCAGAAAATGCAGATTTGGTGCTGAAAATTTCTGTACCAAGTACTCAGTATGCGCACACAGCCTTCATGTTTATAGAAACTATTGGTTGAGTACTATAAAAATGAAATTCAAAGAATGTACAGTATAACTAACTACCCAAATACCAATAAAAAAACACACCCTCTTTCACCAATTTATTAACCTTCAAAACACTCCCACGGAACATAATCCACATAATGTGCCATGACGATACTGGCTCTGCTACATCCAGAGGCAATGGTGAGTGGGGATATTGGGACACATAACCACTCATCGCATCACAAATAGGTGGGGGACCGCACATAAAAGGGGCGCAATATTCTGACAGCATTGTTTCCAGAAGCGACATGTGTTTCAGAGATACATCCAGGCATCTTCCTCATACTGTTCCCATTCAATTTCAGTACTTTTCCATCTATTTCAGCATTTCTGCAACCCCAGACATCAGATTATTTGAGTTTTCCATTGACTTGCATTAGATTCATTATTCCTGACGAATATACAAATAGTACAAAATATTGAAGACGAATAATCTGAACCCGAATATTTTAGTATTCGCCCTTCACTAGCTATAACATTATATCACTACTGATGGAATATGGTAAAGCTTTTTTTCTAATGGAGGAGCTGATTAACTTGGTCTTTTAGTCAGATGTTGCTCAATCAGCAGTCTTTTTATATCGAAAAAGAAAAAATTAAATAAAGTGTGGGCACTGTGAGTATCAAAAATAATAAGAATACACTCTCTAAGGGACGGTGCTATACATTACAAGAGATCATACTATGTAATAATGGGATGGTGCTGTACATGACAGAGGACATTATGCAATAAGGAATGGCACCATACATAACTAGACAGGATGCTATGTAATGAGAAACAGTGTTATACACAATAAAAGTAGAAACTATGTAATAAAGGATAGCGCTAGATATAAAAAGAATGTAAACTATATACTCAGGGACGGCACTACATTCCTGCATCCATGTGAAGTGTCAGTGTGCTGTCTGATTTTATTCTTGTAATAAAAAAAGAGACAGTTGCACTCTGTAGTGCTAAGATATGTGGAACAATGAATATAGGACAATAGCCATGCATTACTGCTCTGAAATACATAAATAAAATAAAACATGCAAATAAAGTATTAAAATGACGCAAGACTGAACAGCGGAGTGCTCGTTCAAAAGGTATGACCCTATAATCTAAGAAAAGATTAATGGGACTTCCTAACTTTCTAATGTAAACAGGTGCATACTGAGTATGAAACATAGTAACAAAAAGGAGACAAAGGTAGGATGTGCCATCAGTCTTTTTCTTAGATTACATGGCTTTGCCTTCTGATCGAGCACTCCTGCTCTTCAGCCTCAGGCGATTTTAATTCTTTATTTTCAGTTCCTGTCCACAAAAATTGGAGGTTTTTTTTTTTTTTAACACAAAGAAAGGCATTAGAGTAGGCAGGGACCCAACAAAAAGGTCACCTTGGTGTTGTCTGTTGGGCTCACATACAGTAAAAGATGGCCATTTTTGTGTGCTAAGTATCTCAATTTTTACATGTTTTTTCATAGCAGTAATGCATGTCTATATTCCCACATTCATTGTTCTCAGCACTACAGAGTGCAACTGTATCCTTTTTGTTACTATATTTCATGCTTAGTTTGCACCTGTTCACTTAAAAAAGTTAGGAAGTGCCATCAGTCTTTTTCTTTTATTTTATTCTTGGACAGCACACAAATCCATTATGTATGCCCTACAGTGATCCTCAAAATTGGATAAAAAATGGACATGCTCTGAGTATCGCAGATCTCATTCTCAGATCCGTGATTTTCATGGATATGTGAATGGATCTATGACAGTCTATGGGGTACTTTGCACACTACGACATCGCAAGTGCAATGTCAGTGGGGTCAAATTGAAAGTGACGCACATCCGGCATCGCAGGCGACATCGTAGTGTGTAAAGCCTAGATGATACGATTAACGAGCACAAAAGCGTCGTAATCGTATCATCGGTGCAGCGTCGGTGTAATCCATAATTAAGCTGACGCAATGGTCCGATGTTTTTCCTCGCTCCAGCAGCATCACACATTGCTGTGTGTGAAGCCGCAGGAGCGAGGAACATCTCCTACCGGCGTCACCGCGGCTCCCGTAGGATATGCGGAAGGGAGAAGGTGGGCGGGATGTTTACATCCCGCTCATCTCCACCCCTCCGCTCCTATTGGCCGCCTGCCGTGTGATGTCGCAGTGACGCCGTACGACCAGCCCCCTTAATAAGGAGGCAGACCGCCGGCCAGAGCGACGTCCCAGGACAGGTGAGTCCATGTGAAGCTGCCGTAGCGATAATGTTCGCTACGCCAGCTATCACAAGGATATCGCAGCTGCGACGGGGGCGGGGACTATCGCGCTCGGCATCGCAGCATCGGCTTGCGATGTCGCAGCGTGCAAAGTACCCCTATGAGTCAGTGTGCCATCTGATAAAAAAAATGTGTCAGCACTTGGAGATTTCACACAAATGTGTGATGAGAACTAAGGGATATTGTTTTACAAACAACAGAATTATTCCAAGTCATACAGCGCAGATAAAGGACAAATATTTCCATCCAGTGACCACTCTTGTCTGCGTTGTTTTCTGTTGTTTCTTCTCTGTCTGGTGCGACCTTCATGTCATTATCTTCCAGCCACTACTCATCTTGCCACAATGATTTATTAATTGATTTAATTTATTTTACTAATTTACAATATTTTTCTGCACTTTTTATCAAGATAATATTGTACTAAAATCTATGTGCATCTTACAGTCCACATTCTCCCTGGCTGCTACCTTGAACCATATAGTAGCACAGCACTTATGAATGCTCTACATATCGCTGAGATAACTAAGCGGCTGCATTGTTCTCTCTCGATCTGTGTAATTAATGCTGAGCCAGAGATACTGGCCTGAGCTTGCTAGGGTTAATATAATGGATCTTTGGTGAGCAGGCTGAAGTACAATAAAACTGACACACGGAGATAACCAGTTGATTTAGGGGTACTTCTCATATAGCGAGATCGCTAGCGAGATTGCTGCTGAGTCACGGTTTTTGTGACGCATCAGTGACCTCATTAGCGATCTTGCTGTGTGTGACACTGAGCAGTGATCTGGCCCCTGCTGTGAAATCGCTGATCGTTACACACAGTGCCGGTTCATTTTTTGGATGTTGCTCTCCCGCTGTGAAGCACACATCGCTGTCTTTGACAGCGAGAGAGCAACGATCTGAATGTGCAGGGATCAGGGAGCCGGCTTCTGGCAGCTTGCGGTAAGCTGTAACTAAGGTAAATATCGGGTAACCAAGCGAAGTGCTTTGCTTGGTTACCTGATATTTACCTTGGTTACTAGCATCCGCCGCTCTCACGCTGCCAGTGCTGGCTCCCTGCTCCCTGCACACGTAGCCAGAGTACACATCGGGTAAATAAGCAAAGCGGTTTGCTTATTAACCCGATGTGTGCTCTGGCTATGAGTGCAGGGAGCCAGTGCTAAGCGGTGTGCGCTGGTAACCAAGGTAAATATCGGGTAACCAAGTACTTAGTTACCAAGCGCAGCATCGCTTCCACGCATCGCTGTTGGCTGAGGGCTGGTCACTGGTCGCTGGTGAGATCTGCCTGATTGACAGCTCACCAGCGACCATGTAGCAACGCACCAGCGATCCTGACCAGGTCAGATCGCTGGTGGGATCGCTGGAGCGTCGCTAAAGTGTGACGGTACCCTTACACTTAACAGAAAAGTCTCAGTCTCCTAGATAAAAAAAAACGATTTTCTACATTCCACATGCTGCTCTTTCTGGGGACTGTACAGTATATGTGAAGCCATTTTTGTTTTACTCACATTTATGGGTACTATCAGTGGAATATAAGGGTTAAATCCGTGCTGTTGTTAAATGAAGATGGAAGACAAATCCTGGAAAGTTATTTAATTTGACGCGTTTCGGAGTGGTGAATCCTTCTTCAGGACAATCACATTTTGTACCACTATAGAATAATTAACTACCCCCTCTTCTAATTAACTAAATAATAATTAACTACCCTAGACCACCAAGTAAGGGTGGTTTCACACATCCGGAATTTCGCCGGTTTGCTGGATCTGTCACACTCCAGTACAGTGCAATACAGTACAATGGCATCGCGGCAAGCTCCAGTCACATGCTCCGGTCACATGACAGCATGTGACCGGAGCTTGCCGCGATGTCATTGTACTGTATTGCACTGTACTGGAGTGTGCCGGATCCGGCAAACCAGAGAAATGCCGGATGTGTGAAACCACCCTAAGGAGCACAACTAAGGCCAACCAACATTACCCCCACATTACCCCCTCCACATCTTAATATCACCAAGTTGGTAGTTTTATTATTACATTTTTTTCTGTTTTCTGTTGTCCAAACCTGGGTGTGTCTTATCATCAAGTGCATCTTTTATTCTGAAAAATACAGAATATAGTGCTATTAATTCCACAGCGCTTTACAGATATGATCATCACTATCCCCATTGGGGCTCACAACCTACTGTATATTTATTATCAGTTTGTCTTTGGAGTGAGGGAGGAAAGCAACGGAAACACGGGGAGAACATAAAGACTCCTTATTGATGTTGGGCTTGACGGGCTTTTAACCTAGGACAACAGCGCTGCAAGGCTGCATTTCTAACCACTGAGACACCACAGCCCTGAAAACAACATGTTCATGTATACTGTATATATACATATGTCTCCTGATTAAAAAATTCTCTTCACTGTGCCCCTGAATATAAATATGTATCACACCATCAGTATACAATTACCCACAAAATATACCTCCCAATAAATATAAATTATTCAGTCACTTTGACTCTCCCTACCATCCCCCAATTCATTGCGTTTTTTTTACTTTTTCTTCACAGATTTCCTTTGTGAAAAAATTAAACATTCACATTACATCAAAGTTAATGAGATTTCTGAAATCTCAGGCACATGTTGTTTACTTTTTCGTTGCAGATTTGCAGCTGACTAAAATCTAAAGAATATCAATTCTTGAAGCATTTTTGCAGCGTATTTTACACAGCACATTTCCCTTCAACACATTATAATTTTCAGCAGAATTTTCTGCTGCAAATCCTGAACGTGTGCACATAGCCTTAAGCCTACATTACACCTTACGATCCAGCATACGATATCGTATGCGATCGTAACCGCCCCCATCATATGTGCGGCACGTTCAATTTGTTGAATGTGCCGCACAAACGATTAACCCCCGTCACACGTACTTACCCGTCAATATGACCTCGCTGTGGGCGGCGAACGTCCACTTCCTGGAGTGGGAGGGATGTTCGGCGTCACAGCGACGTCAAGCGGTAGCCGGCCAATAGAAGCGGAGGGGCGGAGCTGAGCGGAACGTAAACATCCCTCCCACCTTCTTCCTTCCGCATTGCTGGCCAGGAGCCGCAGGACGCAGGTAAGATCTGTCCATCGTTCCCGGGGTGTCACACACTGCGATGTGTGCTACCCCGGGTACGATGAACAATCTGACATTCAATTCTAGAGAAATGAACGACGTGCGTGTGATGAACGTTTTACCGTTCAATCGCAATCGCACATTCCTGTCACACACTGCAATGTACCTTACGATGCCGGATGTGCGTCACTTACGACGTGACCCCGCCGACACATCGTAAGATACATTGCAGCGTGTAAA
This sequence comes from Anomaloglossus baeobatrachus, assembly GCF_048569485.1. Taxonomy (NCBI): domain Eukaryota; kingdom Metazoa; phylum Chordata; class Amphibia; order Anura; family Aromobatidae; genus Anomaloglossus; species Anomaloglossus baeobatrachus. Next base: position 368,064,226 of record NC_134353.1, read on the forward strand.
GCGGGCTTTAGTTCCTGTTCTGTGTCCATCCCCTCCTCAATCATTATAGGTCCCGTATCGGGTCATAATATATTAGGGGATGCAAGAAGATGTGTTCAAGGTCTTATTATGAATTGAAGTGTAGGAGAAGATGCTATCAGGTACTTAGCAAAAGTTTGGACCTTGGCCTTCACCTGCATGTTGTTAAGATGAATGGGCTCTTATAGCATTCTCGATCCTATAAAAACATATGTTTTCTTCCCATATAATGAAGTCCCCCATTATGGAACCTTCCTGTAATAATGTTCCCCATCTTGGGCTCCTGCCTGGTATAATTTATCTCATCCTGGGCACATTCCAGAGACACACTTACTATCCTGGGCAACATCGGGTGCTACAGCTAGTAATGTAATAAATACTTGTATAATGTTCGGCATCCTTAGCCTCTTTGTGGTACAGTGGCATACAAAAGTTTGGGTACCCCGGTCAAAAATTATTGTGAACAGTTGTGCAAGTTGAAGATGAAATGATCTCTAAAAGGTATAAAGTTAAAGATGACACACTTCTTTTGTATTTTAGGCAAAAAATATATATATTTTAATCTTTTAAATTTTAAAAATTACAAAAAGGAAGAAGAGCCTATACAAAAGTCTGGACATCTTTGGAGATTTGTGTGCTCAGATAATTTTGATCAAAGTTTCAGAACTTAATTAGTCTGTTAGGGTTATGGCTTGCTCACTATTATCGTTAGGAAAGAAAAAAGAAAAAGAAGCCAGCACGATCTGAAATTGGCATGCATCATATAAAAATTGAAAATTCACAGATTTATTCCAACTGTACTATAATAAAAAAAAATGAGATTTTTAGCAAATAATTGATCAATTTTTTGAGCCACCCCTGCCAACGTCACGGCAAATATCAATAGGGGGGTCCTACTCTATATTCTGTATTTCATGTGCCATGCGGCCTCCTAGATAAAGTTAAAAGCAGAACCATAATGGAGCACACATACCTGTAACCTGTATATATAACCGCTTCTATGTTGCAAAAAAGGCAATTGTGGATAGAGACCAGACCAGGTCCCAGCATGTGGAGCAAGCTTTACACATACCAGGACTATATCAGAACTGACCCTCCCAGTGCCAGACAGCAACCATTGATAAAGGCGGACCAGATCCAAGAATGGTGCTTAATTAGCAATGCCTGTGGAAAGGGGTGAGGTAACTGAATCTGAACAGCTACCAATAGGAGGAATACATTGCAAACCAAAATCAGGCGTGCATGGTATGGTGATGGTCAGTCACCAGAAATTGTAGCATAACTACAGTCACAACAGAGAAAAAGGAGCCAGCACGATCTGAAATTGGCATGCATCATACAAAAAGTGAAAAATTCACAGATTTATTCCAACTGTACTATAATAAAAAAAATGAGATTTTTAGCAAATAATTGATCAATGTTTTGAGCCATCCCTGCCAACGTCACGGCAAATCTCAATAGGGGGGTCCTTCTCTATATTCTGTATTTCATGTGCCATGCGGCCTCCTAGATAAAGTTAAAAACAGAACCATAATGGAGCACACATACCTGTAACCTGTATATAGCCGCTTCAATGTTGCAAAAAAGGCAATTGTGGATAGAGACCAGCCCAGGTCCCAGCATGTGGAGCAAGCTCTACACATACCAGGACTATATCAGAACTGACCCTCCCAGTGCCAGACAGCAACCATTGATAAAGGCGGACCAGATCCAAGAATGGTGCTTAATTAGCATTGCCTGTGGAAAGGGGTGAGGTAACTGAATCTGAACAGCTACCAACAGGAGGAATACATTGCAAACCAAAATCAGGCGTGCATGGTATGGTGATGGTCGCCTTTATCAATGGTTGCTGTTTGGCACTGGGAGGGTCAGTTCTGATATAGTCCTGGTATGTGTAGAGCTTGCTCCACATGCTGGGACCTGGGCTGGCCTCTATCCACAATTGCCTCTTTTGCAACATAGAAGCGGTTATATATACAGGTTACAGGTATGTGTGCTCCATTATGGTTCTGCTTTTAACTTTATCTAGGAGGCCGCATGGCACATGAAATACAGAATATAGAGTAGGACCCCCCTATTGAGATTTGCCGTGACGTTGGCAGGGGTGGCTCAAAGAATTGATCAATTATTTGCTAAAAATCTCATTTATATTACAGTACAGTTGGAATAAATCTGTGAATTTGCACTTTTTATATGATGCATGCCATTTTCAGATCGTGCTGGCTCCCCTCTCTCTCTGTTTGGTTGTAGTTATGCTACAAATGTCTGGTGGCTGGTCACCACCATGCTATGCACGCCTGATCTTGGTTTGCAATATATTCCTCCTGTTGGTAGCTGTACACATTCAGTTGCCTCACCCTTTCCACAGGCATTGCTAATTAAGCACCATACTTGGATCTGGTCCGCCTTTATCAATGGTTGCTGTCTGGCACTGGGAGGGTCAGTTCTGATATAGTCCTGGTATGTGTAGAGCTTGCTCCACATGCTGGGACCTGGGCTTGCCTCTATCCACAATTTCCTCTTTTGCAACATAGAAGTGGTTATATATACAGGTTACAGGTATGTGTGCTCCATTATGGTTCTGCTTTTAACTTTATCTAGGAGGCCGCATGGCACATGAAATACAGAATATAGAGTAGGACCCCCCTATTGAGATTTGCCGTGACGTTGGCAGTGGTGGCTCAAAGAATTGATCAATTATTTGCTAAAAATCTCATTTATATTACAGTACAGTTGGAATAAATCTGTGAATTTACACTTTTTATATGATGCATGCCATTTTCAGATCGTGCTGGCTCCCCTCTCTATCGTTAGGAAAGGCTAGGTGATGCAAATTTTACAGCTTTATAAATCCCAGCCTCCTCTAACCTTGTGTCAAAAACCAACAGCCATGGCTTCTTCTAAGCAGCTGCCTAGCACTCTGAAAATAAAAATGGTGGAGGCCCACAAAGCAAGGGAAGGCTATAAGAAGATTGCAAAGTGTTTTCAAGTTGCCCTTTCTGTGGTTTGATATGTAATTAAGAAATGTCAGTTAACAGGAACAGAGGCGGTCAAGATAAGGTCTGGAAGACCAAACAAAATTTTTGTGAGAACTGCTCATAGGATTGCTACAGAGGCAAATCAGAACCCTTGTTTGACAGCAAAAGACATTCAGAAAGATTTAACAGACTCTGTAGTTGTGGTACATTATTCTACTGTTCAAAGACACCTGCACAAATACGGCCTTCATGGAAGAGTAATGAGAAGGATACCTCTCCTGCTTCTTCACCATAAAATTAATCACAAGAAGCATGCAAATAAACATGTAAACAAGCCTGATGCATTTTGGAAACAAGTCCTGTGGACTGATGAGATTAAAATAAAATTTTCTGGCCACAATGATCAAAGGTATGCGTGGAGAATAAAGGACACAGAACTTCAGCAAAAGAACATCTCTTTAGCATTTAAACAGGAGCGTGGATCAATCATGCTTTGGGGTTGTATTACAGCCAATGACACGGGGAACATTGCAGAGGTAAAGGGAAGAATGGATTCTATGAAATTTCAACAAATTCTTGTTGCAAACATAACACCACATGTAAAAAAGCTGAAGTTGAAAAGAGGCTTCTAAAATGGATAATAATCCCAAACACACATCAAAATCTACAATAGATGATCTCAAAAGTGCAAGCTGAAGGTTTTACATATAATGACCCTCACAGTCCCCTTATCTGAACTTGATTGAAAATCTGTGGCTAGACCTTAAAAAAGCAGTGCATGCAAGACGAGCCAGGAATCTCAAAGAACTGGAAGACTTTTCCAAGGAAGAATGAATGAAAATCCCTCAAACAAGAATTGAAAGACTTGGCTGCTACAAAAATCATTTACAGATTGTGATACTTGCTAAAGGGGGTGCTACTAGGTACAAACCAGAATAATTTGATTCAATGAGAGAAATTATACTAGGTAGGAGCCCAAGATGGGACACATTATTACAGGAAGGTTCCATAATGAGCGACTTCATTATATGGGAAGAAAACACATGTTTTTATAGGATCTAGAATGCTACAAGGGCCCATTCATCTTAACAACATGCAGGTAGAGGCCAAGGTCCAAACTTTTGCTAGGTACCTGATAGCATCCTCTCCTACATTTCATTTCATTATAAGACCCTGAACACATCTTTTTGCATCCCCTAATATATTATGACCCGATAAGCGACCTATAATAATTTTGCATTTTTTGTTATTTTAAAAATGCAAAAAATGAAACTATATATATATATTTGCATAAAATACAAAAGGAAATGTGTCATGTTTAACGTTCTGTCTTTTAGAGATCATTTCATCTTCAACTTGCTTATCTGTTCACAATAACATTAATTTTGACCTGGGGTGCCCAAACCTTTGCATGCAACTTTATAAAATCCACCATCAATTACTTCTTCCTGGTATACTATCCCCATACTGGCCCTTTCTTGAAATGATATCTATATTGGGCCTCTAATGCCTTCTCCTGGTATAACGCCCCCCCATCCTGGGCTATTTCCAGCAATAATGTGTCCCATCCTTGGACCCTTCCTGGCATAATGTCTCCCATTCTGGGCCCCTTCCTGGCATTATATTCTCTGTTCTTCTACTTGTCATCAGTACATTTAAAAACAGATGGTTCTTACCTTCATTATATTATGACTAAAAAGTAAGGTATACATAGGCTAAAACTTTTATAACAATATTTGATGTAAAAAAAAATAAGTATCACAATTTGACCTTTATTCTAGCAATGGTTTGTGTAGAGTGACATATTATTATTATTATTTATTATTATAGCGCCATTTATTCCATGGCGCTTTACAAGTGAAAGAGGGTATACGTACAACAATCATTAACAGTACAAGACAGACTGTTATAGGAGGAGAGAGGACCCTGCCCGCGAGGGCTCACAGTCTACATGGAATGGGTGATGGTACAATAGGTGAGGACAGAGCTGGTTGCGCAGTGGTCTACTGGGCTGAGGGCTATTGTAGGTTGTAGGCTTGTTGGAAGAGGTGGGTCTTGAGGTTCCTCTTGAAGCTTTCCACGGTAGTGGAGAGTCTGATGTGCTGAGGTAGAGTGTTCCAGAGTATGGGGGATGCACGGGAGAAATCTTGTACACGATTGTGGGAAGAGGAGATAAGAGAGGAGCAGAGAAGGAGATCTTGTGAGGATCTAAGGTTGCGTGCAGGTAGGTACTGGGAGACTAGGTCACAGATGTAGGAAGGAGACAGGTTGTGCATGGCTTTGTATGTCATGGTTAATGTTTTGAACTGGAGTCGTTGGGTGATGGGAAGCCAGTGAAGGGATTGGCAGAGTGGCGAGGCTGGGGAGTAGCGAGGGGAGAAGTGGATTAAGCGGGCTGCAGAGTTTAGGATAGATTGGAGGGGTGGAAGAGTGTTGGAAGGGAGGCCAGAGAGCAGGAGGTTGCAGTAGTCGAGGCGAGAGATGATGAGGGCATGCACTAATGTTTTTGCAGATTCTTGGTTAAGAAAAGCACGGATCCGGGAGATATTTTTGAGTTGTAATCGGCATGAGTTGAAGAGGGCTTGGATGTGTGGCTTGAAGGATAGAGCAGAGTCGAGGGTCACTCCAAGGCAATGAGCTTGTGAGACTGGGGTGAGTGAGCAACCATCAAGTTTGATGGAAAGGCTTGTTGGAGGAGATGAGTGAGGAGGAGGAAAGACAATGAACTCTGTTTTGTCCATGTTAAGTTTTAGGAATCGTGCAGAGAAGAAGGATGAAATGGCAGACAAACATTGTGGTATTTTGGTTAGTAGAGAGGTAATGTCAGGTCCAGAGAGGTAGATCTGTGTGTCATCGGCATAGAGATGATACTGGAAGCCGTGGGACTCTATGAGCTGTCCCAAGCCGAAGGTGTAGATGGAGAACAGCAGGGGTCCAAGAACTGAGCCTTGAGGGACACCGACAGATAGGGGGCGAGATGAGGAAGTGGTGTGAGAATGGGAGACGCTGAAAGTTCGGTCGGTTAGGTATGATATATATATATCATACCTATATATATATATATATATATATATATATATATACATATTAAACATATAGATATGTAATGCGAACACAATGTACATTTCACTTCAAAACCATGCATGCATAGAATACTACTCAAAAAGTTGCAAAAGTACAGTTTTCAGAAAGTGAGCTCAATTTACTTTGCTTATCATTGGTGATATCACCAAATAAACCTAATTAAGTGCGTGTAAAACAGCTGGAGCTAGTGGTTGTGATGATGTGATTGTCCTGCTAAATTTACCATTAAAATTATTAGGAAAATCTGATTAATACGCAGCCTGGGATTGGGAATGATGTGACTTAAATGTTGCCAAATTGTTTTTTCACCCCCTGTCATTAGAGCAGTGCCAATTCATCTTTAAGCTGAATTTCTTATTTGTGTCTGACAGTCTGGTGCTTTTTCTTCTATTAATTACTAAGGCTGAGTGGATCCGAACTGTAAAAGTCCGGATCCACGCGATTTTAAAGATTTCCAGGTGTCGGACCCGGATGCGGGATTCCGTGGGCACGATCCGGATCCAGCACTGGGGAAAATGATTGAAAAATAAAGAAAAACAGAAATAAAACAGCGTTTCATACTGACAGAGACTCTGTGTCATGGCGGCACACTGCTTCCGGGTCACGTATTCACTTCCTGTACTGTGCATCGCATACACACAGCTTTCCGTGTTTTTCCCATCCACCGGCCGTCCTCTCGTCTGTGATTGGTTGCAGGCAGACGTGCCCCCAGCTTGTGACAGTATCTTCCTGCCATGCAGTCATGGCAGCTCAGTCATTGTCTGCATAGCCAGCAGTCATGCTCTATGGCCGCTGGCTGTGTTCAGTAGCAGAGCTGAAGCGGCGTATGACCTCGTGTGAATTACGCCAGACCTCCAGGGTGTTGGGAGTTAATAAAAAGGTGAAGGAGGGTGTGTGTTTGGATTTTTCTCTGTGTCTGTGTTTATTTACTTTCATTTACAGTTTATTGTGATGCAGGTATCTCATAGACGCCTGTGCTATCACTTACCTAGGGCTTACTAGCAATTGTGCGCTGCTATTAACCCCTTATTACGCCGATTGCCACCACACCAGGGCAATCAAGAAGATCTGGTATTGCACCGGGATTGTCACATCTAATAGATGCGGCAATACCGGGTGGCTGCGGGCTGAAAATACCAGCCCCCAGCCTGCTTTATCTTGGATGGGGATGAAAACTAGGGGGGACCGCACATCGTTTTTTTTTTTTTAAAAGGAAGGTTGAAGTAGATGGACCTAGGTCTTTTTTTCACCCTAAATAACTATGTAACTATGTAAATGTAATTAAATTAAAAAAAAAAGCCGCATCACCGGCACAGCCACGCACACTTCTGACAGGAACGTGCATGTGTTTCTGACACATGTGTAGCACCCCTGAAGCCATCATGGAGCTACAAGATACTGCATCCCCACCAGGATGCAGGACCTACCCCCTTGGGACTCAGAAGACAAGTTCCGGTAACACACAAACACTCCTGATAATTCCTGTTTTCCCCAATTCCCCCATAGAATGGTACCAGTCTAGGTTTGGACCAATGGATGGCCGCCTAGAGATGGAGCCAATCCAGTCCACTAGACAACCAGGTGGGAGGGGCAGACAGTGGAGAGTCAGACAGTGAAGAAGAGACACAGTGGTAGGAGTAGTGGAGGAGAGTGTGTCGGAGTGTCACGCTGTACTCTAAGATGTACAATAGCAGTACAGCGCAGTAATGTGGGACTGAGAGGATTCCTGAAACTACCTGAGAAGGTAGTTAGCTGGTAAACCACTAGGGGGTGTTAGAGTGGAGAAAATGTATGAGTAGAGAATTCCCTATCAGAGATAATACTAGTCAAGCCCAGCAGATGGCAGTACAATTGTCAGAGCGCCGTGTCACAACATGAGGTCTTGTAAATACACAGGGGTAAAGTCTAAACGTAGTCAGAGGGAAGCAAACAGTCAGTAGTCGGGAAATCAGAACTTAGAAGAGAGGGAGAATGGGAAGAGAAGACAGTAACAAGGTAAACAAATAAGCCGCTCTACCCCACGGGAAGCCATCAACCAAAGACAGGTGCAGGGGAAAGAAGTGATGTCACTAAACTGACACTGGGACTAAGGGGACCTGCGGTTAAGACCAGCCAGCCTCGAGACCAGTTACCAGCTTTTAGTGAGTAAATAGAACTAGTTACACTGAAACTCCCATTGTGGCCTACCTTCTTTCAACACCCACCTACATCGCCTATCCTCTGGGGCCTGTTCCTGTTTGCGGAGGGCCTAACATCCAGGCTACGACTAACACCAGCCCCAGTAGTGAACATTATGCAGTGGTGTCTCCATCACTATAGCCACAAAACCGCAAGTGGCGTCACGTATAAACTTTATTCAACAATCCCCTGTAAATATACCCCCTTTCAAAAAGCACCCAGAGCACGGAACCGGGCAACGGCCACCAAAGGGACATTCCCCAGTTATACACCGTCATGGACCGAGTATCCCATAACACTGGGCGACATACATGCACGTTCACCATACTGACTCGCAGACAGTTGCACTACTTTCCCTGCACATCGGCCGTCCTGCCGCCTGTGAGCAGTCAGCTGACATGCTGCCACTCAGGGTGGGGGCGCGTCTAACTGCAACCGATTACACACATTGGTGGGCGGGCAGAACAATGATTATTGAATTGTTGGCTCCGGAAGGGAAAACCGTGACCTGGAAGGAGTTTGCTGCCATGACACAGCCTCAGGTGAGCACACTGCATGTGCTCCTGCCCCCCTATCCCTTCCACAAACGATTTTAATCTCTGGATTCTGGTCCCCATAGACTCTGGAGCGGATCCGGATTTTTTTCAATTCACCGGTCCTGAATTTTGGCGGTTTCGATCAACTTTATTAATTCCCCTTTAATATTTTAAAATATAGGTTGTGCTGTTTGACTGCTGGCTAATTTTCTTGTAGGTTCTGTTTCACTGCAAAATGCTGCATGCTTATAGATACCAAAAATTTGTCTTTTAGTAGAAGCCCCCTGATCTGTAAAGTTGTTCAAAAGCTGTCACCCATCCTATGTCAGATGAAACCTACCCGTTGGGGAACTTATAAGAGCAAAAAGAGCCTGTTCCTTCACCAAGGATTATCAGTAGTGATGAGCGAGTATGCTTGTTACTACTCGGTACTCGCACGAGTATCACTGTACTCGGGCTACTCGGCAGGGACCGAGTAATCTCGCGATACTCGTGCTGTACTCGTGGTCTTCATCCCTGCATGTTGGCGCTCTTTTGAGAGCCAGCCCTCATGCAGGGATTGGCTGGCAGACCACTGCAATGCCACAGCCCTGTTAGTTGTGGAATTGCAGTGATTGGCCGGCCCGCACAGCGTGACCGAGCCTTTATACCGGCGGGCGCGCTGTGCTCTGCTCACAGCCATCCAGACAGTAAGTGCAGGGAGAGGGTTGCTGCTTCAGGGAAAGGTTTGCGGCCCTTTATAGTTATTTCCGTAGCAGGGCTGCAAACAGTGTGACCAGAAGTCCTTCTCAGGACTATTGTAGTTCTATACAGGCAGGCAGGGTAAAGCCAGGTCGGAGTACAGGAGCAGAGTCCTTCTCAGGACTATTGTTGCTATATACAGGCAGGGTATAGCCAGGTCGGAATACAGGCTAGTGACCAGAAGAGTCCTTGTCAGGACTATTGTAGCAGTATACAGGCAGGCAGGCAGGCAGGGTATATAGCCATTCCTAGTGGTGACCGTATACCAGCCTTCATCATATCTGGGGCTGGTGTACACAGTCTAAAACAGTCCAGATAGTGTCAGACTTCTCAGTAATTGTCGCTCCTAAAAACCTGTTAGGTTCTTAGTGCGTCCGTACTTGCATTTAAAAACCGCACGTGTGTGCCTGTCGGTGGCAGTGTACAGGTGCACTTGTGTGCGTTTTTCACAAACTATTATATAATGCACAAGTGTAGTGTATAATACACGTCAGTCAGCAGTGGCTGATAGTGTCAGACTTCTCAGTAATTGTCGCTCCTAAAAACCTGTTAGGTTCTTAGTGCGTCCGTGCTTGCATTTAAAAACCGCACGTGTGTGCCTGTCGGTGGCAGCGTACAGGTGCACTTGTGTGCGTTTTTCACAAACTATTATATAACGCACAAGTGTAGTGTATAATACACGTCAGTCAGCAGTGGCTGATAGTGTCAGACTTCTCAGTAATTGGCGCTCCTAAAAACCTGTTAGGTTCTTAGTGCGTCCGTGCTTGCATTTAAAAACCGCACGTGTGTGCCTGTCGGTGGCAGCGTACAGGTGCACGATTTGCACAAACTTGGATATAACGCACAAGTCTAGTGAATACACGTCAGCACAGCATTGCAAAATGCGCAAGGGCGTTGGCAAGGAACAAGGAAGTGGACGTGATGGTGGTGCAGGCAGAGGCCGAGGTCGTGGGCAAGCTCTAATTTCGCCACAACAAAGGGCCACATCTAGTCGCTCGCACGTCCTGTCCCAAATTCTTGGGGACCGCAGCAGTACACCGCTCTTGAACCAAGACCAGTGTCAACAGGTTGTTAGTTGGATAGCGGATAATGCTTCCAGTCAGATTGGCACCACCACAAACACTCTGTCTTCCACACGGTGAAGTGTCAGTAGCCGTGATACTGCACCGCACATTTCAGAACCTGATCCTCCTTCCTACCACAAGGCTGAGTACACGTCCTCGGACATTACTGATCCCACACTTGGACACTCGGAAGAGCTGTTCACGTTTCCATTCGCACATTCTGGCCTCTCGCCAGCTCATGTTGAAGTGGGTCATGAGGAGATCGTATGTACAGATGCCCAAATATTTGAGCAGCCACGTTCTCACGAAGTTGGCAACGTGTCTCAACAAGGGGTGGACGATGATGAGACACAATTGTCAGGAAGTCAGGAGGAGGAGCAGGGTGCGGAAGAGGAAGACGACGTGGTGGATGATCCAGTAACTGACCCAACCTGGCAGGAGGATATGCAGAGCGAGGACAGCAGTGCACAGGGGGAGGGAGGCGTAGCATCCCAACAGGCAGTAAGAAGCAGGGTGGTGGCTCCAGGCAGAAGTCAGGCAACCGTTCCCCGGAACAACAACACGACACAAGGTGCCTGTACAAATGTTAGGTCTTCCCGAGTCTGGCAGTTTTTTAAGTTGGCTCCAGATGATTCTAAAAAGGCCATTTGCAACACCTGCCGTGCCAGCATCAGCAGGGGTACCAAAACTAGCAGCCTGACCACCACCAGCATGATCAGGCACATGTCAGCCAAGCACCCGACTTTGTGGGAAGTACAACAGAGTCGAGGAGCAGTGCTTGCTGATGTCACTGCTACGTCTTCACTGGTTGTGCATGCGAGCCAATCCCCTGTCCATGCTGCCTGCGAACAAGCCTCCTCCGGTCCTGCACCTGCAGTTGCCTACGCAGAAATAACACCATCATCAAGCACGTCCTTGTCCCAGCGCAGCGTTCAGTTATCCATTCAGCAAACCTTTGAACGCAGGCGCAAATACACTGCCAACGCCCCACATGCCACAGTTCTAAATGCTAACATTTCGCGACTGCTTGCGCTGGAAATGTTGCCTTTTAGGCTGGTGGAGACAGAAGCATTCCGCGACCTGATGGCGGCAGCTGTCCCACGTTACTCGGTCCCCAGCCGCCACTATTTCTCCTGGTGTGCCGTCCCCGCGTTGCATAACCACGTGTCACAAAACATCACACGTGCCCTGAACAACGCTGTTTCACCCAAAGTCCACCTAACCACAGACACGTGGACAAGTGCTTGTGGGCAAGGCCGCTACATCTCGTTGACGGCACACTGGGTTAATATTGTGGAAGCTGGGACCCAGTCTGAGCGAGGGACGGAACACGTCCTTCCCACACCAAGGTTTGCAGGCCCTACCTCAGTCAGGGTTTCACTCACACTCTACAGCTCCGGAATATCATGCTCTTCAGCCTCCTCCTCCTCCTGCGCATCCTCATCCACTTTACCCTCCACACCAGTCCCAAGCTGGAAGCACTGCAGCACTGCCTCGGCGAAGCGGCAACAGGCTGTGCTGAAGCTAATCTGCATAGGTGACAAACCCCACAATGCAGAAGAGGTGTGGACAGCTCTGAAACAGCAGGCAGATCACTGGCTCACACCTCTGAACCTAAAGCCAGGAAAGGTCGTGTGTGACAATGGCCGGAACCTGGTGGCGGCTTTGAGGCAAGGCCAGCTGACACATGTTCCATGCGTGGCCCATGTGCTCAACCTCGTGGTTCAGCGGTTTCTAAAGTCATACCCAGAGCTGTCTGATCTGCTGGTAAAAGTTCGCCGCCTGTCTGCACATTTTCGAAAGTCACCTACTGCTTCAGCCGGCCTTGCCGGCTTTCAGCGCCGTTTGCATCTTCCGGCTCACAGACTGGTGTGTGATGTCCCCACGCGTTGGAATTCAACTCTGCACATGTTGGTCAGGATATGTGAGCAGAAGAGGGCAGTTGTTGAGTACCTGCATCACCTAAGCCGTCGGGAAATGGGTCAAACTCCACACATAACACCTGAGGAGTGGAGATGGATGTCCGACCTATGTACCATCCTCCAAAACTTTGAGGACTCCACCAAGATGGTGAGTGGTGATGACGCCATTATTAGCGTCACCATACCGCTACTCTGCCTTCTAAAACGGTCTCTGCTCAAAAACAAACATGATGCATTGCAGGTGGAGCGCGATGAGTTGCAGCAAGAAACAGTAGTGGGTGTGGGTGATAACACACAGCCCAGCCTCGTCTCATCACAACGTGCAGTGGAGGACTATGACGAGGAGGAGGATGAAGACATGGAGCAACTCTCCGGCCAAATTGAGGATATGACATGCACACCAGTCATATCCTCGGTTCAGCGTGGCTGGCCAGGGAACAGGGTAGATGAGGAGGAGGAGGAGGAGGAGGACAGCATGTTCAGTCATCGTGTTGGTCAGGCTACTGAAGTCCTGGCTGTTAAGAGTCTGGCGCACATGGCTGACTTTATGGTAAGCTGCCTGTCTCGTGACCCTCGCGTTAAGAACATCTTGGCCGACAATCATTACTGGTTGGTAACACTGTTAGACCCACGCTACAAGGAGAACTTTATGTCTCTTATTCCCGAGGCGGAGAGGTCAACAAAAATGCAGCAGTTCCGGAAGGCCATAGTCACGGAAGTAGGCAAAGCATTCCCCTCACAAAACGCTAGCGGCATAGGTCAGGAATCAGTGGACAACCAAGGCGTACAGCCGAGAGAGGCACAAGTCCAATCCTCCAGAGGTAGGGGAACAGTCTTTAAGATGTGGGACAGTTTTCTCAGCCCCTCACGTACCACAGCCCCTGAGGTGCGGGGTAGTGCCACAAGAAATCCTAAGTTTGCCCAGATGCTCAAGGAGTACCTTGCAGATCGAACAACTGTACTCCGACATTCCTCTGTGCCTTACAATTATTGGGTATCCAAGGTGGACACGTGGCATGAATTGGCTCTCTACGCCTTGGAAGTCCTGGCCTCCCCTGCCGCTAGCGTTTTGTCAGAGCGTGTTTTTAGTGCCGCAGGTGGAATCATTACAGATAAACGCACCCGCCTGTCAACTGAAAATGCTGACAGGCTGACTCTGATCAAGATGAACAAGGGTTGGATTGGGCCAGACTTCACCACACCACCAGCAAATGAGAGCAGAATTTAAAGTTTGTAACGGGAATTTGCCATGTACCTCCACTCACCCATGGGTACACACTTCTGGACTTTGGATAATCGCTGGTCTGCTCCTCCTTCTCCCCATGCGCCACCATGATGACCGTTACAATAGTTAGGCCTTTGTTTCAGGTATACCCCCAGTGGTAAATTTTTTCGCCCATTCTTTGCAGAATGGACATTACAACGACAGGAGACCCGCTCCTTTGCAATGGGAACAATGTTTTGAGGCCCTCATGCACGTCTCTATCCAGGGACAACGTGGAGCCTCCCAATTTTTGACTGCCCTGCCCAAGGGCTATACTACAATAGACCCACTTCCTTACATTGGGCACTTCAGGTTTACAGGCCCTCATGCACGTCTCTATCCAGGGACAACGTGGAGCCTCCCAATTTTTGGCTGCCCTGCCTAAGGGCTATACTACAATAGACCCACTTCCTTACAATGTGCACTTCAGGTTTACAGGCCCTCATGCACGTCTGTATGCAGGGGCATTGGTGAACCTCAAAGGAAAATACTACAAAGACTCACTTCCTCAAAATGGGCACATTAGACTCAGAGGCCTTTATGTACGTCTCTTCTCAGGGACATCGGAGTGCCACACAATGTTTTACGTAAAATCTTTCATGTATTGATCTCAAAAAGTAACATACATTAGCTCTATCTCACTATTGGGTATGTGCCCTTAACATTTCCGCCATGAAAATTCATTTTGGTGTCATTTTTGAAGGTTTTCTGGTGAGTCCGTAAAAATGGCGTAAAACGCGGACAAAATTGTTCACAGCTGTGACTTTTGAGTGATAAATGCTTCAATGGGTCTTCCCCATGCTGTTGCCATGTCATTTGAGCACTCTTCTGAGACTTTGTGCCATTTTTAGGGTTTCTACATGCTGCCGGGGGTCATTTCACAAAAATACTCGGGTCTCCCATAGGATAACATTGGGCTCGGTGCTCGGGCCGAGTACACGAGTATCTTGGGATGCTCGGCCCGAGCCTCGAGCACCCGAGCTTTTTAGTACTCGCTCATCACTAATTATCAGGCCAAAAGATAAAATGTCAAAAAAATGCCTTAAAAAACGAGACTACAAGATTAGATCTCTAAACGGGGCATGCAATATAGTGGATCAGAAATCTCAACTGTCTCTTCTGAGCTCTTGACATATTTTTATTAGGAATATATGGGGATAATCACTCCATTTGGTGAGTGTCTAATTTTTTATTGACGTGAAATACAATGGAGAAAGAGTGGTCATTGCCAGTATTTAATAATTTTTATGTATCTTGACTAGAGATGAGCGAACCGGTCCCGGTTCGCCTCGAGGTCGGTTCGCCGAACGGAAGTCCCGTTCGAGTTCGGCTCGTCGAACGTTCGACGAACCGAACTCAAACTGCATAGGAAACAATGGCAGGCAATCACAAACACAGAAAAACACCTAGAAAACACCCTCAAAGGTGTCCAAAAGGTGACAAACAACTCACAACACAACACAAACACATGGGAAAGTGACAAGGACATATACTCATGCGAAAACAAAACAGCTGGACAAGGAAAAAGAGGAGGACACACAGATATATGAGTATATGCAAGGAAACATCGATTCCATTATTGTGCAACTTGAGCCCTGCTCATTTTAGGCTTCCAATCTTGATAAATTGCCTGAGCTCGCCACGTACGCCTTGGGGATCTTGTCGTGTCCTGCAGCCAGCGTTCTCTCGGAACCTGTCTTCAGTGCTGCTGGGGGTCTGCTGGCAGATAAGCACACGTGTCTGTCCACTGACAATGTGGACATGGCTCTCAGAGGACTTTTCTTCCCCTGGGTCAGCCAGGGGACGGGAAAGGCACGCGTATTTTTGAGAGTGCTTCATGCAAAGCATCTGTTTCATTTTGAAAAGGGGATCAAGTGATGCCAGTCAAGTGGGGTGTGTGTGGCCCAATTAGTGGCAATGAGGGAGACTGTGGTTGGAGTCCCCTCGCTGTGTTTCTAAAAGAACCAAGATGAACAAGTCATGGCTCTCAGAGGACTTTTCTTCCCCTGGGTCAGCCAGGGGACGGGAAAGGCACGCGTATTTTTGAGAGTGCTTCATGCAAAGCATCTTTTTCTTTTTCAAAACGGGGCTCAACCGATGCCAGTCAAGTGGGGTGTGTGTGGCCCAGTTAGTGGAAATGAGGGAGACTGTGGTTGGAGTCCCCTCGCTGTGTTTCTAAAAGAACCAAGATGAACAAGTCATGGCTCTCAGAGGACTTTTCTTCCCCTGGGTCAGCCAGGGGACGGGAAAGGCACGCGTATTTTTGAGAGTGCTTCATGCAAAGCATCTTTTTCTATTTCAAAAGGGGATCAAGTGATGCCAGTCAAGTGGGGTGTGTGTGGCCCAATTAGTGGCAATGAGGGAGACTGTGGTTGGAGTCCCCTCGCTGTGTTTCTAAAAGAACCAAGATGAACAAGTCATGGCTCTCAGAGGACTTTTCTTCCCCTGGGTCAGCCAGGGGACGGGAAAGGCACGCGTATTTTTGAGAGTGCTTCATGCAAAGCATCTTTTTCTTTTTCAAAAGGGGATCAAGTGATGCCAGTCAAGTGGGGTGTGTGTGGCCCAATTAGTGGAAACGAGGGAGACTGTGGTTGGAGTCCCCTCGCTGTGTTTCTAAAAGAACCAAGATGAACAAGTCATGGCTCTCAGAGGACTTTTCTTCCCCTGGGTCAGCCAGGGGACGGGAAAGGCACGCATATTTTTGGGAGTGCTTCATGCAAAGCATCTTTTTCTTTTTCAAAAGGGGGCTCAACCGATGCCAGTCAAGTGGGGTGTGTGTGGCCCAGTTAGTGGAAACGAGGGAGACTGTGGTTGGAGTCCCCTCGCTGTGTTTCTAAAAGAACCAAGATGAACAAGTCATGGCTCTCAGAGGACTTTTCTTCCCCTGGGTCAGCCAGGGGACGGGAAAGGCACGCGTATTTTTGAGAGTGCTTCATGCAAAGCATCTTTTTCTTTTTCAAAAGGGGATCAAGTGATGCCAGTCAAGTGGGGTGTGTGTGGCCCAGTTAGTGGAAACGAGGGAGACTGTGGTTGGAGTCCCCTCGCTGTGTTTCTAAAAGAACCAAGATGAACAAGTCATGGCTCTCAGAGGACTTTTCTTCCCCTGGGTCAGCCAGGGGACGGGAAAGGCACGCGTATTTTTGAGAGTGCTTCATGCAAAGCATCTTTTTCAAAAGGGGGCTCAACCGATGCCAGTCAAGTGGGGTGTGTGTGGCCCAGTTAGTGGAAACGAGGGAGACTGTGGTTGGAGTCCCCTCGCTGTGTTTCTAAAAGAACCAAGATGAACAAGTCATGGCTCTCAGAGGACTTTTCTTCCCTTGGGTCAGCCAGGGGACGGGAAAGGCACGCGTATTTTTGAGAGTGCTTCATGCAAAGCATCTTTTTCTTTTTCAAAAGGGGATCAAGTGATGCCAGTCAAGTGGGGTGTGTGTGGCTTAATTAGTGGCAATGAGGGAGACTGTGGTTGGAGTCCCTTCGCTGTGTTTCTAAAAGAACCAAAATGAACAAGTCATGGCTCTCAGAGGACTTTTCTTCCCCTGGGTCAGCCAGGGGACGGGAAAGGCACGCCTATTTTTGAGCGTGCTTCATGCAAAGCATCTTTTTCTTTTTCAAAAGGGGATCAAGTGATGCCAGTCAAGTGGGGTGTGTGTGGCCCAATTAGTGGAAACGAGGGAGACTGTGGTTGGAGTCCCCTCGCTGTGTTTCTAAAAGAACCAAGATGAACAAGTCATGGCTCTCAGAGGACTTTTCTTCCCCTGGGTCAGCCAGGGGACGGGAAAGGCACGCGTATTTTTGAGAGTGCTTCATGCAAAGCATCTTTTTCTTTTTCAAAAGGGGGCTCAACCGATGCCAGTCAAGTGGGGTGTGTGTGGCCCAGTTAGTGGAAACGAGGGAGACTGTGGTTGGAGTCCCCTCGCTGTGTTTCTAAAAGAACCAAGATGAACAAGTCATGGCTCTCAGAGGACTTTTCTTCCCCTGGGTCAGCCAGGGGACGGGAAAGGCACGCGTATTTTTGAGAGTGCTTCATGCAAAGCATCTTTTTCTTTTTCAAAAGGGGGCTCAACCGATGCCAGTTAAGTGGTGTGTGTGTGGCCCAGTTAGTGGAAACGAGGGAGACTGTGGTTGGAGTCCCCTCGCTGTGTTTCTAAAAGAACCAAGATGAACAAGTCATGGCTCTCAGAGGACTTTTCTTCCCCTGGGTCAGCCAGGGGACGGGAAAGGCACGCGTATTTTTGAGAGTGCTTCATGCAAAGCATCTTTTTCTTTTTCAAAAGGGAGCTCAACCGATGCCAGTCAAGTGGGGTGTGTGTGGCCCAGTTAGTGGAAACGAGGGAGACTGTGGTTGGAGTCCCCTCGCTGTGTTTCTAAAAGAACCAAGATGAACAAGTCATGGCTCTCAGAGGACTTTTCTTCCCCTGGGTCAGCCAGGGGACGGGAAAGGCACGCGTATTTTTGAGAGTGCTTCATGCAAAGCATCTTTTTCTTTTTCAAAAGGGGGCTCAACCGATACCAGTTAAGTGGTGTGTGTGTGGCCCAGTTAGTGGAAACGAGGGAGACTGTGGTTGGAGTCCCCTCGCTGTGTTTCTAAAAGAACCAAGATGAACAAGTCATGGCTCTCAGAGGACTTTTCTTCCCCTGGGTCAGCCAGGGGACAGGAAAGGCACGCGTATTTTTGAGAGTGCTTCATGCAAAGCATCTTTTTCTTTTTCAAAAGGGGGCTCAACCGATGCCAGTGAAGTGGGGTGTGTGTGGCCCAGTTAGTGGAAACGAGGGAGACTGTGGTTGGAGTCCCCTCGCTGTGTTTCTAAAAGAACCAAGATGAACAAGTCATGGCTCTCAGAGGACTTTTCTTGCCCTGGGTCAGCCAGGGAACGGGAAAGGCACGCGTATTTTTGAGAGTGCTTCATGCAAAGCATCTTTTTCTTTTTCAAAAGGGGGCTCAACCAATGCCAGTCAAGTGGGGTGTGTGTGGCCCAGTTAGTGGAAACGAGGGAGACTGTGGTTGGAGTCCCCTTACTGTGTTTTACATGCTTTTTAGAAGGGCATGACATGGCTTAGAGGTTGACTTTCAGCATCTGGAAACTGTTGGCTACCAAAATGCTGCCTTTCCAACCTTTTTAACCGAGGATTTTCGAGACCTTATGCCCATCGCAGTGCCCCAAGAGCCGATGCCCAGGCGCCACTCCTTCTCCAACAAAGGCGTGCACGCGCTACACCAGCATGTTGCACAAAACATCACTGATTCCTTGAGAAACTCTGTGTGACAGGGTGCATTTCACCACAGATAATTGGCCCAGTAAGCATGGACAGGGGCGTTACATGTCGCTGACTGGGCAATGGGTTACTGTGGGGAGAGATGGAGAAGGGTCTGCTGTACAAGTCTTGCCGTCCCCACGAGTTGTTTCAATCCTTCTTCTGTATGTAGAAGTTAATACACTGCTTCTGCCTCTTCAACCTCGTGTGGGTCCTCCACCTTGGCGCAAACCCTGTGTGGTCAGGCCACCCTTCCTTGTAACTGCGCACAAGGACTACCACACACCTCCTTACTATGCTGTCAGCAGAGCTCAATGCCATCAGGCGGTCAAAGGTTTACTTTGAAATGTATGGGAAATGTGAGTCACACCGCTGAGAAGTTGTGGACGGTTAGCTCTGGAGACCGAGTTTCATCAATGGTTGTCTCCACTCAACCAGCAGCCAGGGAAGGCCGGGTGCGACAATGATGCAAACATGGCTGCGGCCCTTCGCTGTGACAATGTGACACACGTGCCTTGTGTGGTTCACGTGTTGAACCTGGTTGTCCAGCAATTTTTAAAGCACTATCCTGGCCCACATGGCCTTCTGCAGAGAGCACGGTGTAACGCCTTCCTTGATCCACACACTCAGATGGGCTGTAAATGATAGGCTAGAGGGAAGCCACTCACCAAGCAGGACCCCTAGAACCCTGAAACCCTTTAACCCCTATACAGGGATTAGGAATTGCACAGGGCCCAAGGTGATTAATACCTGTGGAAGGCTGCAGTTCCAGAGAATAGTAGTCAGGCAGGGTCAAAACATTAATTGAGGAACAGGAACAGAATGGGACGGCCAGGACTTAATCAGAAAACAAGCAGAGGTGAAATGCGGATCGGCCAACAAGGTATATAAACAGCAAGCAGGAAAAGTAGTCAGGTAACAAGCACACAAAATCATAAAACTGAACTGGGGGTAAAAGCAGAGCTATGTCTGGCAGTGGTCTGCAGACAGGATGGGCATAAAAAAGGGTGTGGTGTCTTCCCATTGGTTGTAGCTGAATGATGGTATTTCATCTGTGAGATACCCACCAGCTACATTCAGCCAGAGATTCTGCATCTGTCAAGGTAATGCAGCCCAGTGGGTGAGCATAACCTGCGTCCACCTGCGCCGCTGGCATCGACTCCTCTCCCATCATCAGCACTATGCATGAAAGGAACACGTTGTCACCTGGCGACCGGAGTACAAATTGACGGAGCGGACTCCGTTGGTGACTTAACAGCCGTGTGCGGCAATGATGCAAACCTGGCTGCGGGCCATCGTCAGGGGAATGTGACACACGTGCCTTGTATGGCTCACGTGTTGAACCTAATTCTCCAGCAATTTTTAAAACACCATCACGGCCTACATGGCCTTGTGCAGCGGGCACGCTCGCTATGTGCTCACTTCCATCGTGCGCACACAGCAGCTCAACAACTTTCGTCGCTACAGAAGTCTTTAGGTCTGGTGGTTAAACGCCTGAAATGCGATGTGCCCACACGCAGGAATTTGAATCTGCACATGTTGCAGCGTTTGTGGCAGCACCGCCGAACCCTGCTGCAATACGTTATGACATATAGCCTGGGATAACTTGAGCCAGAGGTGGTGCAGATCACGCTGCTGGAGTGGTGTCAGATCAAGGACCAATGCACCCTGCTACACAGTTTACAATTGTCGACGAAGATGTTTAGCACTGGCAATGTCATTCTCAGCGTGACAATTCTGGTCATCTACATGATGGAGCACACTGTAATTATTATTCGGAGTCAGGTGTTGGGACAAGAGGAAGGGGAGGAAGTACAGGAGGAGTCATATGCGGAAGGGATAACAAGATCTACGAGGTCCAGATGGTCAGCGGCACCTATGCGGCAGTCATGGTGAGGGAGAGGGATTAACAAGGGCGCATAGTATCAGCAAAAAGTGTTGAGGAAGGTGCAGGAGCCCATGAAGAAATGGAGGACGAACTGGCGATGGGCATGGAAGACTCAGCAGATGAGTGAGAGCTTGCTCACATTTCGGTTGTGCGAGGTTGTGGGGAGAGGGCAGAGGAAGGAGGCACGATTCTCACCTCTCTGCCACCAACACACCAAGGACTTGGTCCTCCTGGATGCACAAGACACATGAGCGCCTTCTTGCTGCAGTACCTACAACATGACCCTCGGATTGTACGAATTCAAAGTAATCCAGAATACTGGGTTGCCACACTGTTAGATCCCCGGTACAAGACAAAATTTGGCAAAATAATTCCTGCCATAGAAATGGACGCACATATACAGGAGTATCTGCAGAATGTGGTACGCAATCTTAGATCTGCTTTTCCACTAACCACCAGTGCTGCACAGAGTGAATCTCAACGCTTTGTCATGGATAGGAGGAAATGGTCTTTTACTTGTCCACATCTGAGGGACCGAGGGCTGGCTGCTGTGCTGAGATGGCGTTGAGTACGGTGTCCCTGCAGAGTTGCACTTTTGGTCATATACCAAAATGAGTTGAAAAAGGACAGATGCTGGTGGAAAGGGGAACAGTTGTGTTGGAAAGGGGAAAAAAGTTTTGGTCCGTGGATTTGGTGGTTAAGCAACAGTAACATTTGCTGAAGAAACACCATCTGTTACAGTGGGACTGGCAGATTTGGATAAAGTGGTATATACCATGTTACCGCTATATAACGAAAATTAATAAGAAAAGAAAGAGAAAGGTATATATCCCCATCAGCAGTCAGTGTCCACCGTGCTCCCAGTTGGAAAAGGAGAGGTTGGCAACTGGAAGGTTTGGTGGAGGATACAGAGCTGTGTGGCTATGAAACTAATAGTAGCCTGAACCGAGTTAGACGCCATTCGGATCTGGAGACTGTGAGCCCTGTTAGCGTCACAGGGTCCACATGCCCACCCAGCCCAGGAACTCCCTGTTAACAACACAGGGGCC
Organism: Anomaloglossus baeobatrachus; assembly: GCF_048569485.1. Classification (NCBI taxonomy): domain Eukaryota; kingdom Metazoa; phylum Chordata; class Amphibia; order Anura; family Aromobatidae; genus Anomaloglossus; species Anomaloglossus baeobatrachus. The sequence continues at coordinate 368,086,201 of NC_134353.1, forward strand.
ATTGAGTACGCTGACCGTGTGCGTAGGGGCACACCTGTGGACACCAGGCGCATCAGCAGCAGCAGGCCTGTTAATGCCACTGGGCTGCACAAGCAGGACTGGTAGGACAGGAGCTGGTCTTAACCATTCTGCGTTACCAACTGTGGTGGTGGCCTGAATCGACACCCTATCCCTGCCTACCTCTGGCCTGAAGCCGCAATGGGTTCAACACATGGAGGTGTGCTCTTTCGGAGCATAATAGAAGACTGCGCACCTCCTTGTTGGCTCCAGCCCCTTTTATAACCTGGGTCCGCCCCAAACCAGGGTGAACCACAATGCACCTCCTGGAGACAAAAGTAAAGTGACACGTCATGAGTGGCATAACTAGAGTCCTATTTGGAACCGCAACTTCAATGATGACCTCATGGCTGCCATGACCCAAACACCTCACCAGTCATCGTCTGACCATCAATAATGCGGTGACAAGTCATAGGGGTGGGCCTCTGCAAGCCATTTGGGAGGACACCTGATGCCCTGTGGTCTATATGGGACCCCCACATCAGGGGCAGGGCCAAAGAGTTCATTACCGGACCTAGTCTCTGATGCAGTAAGTGCCTCAGCATGCTCAGTAGCATTAAATACAGTCTCTGAAAAAAGACTATCAGCTTTAGCATGGTGTCTAGGCACAAAACAGGACTTAGACCCGGCACGGAATGCAAGTACCTGTGCAAAGAGGCTTTTCACACTTAGTGTGGGAGCATGCGCTGTATCCCGAAATGAAGACTTAGCGTCAGGAATGGCACAGTCAGGCTGAGCATACTCACTAGGCGAAACACTGTAATTAGGCTGCAGCTGGGGTAAATCGGCACATGCATGCGCACTAGCTGCCTCTCCACACTTAGACGTGGAGGAGAAATTGCTCTTGGAGATGCTGTCTATGAACAGATGGAAAAGCTAAAGGAAGCCTCACTTTCTATCCCTCCGAATTATCAAATGCAGCAATGAATTCCCTGAGTTTGCTATAACATTAGCGTAGCAAAATGTGCATGAGGGTGTCATGTAGAGGTGCTATAAATAGCTTGGCACCAGTGGGGCACTAATGGAATACAACAGCCAGTTCTATGATGCCACTAAATGGCAGTATTTTTTGCTATCATTATAGCTTATTAAAAACAGAGCAGGAGGGTGTCATGCAGAGGTGATAGAAATAGCTTGGCACCAGTGGGGCACTAATGGAATACAACAGCCAGTTCTATGATGCCACTAGGTACACTGACTGTTTGCTAGTATAATGGCTTAGTTAAAAAAAGTTTGAGTGTGCAATGCAGGCAGAGGTGCTGCAAATATCTTTGCACTAGTTTGACTACACAAAAGTACAATAGCCACGTTTAGGATGCCACTAGGTACACTGACTGTTTGCTAGTATAATGGCTTAGTTAAAAAAAGTTTGAGTGTGCAATGCAGGCAGAGGTGCTGCAAATATCTTTGCACTAGTTTGACTACACAAAAGTACAATAGCCACGTTTAGGATGCCACTAGGTACACTGACTGTTTGCTAGTATAATGGCTTAGTTAAAAAGAGTTGGAGTGTGCAATGCAGGCAGAGGTGCTGCAAATATCTTTGCAATAGTGTGACTAGACAAAAGTACAATAGCCACGTTTAGGATGCCACTAGGTACACTGACTGTTTGCTAGTATAATGGCTTAGTTAAAAAGAGTTGGAGTGTGCAATGCAGGCAGACGTGCTGCAAATATCTTTCCACTAGTTTGACTACACAAAAGTCCAATAGCCACGTTTAGGATGCCACTAGGTACACTGACTGTTTGCTAGTATAATGGCTTAGTTAAAAAAAGTTTGAGTGTGCAATGCAGGCAGACGTGCTGCAAATATCTTTGCAATAGGGTGACTAGACAAAAGTACAATAGCCACGTTTAGGATGCCACTAGGTACACTGACTGTTTGCTAGTATAATGGCTTAGTTAAAAAGAGTTGGAGTGTGCAATGCAGGCAGACGTGCTGCAAATATCTTTACACTAGTGTGAATAGACAAAAGTACAATAGCCACGTTTAGGATGCCACTAGGTACACTGAGTGTTTGCTAGTATAATGGCTTAGTTAAAAAGAGTTTGAGTGTGCAATGCAGGCAGACGTGCTGCAAATATCTTTACACTAGTGTGAATAGACAAAAGTACAATAGCCACGTTTAGGATGCCACTAGGTACACTGAGTGTTTGCTAGTATAATGGCTTAGTTAAAAAGAGTTTGAGTGTGCAATGCAGGCAGACGTGCTGCAAATATCTTTACACTAGTGTGACTAGACAAAAGTACAATAGCCACGTTTAGGATGCCACTAGGTACACTGACTGTTTGCTAGTATAATGGCTTAGTTAAAAAGAGTTGGAGTGTGCAATGCAGGCAGACGTGCTGCAAATATCTTTACACTAGTGTGAATAGACAAAAGTACAATAGCCACGTTTAGGATGCCACTAGGTACACTGAGTGTTTGCTAGTATAATGGCTTAGTTAAAAAGAGTTTGAGTCTGCAATGCAGGCAGAGGTGCTGCAAATATCTTTGCACTAGTTTGACTACACAAAAGTCCAATAGCCACGTTTAGGATGCCACTAGGTACACTGACTGTTTGCTAGCATAATGGCTTAGTTAAAAAGAGTTGGAGTGTGCAGAGGACAGGAGGGTACAGTGCCAGGATTGTGGGGCTCTGGGTAGAGGAATGGAAGCCTGCCTTTGTATTCCCTCCTAATAGGGAAATGCAGCGACAAAATCCCTGACCTTGGCTACACAGACGCTGTCTCTGTTTTCAGGACCTGTCACCTATGGCTCTGACCCTGCCGGTTTGAGCCCTTAAAAGGACTGATAGAAAGTGCTCTCCCTAAGCTGTCTAGCGCTGTGTATGGAGCGCATACAGCTGTATCAGCGATAGGACAAAGGACGGAGCTGCGCCATTGATGTCTGACACCAAAGACGCAGAAGAGATAATGGCGTCCTGGAGGAAAATGTCCGGTTTTATAATGCAGGGACATGTGACATGGACATCCTATCACACATGCCGTTGCTTCTCTGGCTAAAAGTCCACTTAGCTGTGTGTGTGTCTGGGATTGGCTGACATGCTGGCCCGCCCCACAAGACGCGCGCGCTTAGGGAAGGAAGACAAGGAAAAAAAAAAAAAAATGGCCATTATAGAAACAGCAGTGATCTGAAGGCGCTGTTCCCGCACACTATACACTGAAATGTCATAATAGTGTGAGTCACAGAGTGACTTACACTATTACAGCGGAAACCAAGCTAGGAATTAGCTGTTTTTTTGCTGCTAGAACCGTTCTCGAACATTTCTAGAACTATCGAGCTTTTGCAAAAAGCTTGAGTTCTAGTTCGATCTAGAACAGGCCCCAAAATCACTCGAGCCTAGAACTGGAGAACCTCGAACCGCGAACCGCGCTCAACTCTAATCTTGACGGACCACCTAAATATTTAAACATCATGGTAATGAATTACCAACAACATAACATACAACTCTGGCAAAAAATAAGAGACCACTGCAAAATTTTCAGTTTTTCTGATTTTTCTCTTTATAGGTACAGTATATGTATGTGAATTAAAAATGGTATATGCCACATTGTTATTAATATGGACAAATATTTTCGTCTCATATATTGTTAATTGGGATTCTGTTTATTAGGTGTTAGTATGAAATATTGCATTTACTTATATAGTTTGGAGGAATTTGTTTGAATGTTAATGGTTTTGATGTCTCATGCCACAAGTGTTGTGTATAAGAGAAGTAAGGCCTTATATATGTATAGGGAAGTTCTTCTTTTCTTTCATTAACATGTCACAGATGATATACAGTATATCCAATTAATTGCCTTCTAATTGAATGTTTAAACGTCCGGAGCTTTAGGATTTAAAGTGTTTGTCATTATGTGTTTGCATGCCTATGAGTAAGGACTGAGGTCCAAAACGCGTTGGAGGGTCCTAAGGCTCAGACTAATGCATCTTATTGTTGGATTTTAATGGACTAATAAAGGAATAACTTTATGAAGAACAAATGCTGGATCCATTTAGCGCATTGCCATTGTGCACGCCAGGTATAGTTATCCGGGCATCTGTGGATCCATTTGGTCGAGTGTGCGCTGCTTCTTTTTTTTCATAATATTCAAAGCCCTACTAATGCTTTCTTGGATATTTTACTTAGGAGCAATATTGTCCACATTTCCATTTATAAAATACTATTAGTTGGTAATTCAACATTACATGCACTGAGCTCCCAATTAAACATATGATTTATAACCTACCTATCAGTGAATATATCAGGACTAAGCACACATGCTGTAGTGACAAAGATATTTATGATTGAAAATGTCACATTATTGATTATTTATTGAGCCGAGACTATAACTCTCATATTGTAAATAAGGCAAAAAAATAAAACGGATAATAAACTGAAGTAGAGTTATTGGTTTGATGATGGAAAACAATGCGACAGTATGATAACAAGTATCATTTTAGAATAAAATTAATTACCATATATAGCCAGGATTTTTACATCATAAAAAAAGCATCTAACCATTTCACATACTGATAAAGAATTAACAAAACATTTTTCGTCCACAAAACACAATAAAAAGTATGATATTAAACATTTTTCTAAAGGGAATCTAGCAGCATGCTATTGCTGCGTAATCTAAAAGTAACATGAGGAACAGAGACCCTGATTTCAGTGATGTGTCACTTACTAATATATGTTTTGCTATTTCAATACATCAGTGTTTTATCAACAGGCGATTATTACTATTAGACAATCTGCCTCATTCCTCCTAGTCCAACCATGCCCCCAAGACTGTTTAACAGCAGAGAAAACTGTGACTTTATCATAAATGCTGCACTCGTAACCAAGTGATACATCTCTAGTTCATGTTCTCTGGCCCTACATCATGCAAAAAGCCAGAATCTTTTCTTTTCAGATCAGATACAAAAGCCTCTTTATGGCTCTGCATGGAATTTGAGGAATATAAAGGACTAGCTGTATACCCGGGCGTTGCCCGGGATTGTAACTGTCTATGTCTGTCTGTCTGTCTCTTCCTGTCTGTCTGTCTCTTTCTGTCTGTTTCTTTCTGTCTGTCTCTGTGTTCCTGTCTGTGTGTCTGTCTCTGTGTGTCTGTCTCTCTGTCTGCCTGTGTGTGTCTGTCTCTGTCTGACTCTTTTGCTGTCTGTCTGTGTGTCTGTCTCTATCCATGTGTGTCTCTGTTTCTATCCATGTCTGTCTATATCTATGTCTGTTTCTCTGTCTGTGTCTATCTCTCTGTCTGTCTCTGTATCAGTCTCTCTGTCTCTCTCTATCTCTGTGTCTGTCTTTCTGTCTCTATCTCTGTGTCTGTCTCTCTCTCTCTGTGTCTGTCTGTCTCTCTCTCTGTGTCTGTCTTTCTGTCTCTCTCTATCTCTGTGTCTGTATGTCTCTCTCTATCTCTGTCTTTCTATCTTTCTCTATATCTGTGTCTCTGTCTACGTCTGTCTCTCTCTTTCTCTCTCTCTATCTCTGTCAGTCTGTTTCCCCGTCTGTCTCTTTCCTCAGCTGTCTCTTTCCCCATTTATCTCTTTCCAGGTCTGTCTCTTTCACTGTCTGTTTCTTTCCCCGTCTATCTCTTTCCCCATTTGTCTCATTCCAGGTCTGTCTCGTTCCAGGTCTGTCTTGCTCCAGGTCTGTCTCGCTCCAGGTCTGTCTCGCTCCAGGTCTGTCTCTTTCCCTGTCTCTTTCATTGTCTGTCTGTCTCTTTCCCTATTTTTGTCTTTTTCCCTGTCTATCTCTTTTCCTTTGTCTGTCTCTTTCTCTGTCTCTTTCCCTGTTTGTATCTCTGTCTCTTTGACTGTCTGTCTCCCTCTTTCTCTTTCCCTGTCTGTCTCTGTCTGTCTCTTTCCCTGTCTTTGCCTGTCTGTCTGCCTCTGTCTCTTTCCCTGTCTGTCTCCTTCCCTGTCTGAGCCTGTCTGTGTCTGTCTGCCTCTGTCTTTCTCTTTGATTGTCTGTCTCTCTCTTTCTGTCTGTCTGTGTCTCTCTGTCTCTCTCTCTGTCTCTTTCCCTGTCTACCTCTTACTCTGTCTGTGCCTATGTCTGTCTGTCTCTTTCTGTTTCTCTCTATCCGTCTCCCCACTGACATCATATTACCTCACACATAAGCTTTTTATACTATGAATGTCTTTCATTCCTTTAGCAACCAATCACAGCTCCTATTAATAACCTTTAGCTCGCAGCTCCATTAACTTTAATGGAGGCAAGTTTTTTGGAGAGTAACTGTAAAGTGCGAGGTTAAATTTTCCCATCAAAACATAGTCTATGACGTTCCCTGAGTCACATGGGGCGTTTGTGCAAAATTTCGTGATTGTGAAAGCGACGGTACAGATTCCTTTAGCGGACATACATACATACATACATAGATACACACACACACATACATACACTCAGCTTTATATATTAGATTTATATAGTGTTCATGGCCAACTAAATATAAAAAAATACAACAGTGTATGGGATATCTAAATACAGCTCAGTACAAGGAAACTTTGTGGCAAATTGTGATACCCTTATTAATATTCACTTCCAGGGTTATATAGATTGACTATAGTTTCTTTACATTTTAATTTCTTTCCTTTACATGTTATCTTTAAAATATCCATAAATTAAGAAAAAAGATTTACTAAAAAACAAATAAATAAAAAAGGCTTTTAAAAATGCTGTCGTCATTTTATATCATTCATACTCACAGGATAGTGGAAAAGTCATTTAAAATATTTTCTCTCGAGAAAATCTTCTTGGCATGAAAATAGCAAGAGTAATAATAATACCCATAATAAAGGCAAATGTGAGGAAAGTGATTAGTCTTCTTTCCTGCTATTAGTGAGCAAATGAAGCTGAACAAATAAGAAGGAAAGCAAGCAAGCCACAGAGCAGAAAATGAATTAGAGTTGTCAAAATGTTTTGAAGAACAGTTGCCAAAAGATAACTGGAAGAGGCCATGCATGCATCAACACATACATTCAGAGGCACTGAGCAATACTGTCTTCCTATGCAAATAATGATGGCCTAATTGTAGCATATTTTATTCGTTATAATGTAATCAACAAGAAATCTAAATTCTTACAAAGATCCAGAATGATTTATTTACTGCTGCAACATGCGGCCTATCTAGAGGAGAGCAAGTGGGACATTTGCTCCAGGTGGAGCTGGCAGGAGGGCACTGTCGGGCTGCCTAATGGTGTGGTCCGAGATGTCTCCCCGGTGGCTGCAATTTTCCAACCCCCATAGTGGAAGTCGGCTGTTCTCTGAACCATAGAATGAGGTATGGCTAAGCAACACCGTTGAATAGGTGCTCTGGAGAAAATTCAAAATATAGTAACAAGTAAACTCCGGCACTCAAAGAGGAATATACTGTAATAGTTCTTTTATTCAAAAAAAATTTGTTCTTTTTCAATAAAAAAGTAAACAACAAAACGTTTCGGCTATTTGCCTTCTTCAGTTAAATATGGCTTTACATGACAGAGAAACAAAATGTCAATACCAAAAATATATACACACCATAGTACTACAAGAATTATACATGATACCACCAAAGTAAACAAAGAATCATATCATATACAGAAAAAAATCAATCAAGAGTTAAATATACATAAAAAATATATATTTTGTCTTTTAATTTATTTAATTGTCCATTACCTCTGGTAATGGAGGGTATGATCTGGACTCACAACACTGTTATCTTGATTTTATAATCGCTGCAAAATTATCTGTATAAAAATAGAATACAGGTATGTGAGTTGTAATCATGCTACAGACAATTATTTGTCAGAGAATCACAAATTAAATAGAAACTAAAAGCTATCATTGAAAGACTATGGAAGGAATTGATTGAACAACACTGATGTCAATCATATAAATTCTCATCATAAGCACCATCTGCATAGATGGAGACACATACCTCTATGACTCTGGCATACAACAAACAATTGTGTGACAAATCGCCCATAAATTACGGGGAACATCCGGTCATAAAATGAGAGATCTAATGTGAGAAATAAAGGGTGCTATTAGGAGTGACTGAGTAGCTTAAGTGAAAAACCAAACAGTGAAAAGGTATAATTACCATAAGGAGTTATAGGAGTATAATGGGCTGAAAAGAAACAACAAAAAAGTGAAGAACTTCTGTCAAGAGAACATCAAACAGCAAGCACTCTCAAGATCCATTCATTACCTGCTTTACCGGTGGTCAGAAGAGGAGTGAGTGAAGGAATAACCCTGCACGGGTTTAAATAGTGATAGGAGGCGGGTGTAAGAATCTACTTCCTCATTATGGAACGCAAGCGGTGCAGGAGGTGAAACGCAAGCCGCGCGTGCGCATTAGAATCAGGAAGTGTGCGCATGCGCAGTGTGATCACAAAGAGAACAGTGACGTAAACAGCCCGAGATTCAGCGGGTCTGAAAGAGACATTAGTTACTTGTCAATAATAAGGAATGTAACAATATATCATAAGAAAGTTATAGTCTACAATTATGACTATTGATATTAAATATACCTTATGTCAGTAAGTTTGATAAGTAAACTTATCAAATAATAAGTAACCCAGTGGCACAAAATCCATGACACATAGTATTATAATGAACTGACCATACATATGTATGTAAAGAAACATAGACAGATGCACAAGCATATACATATTAATTTACACCTGATAGTCGACTTATGCTTGCCAATGTCTCCGGTGTCCACAGTGCTCAAATATGGTGAGGGGCAATACATTTACACACCCTCATACTGGTAAAGTCTTTTATATTAAGGATTTTTTTACATGTGATACGTCTTTCGTAGTTTATTTGCTCAAATGTCCGTGCGGTCTCGGATATGTTGGGGAGACTACCCAGCATATCCGGGACAGCATTGGCAAGCATAAGTCGACTATCAGGTGTAAATTAATGATGCTGCCAGTTCCCCACCATTTTTTGACCCTGGGACATACCATTTCCCAATTGAGGTTTCAAATTCTGGAACATGTTCCCCCCAATGAAACGTGGAGGGGACAGGGTGAAGAGATTTAAAGAAAGGGAATCCTTTTGGATACACACTCTAAGAACTCTGTCCCTACACGGTCTCAATCGGCAATATGATGTTTTAATATAATTCATTTTTTTACATCTATATCTCTGAAGAGTCATCATATTGGTCTATATCTCATATTTTAGGATGTATATTGGTTCTATACCTTCTATTGAATGTGTGTATATAGATGTGCGTATATATATGTGATGTGTAGGTGTGTATATATGTATATGCTTGTGCATCTGTCTATGTTTCTTTACATACATATGTATGGTCAGTTCATTATAATACTATGTGTCATGGATTTTGTGCCGCTGGGTTACTTATTATTTGATAAGTTTACTTATCAAACTTACTGACATAAGGTATATATAATATCAATAGTCATAATTGTAGACTATAACTTTCTTATGATATATTGTTACATTCCTTATGATTGACAAGTAACTAATGTCTCTTTCAGACCCGCTGAATCTCGGGAGCGGTTTCTCCAGAGCTGTTTACGTCACTGTTCTCTTTGTGATCACACTGTGCATGCGCGCACTTCCTGATTCTAATGCGCACGCGCGGCTTGCGTTTCACCTCCTGCACCGCTTGCGTTCCATAACGAGGAAGTAGATTCTTACACCCGCCTCCTATCACTATTTAACACTAGAACTACTGGACTCGTGACACCTATATAGAAATACATGGTGCAAAGTAGTCAAAATGACTACCTCAGTAGTTCTAGTGTTAAACCCGTGCAGGGTTATTCCTTCACTCACTCCTCTTCTGACCACCGGTAAAGCAGGTAATGAATGGATCTTGAGGGTGCTTGCTGTTTGATGTTCTCTTGACAGAAGTTCTTCACTTTTTTGTTGTTTCTTTTCAGCCCATTATACTCCTATAACTCCTTATGGTAATTATACCTTTTCACTGTTTGGTTTTTCACTTAAGCTACTCAGTCACTCCTAATAGCACCCTTTATTTCTCACATTAGATCTCTCATTTTATGACCGGATGTTCCCCGTAATTTATGGGTGATTTGTCACACAATTGTTTGTTGTATGCCAGAGTCATAGAGGTATGTGTCTCTATCTATGTAGATGGTGCTTATGATGAGAATTTATATGATTGACATCAGTGTTGTTCAATCAATTCCTTCCATAGTCTTTCAATGATAGCTTTTAGTTTCTATTTAATTTGTGATTCTCTGACAAATAATTGTCTGTAGCATGATTACAACTCACATACCTGTATTCTATTTTTATACAGATAATTTTGCATTGATTATAAAATCAAGATAACAGTGTTGTGAGTCCAGATCATACCCTCCATTACCAGAGGTAATGGACAATTAAATAAATTAAAAGACAAAATATATATTTTTTATGTATGTTTAACTCTTGATTGATTTTTTTCTGTATATGATACGATTCTTTGTTTACTTTGGTGGTATCATGTATAATTCTTGTAGTACTATGGTATGTATATATTCTTGGTATTGACATTTTGTTTCTCTGTCATGTAGAGCCATATTTAACCGAAGAAGTCAAATAGCCAAAACGTTTTGTTGTTTACTTTTTTATTGAAAAAGAACAAAATTTTTTTGAATAAAAGAACTATTACAGTATAATCCTCTTTGAGTGCCGGAGTTTACTTGTTACTATGTTCTCTGAACCATGACCGCTGGCACTTCTGGGTCAGAACAACTTCAGCAGCGGGATCAGGTCAACTGATCACACTGCTGACATCACTCCTCGGTGTCATGCTGGCAACAAAAGTTTGATGTGGTAAGTGCTGCAGTGGAGTTCAAAACACTGAAGATTTATTGTAATTAGGAGAAGGGAGGAAGAAATTTGAATACACAGTAGGGATGAGAGGTTGGAGGAATGTATGTGGACATAGTATGGGGAACCAAGGGAGGAGCAAACTTTCACACCCTCGCAGAAATATCAAACACCTTGATTTGCACGCACTTTCTCAGTCCCTTCTCCCTTTCACAGACATTGCATTTTTACACGATGCAGATGCTGCTGCAACTTTATACAACACTACAATCTCTGCAGCTCTCGAATCAGCTGCCCCCCTTACACACACCAAAACCCGCACAATCAACAGGCAACCCTGGCACACGAGGCAGACTAAAGAACTGAGACGGGCTTCCAGAATTGCTGAGCACAGATGGAAGAAGTCTCATTCCACTGTGCACTTTATTGCATATAAAGAGTCCCTCACCACTTTCAAGTTCACACTCACTGCTGCAAAACAAACCTACTTCTCATCCCTCATATCCTCTTTCTCTCACAACCCTAAACAGTTATTCAACTCTTTCAATTCTCTCCTCCGTCCTCCAGCACCACCTCCCTCTCCTCTCATCTCAGCTGAAGACTTTGCCTCTTTCTTCAAGCAGAAGATTGACACCATCAGAGCAAGCTTTGGCCCACAATCACCACAGCCCCTCATCATAGCTACTCAGCCCTCTTCCTCCAAATCCAGCTTCTCCACCATGACAGAAAACAATCTTTCCACTCTACTCTCAAGATCACATCTAACCATCTGTGCACTGGACCCGCTCCCATCGCACCTCATCCCAAACATCACCGCAGTCCTCATCCCGACCCTAACCCATCTCTTCAACCTATCACTAACAAGTGGTGTATTCCCCTCATGCTTTAAACATGCCTCCATTACACTCATCCTCAAAAATCCCTCCCTTGTTCCATCCTCTGTGTCAAACTATCGCCCCATATCCCTTCTCCCCTATGCCTGAAAACAACTGGAACAGCATGTCCATCTTAAACTGTCCTCATACCTCTCCTCCTGCTCCCTCTTTAACCAGTTACAATCTGGCTTCCGACCACATCAAACTACTGAAACTGCCCTAACCAAAGTCATCAATGATCTACTAACCGCCAAAGCCAAGCGACACTACTCTGTCCTCCTTCTGGACCTGTCCTCTGCCTTCGACACAGTAGACCATTCCCTGCTACTACAGATTTTCTCATCTCTGGGCATCACAGACTTGGCCCTATCTTGGATCTCCTCATACCTAACTGACCGAACTTTCAGCGTCTCCCATTCTCACACCACTTCCTCATCTCGCCCGCTATCTGTCGGTGTCCCCCAAGGCTCAGTTCTTGGACCCCTGCTGTTCTCCATCTACACCTTCGGCCTGGGACAGCTCATAGAGTCCCATGGCTTTCAATATCATCTCTATGCCGATGACACACAGATCTACCTCTCTGGACCTGACATTACCTCTCTACTAACCAAAATTTCACAATGTCTGTCTGCTATTTCATCCTTCATCTCTGCGTGATGCTTAAAGCTTAACATGGACAAAACAGAGTTCATTGTCTTTCCTCCTCCTCACTCATCTCCTCCAACAAGCCTTTCCATCAAACTTGATGGTTGCTCACTCTCCCCAGTCTCACAAGGTCGTTGCCTTGGAGTAACCTTCGACTCTGCTCTATCCTTCAAGCCACACATCCAATCCCTCTTCACTTCATGCAGAGTACAACTCAAAAATATCTCCCGGATCCATGCTTTCCTTAACCAAGAATCAGCAAAAATATTAGTGCATGCCATCATCATCTCCCGCCTCGACTACTGCAGCCTCCTGCTCTCTGGCCTCCCTTCCAACACTCTTGCACCCCTCCAATCTATCCTAAATTCTGCGGCCCGCTTAATCCACCTCTCCCCTCGCTATTCCCCAGCCTCGCCACTCTGCCAATCCCTTCACTGGCTTCCCATCGCCCAACGACTCCAGTTCAAAACATTAACCATGACATACAAAGCCATCCACAACCTGTCTCCTCCCTACATCTGTGACCTATTCTCCCGGTACCTACCTGCACGCAACCTCAGATCTTCACAAGATCTCCTTCTCTACTCCTCTTCCTACAGTCGCGTACAAGATTTCTCCCGTGCCTCCCCCATACTCTGGAACGCTCTACCTCAGCATATCAGACTCTCCCCTACCGTGGAAAGCTTCAAGAGGAACCTCAAGACCCACCTCTTCCTACAAGCCTACAACCTACAATAGCCCTCAGTCAAGTACACCACTGCGAAACCAGCTCTGTCCTCACCTATTGTACCATCACCCATTCCCTGTAGACTGTGAGCCCTCGCGGGCAGGGTCCTCTCTCCTCCTATACCAGTCTGTTTTGTACTGTTAATGATTGTTGTACGTATACCCTCTTTCACTTGTAAAGCGCCATGGAATAAATGGCGCTATAATAATAAATAATAATAATGTATATGACAAAGTATGAGGAGCAACTGAGGGTCGGGAAAAATTTGAGGACACTATATGGTGAGCCACTAAGGGGGTAGACATTTAAGGACACACTATGGGGAATGAGGAAGGTGCAATTTAAGGATACAGTATGGAGAGCAAAGGCGGGAGAAATTTGACCAATATTTGACGAGCGAGGAGTAAATTTGAGTAAACAGTATAGAGAGCAAGGAGGTAAGATGGGTGCCGACCCAGTATGAAGAGTGGGGGGGTGAGTGTGGATGAAGCAGAGAGACAGTATGGGATGAGAAAAATGTGAGGGGGCACAGAAAAGAAAATGGGTAGTTTGGGGGGTGCATTATGGAGAGGGAGTGCAGCATTGGGAGACAGTGTGAGGCCAGAACAAGAAAGGGACAGTGTGCCGGGGAGGAGAAGTGTGATGAGCACAGTATAGAGACTGAGCAGTTTAAGGGGGACACAGGTTGTGAAGAGTTTGAAAATGGGGCCTAGTATGGAAAGGAGAGGGCAGTGAGGAGGGCATGTACCATAAGAGTGATAGTATGAGTGTCAAATTTTTGGAGAGAACACAATGAGGAGCAATTATTTATTCAGGAGCACAGCATGGGCAGATATTTTTATTCAGGAGTATTATAATGACCCTGCTATTTTAAGGGTATCATGTGTAAGAGCGAATTAAAAGTAGCCAGGGCAGTGGGCAATTTAGAAGGTGAGTGCCCCCCATCTCAAATTATCATGTGACATGTAACATGATCATCTTTTGATAGATCATGTGCAGATCTGTAGACACCAAACAAGAAAAACAGTGGCATGCATATTGTGTCAGACAAGTTTTTATTCCCTTATATACAGTGATATTTTAGCATCAGCGTACCTGCAGGGACGCTTACTCACTCACCCCTACGGCCAGGCTGCGTCCTCCCTCACACCCCCACGGCTGCCTACATCTGCTCCTGCTTCCTCCCCATCCCATGGCCTGTGCACAAAGCTCGGGTGTCGTGGGAGTGTGTTTAGGGCACGCACACGCACAACTACCCTCCTCTTAAAAGGCAGACAAGCCATTTTCCTGAAATACCTCTCAACCTGTGGCTGAGAGGCATTAAGTATTTAAGGCACCTTCCACTAGACACAACATTCTTAAGAGGGCTTTACACGCTACGATTAGTGATGAGCGAGCATGCTTGTTACTACTCGGTACTCGCACGAGTATCACTGGCGGGGACCGAGTAATCTCGCGATACTCGTGCTGTACTCGTGGTCTTCATCCCTGCATGTTGGCGCTCTTTTGAGAGCCAGCCCTCATGCAGGGATTGGCTGGCAGACCACTGCAATGCCACAGCCCTGTTAGTTGTGGAATTGCAGTGATTGGCCGGCCCGCACAGCGTGACCGAGCCTTTATACCGGCGGGCGCGCTGTGCTCTGCTCACAGCCATCCAGACAGTCAGTGCAGGGAGAGTGTCGCTGCTTCAGGGAAAGGTTTGCGGCCCTTTATAGCTATTTCCGTAGCAGGGCTGCAAACAGTGTGACCAAAAGTCCTTCTCAGGACTATTCTAGTTGTATACAGGCAGGCAGGGTATAGCCAGGTCGGAGTACAGTAGCAGAGTCCTTCTCAGGACTATTGTTGCTGTATACAGGCAGGGTATAGCCAGGTCGGAATACAGGCTAGTGACCAGAAGAGTCCTTGTCAGGACTATTGTAGCAGTATACAGGCAGGCAGGCAGGCAGGCAGGGTATATAGCCATTCCTAGTGGTGACCGTATACCAGCCTTCATCATATCTGGGGCTGGTGTACACAGTCTAAAACAGTCCAGATAGTGTCAGACTTCTCAGTAATTTTTTCTCCTAAAAACCTGTTAGGTTCTTAGTGCGTCCGTGCTTGCATTTAAAAACCGCACGTGTGTGCCTGTCGGTGGCAGCGTACAGGTGCACTTGTGTGCGTTTTTACCAAACTATTATATAACGCACAAGTCTAGTGTATAATACACGTCAGTCAGCAGTGGCTGATAGTGTCAGAGTTCTCATTAATTGTTTCTCCTAAAAACCTGTTAGGTTCTTATTGCGTCCGTGCTTGCATTTAAAAACTGCACGTGTGTGCCTGTCGGTGGCAGCGTACAGGTGCACTTGTGTGCATTTTTCACAAACTATTATATAACGCACAGGTGTAGTGTATAATACACGTCAGTCAGCAGTGTCTGCTAGTGTCAGACTTCTCAGTAATTTTTTCTCCTAAAAACCTGTTATGTTCTTATTGCGTCCGTGCTTGCATTTAAAAACCGCACGTGTGTGCCTGTCGGTGGCAACGTACAGGTGCACTTGTGTGCGTTTTTACCAAACTATTATATAACGCACAAGTGTAGTGTATAATACACGTCAGTCAGCAGTGGCTGATAGTGTCAGAGTTCTCATTAATTTTTGCTCCTAAAACCTGTTAGGTTCTTAGTGCGTCCGTGCTTGCATTTAAAAACCACACGTGTGTGCCTGTCGGTGGCAGCGTACAGGTGCACTTGTGTGCGTTTTTACCAAACTATTATATAACGCACAAGTGTAGTGTATAATACACGTCAGTCAGCAGTGGCTGATAGTGTCAGACTTCTCATTAATTTTTGCTCCTAAAAACCTGTTAGGTTCTTAGTGCGTCCGTGCTTGCATTTAAAAACCGCACGTGTGTGCCTGTCGGTGGCAGCGTACAGGTGCACTTGTGTGCGTTTTTACCAAACTATTATATAACGCACAAGTGTAGTGTATAATACACGTCAGTCAGCAGTGGCTGATAATGTCAGACTTCTCATTAATTTTTGCTCCTAAAAACCTGTTAGGTTCTTAGTGTGTCCGTGCTTGCATTTAAAAACCGCACGTGTGTGCCTGTCGGTGGCAGCGTACAGGTGCACGATTTGCACAAACTTGGATATAACGCACAAGTCTAGTGAATACACGTCAGCACAGCATTGCAAAATGCGCAAGGGCGTTGGCAAGGAACAAGGAAGTGGACGTGATGGTGGTGCAGGCAGAGACTGAGGTCGTGTGCAAGCTCTAATTTCGCCACAACAAAGGGCCACATCTAGTCGCTCGCACGTCCTGTCCCAAATTCTTGGGGACCGCAGCAGTACACCGCTCTTGAACCAAGACCAGTGTCAACAGGTTGTTAGTTGGATAGCGGATAATGCTTCCAGTCAGATTGGCACCACCACAAACACTCTGTCTTCCACACGGTCAAGTGTCAGTAGCCGTGATACTGCACCGCACATTTCAGAACCTGATCCTCCTTCCTACCACAAGGCTGAGTACTTGTCCTCGGACATTACTGATCCCACACTTGGACACTCGGAAGAGCTGTTCACGTTTCCATTCGCACATTCTGGCCTCTCGCCAGCTCATGTTGAAGTGGGTCATGAGGAGATCGTATGTACAGATGCCCAAATATTTGAGCAGCCACGTTCTCACGAAGTTGGCAACGTGTCTCAACAAGGGGTGGACGATGATGAGACACAATTGTCAGGAAGTCAGGAGGAGGAGCAGGGTGCGGAAGAGGAAGACGACGTGGTGGATGATCCAGTAACTGACCCAACCTGGCAGGAGGATATGCAGAGCGAGGACAGCAGTGCACAGGGGGAGGGAGGCGTAGCATCCCAACAGGCAGTAAGAAGCAGGGTGGTGGCTCCAGGCAGAAGTCAGGCAACCGTTCCCCGGAACAACAACACGACACAAGGTGCCTGTACAAATGTTAGGTCTTCCCGAGTCTGGCAGTTTTTTAAGTTGGCTCCAGATTATTCTAAAAAGGCCATTTGCAACAACTGCCGTGCCAGCATCAGCAGGGGTACCAAAACTAGCAGCCTGACCACCACCAGCATGATCAGGCACATGTCAGCCAAGCACCCGACTTTGTGGGAAGTACAACAGAGTCGAGGAGCAGTGCTTGCTGATGTCACTGCTACGTCTTCGCTGGTTGTGCATGCGAGCCAATCCCCTGTCCATGCTGCCTGTGAACAAGCCTCCTCCGGTCCTGCACCTGCAGTTGCCTACGCAGAAATAACACCATCATAAAGCATGTCCTTGTCCCAGCGCAGCGTTCAGTTATCCATTCAGCAAACCTTTGAACGCAGGCGCAAATACACTGCCAACACCCCACATGCCACAGTTCTAAATGCTAACATTTCGTGACTGCTTGCGCTGGAAATGTTGCCTTTTAGGCTGGTGGAGACAGAAGCATTCCACGACCTGATGGCGGCAGCTGTCCCACATTACTCGGTCCCCAGCCGCCACTATTTCTCCCGGTGTGCCGTCCCCGCGTTGCATAACCACGTGTCACAAAACATCACACGTGCCCTGAACAACGCTGTTTCACCCAAAGTCCACCTAACCACAGACACGTGGACAAGTGCTTGTGGGCAAGGCCGCTACATCTCGTTGACGGCACACTGGGTTAATATTGTGGAAGCTGGGACCCAGTCTGAGCGAGGGACGGAACACGTCCTTCCCACACCAAGGTTTGCAGGCCCTACCTCAGTCAGTGTTTCACCCACACTTTACAGCTCCGGAATGTCATGCTCTTCAGCCTCCTCCTCCTCCTGCGCATCCTCATCCACTGTTCCCTCCACACCAGTCCCAAGCTGGAAGCACTGCAGCACTGCCACGGCGAAGCGGCAACAGGCTGTGCTGAAGCTAATCTGCATAGGTGACAAACCCCACAATGCAGAAGAGGTGTGGACAGCTCTGAAACAGCAGGCAGATCACTGGCTCACACCTCTGAACCTAAAGCCAGGAAAGGTCGTGTGTGACAATGGCCGGAACCTGGTGGCGGCTTTGAGGCGAGGCCAGCTGACACATGTTCCATGCGTGGCCCATGTGCTCAACCTCGTGGTTCAGCGGTTTCTAAAGTCATACCCAGAGCTGTCTGATCTGCTGGTAAAAGTTCGCCGCCTGTCTGCACATTTTCGAAAGTCACCTACTGCTTCAGCCGGCCTTGCCGGCTTTCAGCGCCGTTTGCATCTTCCAGCTCACAGACTGGTGTGTGATGTCCCCACGCGTTGGAATTCAACTCTGCACATGTTGGTCAGGATATGTGAGCAGAAGAGGGCAGTTGTTGAGTACCTGCATCACCTAAGCCGTCGGGAAATGGGTCAAACTCCACACATAACACCTGAGGAGTGGAGATGGATGTCCGACCTATGTACCATCCTCCAAAACTTTGAGGACTCCACCAAGATGGTGAGTGGTGATGACGCCATTATTAGCGTCACCATACCGCTACTCTGCCTTCTAAAATGGTCTCTGCTCAAAAACAAACATGATGCATTGCAGGCGGAGCGCGATGAGTTGCAGCAAGAAACAGTAGTGGGTGTGGGTGATAATACACAGCCCAGCCTCGTCTCATCACAACGTGCAGTGGAGGACTATGACGAGGAGGAGGATGAAGACATGGAGCAACTCTCCGGCCAAATTGAGGATATGACATGCACACCAGTCATATCCTCGGTTCAGCGTGGCTGGCAAGAGGACAGGGTAGATGAGGAGGAGGAGGAGGAGGAGGAGGAGGAGGACAGCATGTTCAGTCATCGTGTTGGTCAGGCTACTGAAGTCCTGGCTGTTAAGAGTCTGGCGCACATGGCTGACTTTATGGTAAGCTGCCTGTCTCGTGACCCTCGCGTTAAGAACATCTTGGCTGACAATCATTACTGGTTGGTAACACTGTTAGACCCACGCTACAAGGAGAACTTTATGTCTCTTATTCCCGAGGCGGAGAGGTCAACCAAAATGCAGCAGTTCCGGAAGGCCATAGTCACGGAAGTAGGCAAAGCATTCCCCTCACACAACGCTAGCGGCATAGGTCAGGAATCAGTGGACAACCAAGGTGTACAGCCGAGAGAGGCACAAGTCCAATCTGCCAGAGGTAGGGGAACAGTCTTTAAGATGTGGGACAGTTTTCTCAGCCCCTCACGTGCCACAGCCCCTGAGGTGCGGGGTAGTGCCACAAGAAATCCTAAGTTTGCCCAGATGCTCATGGAGTACCTTGCAGATCGAACAACTGTACTCCGACATTCCTCTGTGCCTTACAATTATTGGGTATCCAAGGTGGACACGTGGCATGAATTGGCTCTCTACGCCTTGGAAGTCCTGGCCTGCCCTGCCGCTAGCGTTTTGTCAGAGCGTGTTTTTAGTGCCGCAGGTGGAATCATTACAGATAAACGCACCCGCCTGTCAACTGAAAATGCTGACAGGCTGACTCTGATCAAGATGAAGAAGGGTTGGATTAGGCCAGACTTCACCACACCACCAGCAAATGAGAGCGGAATTTAAAGTTTATAACGGGAATTTGCCATGTACCTCCAGTCACCCATGGGTACACACTTCTGGACTTTGGATAATCGCTGGACTGCTCCTCCTTCTCCTCATGCGCCACCATGATGACCGTTACAATAGTTAGGCCTTTGTTTCAGGTATACCCCCAGTGGTATATTTTTTCGCCCATTCTTTGCAGAATGGACATTACAACGACAGGAGACCCGCTCCTTTGCAATGGGAACAATGTTTTGAGGCCCTCATGCACGTCTCTATCCAGGGACAACGTAGAGCCTCCCAATTTTTGGCTGCCCTGCCAAAAGGCTATACTATAATACACCCACTTCCTGACAATGGACACTTAATGTTTTGAGGCCCTCATGCACGTCTCTATCCAGGGACAACGTGGAGCCTCCCAATTTTTGGCTGCCCTGCCAAAGGGCTATACTATAATACACCCACTTCCTGACAATGGACACTTAATGTTTTGAGGCCCTCATGCACGTCTCTATCCAGGGACAACGTGGAGCCTCCCAATTTTTGGCTGCCCTGCCAAAGGGCTATACTATAATACACCCACTTCCTGACAATGGACACTAAATGTTTTGAGGCCTTCATGCACGTCTCTATCCAGGGACAACGTGGAGCCTCCCAATTTTTGGCTGCCCTGCCAAAGGGCTATACTATAATACACCCACTTCCTGACAATGGACACTTAATGTTTTGAGGCCCTCATGCACGTCTCTATCCAGGGACAACGTGGAGCCTCCCAATTTTTGGCTGCCCTGCCAAAGGGCTATACTATAATACACCCACTTCCTGACAATGGACACTTAATGTTTTGAGGCCCTCATGCACGTCTCTATCCAGGGACAACGTGGAGCCTCCCAATTTTTGGCTGCCCTGCCAAAGGGCTATACTATAATACACCCACTTCCTGACAATGGACACTTAATGTTTTGAGGCCCTCATGCACGTCTCTATCCAGGGACAACGTGGAGCCTCCCAATTTTTGGCTGCCCTGCCAAAGGGCTATACTATAATACACCCACTTCCTGACAATGGACACTTAATGTTTTGAGGCCCTCATGCACGTCTCTATCCAGGGACAACGTGGAGCCTCCCAATTTTTGGCTGCCCTGCCTAAGGGCTATACTACAATAGACCCACTTCCTTACAATGGGCACTTCAGGTTTACAGGCCATCATGCACGTCTGTATGCAGGGGCATTGGTGAACCTCACAATTTTGGACTGCCCTGGCAAAGGAAAATACTACAAAGACTCACTTCCTCAAAATGGGCACATTAGACTCAGAGGCCTTTATGTACGTCTCTTCTTAGGGACATCGGAGTGCCACACAATGTTTTACGTAAAATCTTTCATGTATTGATCTCAAAAAGTAACATACATTAGCTCTATCTCACTATTGGGTATGTTCCCTTAACATTTCCGCCATGAAAATTCATTTTGGTGTCATTTTGGAAGGTTTTCTGGTGAGTCCGTAAAAATGGCGTAAAACGCGGACAAAATTGTGCACAGCTGTGACTTTTGAGTGATATATGCTTCAAGGGGTCTTCCCCATGCTGTTGCCATGTCATTTGAGCACTCTTCTGAGACTTTTGTGCCATTTTTAGGGTTTCGACATGCTGCCGGGGGTCATTTCACAAAAATACTCGGGTCTCCCATAGGATAACATTGGGCTCGGTGCTCGGGCCGAGTACACGAGTATCTTGGGATGCTCGGCCCGAGCCTCGAGCACCCGAGCTTTTTAGTACTCGCTCATCACTAGCTACGATATATCAAACGATATGTCGTCGAGGTCACATCGTTAGTGACGCACATCCGGCCTCGTTTGACATATCGTAGCGTGTAACACAAATGAGCGACTGTGAACGAGCAAAAATACTCACCTTATCGTTGCTCATTGACACGTCGCTCATTTTCAAAAAATCGATCGTCCTTCTGTGCTCCGGTTGTTCATCGTTCCCGAGGCAGCACATGTCGCTCCGTGTGACACCCCGGGAACGATGAACTGCAGCTTACCTGTGGCCGCCAGCAATGCGGAAGGAAGGAGGTGGGCGGGATATTTACGTCCCGCTCATCTCCGCCCCTCCGTTTCTATTGGCTGGACGCTGTATGACGTCGCTGTGACGCCGAATGTCCCTCCCCCTTCAGAAAGTGGATGTTCGCCACCCACAGCGAGGTCATTCTGGAGGTAAGTGCGTGTGACAGGGGTTTACCGACTTTGTGCGACACGGGCAACAAATTGCCTGTGCCGCACAAACGATGGGGGCGGGTGCGATCGCAAATGCAATCGCACGACATATCGACATGTGTAAAGCAGGCTTTAGTTAGTCAATCTTCCAGTCTTCTAGCTAGTTATTAGGTCTCGTTATCCCGTTAACTGTGCCTGTGTCTAACTTCCCATATTTATTTGTCCCTGCTGTGTCCAGCATGCCTGTCCATACCAGCCTGCTTGTTTACCTCAGCCATCCCGCCTGTACTGGCCTGCACCTGAGTCCGTACTGAGTCCGTCTCCTCTCTTGAGGGTCAGCTACCAGTCCTAGTCACTGCCCTGAAAGTGGTACCTGGCGTCTTGCCTCATGGTGAGCATGTAGTTATGGCTCTAAATGTTAGGCTGGGGCCCCCTATGGTCCAGTGGGTCCACTCCCGCTCACCACCCTAACAACACTGACAGTGAGTGTTACAGCTATACATAATAGAATAGGGGTGGGAACTTAATTTAACATAGCTCTTTATACAGCATGAGCCAAAGAGAGATGGGGGCACTCACCTTCTAAACTGCACACAGCCCTGGCTACTCTTAATCCGCCCCTACACACAAATATTACCATATATAAGGGAGAAATACCATGACACTATGACCAGACCACATAATGACCAAATAATACCACATGCAGTCAGGGCCAGAAATATTTGGACAGTGACACAAGTTTTGTTATTTTAGCTGTTTACAAAAACATGTTCAGAAATACTATTATATATATAATATGGGCTGAAAGTGCACACTCCCAGCTGCAATATGAGAGTTTTCACATCCAAATCGGAGAAAGGGTTTAGGAATCATAGCTCTGTAATGCATAGCCTCCTCTTTTTCAAGGGACCAAAAGTAATTGGACAAGGGACTCTAAGGGCTGCAATTAACTCTGAAGGCGTCTCCCTCGTTAACCTGTAATCAATGAAGTAGTTAAAAGGTCTGGGGTTGATTACAGGTGTGTGGTTTTGCATTTGGAAGCTGTTGCTGTGACCAGACAACATGCGGTCTAAGGAACTCTCAATTGAGGTGAAGCAGAACATCCGGAGGCTGAAAAAAAAGAAAAAATCCATCAGAGAGATAGCAGACATGCTTGGAGTAGCAAAATCAACAGTCGGGTACATTCTGAGAAAAAAGGAATTGACTGGTGAGCTTGGGAACTCAAAAAGGCCTGGGCGTCCACGGATGACAACAGTGGTGGATGATCGCCGCATACTTTCTTTGGTGAAGAAGAACCCGTTCACAACATCAACTGAAGTCCAGAACACTCTCAGTGAAGTAGGTGTATCTGTCTCTAAGTCAACAGTAAAGAGAAGACTCCATGAAAGTAAATACAAAGGGTTCACATCTAGATGCAAACCATTCATCAATTCCAAAAATAGATAGGCCAGAGTTAAATTTGCTGAAAAACACCTCATGAAGCCAGCTCAGTTCTGGAAAAGTATTATATGGACAGATGAGACAAAGATCACCCTGTACCAGAATGATGGGAAGAAAAAAGTTTGGAGAAGAAAGCGAACGGCACATGATCCAAGGCACACCACATCCTCTGTAAAACATGGTGGAGGCAACGTGATGGCATGGGCATGCATGGCTTTCAATGGCACTGGGTCACTTGTGTTTATTGATGACATAACAGCAGACAAGAGTAGCCGGATGAATTCTGAAGTGTACCGGGATATACTTTCAGCCCAGATTCAGCCAAATGCCGCAAAGTTGATCGGACGGCGCTTCATAGTACAGATGGACAATGACCCCAAGCATACAGCCAAAGCTACCCAGGAGTTCATGAGTGCAAAAAAGTGGAACATTCTGCAATGGCCAAGTCAATCACCAGATCTTAACCCAATTGAGCATGCATTTCACTTGCTCAAATCCAGACTTAAGACGGAAAGACCCACAAACAAGCAAGACCTGAAGGCTGCGGCTGTAAAGGCCTGGCAAAGCATTAAGAAGGAGGAAACCCAGCGTTTGGTGATGTCCATGGGTTCCAGACTTAAGGCAGTGATTGCCTCCAAAGGATTCGCAACAAAATATTGAAAATAAAAATATTTTGTTTGGGTTTGGTTTATTTGTCCAATTACTTTTGACCTCCTAAAATGTGGAGTGTTTGTAAAGAAATGTGTACAATTCCTACAATTTCTATCAGATATTTTTGTTCAAACCTTCAAATTAAATGTTACAATCTGCACTTGAATTCTGTTGTAGAGGTTTCATTTCAAATCCAATGTGGTGGCATGCAGAGTCCAACTCGCGAAAATTGTGTCACTGTCCAAATATTTCTGGACCTAACTGTACAAGAGACAAATACCATCAAACCATGACCAGAGAACTTATTACTACCACACAGTGACAAACAATACTACAATAATGATTATGGACAAAAATCACAATACTAATGACATTAATATTATCACCAGTGACATTATACACAGGAGCTCTGTACATATTGTCAGCGTAGAGATAATACAGTGATCACCAGTGACATTATACACAGGAGCTCTGTATATAGTGTACAGTGTGTACATGTAATACACTGACTTACCAGTTACATCTCTAGCTGAAGTTATTCATCTCTTTTCCTCTTCATCTGGCACTCACCGCTATCAGTTCTTTCTGCCATGACACGACTCTACAGAAAATAACACACAGTCACCTATAGTTGATCGCTTCCAGAGCACATTCCACACTTTTTCCCCAATTTCTACACTACACCAAACTTTGTTTCACCCATTGAAGACAGTTCCTCAAAATTAACTTATATTTAATCAGTAATAATGCCTCCTAATGTGCCCCTACAGTAATTATGTCCCCACATGACACCACAAACTAATAATGGATGTTCCTCGCTCTTGACCCATATAGCACTTATGTCCCTCATCTTGGCTCCTTTTATTTAATAATGTCCCCCATCCTGGCCCCCTTTATTTAATAATGTATGGGGAAACAAGGGGAATCAGAAGGGGTTGTTAATTGCTTCCTGCACAAAATATCCCTCCACACACTGCTCCTCTCCATAATAGCAAATAGTTCAATTATTCCAATTTTATAAGATTTTTTATTTTGTATAAATCAAAACCACAAACCACCAACGTGCATATATAGCCATAATAGCCCCACAAAGTGCCCCTTTTCCTTCCCCCCCCCCAAGACTTGCCCTTTCTATATTATATCAAGCATACTCTACTTAAAGTCCCTCCCCACTCCTCATTATGCTATGCTGCCTTTAACAATCTCCTTCCTTATTGCCTCATAATGAATGACCCTCATGTCCATCATAGTGTCCCAATTTGCGTCATAATTTCCTCCGTTGCTCCATAACGTCCTAATCAATTTGCTCTATAATGTCCCCCATTTCCCTATAATAGCCCTATTTATTCTGTAGTTTCTCCCACTGCCCCATACTGTCCCAATTTGCTCCACAATGTCTGTCATTGCCCCACAATGTACCAATTTACTCTATAATGTCCCCCACTAACCTATAATGTCCCAATATGCTTCATAATGTCCTCATTTCTCCATAATGTCCCAATTTGTTCCATAATGTGCCCTATTAAGTCCTCCACTGCCCCATAATGTCCCCCACTGCCACATTATGTCCCTATTTGTTCCATATTGTGCCCCATTACCACATAAAGTCCCTCATTGCCCCCAACACGGCCCCCTGATCTCAAATTATTCTATGTCATCTTCGGCTCCTAATGCAGTGCTTACCTCTTCTCTTCAGCCCTGCGCGTCTTCTTCATCTCTGCATCCACAGCCCTGGCTGCATTGTGATGATGGCCGCTGCATGTTGGTGCAGGGCTGAGAGGAGCTCCTCTACCTCAGTCCTGTCGCGGCCGCACTGTTCAAATGTACCAACGTCTGAATGATGCGCACTACATTTGAATAGAGGCGCTGTCTCCAGGACCTGTGCACTGCATATGTACAGGCCTGGATTGCACAGTGCATGACTTTTAGCGAGTCAAATGACTGTGATGTCAGCAAAGGTCATTCTGCAACCCTGAAAACTGCAGCAATAGTACTGAACTTGTACTATTGCTGCAGTTTATGATTGAAAGCCTGGGGAGCATCAGAGCACGGGGGACCTGGATCAGCTGCCCAGTCTGCCCGCACATAATGCTGGTCCTGAGAAATAGATGGTGGCCCTGTACAGCCGCCCCGTACTATATAAAGCACGGGGGCCCACTGAGGACCCGGGGACTACTGGGGAATTCCCGGTGCTCCGGTGGCCCAGTCTGACCCTGCATGCTCCTCCATAATAAAATGTAATAGAAATCTACTATAAACCAGTAGTGTATACTAGTAAACTCATGTTGGTTCATATTACTTTAAAACTGTTCAATTTCATTAGTTTAAAGGCAAAACATTGAAGATTATTGGGTTATCACATCGAGTGATTGAAGACAGACAGCTCGGGCAACTTGCCCTAGATATCTTGACAAGTAAGATGACCTGACAAAGCACATCAGCAAAAAGATGTCATCCTAGCATTCATCAACTACTTTTCGGGATCAAATGCAGTGCCTTATTCTCAAGCTCAAATATAACAAGGCATTCTGCAAATATACAGGATAAATAGCATTCTTAGCATAGTATAACATTCCTGTGATACCAGTAATGTAACAGGTATTTTTTACTTTCTTTCGAACTGTTCAGGAAACCTAGGAGAAAGTTTATCAGCATAGATCTCAAGTGCATTCTGGATTCATGGTACTCAAAAACAGCATTTTATGGAATACATTCAGAGACTCTTTTTGGTCAATTGTCTTCCTACATTAATTACCATTGTTTTTGCTTTGCAAAGAGAGCAGAAAGAATTTGATCAAGCAATGTACTTTTAAGTTTCAGTTTACTGAAAAGTGTAATGAAAATGTCGCGGGCGGAGGAGGGGACGCTGCGCTCTCCCACTGCTCGGGTCCGGCTGCTGCTGCTGCTGCTGCTCGGTGGTGGCTCGAGCGGTGGGCCGGATTCCGGGGACTCGAGCGGCGTTCCTCGCCCGTGAGTGAAAAGGGGCTTTGATTGTGGGGATTTGATATTGTCCGGGACACCACCCACGGTTGTGGTGAGGTTGGTGACACCACCGCTGCTCTGGACGGGGATCCCGGGAGCGATGACAGGGAGCAGCCTGGATGTTAGTTCTCCCCTCCGTGGGTAGGGGGTTGGTTGTCCCGGGGCCTGGTGATGGGGTAGGGATGGATGGCAGGCGGGTTACGGGGCCTGGCGAGGTGCAGGGTCGCGGGGGCAGCGCTGTGCCGCACGGCACGGTGGTACTCACTCAGCCAATGATGTACACAGAGTCTCCGGTAAAACAAATGGCTGGATGGACGGGTCCCACAGATGGCTGCAGTGTTTCTCCTCCCGGCAGGTTGATGGTGACTGCCTTTCCCTGCACCTGTGTAGTGTGTACGGTTCTAATGGGTTCCCACCGGTAACCCGCTCCCCAGCTTGGATGGGTGCTGAAGGAGCCCCTTTTGCCTGCAGGCTCTGGCCCTGGGAACTTTAGCCTTGGCGGTGACTGTGTTTCCCTCTCTCGGTTGGACTGTTGCCTTCTGTCGGGACTTGGCTGCTGGGAAACCCAGGAGGTTCCCTTCGCTAACGGATTTGACACATTCACGGCGACTCCTAGCCTTGTCGGGGTCCGTAAGCCCCTGCCGGATGGTGCTGGCTTCTCTTTGCGTACCGGTCCGGTACCGCTGGGCCACCGCCCATCCACGGTCCTTATGGCTAGCTCCAATAGGCCTCTCCTGCAGACGGTCACCACCGTCTGCCAACCTTGCTGATCCGTCCGGGCCACACACCCGGACCAACTTCTGTCTACTCCTCTACCACTTTCCTCCTCTCTCTTTCACTTCCCAACTCTCTCTAAACTGACTCCTTCTCCCGCCTCCAGGACTGTGAACTCCTCGGTGGGCGGGACTAACCGCCTGACCCACCCCCTGGTGTGAACATCAGCCCCTGGAGGAAGGCAACAAGGGTTTTTGTCTGACTTAGGTGTGCCTGACCGGGAGTGTGGGGTGTGTTGGTGTTTTGTTACCTGTGGCCCCTGGCTTGTCCAGGGCGCCACATTCCCCCTTAGTAAAATGCAGACCGTCCGCGGGCTGCCCGTCCATCACCGGTTTTATTTTCACAACTTAAAAAGATAAACGGTAAACATATATTACAAGTATATTAACTTCTTCCCACATCGGGAGGCATATGTACTTAAACGTTGCTAACGGTAACGGCTTCCGCTCTCTCCCACCCAAGCAACCTGGCCCTGATGCTGCCCCTAAGCAAATGGGCAACACCCCTTGACCCCAGTCCAGCACAAGTTACCCGAGCGGGTTCTGTCCTTTTCAGGGGACCCACGTCCATGGGGAGCCCCTGAAACCCCCGGAGGATCGCCACCGGTTGCGGTAGTGGCAGGCCTGGGCCATCACTTCCCTCCAGGCCCATCCTCAAAATCAGCCTCTCCGGAGGCGGTAACGGTTTAGCCAACATTTTTATTTGCATGCCACTTAGTTTGTGGTTGCCCTGCCAGTTCTCGGGCTTGTCCGTAGCAGTTTCTACACATTGGTTTCAAACGGTCCCCGCGGGGACAACAGTGCTTCATAGCCAACGGGCTACCACAACCAAAACTGTAGGGTCCTACGGAGACTTGCCGTAGGGTCCCAACGGGGACTGGTAGCTGGTTCCTAGGGGCCATCCACAGCACCTGGCTCCGGTACAGCTTCCTCCTGCAGCTTTCCCACAGTCCACCATCGAACAGCACGAGCCCCCAACGCCACCCTCACACAGGGGTGACACTGTCCCACAGGACTTCATTTTCAGCTACCGATGATGCGGGTACGACTGCTCCTCCAACCGGACTCCTTAGCCTTGAGGGTCGTCTGGAACATCAGCAGAGTCCCAATGGGGACCGACAGCAAGGTAACCGGGAACGGCTACCATGCTCTAACTTTTCTTTCTTAATCAGCAATCCCGCGGCGCAGCTGCCTTTGCTGCCGCTCCCGGTGCGGAGCACTTTCTGCTTGCTCCGGTTCAGGCGGTGTGGGGGATTGGCCCAGTCAGAGTCCCTCCGTGCTGGCTACGACCGGTACCTTCGGTAATGAGGGACCCTGCTGTGACATGGCCTGCTCTGCCTCCTGGCAGCTGCATCCCCGCCGTGCCTCCGGTGCATCTTTGCTGACGGGCTAAGCCTTCGGCTTCTTCCATGGAAGCGGATCAGGGCGGTCACGAGCTTCTGCTGCAGGTCGGTCCGCTGGGGTGGATTGGCAGGGTACCGCTACTGGTGGTGGTGGTAGCGGGCCTAGTGGCGGGGCAGCAGCAGCCAACACGAGTAGCGGGGGAGGTAGCAGGGCGAGCGGGTATGGACCGGGTCCCTCGGCCGCGATGACCGACCCACTAGAGGTACAGGGGCGTGGGTCACTTACCCTCCCTTCCAAGACTCCCTCCACCTCACGTCTCCGTATGGCCGCCACCACTTCCGCCATGTCGGCCTCACACTCCTCCAGGAGGAGCTGCATGCGGACCTGCAGACGGCTGCTTAGCTGGACGATCTGGACTTCCACCCACGCTGCGGTGCCAGGCGCGGGGACCACGGTGTTGTCGGTCAGACTCAGCATCCTTAGCAGCGGCCTCTTCCAGGAACCAGTAAATGGCTGCAGGGTCCTGGCGTCCCTGCTTCCATAGCCGCGTGCTACTTGCGGCCGGCCGCCATTCGTCCCCCTTAGTCTCTTTCCAGCTCCTCCTCTACAGGGGCGGGGTTTTGGCCTTCGCGCCTCCACTGCTCGAGGAGACGCTCGAGCGGGAATTTTTCGCGCCCAAAATGGCGGCTTCTCCAATTTTTTGGCCGGACACCTCCGGCGGTCACAAGGCGCACCTCTACCAGATGGTAGAGCGGTAAGATCCTGTTCGTGACGCCAAGTTGTCGCGGGAGGAGGAGGGGACGCTGCACTCTCCCACTGCCCGGGTCCGGCTGCTGCTGCTGCTCGGTGGTGGCTCGAGCGGTGGGCCGGATCCCGGGGACTCGAGCGGCGTTCCTCGCCCGTGAGTGAAAAGGGGCTTTGATTGTGGGGATTTGATATTGTCCGGGACGCCACCCACGGTTGTGGTGAGGTTGGTGACACCACCGATGCTCTGGACGGGGATCCCGGGAGCGATGACAGGGAGCAGCCTGGATGTTAGTTCTCCCCTCCGTGGGTAGGGGGTTGGTTGTCCCGGGGCCCGGTGATGGGGTAGGGATGGATGGCAGGCGGGTTACGGGGCCTGGCGAGGTGCAGGGTCGCGGGGGCAGCGCTGTGCCGCACGGCACGGTGGTACTCACTCAGCCAATGATGTATACAGAGTCTCCGGTAAAACAAACGGCTGGATGGACGGGTCCCACAGACGGCTGCGGTATTTCTCCTCCCGGCAGGTTGATGGTGACTGGCTTTCCCTGCACCTGTGGAGTGTGTACGGTTCCAATGGGTTCCCACTGGTAACCCGCTCCCCAGCTTGGATGGGTGCTGAAGAAGCCCCTTTTGCCTGCAGGCTCTGGCCCTGGGAACTTTAGCCTTGGTGGTGACTGTGTTTCCCTCTCTCGGTTGGACTGTTGCCTTCTGTCGGAACTTGGCTGCTGGGAAACCCAGGAGGTTCCCTTCGCTAACGGATTTAACACATTCACGGCGACTCCTAGCCTTGTCGGGGTCCGTAAGCCCCTGCCGGATGGTGCTGGCTTCTCTTTGCGTACCGGTCCGGTACCGCCGGGCCACCGCCCGTCCACGGTCCTTACGGCTAGCTCCAATAGGCCTCTCCTGCAGACGGTCACCACCGTCTGCCAACCTTGCTGATCCGTCCGGGCCACACACCCGGACTAACTTCTGTCTGCTCCTCTACCACTTTCCTCCTCTCTCTTTCACTTCCCAACTCTCTCTCTAAACTGACTCCTTCTCCCGCCTCCAGGACTGTGAACTCCTCGGTGGGCGGGACCAACCGCCTGGCCCACCCCCTGGTGTGAACATCAGCCCCTGGAGGAAGGCAACAAGGGTTTTTGTCTGCCTGACCGGGAGTGTGGGGTGTGTTGGTGTTTTGTTACCTGTGGCCCCTGGCTTGTCCAGGGCGCCACAAAAATGTTTTAGATTACAATTTTTGCAATAGTACAAATAAAGTAAAAGTAATAGGCAGTAAAAATGACTGGATTGACAGATGTCCTAATATTTTAAGGTCTTTGCAAATCTGGGCAGTTTGCAATTCGATTATCATTGATAGCAGAAAAAAAATGCCTGATACCATTTCATACATTGCTGAAGATATGTCAATGCTGAAGAGGTCAGGAAGTACAGATAGGGGTAGAACGCCTTAAATCAGTGTGCTGCATTACTAGTGCACTGAAGAACATAGAAAATGGGAGATGTCTCAATCTGTGAAAGATAATTCAGAGATTCAAGTAATAGGGCGGTGCTGGACCTGCATAGTCTGTGTGACTGTGAATTGGCTGATCCATGAGACAGTACAGTACCTTAATAGCATCAATTTTTTTCTGATGTACTACAAAAAAAAAAAGAGGACAGTTGCGCCAACGCTCATCTATCATAGGGAGCACGTTCCATGATAGACAAGCTTTCTAGACAAGAGTACTTTGTATTTTTCTTCAGAATGAAAATTAGCACTGAAGGGACTTCAACGTACATTTATTTTTTTGTAGTCCATCAGAAAGTTAAAAAATTGTCATCCTGGCTTGTGAGACATACATGCTATAAGTGAAATAATTTTTTGTATGTCTTTTATCTTTTCTACATAAAAAGGATACATTTCAATTTGTGCATTTCTTCTTTACTACTCCAATTTAGCAGCCATGGAAGCAAAAGCAATCGTAGCATCCCATACACTGCAGACACCAGCCTTTCCAGCACTAGTAGTTGTAAACGCAGATCACACCTTGCTGATGGCAAATGTATTAGGCAGTGTGTGCACGTTGAAATTTCTGCACCATTTCTGCATCTCTGGACGGAAAAACACAGCACAAAAACATGCTAAAACTGCACTGTGTGCACACAGCCTTAAGCAGGGGTCATAATGAAATATATGTCAGTCGTCTCAGTCACAGTAGGGCAATGTTAACTCTGACAACATCTCTCTCAGCTTCAATTAGTATTCTGCTAAAATAACACTGTAATTTCCATTACATCACTGACACTTGTTTCTGTTCTGTCTCTTAGTCTACTAATCCACAAACCCTGGCATCTAAGAAAAAACAGCCAGAACAATCTTTTTCTGGTTGCTTGATTAGAAGAAATGAACAGCCAGCCTTTGTACTTGGATGTTATGGGGAGAAAGGAGATGGAGGGTATGATTCTATCCCGCTGCTGTTGCTGCCTTTGCAGGATGTTGTGTTGTGGGCACTGGCAGTGAGTAGCACTCTGAGCCAGGGCAAATTTCCTGGTGGAAATCAAGAAGGGGACCTGAGACTATTTTCCCACAATGAGGCAACTGTTAAGGGTACTTTACATGCTGCGATATTGTCGCGGCGGGGAGGACACCGCCGGATGCGCTCGCTAACGCTCGGGTCCGGTGCTGCTGTGGCTGCTGCTCGGTGGCTCGAGCAGTGGGCCGGATCCGGGGACTCGAGCGGCCCTCCTCACTCGTGAGTGAAAAGGGGTGGTTGGTTTGGGGGATTTAGTCCGTGACGCCACCCACGGGTTGTGGTGAAGATGGGCACCACCGCTGCTGGTGACGGGGATCCCGGGAGTGATGGTAGGGAGCAGCTGGGATGTTGTTTTCCCCCCTCCGTGGGTAGGGGTCGGTGGTCTCGGGGCCCGGTGGTGTGACGGGGAGGCAGGGTTGGTGAGGTGCAGGGTTGCAGGGGCAGCGCGGCGCGGTGCCGGATGGTACGGGCGTACTCACCCAGCAAGAGATGCACAAAGTCCTTGGTAAACCAAACGGCTGGATGGACGGGTCCCGCAGTCGGCTGCTGTGTCTCTCCCCGGACAGGTGATGGCGGCTGTCTTTCTCTGCACCTTAGTGTACTGTCTTGACTACGATGGGATCTCAACGGTAGTCCGCTCCCCGGTGTATGGGTGCCGGAGGAGCCCGTTTGCCCGCAGGTGCTGGCCCATGGGTCTCTAGCCTTAGGCGGTGGCTGTTTACCCTCACGGTGTGGGCGGTTGCCTTCTAACGGGTCTTTGGCTGTTAGAAAACCCCTGGGGTTCCTGTCACACTCGGATTTGACTGTTGACGGTGGCTCCAAGCCCATCCCCGGTCCTACGGTTCCGCATTGAGTCACCACTCCTGCAGACGGCAACCACCGTCTGCCAACCTTGTTGTCAGTGCCTGGGCCACCAACCCATACACTCTCCACTTCATTCCTCTCACTTCAACCTCCTGACCTCGACTCCTCTACTCAACTCCAACTTCTAACTGACTCTTTTCCTGCCTCCAGGCCTGTGAACTCCTCGGTGGGTGGGGCCAACCGCTTGGCTCCGCCCCACCTGGTGTGGACATCAGACTCTGGAGGGAGGCAACAAGGCTTTTGTGTTTGGCTAATGTTACTGTCTAGTGGGGGTGGGGGTGTGTGTGTGTTACCTGTGATGACCTGGCTAGTCCAGGGCGCCACAATATCGGTACCGATATCGCTAGCAAGCGTACCCGCCCCCGTCGGTTGTGCATCACAGGCAAATCGCTGCCCGTGGCTCACAACATCGCTTACACCTGTCACACGGACTTACCTTCCCTGCAACGTCGATCTGGCCGGCGAACCGCCTCCTGTCTAAGAAGGTGGTTCGTGCAGCATCACAGCGACGTCACACGGCAGCCGTCCAATAGCAGAGGAGGGGCGGAGATGAGCGGCCGGAACATGCCGCCCACCTCCTTCCTTACTCATTGCCTGTGGACGGAGGTAAGGAGATGATTGGCGCTCCTGCAATGTCACACATAGTGATGTGTGATGCCGCAAGAACGATGAACAACCTCGCTATGTACGAGACAACGATTTTTGGTAAATGAACGACCTCTCATATACCAACGATTTTTGTCTCTTTTGCGATCGTTTATGGTCACTCCTGCCTGTCACACGCTGCGATGTCGCTAACGGCGTTGGATGTGCGTCACAAACACCGTGACCCCGACGATATATCGTTAGCGATGTCGCAGCGTGTAAAAAGCCCTTTAGTCAAATCAAGCATGACAATAATGACAATAATGACGATGATGAGGATGATGATGAAGATGATAAATTTGTGGTGGATAAGACCTGGGAACCAGATAGAGTTGCTGAGGAGGTGATATAAACAAAGAAGAAGTTGTTAGTCTTGGCAATACACAGCAGGAGTAACATGGTGGAGGAGGCTCAACAGCACCAGAAAGCTTTGTTTGTGGTATTTGTGAGTCTTACTTCAGGATATCTCATATGTGGGAGTTATATATGCACGTTGATGCCAGACAATTATTTGGAGGTCTGCAGACTCGGCAGTTGGAAAATAAGATGTGGATTTCCCACCTTGCGAACACTTGGACCTATGGCCCTCCATCAGCAAACAAAGCTACATCACCTACCTATTTAGAGAAGGCAATTCAGCAAGCAATAAGATCAAGCTGCAAGTTGTTCCACACACTATCCTTCTCATACTTGTCTTTTTGTCGGTCACCCCATAACTTAAAATAGCACTTGGTTGGTGTCATCATCACTATCGTTGTTATCCACAAATACAAAAACACTTGTCATTCTCCGAGGATTCCTTCTCATTCTCTATCACACCACCTAATATCTATCACTGTTTGTGTGTCTAGGAAATATGTGTCGTGGGCGGAGGGGGGGACGCCGCTGCGCTCGCTAACGTTCGGGTCCAGCGCTGCTACTGCTGCTGCTCAGTGGCTCGAGCGGTGGGCCAGATCCGGGGACTCAAGCGGCGCTCCTCGTGCGTGAGTGAAAGGGGGAGGTGATTTGATTTGGGGATTTAGTCCGTGACGCCACCCACGGGTTGTGGTGAAGATGGGCACCACCGCTGCTGATGACGCGGATCCCGGGAGCGATGGTGGGGAGCAGCTGGGATGTTGTTTACCCCCTCCGTGGGTAGGGGTTGGTGGTCCCGGGGCCCGGTGATGTGATGGGGCTGCAGGGCCGGTGAGGTGTAGGGTTGCAGGGGCAGAGCGGCGCAGTGCTGGATGGCACAGATATACTCACTCAGCAAATGAGGCACAAAGTCTCTGGTAAACCAAACGGCTGGATGGACGGGTCCCGCAGCCGGCTGCTGTATCTCTCCCTGGACAGGTGATGGTGGCCGTCTCTCCCTGCACCTTAGTGTTCTTGTTTGACTACTGTGGCTTCCCAGTGGTAGTCCGCTCCCCGGTGTATGAGTGCCAGAGGAGCCCGTTGTGCCCGCAGGCGCTGGCCCTTGGGTCTCTAGCCGTTGGCGGTGGCTGTATACCATCACGGTGTGGACGGTTGCCTTCAATCGGGACTTTTGCTGTTAGGAAACCCCTGGGGTTCCAGTCACATTCAGATTTGACTGTTGTCGGCGGCTCCAAGCCTGGTCGGGGTCCGATGGCCCTGTCTGTGTGTGCTGGCTTTACTTCGCTCCCCGGTCGGTACCGGCGGGCCAACGCCCGACCCCGGTCCTACTGTTCCGCGTTGCTCCACCACTCCTGCAGACGGCCACCACCGTCTGCCAACCTTGCTGTCAGTGCCTGGGCTCCGACCCAGACACCCAAGTGTTTACTCCTCTCACTTCCACCTCCTGGACTCAACTCTACTGCTCAACTCTCACTTTTCCCGCCTCCAGGCCTGTGAACTCCTCGGTGGGTGGGGCCAACCGCCTTGGCCCCGCCCCCACCTGGTGTGGACATCAGACACTGGAGGGAGGCAACAAGGGTTTTGTGTTTGACTAATGTTGCTGTCCTAGGGGTGGGGGTGTTTGTGTGTTATCTGTGACGACCTGGCTAGTCCAGGGCGCCACATATGTACTGTATATCTTGTGTTTCCCCGAAAATAAGACACTGCTTTATATTATTTTTTGTCCCCAAAAATGTGCTAGGGCTTATTTTCAGGGTAGGGATTATATTTTGGGAACCCAAAGCAGATAACCCCAGAAGAATCATACTTACCAGACCGTGGAAATCTGCATTGCTCTTCCACAGCATGCGCTTCCAGCAGGTCCTTGTGTGCTCTACAGCGGTCCTGACCTGCTTCCGGCCAGCACTCATAATTACCAAACTAAGACATTCCTGGATGGGTGTCAAACCAAAGGATTCTCCCAAGCTCGATGCATTTCTTCCACTTATATATTGGGGTTCATCAGAAGGCCAGGATAGGGCACAATTGCCATAACCTTGTAAATCAATGCCTTGGTTCGGTAAGGCTAGTTTCACACTTGCGTTGAACGGAATCCATTGCATTGCGTTGTGTGACGGATGCAACGGATGCGTTGCATATAATGGCACAACGGATGCAACGGATCATACAAAACAACGGAAAGCTTTTTTTTTTTTTTCCTTCTTTACAGTTTTACCGGCGGCAGACTATTGTGAACGATCAGCTGATCTCCCGGCTGCCGGGCACTCAGCTGAGCGCTCTCAAAAGCCGGCTGCCGGGCGATCAGCTGAACGTTCGGTCACCAAGAGACAAAATAAAGTTTCTGTGATTAAAAAAAAAAAAAAATGAGCATGAGCAGTGAAAATTTAAGGATTCCGCCGCTCAAAAAACGTTACATGCTGCGTTCCTTCCGCCCGGCGGAAGCAACGCAGCATCAGCCAGCGGAGGCAACGCAGGTACTTTTGGCACAATCCGTCATCCATGCAAGTCTATGGGAAACAGCGGAATCCGTTAACGAATTCCGCTGTTTTCCAAAAGGGCGGATTGTGACTGAAGATAATTAACGCAAGTGTGAAAGTACCCTAATTGTACCATATGAAAAACACCCATGGGGATGCTATCCTGAAAACTACAATAAGATAAGTTATTGTGGCCTTTGGTCTTATCTATATTGATTGGGCAAGATGGAATAGGTGGTTGTTTATATCTGTTTTGTAGTCCATCTTGTTTATAGTAGGGAGTTTAGGGATATATTTCTTAGGGATAGTCGACATGGAATGGGGCACCACTTGAACACTATGGTGTGTGTAACTTCATTGTTATATCTCCATTGATAGGTAGTGTGCAGCATTCTCCTACGGATCATTTAGTATATCATTCCCCATTATTATTATATTGTCTACGATTATCAGTGACCCCGATAGTTTATCTTTCAGGGGTTTATTGATAGAATATCGCAGGTACAGTATAAACGGGCCTATTATTTGTGTGTTTTTGTGTGTCTATAATGTATGTGGGACTGTGTGGTAGCTTAGGCTGTATATGAGACTCATACTATATATTGGAGGTGTCCACGTACTTAATTCTGCTCAATATTAAAGGGAACCTGTCAGCACGTTTTTCCTCTGTACACTCCTGCAACTACCAGTATGCCCTTACATACAGCATTCTAGAATGCCATATATAAGGGCAGAGAGTAGTGCACCTGCACAGGAGTGCGATGGAGGACACTGTGTGGATGGTGAAAGGAGGTCATCCACACGAAGCAGGGAAAGAGTACAGGAAGGATGAACCGGATGAAGACCAGCAATGCCCATCGGACCAGACTGCCCCACTGATGAGTATAATAAAAGGTCTATTTATGTTATATAGATCGGTCTAGCCACTTACAGTATATACAGTATTCTAGAATGCATGATTAAAAGGTTACTGGTACTGGCCGCAGTTTATATGGGGAAAACCTGCTGACGTATTCCTTTTAAATGATTAATATAAACTAATTACAATGAAGATGTTAATATTAATATTGAGTACAATTAATTTCAGCTTCTTGGTTCGGACTCCACAACTGTCATGGTTTCTCATGTGGTCCCTAGGGACAATTAATTAGCCCACCTGTCATATACTAATCTATACACTATATGTGGTATACTGTGTGCTTAGACATCCAATGTTATGTAATATGTGATGGTATAATATCTTATGTTCTGTACTTATAGTATAATGTCGGATGTCCATAGTCAATTTATCATACACCAGTCACATATTCTCCTGTATACGGTATGTGGTATACTATGTACAAAAATCAGATGGTATATACAGCATAATATGTGACTGGTATAATATCTGATATTCTGTAGTCCTAGTATATTATATACCATCACATATTATCCTATATATGATCTAATGTCTGTAATCACTGCATATCATATATTAATCCGTCTTCTATATGTGGTATCCTATGTGCACAGAAATACAATGTTATATACAGGATATGTGACTGTTATATATTACACTGAGTACAGAATATCAGATATATAGTGCCTTTTGTGCTCTATATACTATTGGATGTCTGTACATAGGGTACAGTATATATCCAGTATATAGGAGAAATATGTGATTTGTGTATGACATACTGTGGCTACAGACACCATATGTTATATAAAGGATTATATGTGACTGGTATAATATCTGATGTTCTGTAGTCATAGTATAATATATACCATTACATTATTTGTATATAACATTTGATAGTCTGTACTCACAGTTTAATATATATTAGACACATATTACCATGTATATTGTATGTTCACTGACATCCCATATTATATGCAGGATAATATGTGGCTTTTAAAATTTTGGATGTCTGTGTCACTGTATATACACCATAATATATTTTCCTGAAAACTGGATGTTATATTCTATTTGCACAGACATATGATGCTATATACAGTATAAAATGCAATTGGTATGAGGTCTCTACTCATCTAATATATAAAGCTGAGTGTATGTGTGTATGTATGTATGTATGTGTGTATGTATGTGTATGTCCGCTAAAGGAATCCGCACCGTCACATTTACAATCAGAAATTTTGCACATGTGACCCAGGGAATGTTGTAGACTATGTTTTGACCGGATAATTTAACCCCACGCTCTACAGTTACTCTCCAAAAAGCTGCCTCCATTAAAGTGAATGGAGTCTGGAACTACAGGTTATTGACAGGAGCTGTGATTGGTTGCTATAGGAACAAAGGACATTGTTAGTATAAGAAGATTATGCGTGAGGCAATATGATGTCGGTGGGAAGACAGATAGAGAGAGAGACAGACAGAGACAGACAGGGAAAGAGACAGAGAGATAGAGACAGACAGAGAGACAGACAGAGACAGACAGTGAAAGAGACAGATGGTGAAAGAGACAGACGGGGAAAGAGACAGACCTGGAAAGAGACAGATGGGGAAAGAGACAGACAGATAGGCAGACAGGGACAGAGACAGGCAAACAGGGAAAGAGACCGGCAGACAGGGACAGAGACAGGCAGAAAGGGAAAGAGACTGACAGAGAGACAAAGACAGATGGGGAAAGAGACAGACCTTGATAGAGACAGATGGGGAAAGAGACGGAGAAATAGAGACAGACAAGGAAAGAGACAGACAGAGACAGGCAGACAGGGAAAGAGACAGACAGGAAAAGATACAGACAAAGAGATGGACAAAGACAAACAGTGAAAGAGACAGGAAAGGAGACAGGGAGACAGACGGGGAAAGAGACATACAGAGAGACAAAGACAGATGGGGAAAGAGACAGACCTGGAAAGAGATAGACAGCAAAAGAGATAGACGGCGAAAGAGACAGAAGGCGAAAGAGACAGATGGCGAAAGAGACAAATGGCGAAAGAGACAGACCTGGAAAGAGACAGACGGCGAAAAAGACAGACCTGGAAAGAAACAGATGGGGAAAGAGACAGATGGGGAAAGCGACAGATCTGGAAACAGACAGACCTGGAAAGAGACAGACGGGGAAAGAGACAGACGAGGAAAGAGTCAGACGGGGAAAGAAAGAGACAGACACAGAGAGAGAGACAGACAGACACAGAGGTAGAGAGACAGAGAGACACAGAGACACAGAGATAGAGACATACAGACTGATACAAAGACAGACAGAGAGATAGAAACAGACAGAGACATAGACACAGACAGACAAGCAAAAAGACAGACAGAGAGACAGAGAGGCAGCGACACACAGACAGAAATTGGGAGAGAGACAGGGAGACATTTACTATCCTGGGCAATGCCCGGGTACTACAGCTAGTGGTATAATAAACAGCAGTCTCATATTAACCTGTATATAGCATCTGTTGTCTGTAATCACAGTGTAGCATATACCGGTCATGTATTCTCCTGTATACTGGATGTAATATACCATGTG
Organism: Anomaloglossus baeobatrachus; assembly: GCF_048569485.1. Lineage (NCBI taxonomy): Eukaryota > Metazoa > Chordata > Amphibia > Anura > Aromobatidae > Anomaloglossus > Anomaloglossus baeobatrachus. The sequence goes on from NC_134353.1 coordinate 368,126,266, forward strand.
CACAGACATCCGATGGTATATAGTATATAGGATAATATGTCACTATATATCATATACAAGTGACATAGTATTATGTCTCCATGTTTCTAAATGAAATCAGGTCTACTATAAACAAGGAAAATAACTGGATGTCACTTATTTTCTGCTTTCAAGAAGTCGCCAATTAACTGTTCCCCTCTTAATTCTGTGTAGATCTTAGTATAGCGTAGTGCCAGTGTGTTATTATATTCACATTGCATATTCACCGGTGTCCAGCACTCGTCCTCTTCTGAGTCACATGACACCAGTTCAGACTCTGAGGATCATTCTGTTCTGTGTGTGAGAGAAGTCTCTCTGACAGTTTAATTCTATGGAGCCTCGTTCTCAGGCTCCATAGACTTACATTGTACAAGTCACTTCCAGGTCATGTAGAGCACAATGTGATTGTGACAGACTGCAGAGCCATCAAGTGACTCAGGAAAGGACCGGAGTAGTGCTGGACACCAGAGAAGACAGTGATCAGGGAGTATATTAACACACCAATAATACAGTAACATTTACACAGGTTTAAAGGAAAAAAGTTAATGTGAGGTTTCTTTAGGTGAACTGTTCTGTCTGTGAGCCTGAGCCCGATAGTCGTTAGTGTGACGCCCTGGCCTATCAGGTCGTCACAGGGTATTGTGCAATCTGCCCTTCTGCACAGTATCCGCATCCGCCTTGGTTACAGATCCCTGTTCTTTGGTGTTGCTAAGATCAGAGCCAGTCAAAACCCTAGGAACACTTTGCACCACACCCACCAGACACACCATTGGGGGGCCTGAAGAGAATAGGGCCGCCCATTTAGGGGGTTGATTGGGGAAAGTGAAAAAGTGAGAGGAGAAATGAAAAAGGAGTGGAAGGAGAAGGAGGTAGAGTGGTGACTCTCGGAGGGAGAGGTCACCGGTTTGGAGCAGGACTCCTGAAGACTACTAAGTGGCAGACGTTGGTCTGGGCCTGGTAGGAGCTGGAAAGCCGGTCGCAGGGGTTCGTGTCAAGGGGCACGGATCTGCCAAGTAGGGCAGTTGGCGGCCTTGAGGCATCTTGGGCAGGGGCCAGGGCACGACGGGGTACGCGGACCCTAGAGCCGGGAAGTAGCTTCAAGCGTCCTGGTAATTTACCCGACGGGGGTGAAGTCTTCAAGGTTCATCCCTCATCCGCTCCAAAATCGGGGTACTAGCGCAACGAGGGGATAGGACTTTTACCAAAACACAGTCCTTCAAATCCCAAGAGTGAACCCTGAGAGCAAGCTCACTCAGTTAGCCATACGGGTGAGTGAGAAACGATTAGTTCCACATTATAGGGTCCAACAGTTAAGAAGGTGCCACGGAAAAGGTCACAGGCTAGCAAACAACACCAAGGGCACGGATCCAAGCGTGCTCCCTCCTTGCTGCAGCGGTGCTCAGAATTCTGGTTTACAAGCTGTCGGTGTCAGTATTCTTGGACTGATTGAGTAGGCAGAAATCCTTTCCTTTCCCAATGGCACCCCTTAGCTGCCACCACCGGGCCCCGGGGCACAACCCCCTACCCACGGAGGGGTTAGACACCTTGCTGCCATACCACCGCCACCGGGCTCCCCCCCAACAGCAGCGGGGGTACTCCATCTTACCACGCACCATGGGTGTCGTTACGAACTTCCAAATCCCTTGTACATAATTCCCCTTTATTTGAGTGGCTGCACGACCCCCCAGGTCCGGAGACCCTCGAGCCACCGTGGATCCGGATCCGAGCAGCCCTGCTGCTGACGTGGGGGTGGCACATTAGCATATCAAATTCAATGCTTTTGCATGGGATTAATGCACTAGTGTGACTACAGCCTCTCCTCTGTATTCCCAGCACAGTGATTGAAAATGTGTAATCTGCATAGTTGTGGTCACGTGCTGCAGTAGGGATAGTGTATAAGATGAATTTAGGCAGGGTTCATTACAGTCCGTGGTGCTGCCACATACAACCAACAGTCCTTTCTAGGGCTAATTTAAATACATTATATTCTCTAATATTACCGCTCTTAGTCTGCAATTAGTGTAAGGTTAGCTTCTGGAGTAGGTATAGTGTATTAGAGGCACTTAGGATTTGTTCATTGCATTACAATCCTTGGTGCCGCGATGTACAACCAACAGTCCTTTACAAGGCTATTTTAAATACATTTTATTATCTAATAATATAGCTCTTAGCCTGCAATTAATGTAGGGTTAGCTTCTGGAGTAGGGATAGTGTATTAGAGGCTATTAGGTAGGCAGGGTTCATTGCATTACAGTTCTTGGTGCTGCGATGTACAACCAATAGACTTTTACAAGGCTAATTTAAATCCATTCTATTCTCTGATAATACTGTTCTTAGTCTGCAATTAGTATAGGGTTAATTTCTGGAGTACAGGTAGTGTATTAGAGGCATTCAGGCAGGCTTGATTCCAATACAATCCTTGGTGCTGCTACGTAAAACCAACAGTCCTTTTCAGGGCTCATTTAAATACAGTCTATTCTCTACTATGACTGCTCTTAGTCTACAATCAGTGTAGGGTTAGCTTCTGGAGTAGGTATGGTGTATTAAAGGCACGTAGACATTGTTCATTGCATTCATTGCAGCAGTCCTTTTCAGGGCTAATTTAAATATTATTAATATAATATTATATTTTCTAATAATACAGCTGTTAGCTGAGGGCATCATTTAAAATGTGCAAGGCATGCAGTAAGGGACGAATAATTGGTCCCATTGATGGTGGACGTGCAGAGGCCATACGCCAGGGTAAATGGGGCCTGCACTGGAGCACACCAAACACATGCATCATTAAGATGTAGCTTCCTGTCCCATTTTGCATGGGGGCGAGAGACACCACTCCTGAAGACTGAATGGTGCAAACAGGTTGTCAGTTGAATGGCAGATAATACCCAGTCTCGGAGTCACAATCTTTGCACTGAGTGCAGAAGCTTTCCCATTTTCTGAGTCAAAATGCTTTTAAATTGTACATGTATTGAATAACAGTCCCTTCTTTACATCTCTTCCAGGGTGTATTTTAATGCCTCCTTGTAATTTTAGCTAGGCCTTACACTGAGTGCATAGGTTTTCCCAGTTATTGAGTTAGAATTTTTTTTAAAATTGTACCAGAATTGAATCACAGTCCTCCCTCTACATCTATTCCACGGTGTACTGCAATGCCTCCATGCTATTTTAGCTAGGAATTCCCATTTGGGAGTCAGAATGTTTTAAAATTTTTACCAGAATTGAATCAGAGTCTTTCCTCTTTGTCTCTTGCTGGCTGTACTGCAGTGCCTCCATGTAATTTTAGGTAGGCCTCGCACTGAATGCATAGGCTTTCCCAGTTTGGGAGTCAGAATCTTTTTAGAACTGTACCAGAATTGAATGAGTCTCTCTTCTGCTCTACTCTGTGAACAGGCATGACTGCTGATGTCATGCTTATTGACAGCTGGTTCCCAGCTTCCTAACTCCTGAAAGCCAGCTATCTATCAGAATAAAATTGTCAGTCATGGCTCATCGACAGAGCAGACCAGAAGAGGAAGAGCTGCTCTGTTGATATGTAGCAGCTGAATCACCAGCAGGAGCGATCCATGACCGGTGTGAGCGGGTGCCTGGTAGAACATGCAGGTAGTTACCAACTACCTTTCTTGTTAGTTCTTAAGCCCATAGTAAAAAAAATGTAATTGCCGGAACCTCTTTAAATGTCTTCACTGCATCTAAATCTTCATTTCAGTAGGTACATGGAACCACTAGTAAAGGCTACCAAACCCCCACATGCCTCTGATTTCATGCATAGGCAATGGAGAAGGTTTTTTTAATTAGATGAATTCCATAAGATTGTGTATTTATTTAAGTAAACTATTGATATGTGCACGGAGCTCTTTCAAAGATAAGTCCAGTAATACCTTTACATGGCCAGTTTGTTCCACCCCTACTGAGAAATCAATTTTTGATTTAACATGCAAATGGATATGATAGATCTAAAACATCTGTCACTTCAAACTTATTCCTGCCCACCTCTGCATCCTTCCAGTTGATTGACAGACTGTATGCTGTGTGACTTCAGGCAAAGGAGCTGTTAGTTTAGGCTGCTTTCACACATCCGTTTTTTCCTGTGCGGCACAATCCGGCGCATTGCAGAAAAAACGCGACCGTTTTTTTTTGCCGCCGGTTGCGTTTTTTTTGCATAGACTTACATTAGTGCCGTACTGTGCCGCATGGGCTTGCGTTCCGTCCGTTTTTTGCCGCATGCGGTCGATTTAGCTGATGCGGTGGCCAGATGGAACGTTGCCTGGCACGTTTTTTTGTCCGGCAAAAGAAAAACGCATCGCGCCGCATCCGGTCGATGCGGCGCGATTTGCAATGCATGCCTATGGCGTCCTGCGGCAAACACCGCATCCGGCATGCGTTTTTTTCCACTGTGCATGCTTAGTAGCCTGCCGCAAGTGGCAAAAACCGGACGGGCCGCATGTAAAAAACTTATGCAAAGGATGCGGTTTTGTCGCCGCATCCGTTGCATAGGTTTTAGAGCCGGATTGACCGGCTCTGCTAAAACCGGAGGTGTGAACGCAGCCTAAGCAGTAGGAGGCGACTTTGGGCAGATAAAAGATCTGGAGTGACAGAGGCATATTAATTAAAAAAAATATTTCTCATTAACGGAGGAATTACCACGCCATGTAAAGATATTGCTGGACTTGTCTTAGCTACATGTGCACCTATAAATCCTTTGGTATATAAAATTGTGTTGAGAACTTCCTTTAAAGATTTGCTTAACTTAGTTTGTTTTAAAATTTATTTAAATTATCATTTACATCATGTGGGTAATCAAGGTAATTTGGGGTTACTTTATTCATTTTCCATTTACTGTGTCCTTGTAAAATACTGTTAATATGTTTTGGGAAATAAACATGAAATACCATTAATGATGTAATAACTTCTCTCCATCACCTTATCAGTTTATTTTCTTGTAAAGACAATACCAGTACAGTCATTCTTTAAGAATGCCGCTTCTGCTGTCCATTCTTTGCATTTCTTTTAATGGAATTTTCTGTGTTCTGAAGATAAAGTATGGAAACAGCACGTTCTAGCAGTGAGGACATTTCCTTTGATAAGTTGCTCTTTGTTTTACTAGTATAAATTAGAAATCATTAGGGGTTATAGGTCAAATAATTTAATATTGCCAACCAAAAAAGTAAAAAAACATTTTAAATAGTAAATGTGTTTCTACAGAAGGGATGCTTTACTCAGAGGTAGTCGCCTAAAATGTTCAACTAATCAGCAGAACATGAACGGAAGATAAACAGTAGCTGCTGCTGACTGATAATGTCATACACCCAGACATGACAGGGTACCAGAGAGTGACAACAATTATATGTTTAGGGATAATTCCAACTAAAACTGAACAAGTTGCATTACTTAATGTAAAATTTGCTACCAAAAACATTACTCATTTTGAGCACATAATGTAGTATAAATGCACAATCATCTGAGTGAAATAAGTTTTAGGTATGCCCCAAAAATGCTGCAGTTGATTTTTTTTTTCCTTTCCTCAAGGTCTTTATATATATTTTTTAAACTATACCCAGTCATAATACAATAAAACAAAGCAAAATTATTTCCTCCCACCCTTCTTATTTACCCCCAACAGCACCATCCTAGTTTAGAAAAAGAAAAGAAACAGAACGCAACGTAACATCTCCTTCGTCCATCTATTCCCTCTACTTATCCAAACAGGGTGACTACACCACTGACGAGGGGCAATAACCCGAAACACGGTGTCTGAAAATTGAGATTCTGGTTTTCCTTTTGTATCCTAAGTCATATGGCAAGGCTCATTAAAGGGTTGATATTGACTTTTAGGCGGGCTTTGCACACTACGACATCGCAGGTGCGATGTCGTTGGGGTCAAATTGAAAATGACGTACTTCCGGCATCGCATGCGACATCGTAGTGTGTAAAGCCTAGATGATACGATTAACGAGCGCAAAATCGTCGTAATCGTATCATCGGTGCAGCATCGGCGTAATCCATAATTACGCTGACCCGACGGTCCAATGTTGCTCCTCGCTCCTGCGGCAGCATACATCGCTGTGTGTGAAGCCGCAGGAGCGAGGAACATCTCCTACCGGCGTCACTGCGGCTTCCGTAGGATATGCGGAAGGAAGGAGGTGGGCGGGATGTTTACATTTCGCTCATCTCCGCCCCTCCGCTCCTATTGGCCGCCTGCCGTGTGATGTCGCAGTGACGCCGCACGACCCGCCCCCTTAATAAGGAGGCAGGTCGCCGGCCAGAGCGACGGTCACAGGACAGGTGAGTCCATGTGAAGCTGCCGTAGCGATAATGTTCGCTACGGCAGCTATCACAAGGATATCGCTGCTGCGACGGGGGCGGGGACTATCGCGTGCGATATCGCAGCATCGGCTTGCGATGTCGCAACGTGCAAAGCCCGCCTTAGGATTTCTGCTTCCAATAGACACTAGAGTTCATGTTCTCTTCCTCTCTTGGAAGAAATACTACAAGTTAAAAGTTTGACTAACACCTTGTCTACATTATACCTGAAATATTTCAACTTCTATTGAACAATTTCACAGAGTAAAGCCAGCTTTACACGTTGCAATTTCGCATACGATATCGTATGCGACGCCCCCATCGTATGTGCGGCACGTTCAATTTGTTGAACGTGCCGCACAAACGATTAACCCCCATCACACATACTTACCTTCCATACGACCTCGATGTGGGCGGCGAACGTCCACTTCCTGGAGTGGGAGGGACGTTTGGCGTCACATCGACGTCACGCGGCAGGCGGCCAATAGATGCGGAGGGGCGGAGCTGAGCGGGACGTAAACATCCTGCCCACCTCCTTCATTCCGCATTACCGACCGGGAGCTGCAGGACGCAGGTAAGATCTGTTCATCGTTCCCGGGGTGTCACACACTGCGATGTGTGCTAACTCGGGTACGATGAACATTCTGATGTTCAATCCATGAGGAATGAACAATGTGCGTGCGATGAACGTTTTACCGTTCAATCGCAATCGCACTTACCTGTCACACACTGCAATGTACCTTACGATGCCGGATGTGCGTCACTTACGACGTGACCCCGCCGACACATTGTATGATACATTGCAGCATGTAAAGCCAGCTTAAAGCCTACTTTACACGCTGCAATGTATCTTACAATGTGTCAGCGGGGTCACGTCATAAGTGACGCACATCCGGCATCGTAAGGTACATTGCAGTGTGTAACAGCTACGTGCAATTGCGATTGAGCGGTAAAGCGTTTATCGCACGCATGTTGTTCATTCCTCATGAATTGAACGTCAGATTGTTCATGGTACCCGCGGTAGCACACATCACAGTGTGTGACACCCCGGGAACGATGAACAGATCTTACCTGCATCCTGCGGGTCCTGGACGGCAATGCGAAAGGAAGGAGGTGGGCGGGATGTTTACGTCCCGCTCAGCTCCGCCCCTCCACATCTATTGGCCGGCTGCCGCGTGAAGTTGCTGTGACGCCGAACGTCCCTCCCACTCCAGGAAGTGGACGTTCGCCGCCCACAGCGAGGTCGTATGGACGGGTAAGTATGTGTGACAGGGGGTTACTCGTTTGTGCGGCACATTCAACAAATTGAACGTGCCGCACATACGATGGGGGTGGTTACAATCGCATACGATATCGTATGCAGAATCGTAACATGTAAAGCAGGCTTTAAGGCTGCTTTACAAGTTACAATGTATCGTGCGATCGCATTTGCAATCGCACCCGCCCCCATCGTTTGTGCGGCATGGGCAATTTGTTGCCCGTATCGCACAAAGTCGGTCACCCCTGTCACACGTACTTACCTCCCGAACAACCTCGCTGTGGGCGGTGGACATCTTCTTCCTGAAGGGGGAGTGACGTTCGGCGTCACAACGACGTCAGACAGTGACCGCCCAATAGAAGCGGAGGGGCAGAGATGAGCGGGACATAACATCCTGCCCACCTCCTTCCTTCCTCGTTGCCGGAGGATGCAGGTAAGCTGTGTTCGTCATCCCGAGGTATCACACAGAGCGATATGTGCTGCCTCAGGAACGACGAACAACCTGCATCCAGGAATGTGACCGATATTTTGAAAATGAACGAGTGTCAACGAGCAACGATAAGGTGAGTATTTTTGCTCGTTAACAGTCACTCGTAGCTGTCACACGCTACGATATGTCAAACGATGCCAGAAGTGCGTCACGGAATCCGTGACCCTGACGACATATCGCCCGATATATTGTAGCGTGTAACGTGGCCTTTCAGGCTGCTTTACACGCTGCGACATCGCTAGTGATGTCGCTAGCGATCGCACCCACCCCCGTCGTTTGTGCGTCACTGGCAAATCACTGCCCATGGCGAACAATATCACTAGTATGCGTCACACGCACATACCTTCCTAACGACGTCGCTGTGGCTGGCTTTTTTAAGGGGGAGGTTTGTGTGGCGTCACAGCGACGTTACACAGCTGGCCACCAATAGAAGCGGAGGGGCAGAGTGCAGCCACATTAACGTCACTCCAACCTCGTTGCTGGAGGACTCAGGAACGCTGTTGTTCGTCGTTCCCGGGGTGTCACACGTAGCAATGTGTGCTGCTTCAGGAATGACGAAGAACCTGCGTCCTAAATGAGCAACGATATTTGGGAAAGGAACTACGTGTCAGCAATCAACGATTTTTGCCGCTTTTCGGATCATTAGCAGTCGCTCGTAGGTGTCACACGCAATGACGTCGCTAACAATGCCGAATTCCGTGACCCCGGCAATATCTCGTTAAGGCCGCTTTACACACAACGAGCTATCTCACAGCTAGCAATCTCGTTAGTGATGTGACACGCCCAGAACGTTGCTACGATTTGCTGAGATCGCTCATAGGTTGTTTTGTAGCGGTCACACGTACCCATCTCACAAACGACGCTACATCGTTCAGCGATATATTGTTTGACCAAGACGGTCGTGTGGACACTGTAACACAGCATTCCTTCCAACAATTCCGTCAATGACAGAGTCGTATAATTGTCCATAGCATACACCCTAGTGTGTGATTGCCTCGCCCTCTCCATGCCCCAACTTCCATACTGTCAGAATCTCCTCCGGTCTTCTGTTATGTGATTGTTTGTCTCTGAAATAAAAGGCCGCATTTGCGGCTGCTCCGTGTGACACAACCACCGGTGCCGCACGCGTGATCTGTTTTGTGTGTGTGTGTGGCATCCTTTACGCCTTTCTGTCTTTTCCAAGGTATGTTTTTTTTAAAGTTTTTTGTTAATCTTATTGTATTTTTGTAAGTTTAAAGCCTTATTAATTTCAGGGCCGTCATATGCACCATCTGTCATCCTATTCCATCCCATTTTCCTGTTTGTTTGTTTTTAAGTTTATGTTTACTGCATACTTTTGTTTAGCTTATGTCTTTTATTTTTTTTATTTTTTATTTTTTTTTAACTTTTACAGATGTCTGGGCCCCAAAATGATTCATTCATAAGACAGTTTAATCGAAAAGTACCGGACACTACCTTGTTTGTGGAGGATAAAATTAGCCGAATACAGCAACAAGCTGCAAAAAAAAAGACACATACTTGCAGCTTGTTGCTGCATTTAAAAAGCATTACCCATCAGAACCTGCTGACGAATAAAAATTGTTAAAAAAATACAAGCCCTCCGCACAGTATTGAAAAAAAGAGATGAATAAGGTTGAAGAGTCCCAGAGGACCGCGGGCAGCCACAAAGGACGTCAATGAAACTTTGTGTCCGCCTTATCAACCATGGCTGCCAAATCAGAACGCAGTTGGGACCACCAATCAGAGCGGAGGAGGCATGGAGCATTGCTCATAACGACACGCCCGCGTCGCTGATGTTCCTCGTTAGCAGGGTGTCAAACGTAGCAATATGTCTGCTGTGTTCGAAATGACGAACAATATTTTGAAACTGAACGACGTGTCAACGATCAACGATTTTCGCTATTTTTAAGATTGTTCGGAGTCGCTCGCAGGTGTCACAATTAACAACATCGCTAACGACGACGGAAGTCCGTCACGAAAACTGTGACCCCGACAACATATCGTCAGATAAATCGTAGCGTGTAACAGGGCCTTTAATCATGCTGAAAATTAAAAAAGAGAATCAACAGAGAAGTGCTTACTCATCTTGGCATTACTGGATTGTACATACTTGCCCTTGTCTTCCTGAGAATGAGGTCCTTAAGGGCGCTTTACATGCTACAATAAATCTTATGATGTGTCGGCGGGGTCACGTCGTAAGTGACGCACATCCGGCATCGTAAGTATGATTGTAGCGTGTAAAACCTCCGTGCAATTGCGATTGAACGAAAATCCGTTCATCGCATGCACGTTGTTCATTTCTCAAAAATTGAACGTGCGGTTGTGCAATGTTCCCGAGGCAGCACACATCGCAGTGTGTGACACCCCGGGAACATTGAGCGACAGCTTACCTCCGTCCGTAGCTCCCGCCGACAATGCGGAAGGAAGGAGGTGGGCGGGATGTTTACGTCCCGCTCATCTCTGCCCCTCAGCTTTTATTAGCCGGCTGCCGCGTGATGTCGCTGTGACGCCGAACGTCCCTCGCACCCCAGGAAGTGGATGTTCGCCGCCCACAGCGAGGTCGGATGGACGGGTAAGTACGTGTGACGGGGGTTAATCGTTTGTGTGGCACATTCAACAAATTGAACGTGCCGCACATACGATGAGGGCGGTTACGATCGCATACGATATCGTATGCAGAATCGTAACGTGTAAAGCAGGCTTTAAAAAGCTAAATCCACCAGTTTTAAACAGTCCATTTTTTTGTTTGTTTTTTTTAATTCATTTTGACTCTGGTCTTCCACTTGTAAGGGTGTCAGTGGTGGCATTCATGGGAGAGGGGCTCTGCATCCTCAAATTGTCACTTTACAAACTAAGAAGGGATTGTAGAGATTTTACCTTGTTGTAGCAGTTCTTCTAGGCCACAAGCCAGCTTTTCATCGTCTACTTCCCACATTGCTGTTCCACAATCAGGTTTATGAAGGATAAACTCAAAATTAGGCTTCAGCCCTTACTCCTCACAAACCCGAGGAAACCTAATCCTGTCCAAGGGGAACTAGTGGCCTTGTGTGGCCAGTTTCTACACTATAACTCTCATCAACTTGAAACTTTTTCAGATTACCTTTACGATAACATCATTATAACTTACACTTTAGGCAATACCACACAGTAAACATCTTACAGTTAGGTCCAGAAATATTTGGACAGTGACACAATTTTCGCGAGTTGGGCTCTGCATGCCACCACATTGGATTTGAAATGAAACCTCTACAACAGAATTCAAGTGCAGATTGTAACGTTTAATTTGAAGGTTTGAACAAAAATATCTGATAGAAATTGTAGGAATTGTACACATTTCTTAACAAACACTCCACATTTTAGGAGGTCAAAAGTAATTGGACAAATAAACCAAACCCAAACAAAATATTTTTATTTTCAATATTTTGTTGCGAATACTTTGGAGGCAATCACTGCCTTAAGTCTGGAACCCATGGACATCACCAAACGCTGGGTTTCCTCCTTCTTAATGCTTTGCCAGGCCTTTACAGCCGCAGCCTTCAGGTCTTGCTTGTTTGTGGGTCTTTCCGTCTTAAGTCTGGATTTGAGCAAGTGAAATGCATGCTCAATTGGGTTAAGATCTGGTGATTGACTTGGCCATTGCAGAATGTTCCACTTTTTTGCACTCATGAACTCCTGGGTAGCTTTGGCTGTATGCTTGGGGTCATTGTCCATCTGTACTATGAAGCGCCGTCCGATCAACTTTGCGGCATTTGGCTGAATCTGGGCTGAAAGTATATCCCGGTACACTTCAGAATTCATCCGGCTACTCTTGTCTGCTGTTATGTCATCAATAAACACAAGTGACCCAGTGCCATTGAAAGCCATGCATGCCCATGCTATCACGTTGCCTCCACCATGTTTTACAGAGGATGTGGTGTGCCTTGGATCATGTGCCGTTCCCTTTCTTCTCCAAACTTTTTTCTTCCCATCATTCTGGTACAGGTTGATCTTTGTCTCATCTGTCCATAGAATACTTTTCCAGAACTGAGCTGGCTTCATGAGGTGTTTTTCAGCAAATTTAACTCTGGCCTGTCGATTTTTGGAATTGATGAATGGTTTGCATCTAGATGTGAACCCTTTGTATTTACTTTCATGGAGTCTTCTCTTTACTGTGTACTTAGAGACAGATACACCTACTTCACTGAGAGTGTTCTGGACTTCAGTTGATGTTGTGAACGGGTTCTTCTTCACCAAAGAAAGTATGCGGCGATCATCCACCACTGTTGTCATCCGTGGACGCCCAGGCCTTTTTGAGTTCCCAAGCTCACCAGTCAATTCCTTTTTTCTCAGAATGTACCCAACTGTTGATTTTGCTACTCCAAGCATGTCTGCTATCTCTCTGATGGATTTTTTCTTTTTTTTCAGCCTCAGGATGTTCTGCTTCACCTCAATTGAGAGTTCCTTAGACCGCATGTTGTCTGGTCACAGCAACAGCTTCCAAATGCAAAACCACACACCTGTAATCAACCCCAGACCTTTTAACTACTTCATTGATTACAGGCTAACGAGGGAGACGCCTTCAGAGTTAATTGCAGCCCTTAGAGTCCCTTGTCCAATTACTTTTGGTCCCTTGAAAAAGAGGAGGCTATGCATTACAGAGCTATGATTCCTAAACCCTTTCTCCGATTTGGATGTGAAAACTCTCATATTGCAGCTGGGAGTGTGCACTTTCAGCCCATATTATATATATAATTGTATTTCTGAACATAACATGTTTTTGTAAACAGCTAAAATAACAAAACTTGTGTCACTGTCCAAATATTTCTGGCCCTGACTGTATATTATAACATTAGGATCATTGATGTCTTCAGGGGGGCACACGACTTTAGGTCCTGGCGGACACAGACAGAAAATGGCCCCTATGCAAGAACAATATATGGGCCTATATGGGCCCTTTGTAGTCAAATAGCTAAGAAAAATGTACAATTTTCACCTGTTTTATACTTAGAGATTGGCCCCCTTACTTCTTGGGCCCTTGTGCAGCGGCACAGGTTGTACCAATGATAGGTCCTCACTCTTACACACGTTATACTGTATATAATTCAGCTAATATTACCCCATTAACTATTACCTTTCAATCTGGACATTTACAGCATACTTCTCTTCAATTAGGTCATGTGATTACATGGTAACCAACTGAAAATTGCATGTCTTTATATGCAGTGCTTTTTTTGTAAAAAAATATTTGCTGGTACGCATCCCTGAGATGAGGAGTGGGGGGGAAGGGGGTGCTGTTAGGCGCCGGCGGTCAAGATTGAGGAGGGGGGGTGGGGTGGATCTGTCAGCCGATGGCCGAGTTTCTTGAGGAGCGGGAGGGAGTGCTGTCGTTGCTGTCGTGCTGCCGAGAGATCCTGTGCACGGTTTACTACATACTACATATGGTACTGTATGCTGGAGAGAGAGGAAGGGGGTGCAGAACTACAAGGCTCAGCGTACTCCATCCACTAGTGTATGCAGGAGAGGCAGGGGGAGCAGAACTACAAGGCTCAGCATACTCCATCCACTAGTGTATGCAGGAGAGAGAGGCAGGGGGAACAGAACTACAAGGCTCAGCATACTCCATCCACTAGTGTATGCAGGAGAGCAGACAGCAGCTGCCGAACTACAAGGCTCAGCATCCTTCAGCCAAGATTGTATGCAGGAGTTTTTTGGCCAAAAACGTAAAATGTAAAAAAAACAAAACGGGGCTTTGCCATATTTTTGTATGCTAGCCAGGTACAGCAGGCAGGTACAGGCTGCCCCCAACCCCCAGCTGCCTATTTGTTCCCGGCTGAGAACCAAAATTATAGGGAAGGCCTTTTTTTAATTATTTCATGAATTTCATGAAATAATTTAAGAAAAAAAAATGAAGTGGGCTTCGCACAAATTTTGTGTCCAGCCAGGTACAACTAGGCAGCTGGGAATTGGAATCTTCCGCGCAGAGTGCCCAAGCTTTCTGGGCACCCCTGCTGAGAATTGCAGTCCGCAGCCTCCTCAGAAAATGGCGCTTTCATAGAAGCGCCATATTCTGGTGCTGTATCCAACTCCCCCAGCGGCCCTGGTGACGGGTAGCTCGCTGGGTAATAAGGGGTTAGAGCCAGCTGTATATTATCAACTGGCCCTAAGCCTGAAATTCATGGTGTCTTGCCAATATTCGACATGGTCACCATGAATTTCTTGTAAAGATAAAAAAAAACACAAGACAGAGAAAATATTTTTATTAGAAATAAAACACAACACAATTAGTGACTCCATCTTTATTGAAATAAAGAACCCCCCTCTGCAGTAATCCTGGGTCAAGGGTCCCGCGCCATCCAATCAGGATCCAATATCATCTGATCGGTTTGCTGGAAGGCAAAGCGATCAGATGATGTCAGGTTAAAGGACATGAATCACATGACACATCAGCTGATTGTATAAAAGCTGTTTATACAATCAGCTGATGCATCAGTGCAGAAAAAAAACTACTGCAAAATCAAGGGACACGACTGATCACTCCAGGAGCTGCCGGTAATCAGCTGCTGCAGTCACCTCAGAGCATCACCTGATCGCTTAAACCAGCTGGGCGGTAAAAAGCCGGCCCCACCGCTGGACTTAGACTGTCAGCTGATGCCGTAGCGTGACTGCATCAGCTGATTACTGGCAGGTCCTGAAGCCGATCAGACGTGTCCCGGGAGGCTGCAGACCGGTAAGTGTGAGATTTTTTTTCTAGTGTTCCCGTTTAGCAGCTGGGAGCGGACATGACGCCAGTGGTAGCAGGGGGAAGCAGGGGGGGTAAGCACTGGGGGCCGGGGGGGGGCGAGTACTAGGGGACCTGATCGCCAGCGGCAGGAGTAGCACAGTGATTTTTTGGGCAGGTGGGAGGGAGCGGAGGTCGATGGGGGGGTTGAATCGGATGATGGGGGGCAACGGAGGTCGGGGGGAGAGTGGAAGACAGCAGAGGGGAGCAAATACCTTACCGGATGGCAGCAGATCGGGGTGACCGGTCGTGACATCGATCTTCAGCGTCCATGAACATCTTGAAGAGGGCAGGCACCCACCGCCCCTCCACATCTGATTGGAGGGATAGCGTCACATGGATGCTAGCTCCAATCAGATCGGAGGGGGGAAGACACAATGGTCACCCTGCTCCAGCCAATGGCTGATGATATAGCAAATTTACAAATTAGCCATGTGGACAGAGCCAGAGGTGCTTATCCTCAGCGCTCTTCAGATTTTCCGGTACGCCATATCGGCGCGTACCACGGCAAAAAAAGCACTGTCTTTATGTTCTCTGAAGGGGTTCAGCATCACAGTCAAAAGAACTTCCTGTATGAAGCAATTACTTGGATTCTACCATTTCTGTTCTACAGAAATGGGTTGAAAGGACAAAAGCCTATTTCAATGATAATGAAGATGACTGTACAGTGCCTAGTATACAGGAAAAAAAAATTCCACCACCAGGAGCCAAACAGTAACAATGCAGTGACATAACAAGAATCTGTATAATTAATCATATGCTAAATATTAATCCAAAGAACCACCAATTAATTGTGTCACTATATACTACAATTCCAAAAGATGTGACCACAAAAACAACATTAATTGAATTAAAAAGATTTTTCTTTATTATTCCATATTAGGATATAAAAGCATAACAAAAGGAAGAATTGAGTGCTGTTACATGGGATCAGGGAACACATCGGTACTATATTGTACCCAATATCTATTAATTACAAAATATTAACAAAATAATAAAAATGTAAATTTAGATTTTTAGGAGCAAAACAGTCAGTAATAGAGATGAGCAAACCCTTCAAAGTTTGATTCGGTTTGTCGAGCCTTACCGAACAGACGTTATGTTCGCTGAAATGTTTGCCGAACTGTTCATCGAACCTGTTTGAACCTCATTAGATTCAATGGGAGGTCAAACCAAAAGGGTACTTAACATGCTGCGATATCGGTACCGATTTCGCTAGCGAGCGTACCCGCCCCCGTCGGTTGTGCGTCATAGGCAAATTGCTGCCCATGGTGCACAACATCGCTAACACCCATCACACGGACTTACCTTCCCTACGACGTCGCTCTGGCCGGCAATCCGCCTCTTTTCTAAGGGGGCGGTGCGTGTGGTGTCACAGCGATGTCACACGGCAGCCATCCAATAGCAGAGGAGGGGCGGAGATGAGCGGCCGGAACATGCCGCCCACTTCCTTCCTTCCTCATTGCCGGTTGGACGCAGGTAAGGAGATGTTCGTCGTTCCTGCGATGTCACACATAGAGATGTGTGCTGCCTCAGGATCGACAAACAACCTGCGTCCAGCATCAGCAACGATATTTTGAAAATGAACGACATGTCAACGATCAACGATTAGGTGAGTATTTTTGATCGTTAGCAGTCGCTCGTAGGTGTAACACGCAACGACGTCGCTAACGAGGCCGGATGTGCGTCACGAATTCCGTGACCCCAGCGATATCTTGTTAGCGATGTCGTTGCGTGTAAAGCGGCCTTTACTGTTTTGGCATAGCCATTAGTTTCCTAGACTATGGACATAAGAAATATAGAGGTGGATGAGAGACAGGTGTACGGCAGGTGCTCCCGTACCCCTGCCAGTACAGACAAAACACAACTCAGAGACCCATCTTGGAGTCTTGATATTTATAAACATTTCAGGCAGACAGCAGGACAGTGGCATCAATTGCCCTCCCCATTTCCCCATAGTGTGTTTGCACAGCAGGCAGGTATGTTCCATGCAACACACATGATATGGTCCATGTTAAAAAGTGAGCACACAGGATCCGTGCGTTCTGCAGTAGCACATCAAGGCTGGAATAGAGCTCTTGAAACTTCTATACAACCAGGTTGAGCGCGTGAATCATGCAATGCACATGTGATGTCACTCAGGTGTAGTGCCACTGCTAGGTTTGCACCATTATCACACACGACCTTCCCTGGGTCCAGGTTCAGTGGAGACAGCCATTGATCAAACTCGGACTGGAGAGTGGCCCACAGCTCTGCAGCTGTGTGACTGCATTCTCGAATGCATATTAATTTAATCACTGTGTGATTGTATTAACTTACACACAGGATGTGGCCTGGCATTTTCATTTTAAAAATCAAGAGATGCATGAGTGGCATGGGTGATATTATCGGACACTTGTAAGGCGGAGACGGCATACCGTGGAAAAATACTGACGGCTGGGGACCAAGTAACAAGGGATAGCCATGGCCATGAGGTTACAGAAAGCCTCTGTGCCCACAAGCCTAAAATGGCAACATTTCCAGGTTAAGCAGTCTGGAAATGTGCCTGTTTAGTGTTTGATCCTATGGACGGGTGGCTGGGTATTTACATTTGCATAGGTCCCAACCATCCTGGATTCAGTGGGACTGTAGCAATTTGAGGGATTAGTCTTACCAGTCAGAGGTTTAGTCCTGACATCTTCTCAGCTCTGCTTGCTGCTCCATAGCTCCTCCTCAGGTGGCAGGGATGGCATCTCTGCAGTGAACTTCCTGTTGGTTGGCAGTAGCTCTACCACTGAGAGATACATTGTACACAATAGTGTATTTGTCTGTCCTTTATTCTAGAGGGAGAATAAAAGTTTGTTTTTCTTCCTACAAAATTACTAAAAAATAATTTGAATGTGCTTTTCAAAAACAATAATAAACAACACAAATCAGCAAATAACATTAACATGTTTTGTGTCACTGTTGTCATAATGACTGACACAACATAATGATCAGATTATATATGGGGATTGTTAATTTGTCCCTCTTTCAGTTCTTCAAAAATTGGGAGGTATGTGTTTGCATTACAAGGCCTGGCATAGGAACAGCTGAATGGGAAAAAGAAGCAGACATGGTTGCTGATGGTGCTTGCAAATGTGCAACGATAGGTGCAGGAGGGAGGGCATCCACACCGGAATCCTTGACAGCTGATCGGCAAGCATGTGGCACAGCGGAAGTGGCAGTGGTGTGACTCATAGACACTGATTGTGAACCCTAGACGAGTGCTTTGATGACATGTGCCGGAGCATGCTGGTGAGGTCAGGATGGTCGTGGTCGGGCACCTGCTGAACTTTATACGATACAGGATGCAAATAACCATTTTTTTATCGTCTGCATTGTCTTCCAAAAAGCATCAGACTGGGAAATATTTAATCCTTGAACTGTGAATTTGCAATCTGTGGGCGATATGGAGAACAGTATACCATCTTCTCCCTCTGGCCACCCCATTGCCTCTTTCTGCCTGGTGCAGTGCTATGGATTCCTCCCACTCTGCACTGCTGTCCTTGCTCTGCATTTCACCTTCCCAGGTTGGGTGAGTGACTTCATCGTCCACCACCATATCTTCCACTTCATGTGGATGACATTTCATAGTACACACATGGTCCGGACCGCGCCAGCATCTATACATAGGTGACTATTAAGTTAATTTCTATTTATCTATAAATATACTTTATTTTCAGTACACTTTTACTTCCCTGATGAAGCCGCAGCAGCGGCGATACGCGTGGGGTCACCTGCGCACCCACTCTCTACTTGCCACGTTCTGTGGATGCCTTGTTCCCACCAGTCTCTGTTCCAGGTCATTGCTCTTATCTCTCTCTGGCTACTTCAGTTTGAGATGGGCTACCATTTATTTATTACTTGCTAGTGACTATTTTTTCAAGCCTGCACAGCCATGATATGGCATATCTTCACTTGGGCTCTATATGACCATATAGAGCGTTCATGTTGATTCTTCTTGCAATATTATTAATTGCTGTTATCCTTGCATACATGCTCTTATTATGTTGGATGTATTAGCTTCCTTTATATAGTGCAGAATCTGCTGGGACCCATGCTGCTTTACTACCTGTATGGTCATCACTTACATATGTGAATATTTATCATTTGTACAGGATTTTCATGCATGTAATTCTGCATGTGTAGGTTTTCCACTCCATTAGCATTACTCTTATTGTGACAAGGGATTGTTGACACTTTTTGTCTTCTTTATTATAGCCATATAACTGTGGGTGCCTGGTTATGGCAGTGTGTTTGTGTTTTAATTGTTTTTATATTGCACAAGTGTATTTTAAATAAAGGTTTTGTCATTTTATGAATATAGGTTGTGCGGTTATGTGCAATGTCTTTTCTCTTCTTGATTCTTGTGCTTTCATTGCATTACTAGCACCCTTATTTTTTATATGTGTATGCTGTTGTAGTGCACTCCTCCCCCCTTCGTAGATGACATTTCAGGATTCTCATTGACATTGCTGGCATCAGAATTCCCTTCAGATTTTATGACAAGTCTGCACTCAAAAATGTATAAAAAAAAAAGCAACATGTTCACATAGCCTAATGCACTAGCAACATTATGCCAAGCAGTGACCTTGGAGTCCAGAGGCATCCAGGACTCTTCCCTCTGCTGTTGCCATTCTATTTGAGCTTTGTTTCCATCCATTTCAGTGATTGGCCTTGTCTTCCAGAAAAATGCTCTAGTTTCCCATTGACTTCCATTATACTCGTTACGCAAATCGAGTCTGTCCGAGCATCTGCGCCTGACCTTCTCGATTCAAGTTCTGAGCATGCGAGCATTTTAGTGCTTGCTCATCACTAATAGATATGTGTTAGGGCCAGATGGACGGGTAGACCCTGGAGGTGGATCCACTGGGCCGAACTCCCGGATGAGGGAAAGGAGTCCGGTAGCCGCAGCACTGTAGGTAGCAGGACAGTCCGTGCACTGGGAGAAAATGGAGAAGTCCCTGGGACCACGAGGTCACTGATGGTGGTCCGGGTGACGGAGCTCAGGTTCGGAAGCCGTGATGGTGTCAGGCGGGGTCCGGAACCGTTGGAGCGAGATGACGGGTCACCGCAGGGATCCGAGATGGTACGGACTGTCAGGATGGCAGATGGACAGCGTTCGGGGTTCGAGGTACCGCAGAACCGGATGGCGATGCAGGATCGGCTCTAGAAGATAGAGAGGTAAGTATCTCACAAAACACAAGGAGACCTGACTCCTAGCTTGGAAAAACACGAAGAACAGGCCCCGCTCCCTTGGACATTAACCCCCTATATACCCTGTGCCTATGTGCATCATTTCCTGTAATTTGACACTGGCCCTTTAAGAAAGGGTCAGTGACCGCGCGCGCGCCCTAATGCGCGTGCGCGCGGCGCGGGTGCCAGAAGCCAGGGAAGGAAGCTGAGAGGAGGACGCAGGGGAGCCGGCCAGGACCTGGGAAGCCGTCGGGCGCTGGGAGCGGAGACCAGGGGGCCTGGGAAGGACGGGCACCGGAGGTTGGAGAGCGGGGAGCAGGGCAGGTGAGCCGGGGAGTGGAGCTGAGGACCCGGGGAGCGGAGCAGAGGACCCGGGGAGGGGAGCCGAGGACCCGGGGAGCGTGACAGTACCCCCCCCACGCCCCCCTCCCCGCAACCGGGACATGAAGGCACGGATCAGAGGAGTGCCCACGTTCTCCCTGGGCTCCCAGGACCTATCCTCAGGACCATACCCCTCCCAGTCCACCAGGAAGAACTGCCGACCACATACGGTCTTCATGGCCACGATATCCCTTACCGCATAGATGTCGTCCTCAGCAATAGGGGGAGGAGCCGGACTGGCGGCAGCGGAGAAGGGACCAAGGACAACCGGCTTGAGCAGAGAGACGTGGAAGGAGTTGGGCATTCTCATTGTGGCCGGGAGCTGTAGTTTGTAGGAAACCTCATTGATCTTGCCGAGGACTTTAAACGGCCCGATGTAGCGAGGTCCCAGCTTGTAGGATGGTATCTTCAGTCGGATGTACTTGGAAGCAAGCCAGACGAGATCTCCCGGAGAGAAACACGGAGGATCTAGGCGTCTCTTGTCCGCGTGTCTCTTCATCCGCAGGGTTGCCCGTGCAAGGGACGCCTTAACTGAGTCCCAAATGGTAGTAAAGTCACGGAGTACTGCATCAGCAGCAGGGATGTCCGAGGACGAGGATACAGGCAATGGGACAGACGGCTGAAGTCCGTAGACGACATGGAAGGGAGAACTGGAGGAGGACTCACTGACGTGGTGATTATGGGAGAATTCTGCCCAAGGAAGAAGCGTGGACCAATCGTCATGATGGGCGTTCACGTAGTGACGTAAGAAAGAGGTCAATATCTGATTGACCCTCTCCACTTGGCCATTAGACTGAGGATGGTAGGCAGATGAAAAGTCTAGAGTCACTCCCAGATGTTTGCAGAGAGCCCTCCAGAAGCGGGAGGTGAACTGAGTTCCTCTGTCGGACACTATGTGTGATGGAAAGCCATGCAAGCGGAAGATGTGATGTATATAGGCGTCCGCGAGTTCCTGAGCAGAGGGCAGTCCAGCCATAGGAACGAAATGGGCCATTTTAGAGAATCGATCCACCACGACCCATATGACTGTGTGTCCGGAGGACAATGGCAAGTCCGTAATAAAGTCCATCGCTATGTGCTGCCAGGGAACTGAGGGTATGGGCAGAGGCAGAAGACGGCCGTATGGCAGGTGTTTGGGTGTCTTGTTCCTGGCACAGGAGGAGCAGGCAGAGACAAAAGAGGCGACGTCCGTGCGCAGGGATGGCCACCAGTAATGACGTACAATAGCGCTCCATGTTTTCTTCTGACCTGCATGACCGGCTGTTTTCGAGGCATGGCCCCAGTGTAACACTTTTTGCCTGTCAGTCTCAGAGACATAGGTCTTCCCGGGCGGTATCTGGGCCAGGGTGACAGGAGCCACCGGAATAATCTTGCTTGGACAGATGATGGGTTGAGATGTCTCTTCCTCCTGTTCCATGGGCACGAAAGACCTAGACAAGGCATCAGCGCGTACATTCTTGTTTGCGGGTCGGAAATGAAGCTGGAAGTCGAACCGGGCAAAGAACAAGGACCACCTGGCTTGCCGTGGGTTCAGTCGCTGAGCAGTCCGCAGGTATTCCAGGTTTTTGTGGTCCGTGTAAACAATGACAGGGTACACTGCTCCTTCCAGAAGATAGCGCCATTCCTCCAGAGCCAGTTTGACCGCCAATAGCTCTCGGTCACCGATGGTGTAATTGCGTTCAGGCGCGGAGAAGCTCTTGGAGAAGAAACCGCACGTCACCATCTTCCCGGAGGAGGACTTCTGCATGAGCACTGCTCCGGCTCCCGAGGAGGAGGCATCCACCTCCAAGGTGAACTGGCGGTTTAACTCTGGACGGTGGAGTACAGGAGAGGAGGCAAAGGCTCGTTTTAGAGCGCCAAACGCGGCGTCGGCCGCAGGTGACCAGTCCTTTGGATTAGCCCCCTTCTTGGTCAAAGCGGAGAGAGGAGCAGTCAGAGCCGAGAAGTGAGGAATGAACTGGCGGTAATAGTTAGCGAATCCGAGAAAGCGTTGGATTGCCTTCAGTCCAGAAGGAGGAGGCCAGTTGAGAATGGAGGAGACCTTCTTGGGATCCATCTGCAGTCCAGTATCGGTGATGAGGTACCCCAGGAAGGGGAGAGAAGACTGTTCGAAGACACACTTCTCGTACTTGGCGTACAGACGATTCTCTCTCAGTCGTTGTAGAACCAGTTGCACGTTCTCTCGGTGGGTCTGGAGGTCCGGAGAGAAGACAAGGATGTCGTCCAGATATACCACCACACAGACGTAGAGAAGGTCCCGAAACACATCGTTCACTAATTCTTGGAAGACAGCTGGTGCGTTACACAGGCGGAAGGGCATCACGCAGTATTCATAGTGCCCATCGCGAGTGTTGAACGCGGTCTTCCATTCATCCCCTGAGCGGATACGGACCAGGTTGTAGGCACCCCGAAGATCCAACTTGGTGAACACACGAGCTCCTCTGAGCCGATCAAACAATTCGGGGATGAGCGGCAGGGGGTACTTGTTTTTCACGGTGATTAGGTTCAATCCCCGGTAGTCTATACATGGGCGTAGGTCACCCTCTTTCTTCTTTACGAAGAAGAAGCCTGCTCCAGCAGGAGAGGAGGATCTCCGGATGAATCCCTTAGCCAGGCTCTCTGTGATGTACGTAGACATGGCCCTTGTTTCGGCTGGAGACAGTGGATATATCCGTCCTCGAGGTGGTGTAGTTCCCGGGAGCAGGTCAATGGCACAATCGTAAGGACGATGTGGCGGAAGTACTTCAGACTCCTTCTTGTCAAAGACGTCCACGAAGGACCAATAGGCTGAGGGCAGTCCCGGTAGGGACTCGGGAACCGGAGGTCGCCGGATGGGTTGTATGGTCTTCAGACACCTCTCATGGCAAGAAGGCCCCCATCGAGTAATATCACCAGCTGACTGAAGGCTCGTGTGTCCGCAACCAGGGAAGACCCAGCAGAATTTGATGTGACATATGTGGGAGGACGTAGAGAGCGATGTTCTCGGTGTGCAGAGCACCGATACGCAGTTCAAGCGGCTTGGTGATCCAGGAGATGGTGTCAGAGAGAGGTCTCCCATCCACAGAGGCAATCACGAGGGGCTTGTCGAGTGGAGTAACAGGCACCTGGTACTTGTCCACCGTGGCCTGCTGGATGAAATTGCCTGCTGCCCCAGAATCGAGGTACGCCTCAGCCGTAAACCGCGTCTCTCCCGTTGTTACTTGCACAGTCCATGTGACTGGGTCTGAGAGAGTCCCAGCACCTAGGGTGGCCTCTCCTACCAACCCTAGGCTTTGGAGTTTCCCGGCCTCTCTGGGCAGGCGCGTAGCAGGTGTGTGCCCTCTCCGCAGTAAAAGCAGAGACCCTTGGCGAGCCGCTCTGCTCGACGTTGTTCAGACTGTCGCACACGGTCGATCTGCATGGGCTCATGGACGGAGACACCAGAGGCCGTTGACTGGAGTACGGCGGGCTTCCGTGGAGGAGAGGAATGCCGTACCGGACGTCTCTCACGGGATACCTCTTTGGACCGCTCCTGAAAGCGTATGTCCACTCGAGTCGCTAGGGTAATCAGGGCGTCCAGGGTGGACGGTACATCACGTCCAGCCAGCTCATCTTTGATTCGACCCGATAGTCCTTCCCAGAAGGCGGCGGTTAGGGCCTCGTTATTCCACCCGAGTTCTGAAGCCAAGGTGCGGAAACGGATGGCGTATTGACCCACCGTCAGTGTTCCCTGACGTAACCGGAGAAGTGATGACGCAGACGCGGAGGCGCGTCCGGGTTCGTCAAAGGTGCTGCGAAAGGCTTGCAGGAACTCCTGGAGGTTCTTGGTCATAGGTTCCTCCTTCTCCCACAAGGGGTTCATCCACGCCAGTGCCTCGCCCTCTAGGTGAGACATGATGAAGGCGACCTTGGCTTGGTCAGAGGCAAACAGATGTGGCAGCTGCGTGAAATGGAGGGAGCATTGGTTTATAAACCCCCTGCAGGTCTTGGGATCTCCGGCGTACCGGGGTGGTGTGGCCAAACGCAGTCTGGAAGCATCCGAAGAGGCAGCCACAGGAGCGGGGGTCGTGGCTTGACTAGTGGAGGCTCGGGATGTTGAAGACGTGACTGCCGCTTGTAGCGTGGTCAGGCGGGTGTCCACGGAAGTCATAAAGTTCAGCATGCGGGTCTGAACTTCACGCTGGCGTTGGAGTTCCTCATGCAAGGCCGCTAGTGCTTCGGCGGGATCCATGGCCTGTTCTTACTGTTAGGGCCAGATGGACGGGTAGACCCTGGAGGTGGATCCACTGGGCCGAACTCCCGGATGAGGGAAAGGAGTCCGGTAGCCGCAGCACTGTAGGTAGCAGGACAGTCCGTGCACTGGGAGAAAATGGAGAAGTCCCTGGGACCACGAGGTCACTGATGGTGGTCCGGGTGACGGAGCTCAGGTTCGGAAGCCGTGATGGTGTCAGGCGGGGTCCGGAACCGTTGGAGCGAGATGACGGGTCACCGCAGGGATCCGAGATGGTACGGACTGTCAGGATGGCAGATGGACAGCGTTCGGGGTTCGAGGTACCGCAGAACCGGATGGCGAGGCAGGATCGGCTCTAGAAGATAGAGAGGTAAGTATCTCACAAAACACAAGGAGACCTGACTCCTAGCTTGGAAAAACACGAAGAACAGGCCCCGCTCCCTTGGACATTAACCCCCTATATACCCTGTGCCTATGTGCATCATTTCCTGTAATTTGACACTGGCCCTTTAAGAAAGGGTCAGTGACCGCGCGCGCGACCTAATGCGCGTGCGCGCGGCGCGGGTGCCAGAAGCCAGGGAAGGAAGCTGAGAGGAGGACGCAGGGGAGCCGGCCAGGACCTGGGAAGCCGTCGGGCGCTGGGAGCGGAGACCAGGGGGCCTGGGAAGGACGGGCACCGGAGGTTGGAGAGCGGGGAGCAGGGCAGGTGAGCCGGGGAGTGGAGCTGAGGACCCGGGGAGCGGAGCAGAGGACCCGGGGAGGGGAGCCGAGGACCCGGGGAGCGTGACAATATGCTTATTACAGATATACTGTAAATTTTAGTTAAAGATCAGCAGACCAATGACTAATGGCTCTATTTAACACATTTTATATGCTTGTCACCAAATAACTCTTTTAGGGAGCACTTCTCCCCGAATAAAACGAGAAACTGCTGCAACAATATGCAACCTGACAGAATAACTGTATTACTTATTGTTGTCCCCATGCAGTTTCCATAAACCTACATAAGGCTTAGTTGCGGTCACTTTGCATTTATTTCCCATTATTTTTAAAAAAAAAGTGGTGCAAAAACACTGGGGTAAAAATGACGCCTCGGATGCAACATCTGAATGCAGCATAAAAAGCCTTTAAATGAGAACTTAACACTGTAAAGTCAGATTTCATGACACTAAACTAATTCAGAGTCAGCAAGGCTTATTATATCAATTTTCTAGAATGAAAAATACTCTGCCTTAAAATGAAATGTCAGGGAAAATAATTGTTTTAATAACAATTACCCTTCAATGAAAATCATATTATATGTTTAGAAAAAGTAAAATCATATCTTATTTTCTAAATGGCCATAGATGTTTGTATAAAGTTGTGCAGCGCCAACCACATTTATAATATCTAAGCAAGTTAGTGTCTTTCCTGGATAGATTTTTCAGCATATGTCCTCTCTTATTCTTTCGCAGTAATAGGATCATTTCATGTCAGTTTTCTAAATACATTTGTAATAATGTAATTGTCTAAAACATGAAAGTCCTGCTGTCCCTCTGCTATATTGAGGCTTTTGACTAGGTAGAGGGGAGAATGTCACAGTCTAGAAAATCCATTCAGATTAAAGCAATTATTTTTATTTATCAATGCTTTAAAATATTCTGAGAAAACATGTAAGGCTCACATATGACAGTTAGAATAGTAACACTAGCCTTTGTATCAAAATGGAGATCAACAGAACACAGCCCTGTGATGGTGGGATATGGTGGGTTGTGTATGTTCAGATGCTGGGAGTGTTGCATTGTGTGTACATTGTTCTGTCTGCAGATTAATCACTCCCTGCAGTGCTTTTGTTCCTAGGTCTGGGGGAAGGGGTCCTGGAATCCACCAAACCTCTCTTCTTACCTGGGATATTATTCAGTGTGCCTGACGACAAGAAACAAGCAGGAAGATTTCTCCTCTGTGGGTGAAGCTGGGGCTACGGTCCGCACCCCAGAGAGACTTGGACATTTATCCAATTACTGGACTACTTTACCCTCTGTGGGGTGGATTATTTTATGGACCTTCTGGATTGCATGGAATAAAGGTTCTTTGGTATGTTCACCCATCTCTCACACTGTTGATTGTGTGATATCAGAGAAGATCCCCGTGACAGCCCCATTAGATCATCACAGGTTCACTAGTCCCTGTGAGTATCAACTGTACAAAGAATCAAGCCATCTGTCAAGGTGCCATACAACAAATAAAAAAAAATCACATGGATAATTTATTTTTTGTCACTTTGATGGCTTAATAATTTATATATCTATTTATTTACAGTAATAAGTTTTCAGAGAAACTGTTATTAATTTAACATAGATGAAGGAGTTTATACAACATTCAATTAAAGAGGACCTTTCACCAAATGTTTCATGTTGAACAGGATACATGATATAATTGTCACTGCAAAGGCAAATGAAATATGTGTGTGTGTGAAATTTTCTATTTCGCTTCTCCTTGCAAAGATACTAGCAATGAAAATATTTGCTATCCAAGAAGTTACCTCTTTATTAAGTCCAAGTGGATGCTATGAGACAGCTTTCACTGAGGTCATGTACTTCTCTGTACGATGCTGACCAATCATAAACAGGCAGCAACACTCAAAAGGAATAAAAACACCCACCCATCGTAGTTCAGGTTTCTCATTGTCTAAGATACAATATAATGATACACCTTTGATTTCCTGGTCTAACCTCCTGAGTGATTAGACAGGGCTGAAAAATAGAGCAAAGGAAACTTAAGGCCACTTCACACATAACGAGATCGTAAACGAGATCGTTACTACGTCACAGTTTCTGTGACGCAAGAACGACTTCAATTGCGATCTCGTCACGTTTGACATGTACCAACGATTCACCCCCTGCTGTGAAATCGCTGATCGATGCCGAACAGCTTGGGCCATTTCTGGCTCGTTGGAGTCCTGCTGGGCTGCATGAATCTGTATGTTTGACACCCTATTAACGATTTCGTTGATGACCTAGATGAGATGCACGAAGGCGTGTTGTTGCGTCCCCGTTTCCGCGCCCCTCTCTGCACCGATTGGTTAGCTCCAGGTGCAGGTGCGGCTTCGATCCGAAAAACACACCAACAAAGCGACCGGGTACAATGGACGAAGGAATCAGGGTGGAGACGCAGGTTCTATCTCAAAGCAAAGCGCAAAAGAAGTGACAAAGGGTGACGCGATCCAAAATTTAACCGCTAGATACGCCCCCTGCATGCCCAATCAGAACGCAGTATTGGCCGCCAATGAAAGCGGAGGGGGGTATGGAAAAGGCGACGCAAATGCACGCCTACATGACTCACTGCATTTTACAACGCCCCTAATGGGATTGGAATCGTTAACATAGTTGCTGTGTGACAGGGTCCCATGCTCGTTCATAAACTCGTTATGTGTGACACCCAACATGCGATTTCAACAACGACTCATAAACGATCCAGAAAGTGTGACGTAGTAGCGATCTCGTTAACGATCTCGTTATGTGTGACTGGACCTTAACACCTTTAAGATAAGGTCTCTGTGTGAGAGGAGCAGCACAGCTGAGTTTAGCTGTGTTACAATCTCTTTTATCAGATCTCCTCCTCTTGTAGCAGTGTCAGCTCTGCTGTACTCCCACTTCTGCACACTGACAGTCTAAAAATGTGTCAGTATCACTCTCATATCTGTAGTGCTAAACTTGTAATTGCTCTGCATTGAGATCACATGTATCATTACATCTAACACAGCAGACGTCCAGGACAGGCAGACTGCTCCTGTATAAGATATACTGACAACCTTGATCTCAGTGCAGAGCAATTGCAAGTTACTTGAGCAAAACAGACATAAGTGTGATCCTGACACACTCAGTAATAAGGAAAGCTGATAGAAGGGTTTGTAATGTGTCACAGCTAAACTCAGCTGTAATGCTCACCTCCCATACTGACCATACTGGAGGTTAGACCAGGAGATTAGAACTGTAATTAAAGATAAAGGGGAGGGAGTATCCAGCACCATAAATATATATTTATTGAAAAATCATAAAAATACAAAACAAAAACAATATGAAAAAAATCTTAGTAAACATGGTTACCTGCCTAACGATTACTTTTATATATTTTTTTGTATTTTTATGGTTTTTCAATAAATTTATATTTTTAATGCTGGATTCCCACTTTTTTGTCTTATTATTTTTCATCGCTGGAAACTTGGCTCCTTTCTTTCGTGCATCATATCAAAAATTTGAATATCTGATTATGGACTGGTGAGCTGATTCCTTACCTTCTTCCCCACCCTTTTTTCTGACTTGATTAGAACTGTATCATTACATCTCATACACAGAGAAACCTAAACAATTGTGGGGAAACGGTCTTTCTTTCAAAGTGTTGCTGCCTGGTTACGATTAATCAGCCTGATATTGATTAGGGAGAAGAAGGACATATGCCCCCAGTGAAAACTGTCTGACACCCATTTGGACTTTGTAGAAGCCAAATTCATTGATTGTTAATATATCTTGTGAGGTAGCGACCACCAATGTGGTAAATGGTAGCTATATGTCGCAGTGGAGAAGGTCCCTGAGATATTAAACTGAAGAGGTTGCTATGGGACTTGTAGTTCCACAAAGGCTTCTTTCTGCATATAAAGTTCAGGTTCCCTTTAATAATGCCAGTGTGCTGTGCAGGTCTGGAGAATCAGACCTTCATCTGTGGGAGTGTCCAGTCTGATTTAGGAGACTGTCAGAGTTTGGAATTCAGTCTGGGGTGAAACTGAAGTGAGTGCAGCCAGGCTAGGGCTGTAGGGCCGAACCTCTCCTGGAGGAGAGATAGACTGTCACGCTCTCCGGCTCCCCTGCCACGCTCCCCTGCCACGCTCCCCGGCTCCCCTGCCACGCTCCCCGGCTCCCCTGCCTCGCTACCCGGCTCCTCTGCCAGGCGTCCCCCGCTCCACAGCCTCCATGCCCCATCACCTGTGGTCCCCAGGCAGCCCGGTCCCTGCTCCCGGCGCCCGTCGGCAACTCTGCTCCAGCCCGGCTCTCCTGCCTCCTGTTCACCACTCCCTGCTCTGGCTTCTGGCACCCGGGCCTCGCGCATGCGCATTAGGGCGCGCGCGGTCATTGACCCTCTCTTAAAGGGTCAGTGTCCTCCAACAGGATATTGAAGAATCAGGTACAGGGTATATAGGGAGATCCTTTCCAAGTGGGCTGGGCCTGTTCTTCCTGTTTTGCTAAGCTAGGAGTCAGGTCTCCTTGTGTCTTCTGGTATACTTACCTATCTCTCTCCTAGAGCCGCTCCTGCCTCGCCAACCGGTCCTGACGATACCCGAACGGTGACGGTCTGCCATCCCGTCAGTTCATACCATCTCCGATCCCTGTGGTGACCCGTCTTCTCGCTCCATCGGTTCCGGACTCTGCCTGACGTCATCTCGGCCTCCGAACCTGAGCTCCGTCACCCGGACTACCTTCAGTGACTCCGTGGTCCCAGGGACTTCTACATTCCACTCCTCTGAACGGACTGTCCTGCTACCCGTAGTGCTCCGGCTACCGGGCACCTTGCCTTCGGTGAGGTGTTCAGCCCAGTGGATCCACCTCCTGGGTCTGCCGGTCCACCTGGCCCTAACAGTAAGAACAGGCCATGGATCCCGCCGAAGCACTAGCGACCCAGCTGGGCACCTTGCAGCAGGAACTCGTACGACAGCGCGAGACCCAGTCCCGCATGCTGGCCATCATGTCCTCGGTGGATACCCGCCTGAACACGCTGCAAGCGACTGCCACGTCCCTGGCATCTCAGGCTACTACTGCACAGTCCACGGCCACGGTTCCCGTGGCGGCTACCTCGGAAGCTTCTAAACTCCGCTTGGCCTCTCCACCCCGATATGCCGGAGATCCCAAGACCTGCAGAGGATTCTTAAACCAGTGCTCCCTCCATTTCAAGCTGCTTCCGCACCTGTTTGCCTCCAACCAAGCCAAGGTGGCGTTTGTGATGTCCCATCTAGAGGGTGAGGCACTGGCCTGGATGAACCCCTTATGGGAGAAGGAGGACCCTGTGACCACTAACATCCAGGACTTCCTGCAGGCGTTTAGAACCACCTTTGACGAACCCGGACGTGCCGCCGCATCCGCCTCATCACTCCTCAGGCTACGTCAGGGGACCATGACGGTGGGGCAGTATGCCATCCGCTTCCGCACTTTGGCCTCAGAATTGGGGTGGAACAATGAAGCCCTCACCGCCGCCTTCTGGGAAGGACTCTCCAGTCGTATTAAGGACGAGCTGGCAGGCCGCGATGTTCCTTCCACCCTAGATGCCCTGATCGCACTAGCCACCCGCGTGGACCTCAGATTCCAGGAACGATCCAAAGAGGTGTCCCGTGAGAGACGTCCGATATG
Organism: Anomaloglossus baeobatrachus; assembly: GCF_048569485.1. Taxonomy (NCBI): domain Eukaryota; kingdom Metazoa; phylum Chordata; class Amphibia; order Anura; family Aromobatidae; genus Anomaloglossus; species Anomaloglossus baeobatrachus. The sequence goes on from NC_134353.1 coordinate 368,157,271, forward strand.
GCATTCCTCTCCTCCGCAGAAGCCCGCCATACTTCAGTCAGCGTCGTCTGGTGTCTCTGTCCACGAGCCCATGCAGATTGACCGTTTGCGGCAGTCCGAACAACGCCAAGCAGAATGGCTCGCCAAGGGCCTCTGCTTCTACTGCGGAGAGGGCACACACCTGCTACGTTCCTGTCCAGAGAGGCCGGGAAACTCCAAAGCCTAGGGTTGGTAGGAGAGGCCACCCTAGGTGCTGGGACTCTCTCAGACCCGGTTACGTGGACTGTTCAAGTAACAACGGGAGAGACGCGGTTCACAGCCGAGGCATACCTCAATTCCGGGGCAGCAGGCAATTTCATCCAGCTGGCCACGGTGGACAAGTACCAGGTGCCTGTTACTCCACTCGACAAACCCCTCGTGATTGCCTCTGTAGATGGGAGACCCCTCTCTGACACCATCTCGTGGATCACCAAGCCGGTGGAACTACGTATCGGTGTCCTGCACACCGAGAACATCGCTCTCTACGTCCTCCCACACATGTCTCATCAAATCCTGCTGGGACTCGCCTGGTTACGGACACACGAACCGTCAGTCAGCTGGTGTACTGGTGAAATCACCCGATGGGGCTCCTCTTGCCACGAGAACTGTCTGAAGACTATACAGCCCATCCGACGACCTCCGGTTCCGGAGTCCCTACCGGGACTGCCCTCGGCCTATTGGTCCTTCGCGGACGTCTTTGATAAAAAGGAGTCAGAGGTACTGCCGCCACATCGTCCTTATGACTGTGCCATCGACCTACTCCCGGGAACTACACCACCTTGAGGACGGATATATCCTCTGTCTCCTGCTGAAACAAGGGCCATGTCTGCCTACATCACGGAGAACCTGGCAAGGGGATTCATTCGGAGATCCTCCTCTCCTGCTGGAGCAGGCTTCATCTTCGTTAAGAAGAAAGAGGGCGACCTACGCCCATGCATTGACTACCGGGGATTGAATCAAATCACCGTGAAAAATAAATAGCCCCTGCCGCTCATCCCCGAATTGTTTGATCGGCTTAGAGGAGCTCGTGTGTTTACCAAGTTGGATCTTCGGGGTGCCTACAACCTGGTCCGCATCCGCTCTGGGGACGAATGGAAGACCGCATTCAATACTCGCGATGGGCACTATGAATACTGTGTGATGCCCTTCGGCCTGTGTAACGCACCAGCAGTCTTTCAGGAATTGGTGAACGACGTGTTCCGGGACCTACTTTACGTCTGTGTGGTGGTGTATCTTGATGATATCCTGGTCTTCTCTCCGGACCTCCAGACCCACAGAGAGAACGTGCAGCTGGTACTACAAAGACTATGAGAGAATCGGCTGTACGCCAAGTACGAGAAGTGTGTCTTCGAGCAGTCTTCTCTTCCCTTCCTGGGTTACGTAATCTCCGATACCGGCCTGCAGATGGACCCGGAGAAGGTCTCTTTCATTCTCAACTGGCCCCCTCCTTCCGGACTGAAGGCAATCCAACGCTTTCTTGGATTCGCAAACTATTACCGTCAGTTCATCCCTCACTTCTCTACCCTGACTGCACCTCTCTCCGCCTTGACCAAGAAGGGGGCTAATCCAAAGGACTGTCACCTGCGGCCAATGCCGCGTTTGGCTCCCTGAAACAGGCATTTGCTTCCTCCCCTGTGCTCCACCGTCCTGAGTTAAACCGACAGTTCACCTTGGAGGTGGATGCCTCCTCTTCGGGAGCCGGAGCAGTGCTCATGCAGAAGTCCTCCTCCGGGAAGATGGTTACTTGCGGTTTCTACTCCAAGAGCTTCTCAGCGCCTGAACGCAACTACACCATCGGTGACCGAGAGCTATTAGCAGTCAAACTGGCTCTGGAGGAATGGCGCTACCTTCTGGAGGGAGCAGTGTACCCCGTGATCATTTACACGGACCACAAGAACCTGGAATACCTGCGGTCCGCTCAGCGACTGAACCCACGGCAAGCCAGGTGGTTCTTGTTCTTTGCCAGGTTCGATTTTCAGCTCCATTTTCGACCCGCGGACAAGAATGTGCGATCAGATGCCTTGTCCAGGTCATTCATGCCCATGGAACAGGAGGAGGAGACACCCCAGCCCATCATCTGCCCAAGTAAAATCATTCCGGTGGCCCCTGTCACCCTGGCCCAGATACCGCCCGGGAAGACCTATGTCTCTGAGACTGACAGGCAAAAAGTGTTGCACTGGGGCCATGCCTCGAAAATAGCTGGCCATGCTGGTCAGAAGAAAACATGGAGTACAATTGTACGTCACTACTGGTGGCCATCCCTTCGCACGGACGTCGCTTCTTTTGTCTCAGCCTGCTCCTCTTGTGCCAGGAACAAGACGCCCAAACACCTGCCATATGGTCGTCTTCTGCCTCTGCCTATACCCTCCGTTCCGTGGCAACACATTGCAATGGACTTTATTACAGACTTGCCCCTGTCCTCCGGACACACAGTCATATGGGTCGTGGTGGATCGGTTCTCCAAAATGGCTCATTTCGTCCCTATGGCTGGACTGCCCTCTGCCCAGGAACTCGCTGACGCCTACATACAGCACATCTTCCGGTTGCATGGCTTTCCATCACACATTGTGTCCGACAGAGGAACTCAGTTTACCTCCCGCTTCTGGAGGGCTCTCTGCAAACATCTGGGAGTGACTCTGGACTTTTCTTCAGCCTACCATCCTCAGTCAAATGGCCAAGTGGAACGAGTCAATCAGATCTTGACCTCCTTCTTACGTCACTACGTTAACGCCCATCACGACGACTGGTCCATGCTTCTTCCTTGGGCTGAATTCTCCCATAACCACCACGTCAGTGAGTCCTCCTCCAGCTCTCCCTTCCATGTCAATTACGGACTTCAGCCTTCCGTCCCATTACCTGTATCCTCTTCCTCGGATGTCCCTGCTGCTGATGCTGTAGTCCGTGACTTTACAACAATTTGGGACTCTGTCAAGACGTCCCTTGGATGTGCTTCCCTGTGGATGAAGAGACACGCAGACAAGAGGCGTCTGGATCCTCCGTGTTTCTCTCCAGGAGATCTGGTCTGGCTTGCTTCCAAGTACGTCCGATTGAAGCTACCATCATACAAGCTGGGTCCTCGCTACATCGGGCCGTTTAAAGTCCTCAGCAAAATAAATGAGGTCTCCTACAAGCTACAGCTCCCGGCCACGATGAGAATACCCAACTCCTTCCACGTCTCCCTGCTCAAGCCGGTTGTCCTTGGTCCCTTCTCCGCTGCTGCCAGTTCTGCTCCTCCTCCTATTGCTGATGATGACATCTATGCGGTAAGGGATATCGTGACCATGAAAACCGTACGGGGACGACAGTTCTTCCTGGTGGACTGGGCAGGGTATGGTCCTGAGGATAGGTCCTGGGAACCCTGGGAGAATGTGGGTACTCCCCTGATACGTGCCTTCCTGTCCCGGTTGCGGGGAAGGGGGCGTGAGGGAGGGGGTACTGTCACGCTCTCCGGCTCCCCTGCCACGCTCCCCGGCTCCCCTGCCATGCTCCCCGGCTCCCCTGCCACGCTCCCCGGCTCCCCTGCCTCGCTCCCCGGCTCCTCTGCCAGGCGTCCCCCGCTCCACAGCCTCCATGCCCCATCACCTGCGGTCCCCAGGCAGCCCGGTCCCCGCTCCCGGCGCCCGTCGGCAACTCTGCTCCAGCCCGGCTCTCCTGCCTCCTGTTCACCGCTCCCTGCTCTGGCTTCTGGCACCCGGGCCTCGCGCATGCGCATTAGGGTGCGCGCGCGGTCATTGACCCTCTCTTAAAGGGCCAGTGTCCTCCAACAGGATATTGAAGAATCAGGTACAGGGTATATAGGGAGATCCTTTCCAAGTGGGCGGGGCCTGTTCTTCGTGTTTTGCTAAGCTAGGAGTCAGGTCTCCTTGTGTCTTCTGGTATACTTACCTATCTCTCTCCTAGAGCCGCTCCTGCCTCGCCAACCGGTCCTGATGATACCCGAACGGTGACGGTCTGCCATCCCGTCAGTTCATACCATCTCCGATCCCTGTGGTGACCCGTCTTCTCGCTCCATCGGTTCCGGACTCTGCCTGACGTCATCTCGGCCTCCGAACCTGAGCTCCGTCACCCGGACTACCTTCAGTGACTCCGTGGTCCCAGGGACTTCTACATTCCACTCCTCTGAACGGACTGTCCTGCTACCCGTAGTGCTCCGGCTACCGGGCACCTTGCCTTCGGTGAGGTGTTCAGCCCAGTGGATCCACATCCTGGGTCTGCCCGTCCACCTGGCCCTAACATAGACAGGGGTCTGGAGAGGGCCCTGGGTGTTGGGAAGGAACCTCGGCTAGAGGTGTACGCTGGCAGGAGCCATAGAGTGGGGAAGCTTCTAAACTTCTACTATGGACTTGTAATGGACTGGAAGCCCACGGTACGTGGATTGTTTATGTTTAAGAGCAGTTTATGCTGGGAGTGTTTTAAATAAACTGCTGGAATTTTTATAAAGAGACTGTGTACATGTGTTGCTGAAGCTACCTCACACCGCTGCAAGCGAGTGGAACCCCAGGTTGTGGGGTGCAACCTCACAATCTGCAACACAGAGGTGAAATGAAAAAAAATATATTTTATTTTGCTCAGCTTCCACAATTATATTGTATGTCCAGTTCAGCACGAAAAATTTGATGAAAGGTCAACTTTAAGCAAATCTACTATGAACAAACAATTAAAAAAGATCCCTTACTGCAGGAGCTTACTGCCCAGGAGATGTGGCATACTTACACCAAGTCTACTATGAGGAAAACCTCTTCTTATTCCCCTTTTTTGTCCTCATTAAAGTAGAAAAGCTTATACTTATCTCCCCAGTGCCGGTATGGTTAAAGCGGTATTGGCAATCGCGTTACTGGGGCTCATGTTAGGTTATGTCACCACTAACTTCTCTCACCCTGACTTCAGATGCATAAGTAAGGAATAGAAAGGTAGCAGCCAACCGCAGCTCTCACTTCATGTTAAAATGCTTATATGTTTGAAGGTAAGGAAAGAGAAGCTGGCGATGATTGGGGCTCATGAAGCGCCCACGGGGCCTCAGGGCTACTCGTCACCGGGCCAGTGGTATTTGTGGTTTCTGTGAATGGCCTGACCCGGTTCCGTGGCCCCGTCGGTGTCAATAAAAGGGTAAAAGGTGACCAGTATTGGGAATGATGGGTGGTTTGCTTTGCAGCACCACCAGTGGTATGTGGCCAACGACCAGCCGCCGCTGTGAGATGTTGCTCTCCTCTGGGGCGGATGGTCACACAGCTCAGATGGAGGAGCTCCCCACAGGTAGATCTCGGCTCAAGGGAGGACAATGGTGGGGGTAGCGGCCGTTGGTGCCAAAGTACGGGGCAACGGCGCTGGCAATGATGGGACAACACCAGGACTGCGGACAAAGTTCTTTTTACTCACTGTCAGGTTGTCATCCTTGTAGTGCCGTTTTCCGCCGTGATGGGCCCCAGCCGATCCCGGATGATTCAGAGGCCAACACCGGTGTTGTGAAGCTGTAAGACTTTCCTTCCTTGCGCTTTGTAGTGTGGATACCCGTGGCGTGAAGCTACTTAGGGACCCCAGTGTCCTTGGGTTTAGTTCCTGTCCCATCCGCAGGCAGTGCAAATCAGATGTGGAGCCGATCGTGGTCTTGACTCCTGACTCTATGTGCTACTGTGCCCCAGGACCTTTTTGGTGGGCAATGGAACATAAAATGCCCCATCCCTGCAGATTCTAATGGCGCAACGTAGAGTGTATGCCACCCTAGGGGTCTGCACCCTGACTGCGCCGGTCCCGAAGGGGCTGTTAGGCTCACCCCTCCACTATCGTGTTACTCCTTTGTCTCTCCAGCTCACCCGGTAAACTCCTGCTTCTTCCAGTCTGTCTAGTCCTAACTAAGACAGCTCTAAAGTACTCTCCTTGGTTGGTCTTTCTAAGGCCTCTTTCACACATCTGTGCCTCCGGTACGTGTTTAGTCCATTTCCTCGCGTACCGGAGACACGGGCACACGTAGACCCATTAAAATCAATGGGTCTGCGCTCACGTGCGTGTTCTGCCATGCACCGTGTGTACGTGTGGAGCATACATGTGTCCGTGTGCTCCACACGTCAACATGTCTGTTTTTCTCTGGCATCACGGGTGTCACACGGAATGCAAACGGACCACACGGAGGTGTTCCGTGTGACACGCGCCGGAGAAAACAAATGTGTTTGAGAAAAAAAAAAACAAAAAAACCTTTACTCACCTTCTCCAGCCCTCCTGTCTCTGCCGCTGCTGTCACTTGCTTCCGACCACCGCACATTATGCTCATTGAATATTCACTTCACTGCGGCTGGAAGCAACAGCAGCGGGGAGTCGGCAGGACCAGAGACCGAAGATCAGCACGACGGACAGCGAAGCCAGAGACAGCTGAGTAGAAAGTTCCTGTTCTCCGTATGTTATCACGGATAACACACGGAGAACACATGTAGGCCATAAACACAGCTCACAGAGGGCAAAATGCACCTCTGACACGTCCGTGAAAAACGTGCGTGGTTTTTCACGGACGTGTGAAAGAGGCCTAAGGAAGCTCCAGAGCACTCTCCTTAGTGACCGTCTTGTTCCAGTTCCCAGACTATTCTGAAGTGAAAACGGTGTGTTCTCTCACTTTCCTTGTGCTGCCCCCACCTTCCTGATGACTCACTGGTGGCTGGGAAAAACCCGTTGATATGGTGACCACTTTTAGCCCAGTTCCAGCGGGAAAGCACCTGAGCTCTGTGTGTTGTGTAAGTGAAAACCAGTGGTTAACCTCTTTCTTACCTTAGGTGAGATGCAATACCCTGTGGCGACTGAGCCTCAGGGGTGCCACACTCACATGACATCATAACCTTATGTGAGCTCCATTAACATGAGCACCAACACCACTGAAACTGTGTCATTACGGGAGATGACACATATGGGAGTATATGCTTTTTTATTTTAATTTGTGAAAAAATGTGGGAATGAGAAGGGGTTTGTCCTAGTAATGGACAACCCCTTTAACTATAAAAAGGATAAATAAATGTCTTCATCCATCCATGACTAATAACATGGGAAGTTCTGGATATATATCGTCTTGGTTCCGCTGAACTGTGGCCTTCTAGAAACTTCCAACTGTCCTGATTGATAGGTGCAATGAGCACAACATGGCCTCTTCAGCTCAGCTTCTGATTCACCTTTTCTGCTTCACTGGTCCTCTGCTGACTGCTTTTAGACCCAGGTTCTCTTCCCTCCTCTTCTTGCCCCAGATTGCATCTACAGCCCATTGTACTCTGGTGATATGAGGCTCCGCTTCAGGGGTCATGACTTTTTCTGGGGTCGGGACTTCCTTTGAGGTCATTGGGAAAGCCACCAGCAACTGAGGCTTCCAGCAGCTTGGAGCATGGGCCATGAACAAGGCTAGGGTCCATAGTTCAGCCTTTAAGCCACTATTAGCCTCTCCATCAGGGGGATATGACTTTCTCCACCAAGCCACCTGACCTTCCCTGTTGTGATCCGGTAACCGTGGAAGATTACGTAGTCGAGGCCCGACTACCTAGATACAAAGGAAAGAAAAGGAAACTGATTGCGGTCACCCTGAAGAAAAATACCAATCTCCTGATAGTAAAAATGGCCCTGGAGGTCAAACGACCTCACCGCCCACTATATCAGGTACTCTTGTAAATAATGGGAGAAACAAAATACCAAAAAGAACACAAAAAATACGAAAGTGCAAATAATCAAGTTTGACAGGGAGAATCTCCCATTTCTTGCAGAAGAGCTAGCAAAGGGGGGAACCCCTATGCTCACCCAGCTAGAAAAGCAAATCTTCACCTGCAAGAAAGAAGATTCCAAACAAAACAAAAGAAAAACAAACACCCTAAGGTGTAAACCAGGAAGCGAAGCAAAAGCTTATCGGCAGAGGTCTTGCACAGGAAAACAGGGAAGGACAGAACTCCAAGCCAGGTTCAGAGACTGAGGAAAATTCAGCTATCACCGGCGCCAGCAAGGCAAAAAATGCTCTCCTATATACACCAGGCTTGTCTGCAATAGGGCTTCCTTATTTCCCAATTAACACCGACACCTGTCTGGGTCACAGACTCAGCTTCACTACCATTCCTGGCCACCAGAGGGAGCTCCAGAACAGCACCCACACAGACGACATTCACAACACTTCCCCCTTCCTCGATTAGGACCGTCAATCTCTGCACCTACATGCACCCTATAGTCAAACTTGCTCAGGCCATTGTCAACTCCCACTCTGCCATTATGGATCTCTGCTCAGCCAAATAAACTCTCTGTCACTCCTTCATCAACTCTCCATAAGCAAATGGACCTGTTTCACTCACCACTTGGAATTTAGCATCACTATTCAGCCTCTTGCTAGGTGGGGCTCTCCTCTGTTCACCATCCCATTTCTTCAATACCTTCATCTGTTTTCTGGCATCACACTGCACTAGGCAGGCTATTTATTTCAACTTCACATGACTGGGGTGGGCACATCTTGCTGTAGGCTGGCACTTCTAGACAAGGCACGCTCTCAATAGGTATAACCCCTGGAGCGCCGGATAGATCTTTGCACCCTTTCATGTCTTTTCTGCCCAAGATGGGTGGGACTTCCTTTTAACGCTGCACTGCTGACCGCTATCTTGCAGTCTATATTCGACACCATTTTAGACAGCATAATGGTTGACACCTTTCATGTAATGCGAGCCTTCCCTGCATTGCTTTGATCTTCTGGCTGCAAGGCTCTATTGTCCCAACCACATCAAGTGTAGAGTGGTGTGGGCTGGTAGTCATGGGTCAGGTTTACCTTTCTTACGCCCTGGCATGCTACATGGAAGAGGAGGTCCTTGTGTGGTGGGGCTCTTCTCTGCTTACCATCCCATTTCTATAACACCTCTGCCAGTTTTCTGGTGTCACACTGCACTGGGCGACCCTTTTTTCCCACTTCACTTTACAGGAGTGGACAATTCATTTGAGGCTGGCACTTCCAGATACACGCCCCCTCCCCCGATAGGTATAACCTCTAGAGGGCTGTAAGGACCCTCACTCTTCTTTGTATCTTTACCACCCGAGATTGGTGGGACCTCATTTTAATGCTCTACCACTAACCTCCATCTTGCAGTCTGTACTCAGCACCATTTTAGACTATGTAACAGTTGCCATCTTCCATATAACTCTAGTCTTCCCCGAATCACTGTGATCTTGTGGTTGCAAGGCTCTATCCTGCCGACTACACCAAGTGTAGTGAGGTGGTGGTAGTAGTATGCGAGGTCTAGGTTTCTTGCACTCCGCCACTTTGCATAGAATAGGGGGTCCTGGCTGGGAATGTGAAATTGGACTCCTGAGGCGATATGCTTTTGCAAGCTACATGAAGCCATTGACTTCGGTTGGCCAGGACCAGAAGTTAACTAGTTCAATGAGAGAGACCATCATTTCTTAATAAATGTTACTTTACTGTACAACCACTTTACAACAACTATATACAAGAGATAACAAGCACATGACTTCTCTTACATTTCTTCATAAACTTAGAGTATCTTACATCTCATCATAATGATGCATGGCATAATACACATTATGAGCTATACAACAATGTGGGAAGTATTTCCAACTTCTTACATTTCCCCCTCCAATTTGAGATAGCTCTATAGAGGAATCCATGGGGTATGTGCACAATCTCTCCTTTTCAGGCAGATTCTGCCCAGACACTGCCTGAAAAAGTGCCCTAAAGATTAACATAGTGTACAGCAATGTCAACATGACATTGCTGTGCACATAGTAAATCTTATGTCACTTTTCTCTTATCCACTTTTTTGTCTACTTTAGGGTTGGAAAACTGTGAAGCAGTTAAAGGAAATGACAAGCCCATTCAAATAGTATAGGGTTAAAGCTACAGCAGAGTCAGCACAAGAACGAGGGTAAAGCTACCTTAGGACAATGACGGCTGGCATTTTCCTGAAGTGGCTTCATCTGCGAAAACTTGGCTTTTTAAACTAACATGGAAGATAAACATTGTACATTTTGTTATGAGAGCATAAACTATAATTTCAATAGTATGAATCAGCTCACCGTGGAAAAAGCTCAGTCTTGATTTCGTCCTGGAGCACGGACAGGCACTGCCACAGCCCAAAATAATGCAAAAGATGAGGATGTCCAGCTCTTCAGGCAAAAAAATCACGTCTTTATTTTATCATGCAGACACAAAGAATGACATGACCAGCACAACGCGTTTCAGGTGAAAGCACTCACCCTTAATCATGATACTGGATAGATGGTGCTGAAAAGCTTATATGCAAATGCTAATCAATCTAACAGATGTTTAAATTACTTCAGCACCTTACATGCACGAAATAGGTTTTACCATGAAAAACATTACATACATATACAATTAAAAAAACAATGATACAATACAATAAAGTACACATTTTTCAATGGTTTTCTGGATTTGAAGATATATACGTTTATAACCAAACCAGTTGCAGTGCGCCATTCAGTGTGTGCAGATATAACACCTTCAAGTTTAATGCACATACATATGTGCCAATATATCATATTTAAATACATAAATCTGCACTCAACAAATGGCGCACACCGGAATTTTTTTTACAAACATATTTACTCATGTATATCCCCATGCATATGCACACATATTGCCCTTCTATATATGTGCTCAGTTGTCATACTATGTAAAAGCTTTTAAGTTCCGACATGGAAGTTTAATAACTATATTATGTGGATTTTCCTGCACTTCGGAGTACCTCAATGCTTATATATGAACTCAAATAGATTTATATACTTTGAAGGAAGCCTCATTTTTTATTGTCAAAAGTTTGTTTTAATTACAAAAAAAAAAAAAAAAAAAAAAAATTTTAATTTTTTTTATTTTTTTGATGAAATCATTATTTAAACTATGCTTCAATGCAAAAAACACATGGTTGTTCTATATTGTGGTAGAACACAAAGCGCCATGTTGAATGTAACGCAATATAACCGCACAAGTCGCAGATGGTATAAATTTGGTGTGAATTAAAAACGCAAGTAGGAGTTTTGGCTATGTATGCATGCACACTGCTTCTATATTTGTGCTCGATTTATATTGTGTAGGGGGTGTTAAGTTTGAACTGGAAGATTTAATATCTGTGTTATATAAGTTTCATCCTACTCAGGAAAAAATTCCTTTTTTTTTTTTTTTTTTTTTTTTTTTTTTTCCTTTTCCTTTCCCCTTTTTTTTCTTTCTTTTTTCTCCTTTTTTATCAATTGATGTCTATGAAACATGCTTTAATAAATTTATATGCTTGAAAAGAAAAATACCACAGCCAAATATATAATGAGCTGACCTTCAGCTTTAACATTAGGGGTTAAACTGCAACAATTGTTCCAAGGGGCTAGAACACACCCTGTAGTTAGCATTTGTGAAAAAAAAAAAATTTTTTGAAAAAACTTTTTTTGTTTTTTTGGTTAAATTGTTATTTAAACTATGCTTCGATGAAAGAAACACATTGTTATTCTATATTATGGTAGAACACAAAGCGCCATATTGAGTGCAACACAATATAACCGCACAAGTCGCAGATGGTATAAATTTGGTGTGAATTAAAAGCACAAGTAAGAGTTTTGGCTATGTATATATGCACACTGCCCTTCTATATTAGTGCTCGATTTATATTGTGTGGGGGCTGTTAGGTTTAAACTAGAAGGTTTGATATCTGTTATATAAATTTCATTCTACTCAGGAAAAATTTATGAATTGATGTATGTGAAACATACTTTAGTAAATTTGTATGCTTGCAAAGAAATACCACAGCCAAAAATGTAATGAGCTGACTCTCAGCTTTAACATTAGGGGTTAAACTACAACAATTATTCCAAAGAGGCTAAAACACACCCTGCAGTTAGCATTTGTTGCAACCACACAGAGGGAGCCAAGTATCTCCAACAATGAGGGAAAAAAAAAAAAAAATTTCTATCACCTAATAGAAAATCATGAGATCCCTGCGGAAATTCAAACCACAGGGAAAGGTGGTTTTTAATTTGAATATCCACCAGGCCTCTCTTACGCAAAAGTTTTTCCATGTTACCCCCTCTATGCGACTTTTGTATTTTTTCTATTCCATACACCCGCAAAGTATCCAATGTGCCTTGATGTTTGTTGATAAAATGTTTTGATAACTGAGATGTGCCCCCAGAGGTTTTTTTATGTATTACATCATATATATGTTCTTTTATGCGTGTGTGCAGTTCTCGTTTTGTACTTCCAATATATTTTAGTTTGCAAGTTATGCATTCTGCCAAATACACTATATATGAACTTCTACAATTTATAAAAGTTTTTATCGCATAACTACTGCTAGCATCACTGTTTTCAAAAGATGTGATTTTTTTAGGAGTCAATGGGCACATTTTACACTGTTTTCTCGCACAATGGTAAAAACCCTTTAAAGACAGCCAGTTGGTGCCTAGAAGATTTGATTGTTTATTTTTATTTTTGATGTCACTTGGAGATAACTTATCCCCCAGTGACATTGCTTTTTTGGCAACTACTCTACAATTATTATTGAGAATTTTTTTCAAGGTTGTGTCTGTTTTTAATATAGTTAGATTGCGGAAAAAAATCTTTCGTCTGTCCGCAAACTGATTACTATATCGTAAGGCTAAAGTGATGGCTGAATTAGCAATTGGTTGTTTTTTAGTCGTGGTCTGAGTGGTGGTTTTCGTAGAATTAATTTTTGATTTTATAACCTTTTGTGCTCTATTTAACATCCATTCTTTGTAACCTCTTTTTTTGAGTCTTATACTAATGGTATCTACTTCAGTTTGGAGGTTTTTCTGAGAGTTGCAATTTCTATGCGCTCGTTGCATTTCTCCTACTGGTATGGCCTTGATGGTATGTGAGGGATGGTGACTTGCTGCATGCAAAATTGTATTTCCTGATACTTGTTTTCTATGGGTGCATGTTTCTATTAACCCAGTGTTAAGACCCGTCATTCGTAAGTCCAAAAAATTCACAGTGTGTTGTTGAAAATCCACCTTAAATTTTAGATTGAAAGGATTATTATTTATGTACATAGTGAGGTCAGATACGAGAGACCCACCGCCCGCCCATACCATGATGACATCATCGATGAATCTCCCGTACCAGACCACACATCCCACAAATGGATTGCTGTCACAATAGGTATATACCTCTTCCCACCAGCTCATAACTAAATTAGCGACTGACGGGGAATACTTAGCACCCATAGAAACTCCAGTTTTTTGAATAAAAAATTGGGAATCAAACAAAAAGTAATTGTTCGCCATAAGAAACCTGATAGCTTCTACTATGAAGGAAATTTTTTCGTTATCAAAATTTGAATATTTTGCCAAGTGATGTTGGACTGCCATTATTGCTATTTGTTGGGGTATTGAAGTATAAAGAGAAATGACATCTGCTGTTATCCAGCCATAGGTATTTTGCCACTTTATATCATTAACTTCATTTAAAACACTAATAGTGTCCCTGAGGTAACCTGGAACACGGCGGGCCAGGGGCTGCAAAACAGAGTCAATCCACTGCCCCAGCCTCTCGCCCGCCGAGCCAATGCCCGATACTATGGGCCGCATGGGGGGTGGATTCTCCCCTTTATGTGTTTTAGGTAACCCATAGAGGATGGGTGTTCTGGGATTATTAATTTTAAGCCGCTCAGCGTATTTTTTGTCATAACAACCAAGGGAAGCCCCCTCATTGATTAGCTTGTGAATTTTCTTATTGATGGTGATGGTGGGGTCAGTGGCGACAGGGACATAAGTGTTGGTATCAGACACCAAAAGGCGCATCCAATCAATATAATCAGCTTTGTCCATTATTACCACCGATCCCCCTTTGTCAGATTTTTTGATTATAATATCTGAATTTTTCTCAAGTTGACAAAGTGCCTCTCTCTGTTGGACATTTAAGTTACTGAGATTGTTGTTTTTGCCAGATTCATGTAGCAGTCTCAGATCCCTCTCCATATTTTTTTGGAAGTTTACTATGGCTTCACATCTTTCATTTAACGGATAAAAATCCGGATTGGAAATACTAGGGGCAGAATCTCTACCATTGGGGGACTCTAGTTTGTATTGATCTCCCAACTCTTCCAATGTTAGCAATGCCATTTGTTCTTTAAATTTAAAATTTGTATACATATTTTCATGTTCAACTATATTGGCATCGGATTGCACAGTATCATCCCCAACAAAATGTTTTTTTACCACAACATTACGAACAAATTTGTTAATATCACACAATGTACCAAACAAATCAAAATTATTAGTTGGTGCAAAATTTAAACCCAGAGCAAGAAGTGCTCTTTGTGTTGCTGTAATGTCACAGGAAGATAAATTAATGACATCAAAATTTACATTAGAGTCTATGTCTTTTTGGGACACAGGGTATAGCCTTTTGGATTTGTGTTTCCTACCTCTTCTTCTGCATTTCCTCTGAAATGCTTTTGTTTTCTGTAGTAGTTTTTTGAAGGTTGAAGTGTTGATTCAGCAGATGATTCATCTGTGGTGTAACCCACGGAAGTATCTAGATCAGAGGAGCCAAATGAAACTTTGGATTTTACTCTGGGAGTCTTTAGTATGGAACGCGGACTTTTCCATCTGTTGGTGTTTTCCCATCTGCCCCATTCATACACCTGGTTAGCTGAATAGTCATGTAAGTCTCTGTTTAAGGCTGGTTTCACACTACGTCTTTTTAACATCCGTCAAAAACGTTTTTTTAACGGAAGTACGGATCCTGTGCAAATCCGTTTTCCCTTCAATGCATTTTCAATGGACTCGCGTCCACCTCCGTTTGCATGCGTTTGCGTCCGTTAGACGCAGGATCCGTCCTTTTGCGTTATTTTAACATGTTTCAAAAACGCAACATGTAGCGTTTTTTTGCTTTGTTAAAATAACGCATCTCACAGGATCCTTCACATTGCGCCGCGAGCTGCAATGCATTTCAATGAGTGCTGGATCCTGCCTAGCAGAATGCGTTCAGTTGCGTTGTAACAGGATCCTGCTTTTGTACTGAGCATGCCCAGAAAGTAGCAAACAATGTTATCTCAATGCATATAGTTCCCTTGACCATCCTGGACAAGCCATTAGCCAGAAGACCCCAGAGAGCTTGCACCTTGTAAGTATAGCCATATTTTGCATTTTATGCCCTGCTTGCATGTTTTTGTTCAATGCTGAACAATATTTCTTCATACATTTATAGCTGCTGTGACCAGCCAAGACCCCAACAGACCAGCCAGTCTTGCAGTCTTGACCCCCTTTAAAATATGTGAGTGCAACCTGTGACTGGGTTTAATGTGTGTACTGTTGCTGCAGCATTTTATGTTCCACGTGATCAGTTCTTTGGCTCTGATCTTTCCTAAAAAACTCCATTTTTTGCAGTCAAAATACAGACTTGCAGCAAATCTGGCAATTTTACACATAGTCTTGATAATTATGAGTCTGCATTTTTGGGTCTTATCTTTTGTGGACTCCACTGTGTATATATTTTTTGGGTGTGATAATTAGATATGGCAATACTATTTGTTATTCATGGTTTTCATCTGACGGGGGCCAACAGACACTATTTTCTGACTTGCGTAGATTTTCAATATGTATTTAAAGATTCTTTTTCTTGTTTGTTCTCACAGGAGTTGTAATGTCATGTGTTTTTTCATTTACAGCTGCTGTGACCTCCCAAGGCCACCAACAGAACAGGCAGTTCCGCACACCGGAGACGTTGCTGTGACTGCCATCTGTGACCGCCTTCAAATCTGTGAGTATTAACATTGTGGCCCCAATATCTACCTGTTTATCAAGCACCCAGGAGTTGTAATGTCATGTGTTTTTTCATTTACAGCTGCTGTGACCTCCCAAGGCCACCAACAGAACAGGCAGTTCCGCACACCGGAGACGTTGCTGTGACTGCCATCTGTGACCGCCTTCAAATCTGTGAGTATTAACATTGTGGCCCCATTATCTACCTGTTTATCAAGCACCCAGGAGTTGTAATGTCATGTGTTTTTTCATTTACAGCTGCTGTGACCTCCCAAGGCCACCAACAGAACAGGCAGTTCCGCACACCGGAGACGTTGCTGTGACTGCCATCTGTGACCGCCTTCAAATCTGTGAGTATTAACATTGTGGCCCCATTATCTACCTGTTTATCAAGCACCCAGGAGTTGTAATGTCATGTGTTTTTTCATTTACAGCTGCTGTGACCTCCCAAGGCCACCAACAGAACAGGCAGTTCCGCACACCGGAGACGTTGCTGTGACTGCCATCTGTGACCGCCTTCAAATCTGTGAGTATTAACATTGTGGCCCCATTATCTACCTGTTTATCAAGCACCCAGGAGTTGTAATGTCATGTGTTTTTTCATTTACAGCTGCAATATGTCACAGAGAGATGGTGCAGGAGCCCCCACATCCCTGCCAAGTGAGCCCTCATCCCCGTCAATTAATGTACGTAAACTTTGAAAGACAAATTGGTACAGCATCTGAGAAATATTTTCCAGGATCATTAATTATGATATGTCTTCTCTTACAGGTTCCGATGGCAGTGGAACCGGTTGAGGATTTTGATAGTGGACCGATGGTGGTCGAGCACTCTTCCGCTGTAAGTTGATAAGTTGATCAGCGTTCATCAAACAGTATCCTACAGGACTCATTATCTCAAAACTAATATAAATGTTTTTTCAGGAAACAGATGCTGCAGCACGTCCCACTGGTCCAGGAACCTCATCCCACAGTCGTGTGTGTAGTCGCCGTGGCGGCATGGGCGGTGTAAGTAATTTTTTATTGTTTTGTAAAGGAAATGCTCCATTTGCATTACATCTGAATTGTATGAGTGCTTGTGTTCATTTGTACCAATTTTTTTTTTTATGGGCGATTTCAGGTTTCACGACGCAGCAGCAGGCCCCAAGGAGATGACAAAGATTTTGAGGCTTTTATAGATGGGGACCTGCTGATTTGCGAAGTCGAGGCACGTCCTGCCTTGTGGAACACAGCCCACCACCACCACTGGGATGCAGTACTCACGCGCCGATTGTGGGATGAGGTTAGCAGATCTCTGATGGATACATGGGAGTCCATGGATGCTAAGACGCAGTATTTGTTTCGTAAGTATTCCAATTTGAAAATGTGTAAATGTCAATATCTTGTCCAAAAATTTTTTGGAATAGGGCTGTTGTGCGCATTGGTTTTTGAAATTTAAAAATTTTTCTCTTTTGTTTTGTTTACAGGCGAGAAAGTGATCAGACGGTGGCGGTCTATAAGGGATCGATACAAGAGGGATTTCAATGCCGAAATGAGGGCTCCCAGTGGTTCTGCCGGGCGCCGTAATCGGTACAAACATTACAATGCGCTTAGTTTTTTAAGACCATCGCTGGCGTCACGCAGGTAAGCTGAAAAATTAGGATTACAAAAAGTGTTGCCTTATGTAACTTGTTTTTTTTCTCAAACAGGTCAATGCTTTCAAAATCATGTAATAATTTTTTTTTGTTTTTAACAACCCACAGCACCACTGGAAGTACATCGCATCCATCGCGTGAAATCCCTCCTGTATCGGTCCCCGAAGCAACCGCCACCAGCCCATCGGAAGACGTTGCCAACTCTGACCTCTCTGGTAACCCCTCATCCTCCCAATCCTCCCAACCACACGTCCCCGCTGGAGATTACTGTCAGGCTGAAGATATTCAATTGGCAGGTCCTAGCGTGAACTTTCCCCTAACACAGGCCTCTGGCGCTGATCAAAGTGTTAGACAAAGTTTCGGGTCATTTCGTCAACGCCATAGGACTGTAGATAGGAGCCTTATGCCTGAGTTTTCGCACATGAGCTCAGTTTTCCTAGATTATCTGAAGTTCCAAACTGAAAAAATTACAGCTGGCTTTGCTGAAACACAAAGAAGCTTCAGAGAGATCAATGATCGTTTGGGAAAACTTGAGTCAGATGCTAACAAATCAGTCAACAATTTGTTCTTTTTGACTGTACTACGGCATATGGAAAGCTTACCTAGCGATAGCCAATTGAATATTATGCATGCCTGTCAGCAATCTCTAGCGCAGGAAATTAATCGCCATCCTCCCTCCCAACATTTCCATGCGCCTGCCGCACCTTGCCAGACCCTTGCCCAACCTTATCCACCACCCTCCCAACGTTATCAGCCACCACCTCAACCTTACCAGCCTCCTGACCCACCTTATCCACCACCCTCCCAACGTTACCAGCCCCCCGCCCAAAATTTTCAACTTTCAAGCCAACCAATCCATCACCAATCTCAATCATACCCTGCCACATCACAACAGTACCCAGGATCCCAACTGCCATCACCATCTGTAACCCTTCATCCTACATGTGTTCCTTCCCCTGCCACTACTTGTGCCTCTGCTTCCATCTTTACCTCCCCACATTTGCACTCAAGAACCCCACAAGCACCTTCCACGCAACATCCGGATTTAGCACAAAGTTTCCTCACCGAAATCAGAAATCTAATTCCTACCCCTTCCCCTTTGTCATCCACTCACACCGCACATGACCAGACCCTACACACCCCCATACCCAGAGAGGTCAGTCCGGCAAATGAAGCAATGGGAATGAGTCCGACGAGTACACCAAGTGAAAGTAGTTCTACCTCTGCCCTGCACCACCATTTCACCAGCCTTTAAAATTTGAACATCTGTTTAATAAAATATTGTTTGTTGTACCATACAAAATTGTTTTTTTATGATGGTAGAAATTCAAGTATTATATTTACCTTTCCAATAGGTTACGTGTCTGTGTGTATGCATCAACAAAGTGTGTGTGTGTGTGTGTGTGTGTGTGTGTGTGTGTGTCAAGCTACATTGTATGTGTTTCTTTTGGATGATACTTTACAGTTTTTTTGTGCGATTCTATTTCTGATCGGGTAATGTTTAACTTGGTCCCAGAGCACAACGCTTTACGCTGGCTACCTGCACTCGTAGCCAGACTACACATCGGGTTAATAAGCAAACCGCTGTGCTTATTTACCCGATCTGTACTCCGGCTACGTGTGCAGGGAGCCGGCACTGCCAGCATGAGAGCGGTGTACGCTACGGGTAACCATGTGCTTGGTTTAACTGATATTTATAGTTAAGCGCAGCATCGCTTCAACGCGTTGATGCTGGCTGTGGGTTGGTCACTGGTGATATCTGCCTGTTTGACAGTTCACCAGCGACCATGTAATGACGCAGCAGCGATTCTGATAAGGTCATATCGTCATTGTGATAGCTGCTACGTCGCTACATGTGACATAGGCTTAACACTAAAACTACTGACTTATTTTTGACTACTTGAATACATAGTGCGAATTAATGACTACCTCAGTAGTTCTAGTGTTAAGCAGCTGGAGTACCGCCGTGGTTTTGAGCCATAAAGAGCTGTAGGCAGCCATCAACACGCCTTTCCCCATGTGTTATTTTCTTTGTTATGGCTTTGCACCATCCCCACTCAAAAAACTGCCATGGCTACCTTTTTTGGGAAAGAAGAGTATAATTCTGTGTATATACTTAGCAAATATCTCTCAAGAACCACAATAGATGATAAGACATTGTCAATTTTCTCAACACACACTGAGGTTTTAGCATACAGTGATTCTACAAATGTTAACTCAAGATAAGAAATTCAAGGTTCCCAACTTGTCCACCCTAGTAAACAAAGCAATCCAAGCGATGCAGATAATGAAAAGGTGTATTTATTTAGGTAAAATAAAACAAACAGTAAAAAATTGTGAGGGGCCATAAGGTAAAACGAACCAAATTTTCAAAATTGTCAACAACATAAAATAATATAGCAAACATGTTACAGCAAGGATGGAGGGAGTTAAACTTTCAATAACCTTCACACATATTCATCCTGCCATGCCACTCGACCGGTATCAGACATAAAGTAAGTTGCAAACTGATCCCTCATTGCGCATACAGCGGACGTTGTACGAAGGCCAACATTGGCATAATCGTCAAGAGGGAGTTCAACATCAGCAGGGTCCATAACCAGCCTTTCTTTACTTAATACGTAGTTGTGGAGAACTACGCACGCTTTAACAACATCATCCACCGTGTCTGTTTTTAGTTGAATGGCTGTTGTCAGAATGCGCCACTTTCCAGTCATCATACCAAATGCGCATTCCACCATCCTTCGTGCCCTCGTTAGCCGGTAATTGAAAATCCTTTTCGCTTGATTGAGGCCACGGCTGGAGTATGGTTTCAGAAGATTTTCACACATTTGAAATGCTTCATCACCAACCAATACGAACGGCAGTGGTGGTTCAGATGTGTCAGGAAGGGGTCTGGGTGGTGGAAAATTGAAATCATTACTGTATAAACGGCGGCCCATTGCAGACTGCTTGAAGACCTGTGAGTCATTGGAGCGGCCGTATGCTCCAATGTCCACAGCAACAAATTGATATTGGGCATCCACTATTGCCATTAATACTATGGAAAAATATTTTTTATAGTTATAGAATTGTGACCCACTGCCAGATGGTTTTAAAATCCTGATATGTTTTCCATCAACCGCACCAAGACAGTTCGGAAATTGACAGACTTCCATAAACTTCTCTGAGATTGACAGCCATTGTTCCGTGGTTGGATGGGGGATGAATTCGGGCTGTAGCACTTCCCACAAAGCATGACAGGTCTCCTTCACAATTCCCGATGCCGTTGATATCCCCACTCTAAACTGGAAGTGTAGTGAAGATAAACTTTCTCCGGTTGCTAAGAATCTGTGTTAAAGAAGGAAAAATAAATACATAAATAAATAAATCGGGCGGGGTACGTAACAGTCATGGCGGCACGCATATACATATTGCTGTCAGATTTTGTAAGCAAATGAAGCGCTTCCACCCGCGGCTAGCATGCACACATGTCAGTTGAAAACTGCTGATATGTGCGTGGATAGCCACCGCCTGCCAACAGCAGGGGGCGGGGATTAACGGCACACGATCCATGACGTACCCAGTACGTCATGGTTACGTCATGGGTTGTTAAGAGTTTAAAAAACAACAGCACAGCTCTCAATCTAGAACAAACAATACACGACATGCAATAATATGGAAATGCCATACCTTAAAGTCAACATAAGACGATGCTCTGCAGAAATTGACCTTCGTAAATGGGTGTCCTGTTTAGTAATTAAACTTTGCACGCGTTGCAACAGTTCATCAAAAGTAGGTTTAGACATGCGGCAGTAGTCCATAAACTTGTCTGGGTGCTTGCAGAGATCTGGGTACAAAGAAGAGAATGCACCTCGTGTCGGACGACGTGCATTCAGTGGATGCAGCCAATAGCGCCTACGTCTCTGTGCCCATTTTCTGAGTCGCTCCTTTTCCACCGCTCGAGCGCGCAATAGACACAAGGCAATATCCATATCCAGATTCATATTGAAATCCACAATGTCAGACATTCTCTCAGCGTGCTAGCAAGAAATATCTGATCTAGAGACCAGTAGAACAATGTATATACACTTTGTGGGTGTTGGTGAAAAAAAACGGATCCGTTCAAATTTGACAAAAAAACGCATGTAAACGCACCCAAACGCAAGTAAAACGGTCCGTTTTTTTGCTGGATCCGTTGACGGATCCAGTAAAATAACGGAACGTTGACTTGCGTTTGGGTGCGTTTTCATTGATAAAAACAGGATCCGTACTTCCGTTAAAAAAACGTTTTCAACGGATGCTAAAAAAACGTAGTGTGAAACCAGCCTAACTTGCGTTTTTTCATATCCATGATGCTTAATTCAATTTTATCAACTGCTGCTTGTATGCGATTAATCGTATCCATGTAGTCTGCTTCAGAAGTGATTGTTTTTAGTGTGGATTTTGCTTCATCCAAGCCTGTCTGAGTCTCCTTGAGTGTGATTTCCTCATGTTCAATAATCAAGCCCATGAGTTTCAAGGAGCACGAGGATAGCGTGTCATTCCATTTAGAAACAAAGTTCTCAGAGTAAATTGTATTAGGAATTTTCTTCAGGCGTAAGCCCCTTGGAATAATAGATTTTTCAACATAATTTTTTAAGGTGGTTATATTCCACCAAATTCTATTTTCTTTCTCTGCTAATCTTTGCAGTGTTTTAACAGATTCATTGCTTGTTGCAAAAAGCCATCACTTTAGCCTTACGATATAGTAATCAGTTTGCGGACAGACGAAAGATTTTTTTCCGCAATCTAACTATATTAAAAACAGACACAACCTTGAAAAAAATTCTCAATAATAATTGTAGAGTAGTTGCCAAAAAAGCAATGTCACTGGGGGATAAGTTATCTCCAAGTGACATCAAAAATAAAAATAAACAATCAAATCTTCTAGGCACCAACTGGCTGTCTTTAAAGGGTTTTTACCATTGTGCGAGAAAACAGTGTAAAATGTGCCCATTGACTCCTAAAAAAATCACATCTTTTGAAAACAGTGATGCTAGCAGTAGTTATGCGATAAAAACTTTTATAAATTGTAGAAGTTCATATATAGTGTATTTGGCAGAATGCATAACTTGCAAACTAAATATATTGGAAGTACAAAACGAGAACTGCACACACGCATAAAAGAACATATATATGATGTAATACATAAAAAAACCTCTGGGGGCACATCTCAGTTATCAAAACATTTTATCAACAAACATCAAGGCACATTGGATACTTTGCGGGTGTATGGAATAGAAAAAATACAAAAGTCGCATAGAGGGGGTAACATGGAAAAACTTTTGCGTAAGAGAGAGGCCTGGTGGATATTCAAATTAAAAACCACCTTTCCCTGTGGTTTGAATTTCCGCAGGGATCTCATGATTTTCTATTAGGTGATAGAATTTTTTTTTTTTTTTTTCCCTCATTGTTGGAGATACTTGGCTCCCTCTGTGTGGTTGCAACAAATGCTAACTGCAGGGTGTGTTTTAGCCTCTTTGGAATAATTGTTGTAGTTTAACCCCTAATGTTAAAGCTGAGAGTCAGCTCATTACATTTTTGGCTGTGGTATTTCTTTGCAAGCATACAAATTTACTAAAGTATGTTTCACATACATCAATTCATAAATTTTTCCTGAGTAGAATGAAATTTATATAACAGATATCAAACCTTCTAGTTTAAACCTAACAGCCCCCACACAATATAAATCGAGCACTAATATAGAAGGGCAGTGTGCATATATACATAGCCAAAAGTCTTACTTGTGCTTTTAATTCACACCAAATTTATACCATCTGCGACTTGTGCGGTTATATTGTGTTGCACTCAATATGGCGCTTTGTGTTCTACCATAATATAGAATAACAATGTGTTTCTTTCATCGAAGCATAGTTTAAATAACAATTTAACCAAAAAAACAAAAAAAGTTTTTTCAAAAAAAATTATTTTTTTTTTCACAAATGCTAACTACAGGGTGTGTTCTAGCCCCTTGGAACAATTGTTGCAGTTTAACCCCTAATGTTAAAGCTGAAGGTCAGCTCATTATATATTTGGCTGTGGTATTTTTCTTTTCAAGCATATAAATTTATTAAAGCATGTTTCATAGACATCAACTGATAAAGAAAGGAGAAAAAAGAAAGAAAAAAAAGGGGAAAGGAAAAGGAAAAAAAAAAAAAAAAAAAAAAAAAAAGGAATTTTTTTCCTGAGTAGGATGAAACTTATATAACACAGATATTAAATCTTCCAGTTCAAACTTAACACCCCCTACACAATATAAATCGAGCACAAATATAGAAGCAGTGTGCATGCACACATAGCCAAAACTCCTACTTGCGTTTTTAATTCACACCAAATTTATACCATCTGCGACTTGTGCGGTTATATTGCGTTACATTCAACATGGCGCTTTGTGTTCTACCACAATATAGAACAACCATGTGTTTTTTGCATTGAAGCATAGTTTAAATAATGATTTAATCAAAAAAAATAAAAAAATTTAAATTTTTTTTTTTTTTTTTTTTTTTTGTAATTAAAACAAACTTTTGACAATAAAAAATGAGGCTTCCTTCAAAATATATAAATCTATTTGAGTTCATATATAAGCATTGAGGTACTCCGAAGTGCAGGAAAATCCACATAATATAGTTATTAAACTTCCATGTCGGAACTTAAAAGCTTTTACATAGTATGACAACTGAGCACATAAATAGAAGGGCAATATGTGTGCATATACATGGGGATATACATGAGTAAATATGTTTGTAAAAAAAATTCCGGTGTGCGCCATTTGTTGAGTGCAGATTTATGTATTTAAATATGATATATTGGCACATATGTATGTGCATTAAACTTGAAGGTGTTATATCTGCACACACTGAATGGCGCACTGCAACTGGCTTGGTTATAAACGTATATATCTTCAAATCCAGAAAACCATTGAAAAATGTGTACTTTATTGTATTGTATTGTATCATTGTTTTTTTAATTGTATATGTATGTAATGTTTTTCATGGTAAAACCTATTTCGTGCATGTAAGGTGCTGAAGTAATTTAAACATCTGTTAGATTGATTAGCATTTGCATATAAGCTTTTCAGCACCATCTATCCAGTATCATGATTAAGGGTGAGTGCTTTCACCTGAAACGCGTTGTGCTGGTCATGTCATTCTTTGTGTCTGCATGATAAAATAAAGACGTGATTTTTTTGCCTGAAGAGCTGGACATCCTCATCTTTTGCATAAACTATAATACACTTTTTGAACTAGACTACTGGAGTACTGCCATTCTTTTGCTGACTTATATGAAGATTTGGTTAAAGATTGGTTTTGCCCACAATAACTGTTATGGTGCTCACTCTACTTTATGTTTTGGACTAGATATATAGATAGATGACGCACACATGATTTTGTGAATGGTTGAATATGTAATTAAAATCAATTTTCTTATCTTCTATCTAGTAGATAGATATTAGATAAGGCTGCTATTACAAGTGCAAGTCATGGTAACCCTATGTGAATTAGTGCATCTCTTTTTGCAAGTTAAAACCATTGCAAGTATACTGTATATGCAGCGTGACAATTAATGGTAATCTGTGCTGCTGCTCCAGCTTGACCACAAATGTGAAATATCATCAGGATGGTTGATGGATTAAGGGATGATAGACAGATAGATAGATAGATCTTTGAAAATTAATATTATAATATAAATAACAATAGATTGATCCGATATACTGCATACTGTAGTTCTGTTTGAAAGTTTTAGGCAAATGTGTGTCACGGTTGACAAGGGAACAAAGGGAAACCTATACTGGTCCTAAAATGGGGGCCCCTGCGTTCACCCTAACAGCTGGAGGTACCTTTGAAGGTAGGGAGGTCTGGACCCCCAATCTAGGCCCTATCCCCTGTCCTTGTCCCTGATGGTAACCACAAGCTACCACCCATGGGGGGAAGGACAACACCAGAAGTAAACTACCCCACTGGCAAATTAAGACAAAACAGGGGTAACAATGACAACAACGCAAACACACAGCAACCACACACAAAGGAGCCACTAAAAGTGCTCAAGGGGAAACAACATAAAAGGGGGAAGGACAACTGACTACTGGGTAACATCCATACTGTACAAACAGCACACCTTGAACTGCTGCAGCAAGCACCAATGCTGCAGCCCACAACACAAGTTTCAGAGAAAGGGTTTCACCAGCTCCTTTCTCCTCCTGGCCAAGATTCCAAATCAATGAAAATAACCGACCCCTCTGGTGGAAGTAGAGGGTAATTATAGGACCTGGGCATGGTCCTAGCTGGAAACACCTGACCAGGAGTCAGGAGCTGCTGGAAGCTAAATTGACATTAACCTCTCCTTCCCAAAGGAAATGGAATCCTTTTAATCAGCTGTCGCACAAGATAAAGTGAGATTCTGACCCAGAACCTTTTACAAAACTCTGCAACAGAGCAAAGACCATGACAATGAGGAAAAGGGCTACAAAAGTAGTTAAATACTTTCATAACTTGAAATATTAATTGTTTGGGGTTTTTTTGAATTAGGAAAATACAAAGTAAATAAGGACAAGGGAAATGTAAACTACATCAATAATTGGTGTGACCACTCTTTGCTTTCAAAACAGCATCAAAGCATCAATTCTTCTAGGTTCATTTGAACACAATTTTTAAAGGACTTTTGTTCCAAACATCTTGAAAACCTATTTACAGATATTGGATTTGGGCTGATGGAAATCCTTCTCTCTCTTTATATAACCCCTAGGCAAACTTGATGATGATAAGCTCTGAAGAAGTCATATCCGCGTTTCCAGGTTTCCTCGTTCTTCTTTACGATGAAGATAATTCTTAATAACTTTGACTGATCATTGAATGTCTTAGTCTTTGTTCTCACTAGAGTTGAGCGCGGTTCGTGGTTCGTGGTTCTCCAGTTCGCGGCTCGAGTGATTTTGGGGCATGTTCTAGATCGAACTAGAACTCGAGCTTTTTGCAAAAGCTCGATAGTTCTAGAAACGTTCGAGAACGGTTCTAGCAGCCAAAAAACAGCTAAATCCTAGCTTGGTTTCTGCTGTAATAGTGTAAGTCACTCTGTGAATCAAACTATTATCACATTTCAGTGTATAGTGTGCGTGAACAGCGCCTTCAGATCACTGCTGTTTCTATAATGGCGATCGCCATTTTTTTTTTTTTTTTCTTGTCTTCCTTCCCTAAGCGCGCGCGTCTTGTGGGGCGGGCCAGCATGTCAGCCAATCACAGACACACACACACCTAAGTGGACTTTGAGCCAGAGAAGCAACGGCATGTGTGATAGGATCTGCATGTCACATGTCCCTGCATTATAAAACCGGACATTTTCTTCACGAACGCCATTATCTGCCTTCTGCGTCTTTGGTGTCAGACATCAGTGTCGCAGCTCCGTCCTCCTGAGTCCTATCGCCGATACAGCTGTATGCGCTGCATACACAGCGTTAGACAGCTTAGGGAGAGCACATTCTAGCAGTCCTTTTAAGGGCTCAAAGCGGCAGGGTCAGAGAGCCATAAGTGACAGGTCCTGCAAACAGCAACAGCGTCTGTGTAGCCCAGGTCAGGGATTTCCTCCCTGCATTTCACCATTAGGAGGGAATAGAAAGGCAGGCTTCCATTCCTCTACCCAGAGCACCACAATCCTGCCACTGTACCCTCTTGTCCTCTGCACACTCCAACTCATTCTAAGTAAGCCATTATACTAGCAAACATTCAGTGTACCTAGTGGCATCCTATACGTGGCTATTGGACTTTGCTATAGTCCCACTAGTGCAAAGACATTTGCAGAGCACGTCTGCCTGCATTGCACACTACAACTTTTTTAAACTAAGCAATTTTACTAGCAAACACTCAGTGTACCTAGTGGCATCCTATACGTGGCTATTGGACTTTGCTATAGTCCCACTAGTGCCAAGACATTTGCAGAGCGCATCTGCCTGCGTTGCATACTCCAACGAATTATAACTAAGCCATTATACTAGCAAACACTCAGTGTACCTAGTGGCATCCTATACGTGGCTATTGGACTTTGCTATAGTCCCACTAGTGCAAAGACATTTGCAGAGCACGTCTGCCTGCATTGCACACTACAACTTTTTTAAACTAAGCAATTTTACTAGCAAACACTCAGTGTACCTAGTGGCATCCTATACGTGACTATTGGACTTTGCTATAGTCCCACTAGTGCCAAGACATTTGCAGAGCGCATCTGCCTGCGTTGCACACTCCAACTAATTATAACTAAGCCATTATACTTGCACACACTAAGTGTTTTTTAGTGGCATCCTATACGTGGCTATTGGACTTTGCTATAGTCCTACTAGTGCCAAGACATTTGCAGAGCGCATCTGCCTGCGTTGCACACTCCAACTAATTATAACTAAGCCATTATACTAGCACACACTCAGTGAACCTAGTGGCATCCTATACGTGGCTATTGGACTTTGCTATAGTCCCACTAGTGCCAAGACATTTGCAGCACGTCTGCCTGCGTTGCACACTCCAACTAATTATAACTAAGCCATTATACTAGCACACACTCAGTGTACCTAGTGGCATCCTATACGTGGCTATTGGACTTTGCTATAGTCCCACTAGTGCCAAGACATTTGCAGAGCGCATCTGCCTGCGTTGCACACTCCAACTAATTATAACTAAGCCATTATACTTGCACACACTAAGTGTTTTTTAGTGGCATCCTATACGTGGCTATTGGACTTTGCTATAGTCCTACTAGTGCCAAGACATTTGCAGAGCGCATCTGCCTGCGTTGCACACTCCAACTAATTATAACTAAGCCATTATACTAGCACACACTCAGTGAACCTAGTGGCATCCTATACGTGGCTATTGGACTTTGCTATAGTCCCACTAGTGCCAAGACATTTGCAGCACGTCTGCCTGCGTTGCACACTCCAACTAATTATAACTAAGCCATTATACTAGCACACACTCAGTGTACCTAGTGGCATCCTATACGTGGCTATTGGACTTTGCTATAGTCCCACTAGTTCCAAGACATTTGCAGCACGTCTGCCTGCGTTGCACACTCCAACTAATTATAACTAAGCCATTATACTAGCACACACTCAGTGTACCTAGTGGCATCCTATACGTGGCTATTGGACTTTGCTATAGTCCCACTAGTGCCAAGACATTTGCAGCACGTCTGCCTGCGTTGCACACTCCAACTAATTATAACTAAGCCATTATACTAGCACACACTCAGTGTACCTAGTGGCATCCTATACGTGGCTATTGGACTTTGCTATAGTCCCACTAGTGCCAAGACATTTGCAGCACGTCTGCCTGCGTTGCACACTCCAACTAATTATAACTAAGCCATTATACTAGCACACACTCAGTGTACCTAGTGGCATCCTATACGTGGCTATTGGACTTTGCTATAGTCCCACTAGTGCCAAGACATTTGCAGCACGTCTGCCTGCGTTGCACACTCCAACTAATTATAACTAAGCCATTATACTAGCACACACTCAGTGTACCTAGTGGCATCCTATACGTGGCTATTGGACTTTGCTATAGTCCCACTAGTGCCAAGACATTTGCAGCACGTCTGCCTGCGTTGCACACTCCAACTAATTATAACTAAGCCATTATACTAGCACACACTCAGTGTACCTAGTGGCATCCTATACGTGGCTATTGGACTTTGCTATAGTCCCACTAGTGCCAAGACATTTGCAGCACGTCTGCCTGCGTTGCACACTCCAACTAATTATAACTAAGCCATTATACTAGCACACACTCAGTGTACCTAGTGGCATCCTATACGTGGCTATTGGACTTTGCTATAGTCCCACTAGTGCAAAGACATTTGCAGAGCACGTCTGCCTGCATTGCACACTCCAACTAATTATAACTAAGCCATTATACTAGCACACACTCAGTGTACCTAGTGGCATCCTATACGTGGCTATTGGACTTTGCTATAGTCCTACTAGTGCCAAGACATTTGCAGAGCGCATCTGCCTGCGTTGCACACTCCAACTAATTATAACTAAGCCATTATACTAGCACACACTCAGTGTACCTAGTGGCATCCTATACGTGGCTATTGGACTTTGCTATAGTCCTACTAGTGCCAAGACATTTGCAGAGCGCATCTGCCTGCGTTGCACACTCCAACTAATTATAACTAAGCCATTATACTAGCACACACTCAGTGAACCTAGTGGCATCCTATACGTGGCTATTGGACTTTGCTATAGTCCCACTAGTGGCAAGACATTTGCAGCACGTCTGCCTGCGTTGCACACTCCAACTAATTATAACTAAGCCATTATACTAGCACACACTCAGTGTACCTAGTGGCATCCTATACGTGGCTATTGGACTTTGCTATAGTCCCACTAGTGCCAAGACATTTGCAGCACGTCTGCCTGCGTTGCACACTCCAACTAATTATAACTAAGCCATTATACTAGCACACACTCAGTGTACCTAGTGGCATCCTATACGTGGCTATTGGACTTTGCTATAGTCCCACTAGTGCCAAGACATTTGCAGCACGTCTGCCTGCGTTGCACACTCCAACTAATTATAACTAAGCCATTATACTAGCACACACTCGGTGTACCTAGTGGCATCCTATACGTGGCTATTGGACTTTGCTATAATCCCACTAGTGCCAAGACATTTGCAGCACGTCTGCCTGCGTTGCACACTCCAACTAATTATAACTAAGCCATTATACTAGCACACACTCAGTGTACCTAGTGGCATCCTATACGTGGCTATTGGACTTTGCTATAGTCCCACTAGTGCCAAGACATTTGCAGCACGTCTGCCTGCGTTGCACACTCCAACTAATTATAACTAAGCCATTATACTAGCACACACTCAGTGTACCTAGTGGCATCCTATACGTGGCTATTGGACTTTGCTATAGTCCCACTAGTGCCAAGACATTTGCAGCACGTCTGCCTGCGTTGCACACTCCAACTAATTATAACTAAGCCATTATACTAGCACACACTCAGTGTACCTAGTGGCATCCTATACGTGGCTATTGGACTTTGCTATAGTCCCACTAGTGCAAAGACATTTGCAGAGCACGTCTGGCTGCATTGCACACTACAACTTTTTTAAACTAAGCAATTTTACTAGCAAACACTCAGTGTACCTAGTGGCATCCTATACGTGGCTATTGGACTTTGCTATAGTCCCACTTGTGCCAAGACATTTGCAGAGCGCATCTGCCTGCGTTGCACACTCCAACTAATTATAACTAAGCCATTATACTTGCACACACTAAGTGTTTTTTAGTGGCATCCTATACGTGGCTATTGGACTTTGCTATAGTCCTACTAGTGCCAAGACATTTGCAGAGCGCATCTGCCTGCGTTGCACACTCCAACTAATTATAACTAAGCCATTATACTAGCACACACTCAGTGAACCTAGTGGCATCCTATACGTGGCTATTGGACTTTGCTATAGTCCCACTAGTGCCAAGACATTTGCAGCACGTCTGCCTGCGTTGCACACTCCAACTAATTATAACTAAGCCATTATACTAGCACACACTCAGTGTACCTAGTGGCATCCTATACGTGGCTATTGGACTTTGCTATAGTCCCACTAGTGCCAAGACATTTGCAGCACGTCTGCCTGCGTTGCACACTCCAACTAATTATAACTAAGCCATTATACTAGCACACACTCAGTGTACCTAGTGGCATCCTATACGTGGCTATTGGACTTTGCTATAGTCCCACTAGTGCCAAGACATTTGCAGCACGTCTGCCTGCGTTGCACACTCCAACTAATTATAACTAAGCCATTATACTAGCACACACTCAGTGTACCTAGTGGCATCCTATACGTGGCTATTGGACTTTGCTATAGTCCCACTAGTGCCAAGACATTTGCAGCACGTCTGCCTGCGTTGCACACTCCAACTAATTATAACTAAGCCATTATACTAGCACACACTCAGTGTACCTAGTGGCATCCTATACGTGGCTATTGGACTTTGCTATAGTCCCACTAGTGCCAAGACATTTGCAGCACGTCTGCCTGCGTTGCACACTCCAACTAATTATAACTAAGCCATTATACTAGCACACACTCAGTGTACCTAGTGGCATCCTATACGTGGCTATTGGACTTTGCTATAGTCCCACTAGTGCCAAGACATTTGCAGCACGTCTGCCTGCGTTGCACACTCCAACTAATTATAACTAAGTTACATTGTCAGGGATATTTATTCTTTATTATTCTGCTGTTAATAAAGCTAGACCACCACTGCAATCTTCACCACCTCTCAATTTTTACTACCACATTTTCAGTCCACAATCTTGTCGCAATCAACATGAGTGGCAAAATGACAGATGCTGGTGGAAAGGGGAAGAGGCGTGGTGGAAAAGGCAAAAAAGGTTTTGTCAGTGGGGAAGGTGCCAAAGCTCCATTATCATCTGCTGAAGATAGACCATCTACTAGCAAAAGTAAGATGTCTACTACTTATTGTGGACAATCCGATGTGCTCCCTTTTTTACGGACACGAACAAGAGGAACAAAGGTAGATGATGGGCAAAAAAGGAAAATGCTTGAATGGATCTCAAGTGGTCCAACAAGTGCCCTCTCAGCCACTTCAAGTACCGCATCCAAAAAACACCATTCCTCTGAGTTGCTGTTGTCATCCCAATCACACTTGATTTCTCCCAGCTCTGAAGTCTCCATCAGCCCTGCACAGTATGGTGGAACTGAGATGGCTGAGTCTGCAGAGCTGTTCAGTCACACTATAGCCTGGGAATCAGAGGTCTGCTCCCAAGCTACAGTGAGTACAGAACAGGAAATGGTCTGCAGTGATGCCCAGAACCTTTGTGACTCAGATTCAGGCCGTGAGGACCAAGTTTCTGAGCATAATGTTGACCCTTTGTCACAAACTGTAACACCTGTGGTTATAGACAATGAGGAACATACTGATGAAGATGAGACGCAGATACCCGATTGGGATGACAACTTAAATATTCGGTCAGGGCAAGAAGAGGCTCGGTCTGAGGGGGAGGGGAGTGCGAACACAACAATTGATGATGACGTTCTAGATCCCACCTACTGTCAACCCCCAGTCAGGCACTCGAGGAGGTCAACAGAGGCGGTGGAGGAGGATGCAACCGACGACGAAGTTACCTTGCGCCTTCCTGGACAGAGTCGGAGCACTGGTAGCACGTCTACAACTGCATCCTCAGCCACCACTCTGCCTATGAGCATTATTCGGGGTGGATCAACAGGTCGCATGGCCTCTAAGCCTTGCCTAGCCTGGGCCTTTTTTCACATCGAAAAAGATCGCCCAACTCATGTGATATGTAACATTTGTCATGATTCTGTTAGTAGAGGTCAAAACCTCAGCAGTTTGACAACTTCTTCCATGAATCGTCACATGAATAAATATCATAAGTCCCGGTGGGAAGCTCACCGTGCTGCAATGCCGGCTAGCGGAGCGAACCATCCCCCGCCCGCCCCTTCCAGTGCATCCGCGCGCTCTTCATCTTCTAGGACTGTGGGGACAGCTGTCACACCTGTTTTTCCACGCAAAACTTCCACCACTGTAACCGCAACAGGCAGTTTGCTTGTAAGGTCGTCAGTTGGTTTGGAAGGGGAAACAAGTGAGTGTGTACAGCTCTCTCAGACATCGATAGCACCAACGTTGGATGAAGGCAACATCATGTCTCCGCCTGCACTTTCCTCACAAACCTGCATTTTTCCAGGGACACCCTACTCAACACCGTCTACACACAGCAGCCAGATCTCTGTCCCTCAGATGTGGTCAAATAAAAGGCCACTTCCTCCGACCCATGACAAAGCTAAGAGGTTGACTCTATCCCTCTGTAAGCTGTTGGCTACCGAAATGCTGCCTTTCCGCCTAGTGGACACACAGGATTTTAGAGACCTTATGTCTGTCGCTGTGCCCCAGTACCAGATGCCTAGTCGCCACTACTTCTCTAAGAAAGGTGTGCCCGCGCTACACCAGCATGTCGCACACAACATCACCGCTTCCTTGAGAAACTCTGTGTGTGAACGGGTGCATTTCACCACCGATACTTGGACCAGTAAGCATGGACAGGGACGTTACATGTCGCTGACTGGGCACTGGGTAACTATGGTGATAGATGGTGAAGGGTCTGCTGCACAAGTCTTGCCGTCCCTACGACCTGTGTGTCAATCCTCTGTCTGTCCAAGTTCCGCCACAGCTTATGCATCCTCCTCCTCATCTGGGTCCTCCACCTCCGCCCCAAGCCTGCCTGGTCAGGCCACCAGCGTTCTCACTGCGCAGAAGGAATCACGCACGCCTCATTACTATGCTGGCAGCCGAGCGCAACGGCATCAGGCGGTCTTTAGCTTGACATGTCTTGGTAATAAGAGTCACACAGCTGAGGAGTTGTGGTCAGCTCTGCGGTCCGAGTTTAATAAATGGTTGTCTCCACTCAACCTGCATCCTGGTAAGGCCGTGTGCGACAATGCTGCAAACCTGGGTGCGGCCCTTCGCCTGGGCAAGGTGACACACGTACCTTGTATGGCTCACGTGTTGAACCTTGTCGTGCAGCAATTTTTAACACACTATCCCGGCCTAGATGGCCTTCTGAACAGGGCACGAAAACTGTCTGCTCACTTCCGGCGTTCAAGCGCCGCAGCTGAGCGACTTGCATCGCTACAGAAGTCTTTCGGCCTGCCGGTTCATCGCCTGAAATGCGATGTGGCGACACGCTGGAATTCAACTCTCCACATGTTACAGCGACTGTGGCAGCACCGCAGAGCCCTGGTGCAATACATCATGACGTATAGCCTGGGCCAACGAGATGCAGAGGTGGGGCAGATCACCCTGATGGAGTGGTCTCAGATCAAGGACCTATGCACCCTTCTGCACAGTTTCGACATGGCGACGAATATGTTTAGCTCTGACAATGCCATTATCAGCATGACGATTCCAGTCATTTACATGCTGGAGCACACGCTAAACATTATTCGGAGTCAGGGGGTGGGACAACATGAAGGGGAGGAACTACAGGAGGATTCATATGTGCAAGGGACAACAACATCACCAAGGTCCAGACGTTCATCATCACCAACGCAGCAGGCATGGGACCATGGGGAACAGGGATCGACAAGGGCGCATAGTAGCAGGCGAAATGTTGAGCAAGGTGCAGGAGAACATGAAGAAATGGAGGACGAACTGTCCATGGACATGGAAGACTCAGCGGATGAGGGAGACCTTGGTCAAATTTCAGTTGAAAGAGGTTGGGGGGAGATGTCAGAGGAAGAAAGAACGGGTAGCACCTCTATGCCACAAACACAGCGTGGACTTGGTCCGCATGGCTGCGCAAGACACATGAGTGCCTTTTTGTTGCACTACCTCCAACATGACAGTCGTATTGTCAAAATTAGAAGTGATGATGACTACTGGATTGCCACACTATTAGATCCCCGGTACAAGTCCAAATTTTGTGACATAATTCCAGCCATAGAAAGGGACGCACGTATGCAGGAGTATCAGCAGAAGCTGTTACTCGATCTTAGCTCGGCTTTTCCACCAAACAACCGTGCAGGTGCAGGGAGGGAATCTCCCAGTTGTAACTTGACAAACATGGGACGGTCTCGTCATCTTCACCAGTCTACCCGTACCAGTAGGACCGTATCTGGTGCCGGTAACAGCAATTTTATGGAATCTTTTCATAATTTTTTTAGACCCTCTTTTGCAAGGCCACCAGAGACAACAAGTCTGACACATACTCAACGGCTGGAGAGGATGATACAGGAGTATCTCCAAATGAACATCGATGCCATGACTGTGCAACTGGAGCCTTGCTCCTTTTGGGCTTCAAACATAGAAAAATGGCCAGAGCTCTCCAGTTACGCCTTGGAGATTTTGTCGTGTCCAGCTGCCAGCGTTGTCTCTGAACGTGTATTCAGTGCTGCTGGGTGTGTGCTGACAGATAAGCGCACGCGTCTGTCCAGTGACAATGTGGACAGACTGACGTTCATCAAAATGAACAAGTCATGGATCCAGAAGGAATTTACTACCCCTGTGTCATCCTGGGGAGAGTAAATGCTTGTGGATTTGGAATGTGCTTGATGCAAATCAAAACATCCTGTTTGCAACTAGGGCCCAAGTGCTGCCACTGATGGGGTGGGTGTCTGTGTGGCCCAATTTTTGGAAATAAGGGAGACTCCGCTTGGAGTAACCCTTGCTTACATTGTTTTTAAAAGAAGCCAAGATGAACAAGTCATGGGTCAGCAAAGACTTTGCTACCTACCCCGGTGTCATCCTGGGGACGGTTAATTATGGGGTATTTTTGAATGTGATTGATGCAAATGTAGCTGTGAAGTGTACAACTAGGGCCCAAGTGCTGCCACTGATGGGGTGGGTGTCTGTGTGGCCCAATTTTTGGAAAAAAAGGGAGACTCCGCTTGGAGTAACCCTTGCTTGATGTGTTTTTAAAAGAAGCCAAGATGAACAGAGCTGGGATCAGGAAAGACTTTGCTACCTACCCCGGTGTCATCCTGGGGACGGATAAGAATGGCGTATTTTTGAATGTGCTTGATGCAAATCAAAACATCCTGTTTGCAACTAGGGCCCAAGTGCTGCCACTGATGGGGTGGGTGTCTGTGTGGCCCAATTTTTGGAAAAAAAGGGAGACTCCGCTTGGAGTAACCCTTGCTTGATGTGTTTTTAAAAGAAGCCAAGATGAACAGAGCTGGGATCAGCAAAGACTTTGCTACCTACCCCGGTGTCATCCTGGGGACGGATAAGAATGGCGTATTTTTGAATGTGCTTGATGCAAATCAAAACATCCTGTTTGCAACTAGGGCCCAAGTGCTGCCACTGATGGGGTGGGTGTCTGTGTGGCCCAATTTTTGGAAAAAAAGGGAGACTCCGCTTGGAGTAACCCTTGCTTGATGTGTTTTTAAAAGAAGCCAAGATGAACAGAGCTGGGATCAGGAAAGACTTTGCTACCTACCCCGGTGTCATCCTGGGGACGGATAAGAATGGCGTATTTTTGAATGTGCTTGATGCAAATCAAAACATCCTGTTTGCAACTAGGGCCCAAGTGCTGCCACTGATGGGGTGGGTGTCTGTGTGGCCCAATTTTTGGAAAAAAAGGGAGACTCCGCTTGGAGTAACCCTTGCTTGATGTGTTTTTAAAAGAAGCCAAGATGAACAGAGCTGGGATCAGCAAAGACTTTGCTACCTACCCCGGTGTCATCCTGGGGACGGATAAGAATGGCGTATTTTTGAATGTGCTTGATGCAAATCAAAACATCCTGTTTGCAACTAGGGCCCAAGTGCTGCCACTGATGGGGTGGGTGTCTGTGTGGCCCAATTTTTGGAAAAAAAGGGAGACTCCGCTTGGAGTAACCCTTGCTTGATGTGTTTTTAAAAGAAGCCAAGATGAACAGAGCTGGGATCAGCAAAGACTTTGCTACCTACCCCGGTGTCATCCTGGGGACGGATAAGAATGGCGTATTTTTGAATGTGCTTGATGCAAATCAAAACATCCTGTTTGCAACTAGGGCCCAAGTGCTGCCACTGATGGGGTGGG
This sequence comes from Anomaloglossus baeobatrachus, assembly GCF_048569485.1. NCBI lineage: Eukaryota > Metazoa > Chordata > Amphibia > Anura > Aromobatidae > Anomaloglossus > Anomaloglossus baeobatrachus. The sequence goes on from NC_134353.1 coordinate 368,194,245, forward strand.
TGTCTGTGTGGCCCAATTTTTGGAAAAAAAGGGAGACTCCGCTTGGTGTAACCCTTGCTTGATGTGTTTTTAAAAGAAGCCAAGATGAACAGAGCTGGGATCAGCAAAGACTTTGCTACCTACCCCGGTGTCATCCTGGGGACGGATAAGAATGGCGTATTTTTGAATGTGCTTGATGCAAATCAAAACATCCTGTTTGCAACTAGGGCCCAAGTGCTGCCACTGATGGGGTGGGTGTCTGTGTGGCCCAATTTTTGGAAAAAAAGGGAGACTCCGCTTGGAGTAACCCTTGCTTGATGTGTTTTTAAAAGAAGCCAAGATGAACAGAGCTGGGATCAGCAAAGACTTTGCTACCTACCCCGGTGTCATCCTGGGGACGGATAAGAATGGCGTATTTTTGAATGTGCTTGATGCAAATCAAAACATCCTGTTTGCAACTAGGGCCCAAGTGCTGCCACTGATGGGGTGGGTGTCTGTGTGGCCCAATTTTTGGAAAAAAAGGGAGACTCCGCTTGGAGTAACCCTTGCTTGATGTGTTTTTAAAAGAAGCCAAGATGAACAGAGCTGGGATCAGCAAAGACTTTGCTACCTACCCCGGTGTCATCCTGGGGACGGATAAGAATGGCGTATTTTTGAATGTGCTTGATGCAAATCAAAACATCCTGTTTGCAACTAGGGCCCAAGTGCTGCCACTGATGGGGTGGGTGTCTGTGTGGCCCAATTTTTGGAAAAAAAGGGAGACTCCGCTTGGAGTAACCCTTGCTTGATGTGTTTTTAAAAGAAGCCAAGATGAACAGAGCTGGGATCAGGAAAGACTTTGCTACCTACCCCGGTGTCATCCTGGGGACGGATAAGAATGGCGTATTTTTGAATGTGCTTGATGCAAATCAAAACATCCTGTTTGCAACTAGGGCCCAAGTGCTGCCACTGATGGGGTGGGTGTCTGTGTGGCCCAATTTTTGGAAAAAAAGGGAGACTCCGCTTGGAGTAACCCTTGCTTGATGTGTTTTTAAAAGAAGCCAAGATGAACAGAGCTGGGATCAGCAAAGACTTTGCTACCTACCCCGGTGTCATCCTGGGGACGGATAAGAATGGCGTATTTTTGAATGTGCTTGATGCAAATCAAAACATCCTGTTTGCAACTAGGGCCCAAGTGCTGCCACTGATGGGGTGGGTGTCTGTGTGGCCCAATTTTTGGAAAAAAAGGGAGACTCCGCTTGGAGTAACCCTTGCTTGATGTGTTTTTAAAAGAAGCCAAGATGAACAGAGCTGGGATCAGCAAAGACTTTGCTACCTACCCCGGTGTCATCCTGGGGACGGATAAGAATGGCGTATTTTTGAATGTGCTTGATGCAAATCAAAACATCCTGTTTGCAACTAGGGCCCAAGTGCTGCCACTGATGAGGTGGGTGTCTGTGTGGCCCAATTTTTGGAAAAAAAGGGAGACTCCGCTTGGAGTAACCCTTGCTTGATGTGTTTTTAAAAGAAGCCAAGATGAACAGAGCTGGGATCAGCAAAGACTTTGCTACCTACCCCGGTGTCATCCTGGGGACGGATAAGAATGGCGTATTTTTGAATGTGCTTGATGCAAATCAAAACATCCTGTTTGCAACTAGGGCCCAAGTGCTGCCACTGATGGGGTGGGTGTCTGTGTGGCCCAATTTTTGGAAAAAAAGGGAGACTCCGCTTGGAGTAACCCTTGCTTACATTGTTTTTAAAAGAAGCCAAGATGAACAAGTCATGGGTCAGCAAAGACTTTGCTACCTACCCCGGTGTCATCCTGGGGATGGATAAGAATGGCGTATTTTTGAATGTGCTTGATGCAAATGTAGCTGTGAAGTGTACAACTGGGGCACAACTGCTGCCACTGAAGGGGTGGGTGTGTGTGTGGCCCAATTTTTGGAAAAAATGGAGACTCCGCTTGGAGTCACCTTGCGGTGTTTTACATGATTTTAGAAGGGCGTGCCATGCCTATATCTGTGTGTCCTCCTCTTTTTCCTTGTCCAGCTGTTTTGTTTTCGCATGAGTATATGTCCTTGTCACTTTCCAATGTGTTTGAGTTGTTTGTCACCTTTAGGACACCTTTGAGGGTGTTTTCTAGGTGTTTTTCTGTGTTTGTGATTGCCTGCCATTGTTTCCTATGCAGTTCGAGTTCGGTTCGTCGAACGTTCGACGAACCGAACTCTAACGGGAGGTCCGTTCGGCGAACCAACCTCGAGCCGAACCGCGACCGGTTCGCTCATCTCTAGTTCTCACCACTTTTATCTCTGTTAGAGAAAAGAAGAGAGCAAAGAGAGTTGTCAGGAGCACAATCTCTGATGGACTGGTATCTTTTTTGTAGATTATTCTGCTAGATTCTGTTGATATGAAGATAAATATATTAAGTATTGTTAATTATGTTTATTTTAGATCATATGAATACAAATTTGAACTTGTAGAATAACATTTGCACCACATTGTGAATGCCACAATAAATAAGGAACGAATAAAAACCTGATCAATAAACCTTGTTCAGCAAGTTTTTCTAGGTGTTAACTTAATATCATGTCACTGGAAGATGCAAAACAATGTGGTAATACATTAATAATGCATAGACAGTATTAAAACTATATACATAATTAATGAAAACTATATAGGTATACAATGACCTTTCCAACAAATTTTCATGGTAGAGAATTTTTATTATCAAGGGTTTAATAAAAAATAGTCTATATTCTCTATTATCCTTAATGATCTCTGTAACATGAATTTGCCATGACATAGTACTTAGCACTGCAAACTCATACTAAAGAAAGAATTATAGAGGTCAAATCTTGAAGACAAATAAGATGCCACTTCAAATCCAAATGTTTAAAATAGGTTCTTCACCACCTTGGAGCCAATGTAAAGGATCCTGGTGGGCAGGCAGGTGACAGCAGAAATGTGGTTGTGATTCTTAATACAAATTTCAACAACCTTTATATTAGAAATCACACTTATTTTTACAAATTAAAAAACATACAAAAAATATAACAGGGCACATACAGGACTTCAACGCATTTAAAACACTCTGTTTCTTAATTATTGCATTTGTTTACAGAATACTATGTCACATTTGTGTAATCATTTTTATAATTCTTTTTATATAAGTTATCAGCACTTGTGAATACATTAAACTTACCGTAGTTCCTTATTAGAGAAATAAGACATATTCACATCATTATATTCTGAAGTAACTCTGTATATGTTGATAGATTTCAGAAATCTCTTCACTTATCAATAAATCTAATTAGTATAAAATAGTAAATAGAAGATAAGAGGGTTTGCAGCTATAATATTTATTTCTCAGTGTGTGCAATGTAAGAGGGGGCATCGGGAAGGTGGGTGAGCTTCTACAATGCACTGGGAAAAGCATAGCTTTCTGCTATTAGGAATAGTGAAAATATGCACTTACCATAAAATTATAGTTCTAGCTGTATGCCGTCTAATATACATCTACAGGTGCCTTAAAAGCGATTTCTGTGTTTTATTTTGTAGCAAATTTATACTACAGTGCCTGTAAAAAGTATTCAGACCCGTGACCCTTTCCATATTTTTTCACATCATGCCAACAAACTTAAATTTATTTTTTGGGGATTTATGAGATATATTAACATCATGTAGCAAGTATTTGTTAAGTGTAAAGGAAATTATACATGGTTTTCAAAAATTTTAAACTTGTGATGTGCATTTGTATTCAGCCCCCCTGAGTCAATACTTTGTAGGACATAAATCTGAAAATTGTGACATTTGTATTCAGCCCCCCTGAGTCAGTACTTTGTAGGACCACCTTTTTCTGCAATTACTGCTGCATGTCTTTTATGTCTAAGTCTAAAGGCTGCTTAACACGCAACGACATCACTAGCGAGATGTCGTTGGGGTCACGGAATTCGTGATGCACATCCGGCCTTGTTAGTAAAATGCTTACCTAATCGTTGATCGTTGACACGTCGTTCCTTTCCCAAATATCGTTGCTGCTTTTGGATGCAGGTTGTTCGTCGTTCCTGAGGCAGCACACATCGCTACGTGTGACACCCCAGGAATGACGAACAACACCGTACCTGCATCCTCCGGCAACAAGGTATGCATGACTTTCCTGCGGCTACTCTCCGCCCCTCCGCTTCTATTGGACGCCTGCAGTATGACATTGCTGTGATGCCGCACGAACTGCCCCTTACAAAAGAGGCTGTTTGCTGGCTACAGCGACATCGCTAGGAAGGTAAGTCCGTGTGACAGGTACTAGTGATTTTGTACACCACGAGCAGCGATTTACCTGTGACGCACAAACGACGGGAGCGGGTGCGATCGGCAGCGACATCGCTAGCGATGTCACTGCATGTAAAGTGGCCTTAAGTCTAACTTTTTTTTTGCAAAGTATCTCTAGTTCGATGAGATTGAATGGAAGGCGTCCGTGAACCGCAATTTTCACGTCTTGCCACAGATTCTCTAGGCGACTCAATGATGACTTTACAACAGTTTTTTATTTCACAGAAATGAGCCCTGGAAGGGGCCACACACCCCAATATGTACTACAGTAAAGAAACAATATCACACCGTCCCATCTTTTGTATTGAATTGTACTGGGATGAAAATCTGCTATGTGGCCAATATACAGACATAAATACACGATGTGGTCAGCACACTGTGATTAATGAATACATCAAATATTGCTGTAAATGTTAAAAATGTAAGGATAATGCCCTAATGCACACAATTTAAAAATGTTTTTTGTATTTTTCATTTTAATGTAGTTCAATAAATATTTGATTTTTTACTAGTTTGTTGGTGTGGTGTCCAACCCAACCCATTGTCCTTCCTACTGCTTTCATGAACTGGATCACTGTCTTTCTTTCTCTCTGCACCAGATGCATAAATCGCCTATATTAGTGGTGTCGCCATGCATGTTCTCTGAGATTCTAATTTTACTGTATCTTCCAGAATTACCCTGTATTTAATTCCACCAATCTTCACCATCAACTCAGACCAGATTCCCTATACATGTTGAAAAAAGAATTCTCACAGCATGATGTTGCTATCATCATATTTGACAGTGGACATGGTGTTTCTACAGTGATGTGCAGTTTTAATTTTCCACCACACATAGCATTTTGCATTTAGCCAAAAAGTTCTACTTTGGTCTCATATGACCAGAGCACCTCATTCAAATGCTAATTCTGTCCCCTACATGGCTTTTTTGCAAATTGCAAATGGGACTTCTTTTGGTTTGCTTTTAAAAATTGCTTTCTTCTTGCCTCTCTTCCATAAAGACCAGATTTTTGGAGTATACAACTACAACCAAAGTCACACAAGAATATGAGCGTATGAACTGAGATCAATGTAATTTAATGATGCAGGTCAGATCTGCGAGTTTTTCCTCAGCTTTATTCAAACTGAGAAAAAAAATAACAGCATGCTGCGATTGACAGCATGTCTTGGATCATGTGCACCCATAAAAGCTATGGGTGCATGTGAAACATCGGACTACACTCAGATAACATCCCAGTACAGTCCGATATAGACAGAGACATTCAACACAAAAGGTGAAAAGATCAATCTTTCCATCCTCTTTTCACTTGTACTCCGATTCTCCGATCTTCCCATTGGATGCTATATGCTCATGTGAGTACTGCCTAATAGTTGTCTTGTGGACAAATCTCCCACCTGAGCTGTGGATCTCTGCAGCTTCTTCAGAGGGACCAAGGACATCTTGGATACTTCTGTAATTAGTGCTCTCCTTGCTTGGGATGTCAGTTTAGATGGGCAGCCATGTCTTGGTAGATTTGCAGTTGTGCCATACTCATTATATTTGTGAATGATGGAATGAAAAGTGATCCATGAAATGTTCAGAGCTAGGGATTTTTTTTTATAACCTAACCCTGTTTTATTCTTCTTCACAACAAAATATCCCTGATCTGTCTGGTGTGTTCCTTGTTTGTGATGATGCTGTTTGATTACTAATGTTTTCAAACAAACATCTGAGGCCTTCACAGAACAGCTGAGAATATATTACACATAGGTGGAGTCAATTTACTAATTAAAAGGAACCTGTCACAAGTTTTTTCCCATCAAAAGTGTGGCCACTGAGGGGAGACCAAAGAACTGCAGTGCACATGAGCAAGCACTCTTTGACCTTTCACCAAGCATGTGCATTAAAGTACTTTGCTCTGCCCTCAACAGGGAAGAGAGAAGTGCATGTGCACAGGAGAGCAATGGAGGACACTGTTTGGATGATGTAGAATGCATCATCCACACAAAGTAAAGGCTGCTTTACATGTGTCGATTTTTCTCGTGCGATTGCATTTGCGATCACACCCGCCCCCATCGTTTGTGCGGCACGGGCAATTTCTTGCCCGTGTCACACAATGCTGTAACCTCCCGTCACACGTACTTACCTTCCAAACGACCTCGCTGTGGGTGGCGAACATCCACTTCCTGAAGGGGGAGGGACGTTTGGCGTCACAGCGACATCACACAGCGGCCGTCCAATAGAAGCGGAGGGGCGGAGATGAGTGGGACGTAAACATCCTGCCCAACTCCTTCCTTCCGCATTGGTGGCGGCCGCAGGTAAGCTGCAGTTCATCGTTCCCGGGGTGTCACATGGAGCGATGTGTGCTGCCTCGCGAACAATGAACAACTGGACGTTCGATTTTTAGAAAATGAGTGAAAGTGAGTATTTCACCATCGCACGTAGCTGTCACACGCTACAATATCACTAACGATGCCGGATGTGCGTCACTTACGACGTGACCCCGCCGACATCTCGTTAGATATACAGTATCATAGAAAGTAAAGCCCGCTTAAGAAGAGAGTAGGCACCAGATCAAGACCAGGGATGCCCATTGGAAAGGGCTCTGCGCCCATAGATAAATATAATATATTAAAAGCTTGGGGACTTATATACAGCATTTTAGAATGCTGTATGTAATGGCTCACTGGTGATGGCTGCACTTTATATGGGAAGAACTTGGTGACAGGTTCCCTTTAAGTGACTTTTGGAGGCAATTTGTTACTCAGAATTTTATTAAGAGGTATCAGACTACTAAAGGCTTAATACAAATGCACATTACAATTTTCAGATTTATATTTTTAAAATATATTTAGAACACCATATTTTATTTCCTTTATGCTTCACAAATAAGTGGTACTTAGTGTTGATATATCAAAATAAAATAATATAAGTTTGCTGGTGTAATGTGAAAAAATGTGAAAAATTCACAGGTAGGAATGAGTGGACCAGTGGATGTTCGCGTTCATTGGGTTCAGCCAAACTGTAGTCAAAAGTTTGGTTTGGTTTCCAAACTTAACCCAAACTTGACCTTTAACCCAATACATTGTGTGTTGGAAAAATCCCAACCATGCTAATACGTGCCAAGCGACTACTGTATGTACCTTTTGTGTGGGATATTGCCAGCAGTCACAGTATCAGCTATGTATTGTACATGCCAGCAGCCACAGTATGACCTACTTAATGTACATACAGCAGTCACAGTATCAGCTATATAATGTACTAGCTGTAGTACCCGGGCGTTGCCCGGGATAATAACTGTCTCTCTGTCTGTCTCTCTCTCAGTCTCTGTCTGTGTGTCGCTGTCTGTCTGTCTCTCTGTCTGTGTTTTTCTTTGTCTGTCTGTTTCTATGTCTCTGTCTGTATTTGTATCAGTCTATCTGTCTCCATCTCTGTGTCTGTCTGTCTCCATCTCTGTGTCTGTCTCTATGCGTGTGTCTGTCTCTCTCTTTCCCCGTGTGTCTCTTTGCCCATCTGTATTTGTCTGTCTCTTTCCCCGTCTCTCTCTTTCCAGGTCTCTCTATTTCCAGGTCTGTCTCTTTCCAGGGCTGTCTCTTTGCCCGGCTGTCTTTTTGTCCGTCTGTCTCTTTTTCCATCTGTCTCCTTGTCCGTATGTCTCTTTTGCAGGGCTGTCTCTTTGCCCGGCTGTCTTTGTGCCCGGCTGTCTCTTTCCAGGGCTGTTTCTTTCCAGGGCTCTCTCTTTCTCCGTCTCTCTCTTTTCCCATCTGTCTCTTTCCCCATCTGTCTCTTTCCAGGTCTGTCTCTTTCCCCATCTGTCTCTTTCCCCGTCTGTCTCTTTCCCCATCTGTCTCTTTCCAGGTCTGTCTCTTTCCCCGTCTGTCTCTTTCCAGGGCTGTCTCTTTCCAGGGCTGTCTCTTTCCAGGGCTGTCTCTTTCCAGGGCTGTCTTTTTCCAGGGCTGTCTCTTTCCAGGGCTGTCTCTTTCCAGGGCTGTCTCTTTCCCTGTCTGTCTCTTTCCAGGTCTGTTTTTTTGCCCGTCTGTCTCTTTCCAGGGCTGTCTCTTTTCAGGGCTGTCTCTTTTCAGGGCTGTCGCTTTGCCCATCTCTCTCTTTCCAGGTCTGTCTCTTTCCTCGTCTGTCTCTTTCCTAATCTGTCTCTGTCTGTCTCTTTTCCCGTCTGTCTCTGTCTGTATGTCTCTCTGTCTCTCTCTATCCATCTCCTCACTAACATCTTATTACCTCACACATAAGCTTCTTATACTAACAGTTTATTTTGTTCCTATAGCAACCACTGACAGTTGCTATTAATAGCCTGTAGCTCCCACCTCCATTCAGTTTAATGGCGGCAGCTTTTTGGAGAGTAACTGTAAAGCGCAGGGTTAAATTTTCCTGTCAAAACATAGTCTATGACGTTCCCTGAGTCACATGGGGCGTCTGTGCAAAATTTCGTGATTGTAAATGCGATGGTGCGGATTCCTTTAGCAGACATACACACATACACACATACATACACTATATTATAATAATATATATTAGATGCAATGATGTAAAGAAAGGGACTAAACTACAGTAAATCTTCTTACCTTATTAAACATATAGAAAGCCATAAAAGAAAAATCTCCATTAAAAATTAACTATTCATCATAATATTTAAAGGTCAAAGGACCAAAACCACCCACAATAACAAAAAAAATAATGGTAAGGTGCAGAGTATGAAATAACATTTGCTAGGTGGTAGATAATAGATTATTAAGACTGGCCCTAAATAAGCCCTAGTAAAACTCTCCCTACCTAGCAATGGAGGGTATGATGCCCTAGGGTTATGGCGCCCCCATTCACCGACAGGAATCCCTGAATAACCCTAATAGGGCCTGCAAAAACCAAACACCATGTAAACAAGTAATAACCCCATCACCATAGAATGGTGGGTCAAAGTAAACACTTATCTGAAAGGTGTCCAAAGACCCTCCATTGCTAGGTAGGGAGAGTTTTACTAGGGCTTAATTAGGGCCAGTCTTAATAATCTATTATCTACCACCTAACAAATGTTATTTCATACTCTGCACCTTACCATTTATTTGTTTGTTATTGTGTGTGGGTTTGGTCCTTTGACCTTTTAATATTATTAAAAGTTAATTTTTAACAGGGATTTTTCTCTTTTCTGACTAATTATCCCTACTTTATCGGCTGCGGCCTGGTTTTCTATATCCTTTTTAAACATATCCTTGAATAAGTGTCAAGAATAGAGGATAAATATAAAAACAGATCTTGTCTTGATGATGTCTTCATTGAGCCAAGATCTTAATCTGCGCATGCGCCACCTCCAGTGCCATTTTATTGAAAACCAGCCATGAAATCAGACTGCCCCTGCTGCTCATGCCTATGTCATTGGCAGCACAATATTTCAAACATGAGGCAGGCTTCTGAAAAATCAGTGGACCAGTTATTGAAGTACCAGAGGCAGGTGAGGAAGTCCGAGCAGGAGCAGAAGACCCTGTCCACAGTCACATCCTTGTGCACTGAAATCTCATAAGAAGAAGGCTTCAAATGATGGTTAAGCAAGAACAACAAAGCGGGTTTCAAGGCACTAATTTAATCAGCATTTATATTAATGGTGGCACTTTAAAGAGGCAAAAAAACTATTTGTCATTGATTGCATTGTTCTGATCTTCTTGAGTGCCTTGTGGCATACTGTTAAAGGGGACAGAAAAAAGATGTAACTCAATGTCATTACAGAATGTAGAGCCTGCACATTACCACTGCGGTCCAGTCAGTAATACAAAGCTTTATATGAGTAGCTGTAACCTATATAAGTATTAATAAGATTTGCACCACCTAACCTGATACATTTGGCTTACTTCCCAGAAATGATTGCGGTATACTTAAATGCTTATGGTTATAATAGATACAAAATCTTTATTACAATTCTGCAGATACACTACCTACATACATAATTTGCGAACATTATCCATTATTTGAATTCAGCTAATAAAAATCATTCTTATTATTTCATACAGAGCTGAATCTTGCCGGCTACAAACTGGAAGGACAAAAAACGCAATATGCTCCTACCTAAGTTTGATAAATTGTGAAATCATATGCGCTTACTTGATGGGGTTGTGTGTACACAACCATTAAAGAGCATTGGATATAGGCTGCTGCAGACCTTCAAAATATGAAGTTATCAAAGGACTGAAAAAATAAGTTAAACTCTGTTCTGCCAGAAGATCAAGAAAGGAGAGGATCAGAATTCCAGTGGAGTGTGGTTTTATTGTCAACGCTTTTCAAAGTAGGCCCACTTCTTCATCAGGCCAAACCACAGTAGCGAGGGAGCCGTGTAGATCCTCTTCCCCGCACACTGGTCTCCTCTTTGGCACGAGCTTCAGCAGAGGAATTATTCATTCAAGTGCAGACTAGCAGCCAAATCGATGCGCTTAACATGCAAATTAGCCATGTAGTGGCACCAGGGTAAGGGAAGCAGAGCAGAGCACATCATCCCATGGCCCAGAGTACAGCAGCGTGGTGAGGTCATCAAGCTGTGACCTCATCACACTGTTACAGGTAGCGTACAGCTACAAAGGTGACAAGGAAGTGGCAGGAAAGGTAAGCATTCCATGAGTTGAAGACAGGGCCTTGAGTCCTAATGGCATACTGTCAATGTTGGCAGACCACGAAGCTGCTTTGGTGCCTGTGAGTCAGGGGTGCCAGGTGTCAGCATCTGCACTGGGCCCCCCTCCCATTGGTCTCCCGCCCATCATCGCACTTTAATTGTATCGGCATTACAGAATGAAAGCAATGATGAGATAAGGCATGGCTCTGTGTCTGCAGTGCTCTGACAGCTCAGCACAGTGGAGCATAATGACATCAGTACACCACTGTGCTGATATGTGTTGGGATCAGTGGGGGAACGAGGAGCAGCGGGGAACTGAGGAAAAGTGAGTATTTATATATATATAATCAAGGATTACACTGTGGGGCTGCATATTAGCTATATGGGGCTGCACAATACTATATCGGGCTGCATTATACTATATGGGGGTGCATAAACTATATTGGCCCTGCATGGTACTACATGGAGGCTGCACAATAAATATGGGGCAGCATAATCTATGGTGCTGCATAAACTATATAGGACTGCATTATACTATATGGGGGTGCATAATACTATATTGGTTCTGCATTATACTACATGGAGGCTGCATAATAATATATTCGGCAGCATAATATATTATGCTGTATAAACTATATGGCGGTGCATAATACTATATGGGGCTGCATAATACTATATGGGACTGCATACTACTATATGGGGGTGCATATTACTATATGGAGGCTGCATACTACTATATGGGGGCTGCATACTACTATATGGGGGCTGATTACTCTCTATTTGGAGCTGCATAATACTATATGAGGCTGCGTAATACTATAAGGGGGTACATAATATTATGTTGGGCTGCATGCTACTATATGGGGCTGCATAATACTATATGGTAGTGCATACTACTATATTGGTGCTGTATACTACTATATGAAGGCTGCATACTGCTATATGGGGTTGCGTAATGCTATGTGGGGGTGCATAATACTAAATGGGGTGCATAATACTATATAGAAGTGCATAATACTATATGGGTTGCATAGTGCTATGTAGGGCTGCATAATACTATATGAGGCTGAATAATACTGTATGGAGTTGCATAATACTATATGGAGGTATATGGGGAGTTTATTATAATATATGGTGGAATATGGGGTGCATTATAAGATATGAAGGACTATGGATGGTGCATTCTAATATATGGAGGTCTATGCGGAATGCATTATAATATATGAAGGACTATAGGGTGCATTATACTATATGGAGCGCTATATGGAGTGCATTATAATAGATGGAAAACTATGAGGTGCATTATAGTACATGAAGGACTATGGAGGAGCATTCTACTTTATGGAGGACTATGGGGTGCATTAGATCATATTAAATACTATGAAGGGCCCATTATGCTTTATGGAGGATTATGGGGGAGCATTATACTATATGGAGGACTATGTGGGGCCCACTACTATATTGAGGATTATGTGAGGCCCATTATACTATATAGAAGACTTTTTGGGCCCATTATAATATTTGCAGGGCTATGAGGGATCCTTAATACTATATATAGTGTTATTTGAAGGCCATTATACTGTATGCAAGCATATATACAGTGTGATGATTTGTGTGGGATCTATCATACTGTGTGAAGGGCTGTGTGGAGTCCATTATATGATTTGGAAGGATACTAGGGGCCATTATATTATATGTAGGCCCCTTATACTCCATGGAGGGCTGTGTGCGGCTCAAAATTGGAGATGTTACTGTGTCAGGGTCACCATTCATTGCTGGGTAGTTGAGGGGGGTACAATAGGGTCATCATACTGTGTGTGTGGAGGAACTCATTGTGGTGGCTATCATACAGTGTTTGTGGGGCACTTTTGTTGCCATCATACTTTATGGCTGCAATGAAAATGGAATCGAGGGGCTTCAATAGGAGGGAAATTACTTTGTTAAAGGCTGCAAAGTTGGGAAATATGCTCTTCTGTAACCCAACCAAATATTTTTTTTATTTTTATTTTTTTTGGAGGGGAAGTGCCCAATCAGAAAGTCTGCTATGGGGCCCCCTGATTTCTATGTACGCTACTGGCAATATAACAGTAAGGTCATGGACCTTAAATGAAAACCGCCACTCCAGTGGTAAAAGAAAAAAGAACCCTGGAGAGGTGCTTTAAGAAGTGTATTACCTTGTATTATACCCTGATATTAGCATGTTTTACCCCACAATTGGTGGTCTTATATTTATTTTTATGTAGCTAAATAGTGGGCCCCAACAATCATTTCCTGTAGTGGGCCCAGGGTACTCCAATACGATGCTGGACATATCTACGCATAGAGTAAAACAACAATTTACAGTTTACTCAAAAATATACCTATAAAGAGAAAAATCACAAAAACTGAAAATTTTGCAGTGGTATCTTAATTTTTGCCAGAGCTGATATACAGTATATATACAGTGCCTTGTCAAAGTATTCGGCTCTCTTGAATTTTTCAACCTTCTCCCACATTTCAGGCTTCAAACATAAAGATAAAAATTTCTTTGTCGCTCCATTGGGAGACCCAGACAATTGGGTGTATAGGCTATGCCTCCGGAGGCCGCACAAAGTATTACACTAAAAGTGTAAAGCCCCTCCCCTTCTGCCTATACACCCCCCGTGCTCCCACGGGCTCCTCAGTTTTTATGCTTTGTGCGAAGGAGGCAGACATGCACGCACAGCTCCACAGATTGGTCAGCAGCAGCTGCTGACTATGTCGGATGGAAGAAAAGTGGGCCCATATAGGGCCCCCAGCATGCTCCCTTCTCACCCCACTCTTGTCGGCAGTGTTGTTAAGGTTGAGGTATCCATTGCGGGTACGGAGGCTGGAGCCCACATGCTGTTTTCCTTCCCCATCTCCCTTAGGGCTCTGGGTGAAGTGGGATCCTATCGGTCTCCAGGCACTGAGACCGTGCTTCATCCACAACTCCTGAGGAGCCTGCTGGATAGGAGCCGGGTATCGTTCAGGGACATGGCCCTGCTACTTGGAGGTACTCTGTGTCCCCGTGGGGACCGCGCACAGCAACACTCCAGCATTGCTGGGTGTGCTAGTGCACCGGGGACCGCGGCGCTGACCGGGTTAAATGTGCCATTACACACTGCAGCGTCGCTGAGTGTGTTTGTGTGTGGGGACTACCGCGCTGACCGCCGCTGCCATGGTTAACACTGCGGCACGGCTGGGACTTGTAGTGCGCCGGGGACTTCCGTGCCGGCTGCACTTATACGGCGGCCGCGCTTATTACTCGAGTCCCCGGCTTTTGCGGCCTAGTCTTTTTTTCCTCCCACCCCCAGCCCTGACAGGCAGGGGAAGGGCGGGACGCTGTACAGGACGAGCAGCAATGAGGGCTGGAGCATGCTTTGCATACTCCACCCCCCTCACTGTGCACAGTGGGGCACCAGTTCCCGCACTTTCTGGGTCACGCCCACGGCTCCCTCCTCTCCTCAGGACGCCGGCAGCCATTCCTGTCAGCTCCTCGGACACTGCAGAGGGGGACAAATTCTGGGAGACCCAGGCAGGGATTCTGGTGGCCTCACAACTGCTTTAAGCGGACGGTAAGCAGCACCTGTGGTGCTAGCCCCATTGTGCAGAAGTGTAATTATAAATTATATGTTTATGGTATATACTTTACACTGTATGATGCACAGTTGATTTCTGGCTATATACCCTATTGTGTTGCTCAGGGAAGACAATAGCATGGCGCCCACAAAAGGCAGGGGTGCCAAAACACAGGCTTACTATGCTGCCTGCGCCGCACGTACGACGCCGCTACCGGCAGGTTCCACTGACCCTCATTGTGTGCACTGCTCGGCCCCTGCGGCACTTACTCAGCCGGAGCCTCTGCTAAGGGGGGCCCAGGGGGAACCACCTGCTGACACTGTCCAGGTGACGGGGACGGAGTTTGCAGTCTTTACGGATAAACTCTCTGAGACTATGGCTAAGATACTAGAAGCCTTGCAGTCCAGACCGGTATCTCAGCACAGGGACACTGTTGAATCATTGTTCCCTGGCCCCCCTCAGTTGGACCAACAATGTCCCCCCGGGGTGTCTCATAGATCCCAGGCTGAGGGCTCTGACACAGACCCCAGCCCCAGACCGACTAAGCGAGCTCGCCGGGAAATTCCCTCGACATCATCATATTGTTCAGGGTCTCAGCGGGGGGAATCTCTGGTTGATGACGTGGAGACAGCTGATCAGGATTCTGATCCTGAGGCCGCTCTCAATCTTGATACTCCGGACGGGGACGCCATAGTGAACGATCTTATTGTGTCCATCAATCAAATGTTGGATATTTCTCCCTCAGCTCCTCCGGTGGAGGAGTCAGCTTCTCAGCAGGAGAAATTCCGTTTCAGGTTTCCCAAGCGTACACCGAGTATGTTTCTGGACCACTCTGATTTCAGAGAGGCAGTCCAGAATCACCATGATTGTCCAGATAAGCGTTTTTCTAAGCGCCTTAAGGATACACGTTATCCCTTTCCCCCTGACGTGGTCAAGGGCTGGACTCAGTGCCCCAAGGTGGATCCTCCAATCTCCAGACTGGCGGCTAGATCCATACTTGCAGTGGAAGATGGGGCTTCACTCAAAGATGCCACTGACAGGCAGATGGAGCTCTGGTTGAAATCCATCTATGAAGCTATCGGCGCTTCTTTTGCCCCAGCATTCGCAGCCGTATGGGCGCTACAAGCTATCTCAGCAGGTCAAGCGCAAATTGACGCAGCCACACGCACATCCGCGCCGCAGGTGGCGTCCATAACCTCTCAGACGTCGGCATTTGCGTCTTGCGCTATTAATGCTGTCCTGGACTCTGCGAGCCGTACGGCGGTTGCTTCCGCCAATTCGGTGGTACTCCGCAGGGCCTTGTGGCTACGGGAATGGAAGGCAGATTCTGCTTCCAAAAAGCGCTTAACCAGTTTGCCAATTTCTGGCGACCGATTGTTTGGCGAGCGTTTGGATGAAATTATCAAACAATCCAAGGGAAAGGATACATCCTTACCCCAGCCCAAACCAAACATACCCCAACAGAGGAGGGGGCAGTCGAGGTTTCGGTCCTTTCGGGGCGCGGGCAGGTCCCAATTCTCCTCGTCCAAAAGGCCTCAGAAAGATCAAAGGAACTCTGATTCATGGCGGTCTAAGTCACGTCCTAAAAAGACCACCGGAGGTGCCGCTACCAAAGCGGCTTCCTCATGACTTTCGGCCTCCTCAATCCGCATCCTTGGTCGGTGGCAGGCTCTCCCGCTTTTGCGACACCTGGCTGCCACGGGTAAAAGACCGT
Organism: Anomaloglossus baeobatrachus; assembly: GCF_048569485.1. Taxonomy (NCBI): domain Eukaryota; kingdom Metazoa; phylum Chordata; class Amphibia; order Anura; family Aromobatidae; genus Anomaloglossus; species Anomaloglossus baeobatrachus. The sequence continues at coordinate 368,210,409 of NC_134353.1, forward strand.
TGGGTGAGAGACATTCTGTCTCACGGTTACAAGATAGAGTTCACCTCTCGTCCCCCGACTCGATTCTTCAGGTCATCCCCGCCTCCCGAGCGAGCCGAGGCTCTTATGCAGGCGCTGGGCACTCTGAAGGCAGAAGGAGTGGTGGTCCCTGTGCCTCTTCAGCAACAGGGTCACGGTTTTTACTCCAACCTGTTTGTGGTCCCAAAGAAGGACGGGTCTTTCCGTCCTGTCCTGGACCTGAAACTGCTCAACAAACACGTAAAGACCAGGCGGTTCCGGATGGAATCCCTCCGCTCCGTCATCGCCTCAATGTCCCAAGGAGATTTCCTTGCATCGATCGATATCAAAGATGCTTATCTCCACGTACCGATTGCTCCAGGGCACCAGCGCTTCTTGCGCTTCGCCATAGGAGACGAACACCTGCAGTTCGTGGCACTGCCGTTCGGCCTGGCAACAGCCCCACGGGTTTTCACCAAGGTTATGGCTACTGTAGTAGCGGTCCTCCACTCTCAGGGTCACTCGGTGATCCCTTACTTTGACGATCTGCTGATCAAGGCACCCTCTCAAGAGGCATGCCAACACAGCCTCGACGCTACTCTGGAGACTCTCCAGAGTTTCGGGTGGATCATCAATTTTCCAAAGTCAAATCTGACACCGGCCCAATCGCTGACATATCTTGGCATGGAGTTTCATATCCTCTCAGCGATAGTGAAGCTTCCGCTGGTCAAGCAGCGTTCACTACAGAAAGGGGTGCAATCTCTCCTTCAAGGCCAGTCACACCCCTTGAGGCGCCTCATGCACTTCCTGGGGAAGATGGTGGCAGCAATGGAGGCAGTCCCTTTCGCGCAGTTTCACCTGCGTCCTCTTCAATGGGACATCCTACGCAAATGGGACAGGAAACCGACGTCCCTCGACAGGAACGTCTCCCTCTCTCAGGCGACCAAAGCTTCCCTTCGGTGGTGGCTTCTTCCCACTTCATTATCAAAGGGGAAATCCTTCCTACCCCCATCCTGGGCGGTGGTCACGACGGACGCGAGTCTGTCAGGGTGGGGAGCGGTTTTTCTCCACCACAGGCTCAGGGTACGTGGACCCAGCAAGAGTCCTCACTTCAGATCAATGTTCTGGAAATACGGGCAGTGTATCTTGCCCTGAAAGCGTTCCAGCAGTGGCTGGAAGGCAAGCAGATCCGAATTCAGTCGGACAATTCCACAGCGGTGGCATACATCAACCACCAAGGCGGCACACGCAGTCGGCAAGCCTTCCAGGAAGTCCGGCGGATTTTGATGTGGGTGGAAGCCACGGCCTCCACCATCTCTGCAGTTCACATCCCAGGCGTGGAAAACTGGGAAGCAGATTATCTCAGTCGCCAGGGCATGGACGCAGGGGAATGGTCCCTTCACCCGGACGTGTTTCAGGAGATCTGTTGCCGCTGGGGGGTGCCGGACGTCGACCTCATGGCGTCCCGGCACAACAACAAGGTACCGACGTTCATGGCACGGTCTCAAGATCCCAGAGCTATGGCGGCAGACGCCTTAGTTCAGGATTGGTCGCAGTTTCAGCTCCCTTATGTGTTTCCTCCGCTGGCACTGTTGCCCAGAGTGTTACGCAAGATCAGGGCCGACTGCCGCCGCGTCATCCTCATCGCTCCAGACTGGCCGAGGAGGTCGTGGTACCCGGATCTGTGGCATCTCACGGTCGGCCAACCGTGGGCACTACCAGACCGACCAGACTTACTGTCTCAAGGGCCGTTTTTCCATCTGAATTCTGCGGCCCTCAACCTGACTGTGTGGCCATTGAGTCCTGGATCCTAGCGTCTTCAGGATTATCTCAAGAGGTCATTGCCACTATGAGACAGGCTAGGAAACCAACGTCCGCCAAGATCTACCACAGGACGTGGAAAATTTTCCTGTCGTGGTGCTCTGCTCAGGGTTTTTCTCCCTGGCCTTTTGCCTTGCCCACTTTTCTGTCCTTCCTTCAATCTGGACTGGAAAAGGGTTTGTCGCTCGGCTCCCTTAAGGGACAAGTCTCAGCGCTCTCTGTGTTTTTCCAGAAGCGCCTAACCAGACTTCCACAGGTACGCACGTTCCTGCAGGGGGTTTGTCACATCGTTCCTCCTTACAAGCGGCCGTTAGAACCCTGGGATCTGAACAGGGTGCTGATGGTTCTTCAGAAACCACCATTCGAGCCAATGAGGGATATTTCTCTCTCACGCCTTTCGCAGAAAGTGGTTTTCCTAGTAGCAGTCACTTCTCTTCGGAGAGTGTCTGAGCTAGCAGCGTTGTCGTGCAAAGCCCCTTTCCTGGTGTTTCACCAGGACAAGGTGGTTCTGCGTCCGGTTCCGGAATTTCTCCCTAAGGTGGTATCCCCCTTTCATCTCAATCAGGATATCTCCTTACCCTCTTTTTGTCCTCATCCAGTTCACCAATGTGAAAAGGATTTGCACTTGTTAGATCTGGTGAGAGCACTCAGACTCTACATTTCTCGTACGGCGCCCCTGCGCCGCTCGGATGCACTCTTTGTCCTTGTCGCTGGCCAGCGTAAAGGGTCACAGGCTTCCAAATCAACCCTGGCTCGGTGGATCAAGGAGCCAATTCTCGAAGCTTACCGTTCTGCTGGGCTTCCGGTTCCCTCAGGGCTTAAGGCCCATTCTACCAGAGCCGTGGGTGCGTCCTGGGCTTTGAGGCACCAGGCTACGGCTCAGCAGGTGTGTCAGGCGGCTACCTGGTCGAGCCTGCACACTTTCACGAAACACTATCAGGTGCATACCTATGCTTCGGCGGATGCCAGCCTAGGTAGACGAGTCCTTCAGGCGGCGGTTGCCCACCTGTAGGAAGGGGCCGTTTTACGGCTCTATTACGAGGTATTATTTTACCCACCCAGGGACTGCTTTTGGACGTCCCAATTGTCTGGGTCTCCCAATGGAGCGACAAAGAAGAAGGGAATTTTGTTTACTTACCGTAAATTCCTTTTCTTCTAGCTCCAATTGGGAGACCCAGCACCCGCCCCTGTTTTTTTGTGTACACATGTTGTTCATGTTGAATGGTTTCAGTTCTCCGATATTCCTTCGGATTGAATTTACTTTAAACCAGTTTATAATTTTTTCCTCCTTCTTGCTTTTGCACCAAAACTGAGGAGCCCGTGGGAGCACGGGGGGTGTATAGGCAGAAGGGGAGGGGCTTTACACTTTTAGTGTAATACTTTGTGCGGCCTCCGGAGGCATAGCCTATACACCCAATTGTCTGGGTCTCCCAATTGGAGCTAGAAGAAAAGGAATTTACGGTAAGTAAACAAAATTCCCTTCTTTAATGTTATGGTGAAGAATCAACAACAAGTGGGACACAATAGTGAAGTTGAAAGAAATTTATTGCTTATTTTAAACTTTTTAAAAAAATAAATAACTGAAAATTGGGGCGTGCAAAATTATTCGTCCCCTTTAAGTTACCGTATTTTTCGCTTTTTAAACAGTACTTTTGTTCCCCCAAATTTTGAAGGAAAGTAGGGGGTGAGTCTTATAATCCGAATGGGGGCAGCTCTGGAGCGGTGCTGGAGGCTGAGGCAGGCTAGTGGAGGCTGGTGGAGGCTGGTGAAGGCTGCAGGAGGCAGCGGGAGATCTCCTGCTCCCGCTCATATAATATGCACTGCCGCTGTCCATCACCGTGGTGCTGAAACCGCACCACGGTGATGGGCTGGGGGAGCGGCGCATATTATATGTGCCTGTGCCCCCCTTTGATGGCACATGCCCTCCCCTGTGTTAGATATGGCCCCCATGCTGCTGCCCATAGTAAAATAAAAAACTCTTTACTTACCTCCTCCAGTGCCGATCACATGACCGGCACCAAGAAGCCGGAAGTGTAGGAACTCAGCAGCACGGAGGGAGACACGAGGGAGGACAGCACTGGAGAAGGTAAGTAAAGAGTTTTTTATTTTACTATGGGTAGCAGCATGGGGGCCATATCAAACACAGGGGGACGTGTGCCATCCATAGGGGGCCATAGACAGCACAGGGTGATGTGTGCCATCCTCAGGGGGCCATGTGCAGCACAGGAGGATGTGTGCCATCCATAGGGGGCCATGGGCAGCACAGGGGGATGTGTGCCATCCATAGGGGGCCATGGGCAGCACAGGAGGACATATGCCATCCATAGGGGGCCATGGGCAGCACAGGGGGATGTATGCATAGGATACATGTGCCAGCTGTAGGAGACGTGTGCCATCTATAGGAGACCTGTGCCAGCTGTAAGGGGGTGTGTGCCATCAATGGGGGACATGTGGCATCACTGGGGGACATGTGCCAGCACAAGGGGGCTATATTCAATATAAGAGGTCCATATCCAGATTAAGGGGGCTAATTTCAGGATGGGGGGCTATGAGGGACATATACCCCTCTCCCAGATCAGATGTAGATCTCTGCAGTTCATCCAGAGTGATCATGGGCCTCTTGGCTGCATCTCTGATCAGTCTTCTCCTTGTTTGTGATGAAAGTTTGGATGGACGGCCAGATCTTGGTAGATTTGCAGTGGTATGATACTCCTTCCATTTCAATATGATCGCATGCACAGTGCTCCTTCGGATATTTAAAGTTTTGGAAATCTTTTTTTAACCAAATCCGGCTTTAAACTTCTCCCCACTGTCAAACATGGTGGTGACAGCATCATGATTTGGGCCTGCTTTGCTTCAGCAGGGACAGGGAAGATGGTTAAAATTGATGGGAATATGGATGGAGCCAAACACAGGACCATTCTTGAACTAAACCTGTTGGACTCTGCAAAAGATCTGAGACTGGTACGGAGATTTGACTTTCAACAAGACAATGATCCAAAACATAAGGCAAAATCTACAATGGAATGGTTCACAAATAAACATATCCAGGTGTTAGAATGGTGAAGTCAAAGTCCAGACCTGAATCCAACCGAGAATCTGTGGAAAGAGCTGAAAACTGCCATTCACAAACGCTCTCCATCCAACCTCACTCAGCTCCAGCTGTTTGCAAAGGAAGAATGGGCAAGAATTTCAGTCTCTCAATGTGCAAAACTGATAGATGGAGACGAATAAATATAGGGTACACTCACACGAGCCGTATGACTTGCACAGGTCTCACATTGCATCACCCGACATGGCCACACACTCTACAGACAAGAGTGTGTCAGCTGCTGTCACGCTCCCCGGCTCCCCTGCTAGGCTCCCCGGCTCCCCTGCCATGCTCCCCGGCTCCTCTGCCATGCTCCCCGGCTCCCCTGCCTTGCGTACCGGCTCCCCTGCCACGCTTCCCCGCTCTCAGGTCGTGCTCCGCCGCTCCCATGCCAGGCTTCCCGGTCCCCCGCTCCACAGCCTTCCTGCTCCATCGCCTGCGGTCCCCAGGCAGCCCGGTCCCCGCTCCCGGCGCCCGTCGGCAACTCGGCTCCAGCCCGGCTCTCCTGCCTCCTGTTCACCGCTCCCTGCTCTGGCTTCTGGCACCCGGGCCTCGCGCATGCGCATTAGGGCGCGCGCGCGGTCATTGACCCTCTCTTAAAGGGCCAGTGTCCTCCAACAGGATATTGAAGAATCAGGTACAGGGTATATAGGGGGATCCTTTCCAAGTGGGCGGGGCCTGTTCTTCATCTTTTGCTAAGCTAGGAGTCAGGTCTCCTTGTGTCTTGCGGTATACTTACCTATCTCTCTCCTAGAGCCGCTCCTGCCTCGCCATCCGGTCCTGACGATTCCCGAACCCCGAACGGTGACTGTCCGCCATCCCGTCAGTCCATACCATCTCTGATCCCTGTGGTGACCCGTCTTCTCGCTCCGTCGGTTCCGGACTCTGCCTGACAACATCTCGGCCTCCGAACCTGAGCTCCGTCACCCGGACTACCTTCGGTGACTCCGTGGTCCCAGGGACTTCTACACTCCACTCCTTTGAACGGACTGTCCTGCTACCTGTAGTGCTCCGGCTACCGGACCCCTTGCCTTCAGTGAGGTGTTCGGCCCAGTGGATCCACCTCCTGGGTCTGCCCGTCCACCTGGCCCTAACAGTAAGAACAGGCCATGGATCCCGCCGAAGCACTAGCGGCCCAGCTGGGCAACTTGCAGCAGGAACTCGGACGTCAGCGCGAGACTCAGTCCCGCATGCTGGCCTTCATGACCTCGGTGGATACCCGCCTGCACACGCTGCAAGCATCTGCCACGTCCCTGGCATCTCAGGTTACCACTGCACAGTCCACGGTCACGGTTCCCGTGGTGGCTCCCTCGGAAGCATCTAAACTTCGCTTGGCCTCTCCACCCCGATATGCCGGAGATCCCAAGACCTGCAGAGGATTCTTAAACCAGTGCTCCCTCCATTTCAAGCTGCTTCCGCACCTGTTTGCCTCCGACCAAGCCAAGGTGGCGTTTGTGATGTCCCATCTAGAGGGTGAGGCACTGGCCTGGATGAACCCCTTGTGGGAAAAGGAGGACCCTGTAACCACTAACATCCAGGACTCCCTGCAGGCGTTTAGAACCACCTTCGACGAACCCGGCCGTGCCGCCGCATCCGCCTCATCACTCCTCAGGCTATGTCAGGGGACCATGCCATCCGCTTCCGCACTTTGGCCTCGGAATTGGGCTGGAACAATGAAGCCCTCACCGCCGCCTTCTGGGAAGGACTCTCCAGTCGTATTAAGGACGAGCTGGCAGGCCGCAATGTTCCTTCTACTCTGGATGCCCTGATCGCACTAGCCACCTGCGTGGACCTCAGATTCCAGGAACGATCCAAAGAGGTGTCCCGTGAGAGACGTCCGATACGGCATTCCTCTCCTCCGCAGAAGCCCGCCGTACTTCAGTCAACGTCGTCTGGTGTCTCTGTCCACGAGCCCATGCAGATTGATCGTTTGTGGCAGTCCGAACAACGCCGAGCAGAACGGCTCGCCAAGGGCCTCTGCTTCTACTGCGGAGAGGGCACACACCTTCTACACTCCTGTCCAGAGAGGCCGGGAAACGCCAAAGCCTAGGGCTGGTAGGAGAGGCCACCCTAGGTGCTGGGACTCTCTCAGACCCGGTTACGTGGACTGTTCAAGTGACAACGGGAGAGACGCAGTTCACGGCCGAGGCGTACCTCGATTCCGGGGCAGCAGGCAATTTCATCCAGCAGGCCACGGTGGACAAGTACCAGGTGCCTGTTACTCCACTCGACAAACCCCTCGTGATTGCCTCTGTAGATGGGAGACCCCTCTCTGACACCATCTCGTGGATCACCAAGCCGGTGGAACTACGTATCGGTGCCCTGCACACCGAGAACATCGCTCTCTACGTCCTCCCACACATGTCTCATCAAATCCTGCTGGGACTCCCCTGGTTACAGACACACGAACCGTCAGTCAGCTGGGGTACTGGTGAAATCACCCGATGGGGCTCCTCTTGCCACGAGAACTGTCTGAAGACTATACAGCCCATCCGACGACCTCCGGTTCCGGAGTCTCTACCGGGACTGCCCTCGGCCTATTGGTCCTTCGCGGACGTCTTTGATAAAAAGGAGTCAGAGGTACTGCCGCCACATCGTCCTTACGACTGTGCCATCGACCTACTCCCGGGAACTACACCACCTCGAGGACGGATATATCCGCTGTCTCCTGCTGAAACAAGGGCCATGTCTACCTACATCACAGAGAACCTGGCAAGGGGATTCATTCGGAGATCCTCCTCTCCTGCTGGAGCAGGCTTCTTCTTCGTTAAGAAGAAAGAGGGCGACCTACGCCCATGCATTGACTACCGGGGATTGAACCAAATCACCGTGAAAAATAAATACCCCCTGCCGCTCATCCCCAAATTGTTTGATCGGCTTAGAGGAGCTCGTGTGTTTACCGAGTTGGATCTTCGGGGTGCCTACAACCTGGTCCGCATCTGCTCTGGGGACGAATGGAAGACCGCATTCAATACTCGCGATGGGCACTATGAATACTGTGTGATGCCCTTCGGCCTGTGTAACGCACCAGCAGTCTTTCAGGAATTGGTGAACGACGTGTTCCGGGACCTTCTCTACGTCTGTGTGGTGGTGTATCTTGATGATATCCTGGTCTTCTCTCCGGACCTCCAGACCCACAGAGAGAACGTGCAGCTGGTACTACAAAGACTGAGGGAGAATCGTCTGTACGCCAAGTACGAGAAGTGTGTCTTCGAGCAGTCTTCTCTTCCCTTCCTGGGTTACGTAATCTCCGATACCGGTCTGCAGATGGACCCGGAGAAGGTCTCTTCCATTCTCAACTGGCCCCCTCCTTCTGGACTGAAGGCAATCCAACGCTTTCTGGGATTCGCAAACTATTACCGTCAGTTCATCCCTCACTTCTCTGCTCTGACTGCACCTCTCTCCACCTTGACCAAGAAGGGGGCTAATCCAAAGGACTGGTCACCTGCGGCTGACGCCGCGTTCGGCTCCCTGAAACAGGCATTTGCTTCATCCCCTGTGCTCCACCGTCCTGAGTTAAACCGACAGTTCACCTTGGAGGTGGATGCCTCCTCCTCGGGAGCCGGAGCAGTGCTCATGCAGAAGTCCTCCTCTGGGAAGATGGTTACTTGCGGTTTCTACTCCAAGAGCTTCTCAGCGCCTAAACGCAACTACACCATCGGTGACCGAGAGCTATTAGCAGTCAAACTGCCTCTGGAGGAATGGCGCTACCTTCTGGAGGGAGCAGTGTACCCCGTGATCATTTACACGGTCCACAAGAACCTGGAATACCTGCGGTCCGCTCAGCGACTGAACCCACGGCAAGCCAGGTGGTCCTTGTTCTTTGCCAGGTTCGATTTTCAGCTCCATTTTCGACCCGCGGACAAGAATGTACGAGCAGATGCCTTGTCCAGGTCATTCATGCCCATGGAGCAGGAGGAGGAGACATCCCAGCCCATCATCTGCCCTAGTAAAATCATTCCGGTGGCCCCTGTCACCCTGGCCCAGATACCGCCCGGGAAGACCTATGTCTCTGAGACTGACAGGCAAAAAGTGTTGCACTGGGGCCATGCCTCGAAAATAGCCGGCCATGCTGGTCAGAAGAAAACATGGAGTACAATTGTACGTCACTACTGGTGGCCATCCCTTCGCACGGACGTCGCTTCTTTTGTCTCAGCCTGCTCCTCTTGTGCCAGGAACAAGACGCCCAAACGCCTGCCATATGGCCGTCTTTTGCCTCTGCCTATAACCTCCGTTCCGTGGCAACATATTGCTATGGACTTTATTACGGACTTGCCCCTGTCCTCCGGACATACAGTCATATGGGTCGTGGTGGATCGGTTCTCCAAAATGGCTCATTTCGTCCCTATGGCTGGACTGCCCTCTGCCCAGGAACTCGCTGACGCCTATGTACAACACATCTTCCAGTTGCATGGCTTTCCATCACACATTGTGTCCGACAGAGGAACTCAGTTTACCTCCCGCTTCTGGAGGTCTCTCTGCAAACATCTGGGAGTGACTCTGGACTTTTCTTCAGCCTACCATCCTCAGTCGAACGGCCAAGTGGAACGAGTCAATCAGATCTTGACCTCCTTCTTACGTCACTACGTCAACGCCCATCACGACGACTGGTCCGCGCTTCTTCCTTGGGCTGAATTCTCCCATAACCACCACGTCAGTGAGTCCTCCTCCAGCTCTCCCTTCCATGTCGTTTACGGACTTCAGCCTTCCGTCCCATTACCTGTATCCTCTTCCTCGGATGTCCCTGCTGCTGATGCTGTAGTCCGTGACTTTGCAACAATTTGGCACTCTGTCAAGGCGTCCCTTGGACGTGCTTCCCTGCGGATGAAGAGACACGCAGACAAGAGGCGTCTGGATCCTCCGTGTTTCTCTCCAGGAGATCTGGTCTGGCTTGCTTCCAAGAACGTCCGATTGAAGCTACCATCATACAAGTTGGGTCCTTGCTACATCGGGCCGTTTAAAGTCCTCAGCAAAATAAATGAGGTCTCCTATAAGCTGCAGCTCCCGGCCACGATGAGAATACCCAACTCCTTCCACGTCTCCCTGCTCAAGCCGGTTGTCCTTGGTCCCTTCTCCGCTGCTGCCAGTTCTGCTCCTCCTCCTATTGCTGATGATGACATCTATGCGGTAAGGGATATCGTGGCCATGAAAACCGTACGGGGCCGACAGTTCTTCCTGGTGGACTGAGCTCTCAGGTCGTGCTCCGCCGCTCCCGTGCCAGGCTTCCCGGTCCCCCGCTCCACAGCCTTCCTGCTCCATCGCCTGCGGTCCCCAGGCAGCCTGGTCCCCGCTCCCGGCGCCCGTCGGCAACTCGGCCCCAGCCCGGCTCTCCTGCCTCCTGTTCACCGCTCCCTGCTCTGGCTTCTGGCACCTGGGCCTCGCACATGCGCATTAGGGCGCACGCGCGGTCATTGACCCTCTCTTAAAGGGCCAGTGTCCTCCAACAGGATATTGAAGAATCAGGTACAGGGTATATAGGGGGATGCTTTCCAAGTGGGCGGGGCCTGTTCTTCGTGTTTTGCTAAGCTAGGAGTCAGGTCTCCTTGTGTCTTGCGGTATACTTACCTATCTCTCTCCTAGAGCCGCTCCTGCCTCGCCATCCGGTCCTGACGATTCCCGAACTCCGAACGGTGACTGTCCGCCATCCCGTCAGTCCATACCATCTCTGATCCCTGTGGTGACCCGTCTTCTCGCTCCGTCGGTTCCGGACTCTGCCTGACAACATCTCGGCCTCCGAACCTGAGCTCCGTCACCCGGACTACCTTCGGTGACTCCGTGGTCCCAGGGACTTCTACACTTTACTCCTTTGAACGGACTGTCCTGCTACCTGTAGTGCTCCGGCTACCGGACCCCTTGCCTTCAGTGAGGTGTTCGGCCCAGTGGATCCACCTCCTGGGTCTGCCAGTCCACCTGGCCCTAACAGCTGCATAGTAATACATGCAGCCGACCTTCTCCTGTGAGGAGAGAAGCTGGCAGGGTGATTCGATCCGATACTTGGGCGAGTCATATGGCTTGTGTGAGTGCACCAATATAGATAGACTGTTACACAATGCTGCCACTGAAAATCGAAATAAAGAGGAGCATAAAAATTTACCACAAATTCCAGTACTGCAGAGCCTCTAATTGCATGGAATATAATACGGGTGTAACAATCAGAAAGCTCCTAATCTGTATTGAACTCTTTTAGCGCTCTTTATTGCAAACACAAACTTATTAATATTCAAGTGTCCTCAATCTAAATGGCTGTTGGAAAAAATATGGTAACAAAAAACAAAAAATACTTATCAGCCTCTCCACCACCAACTGATATTGCTCTCCCTGTGGACGACATCAGACTAAGGATGTTTTTAAACTAAAGATGAAGTCTCTAAATGTTTTTTTTTACTTATAACAATAACACTGTCTCTTTGGCCCATAGTTCAAAGTGCATTCATTATGCCCCATCTGGGAGGAAAGGCCCTCGAATGGCTCAATCCCTTGTGGGAGAGAAGGGATTTCATATTATTTAGTGTTGAGCGAGTAGTTAACTATTCGTACTCGCTATGCTGTTAGCGAGTACTGTCCACTACTCGCATATTTGTTAGAGTAAAAATGAGCTATGTTCGAGTCAAACGGTTCGCCAATTTCATGTTCAAGTGATTTTGGGAGGTGTTCGAGTCGTTCGACGAACTCGAACGATTTGCTAAAAGTTTGGTAGTTCGAGTTACGTTCAGGAACGGTTGGATCACCAAAATGCGTAGCTAGTTACTAGCTGGCTTTTTACTGTAATACTCATAAGAAGTGTGAAATCACACAATGGAGTAATGTAATCCACAATAATTTTATTAGAAAAATCAAAAACAATTAAAAAGGAAGTGCACATGCACAATTCCTTGAGCAAGTAACATTAAATAATGAGAGGACAAGAAAAACCTCACAACGTTGGGACCTGGACCGGAAGTAAATGATATGTGGATAATATGAAATTAGGCCACAATGTGGCAATGGATGTTAATATATATTCCAGACATATCCAGTAAAGGATTCCCCCTACCTGCATGAACCCCAGTGTAACACATAAGGAAAATCCCCTAGCATGCCGGTGCTAATGCATCCCAGGTCATCAAGGGTAAATGGAAGTAGTAAGCATACCAGTAGTTCAGGCGGGAGCCGGTCCAAATCCACGCCCAACGATCGTTTCGGAATACCTTTCTCAAGGGACACCGCATGCTGTCGGGATCCCCGCTCACTCACCCTTAAATAGTGTGTGTGGTCCTTCCATCAGCTCATCCGAACGCCCCTCACGCGCACGCCAACAGATGCGATCCGGAAATCACAGGCACGCAAACCGGCGGCAGATGGTGACGTTCTCGCGCATGCGTCAGAGAGAAATTCTCTGTGACGTCATTCATGCATGCGCAGTGTCACCTGTGATGCCGCCGGGTGTATACACCCGGAAATCGCACTGAAAGGTGCGCGCAGACAGTTATGGATGAGCAGATGGTGACACAAAACTCCCTAATCAACCAGAATTGATAAATACAGGTGATAAGGCAGTAAGACCCTCATTTCAGGTTCTAGTATAACATAATGTTCAATACAGATTCAAAATGCTTAACACAGTTTTACTTGGTCATGATGACCTGTAGACTCTCAGTCAAGATAATACAAAAATACAAGTTTGTACCAGGCACACCTATGATTATATTACTGTAATAAAGATAATTACGTGCAAAGAATAATTTTCCACAAAAACACATTGATCAGCTATTACCTAACTATGTTGAAACTGCAGATGTCAGGAATAATATTAAAAAACATGATCATGCGATGCATTGGCTCATAATGAACTTTGGTTAAACACGCCTACCCATATGTCTGTATAAATATGGGTTCTGTAATAAAGACGATATGCTATGGTATCCGCCATCTCTAGACTCATCATTGTGTCTGTCAGGTGGCATACGGTTGCAACCTTACCAGCCAATTTGGCATCCATCCAATATATCTGAAGTGGTCTCCTTCGACCCCAAAAGTATCAACTCGACATCTGGCGTCCCTTTGGGTGGGCAGGAGAAAACAGAAGACCTGAATATCCAAGACCCGGCACGGCAGACGGAGGACCAGAGGACACACAGACCCTAAACACCAGTGTAGGTAAGAACCTTAGATTCTTACAAATCTCTCTCTGTGTCTCCACTGCCTTCTGCTCTGTAGCCGGATCTTGTGGTATGTTATAGTCGTCATTCTGATAATATCCTGCCTATAAAGAACCGTAGAATATCCTAGTGATACATATATATATATATATTGGATTGGATAGATCTATGTGCTGCTATTTTTGTTGTCTGTTACTCTGTTACCGTGTGAGTGTCTGAACCTATCTTGAAGGTGTGGGACGTTCTCCTGTGGTGTCTACCGTGAGGACTTGTTTCCCCTGTGATACTGGCTTGCCAGAGTCATATGAGGAGACGCCCAAAAACGGCATACCCATAAGGAGCGATACCACCTCGGGACAAGGGGATAAGTTTGTCATCTTTGTCCTCTTGCTATCTGTCTATTTTACATGTACCAACTACCCCATTTTGTTTTAGGAAACATTAAGGCTTTTGTTTTACTAGTTTGCCTAGGATTGTTCTGTTTTACCCTCTGGTTGGTATATAAAATCTACACATATACAAAGATAAATCTAGGGTACATACCGTCCCTCCCCATACGGCCTTGGGTATTTGTTGATGAGACTTCTGTTTAAGTCATTTTGGCCAGGTCACAAATAAAACTTCAAGAGTCCACACACCTACAGACTGATAGGGTGCACTGAAGTCAGTTTAAAGGTACCGCAAGTTGTGGGACTGGGGGGCACTGTAGACGCCAGTAAGAGCCAAAAGGGAGGAGACCAAGGGTAGTACTACACTAGATAAGTACACAGAGGAAGACAACCAGAGGGAGGTAGGCAGAAATGGGTAACACACTTAGACAAGACAACCATGAGGGGTGTGAGGGGTGTGGTGCTAGTGAAATAGTGGAGAAAAGGAAAGGTAAAATTGCAGTAAAGAATTCAGGCAAAATGTTGAAGGGTCTAGGAATGTGTGGTGATCCACTGGACTCCACTCTCTGGGAAACAGCTCTAGCAACAAGCACGGGATGGATTAATGACAACAAGCTAGCTAGACAGGCGAGAGCATGGTCTGAGGTAGCAAAAGAAATGAAAAGGGAAGGTGGTTGGACTAAGGAAGAAACCCCAAACGGATTAAAATATGTGAAGAAAGTGAAAGTTCCTCCACCATATCAATCCCATATCACTGCTCCTGTTTTAACCGGACCAGAGGGATGGACTTGTGTTTGTGGAGAACAAAACCCTGATTGGCGTGACTCTTGTGCTGCTTGTGGCAGACCAAGACCACGCAAAGGAACAGGGCTTTACCCAGTCATTTTCACCCAGACTAGGACCCAAGAACCTGAACCTTATGTCCGTGGGACAAGGCAAAGGGATGAGACTGCAATAGATATGGAAGAAGGAAACTACCGCCATTCCCAGCTTCAAACTATGGATGAAACTGGTTCAGGCGTGGTAACCTCCTCCCAGGTAACATCCACTCCAATTGCCCCTAGACCACTGACTGCCATGACTACTCTTTCCCATTATAAGCCCTGGGGACCAAAAGATCAAATGGCATTACTCAAAGATGCCCCAGACCCGTTTGACCTCCCAATGGCTTTCTATAGATGGATGGTGGGACTCAACAACACGTATACATGCACATGGACAGACTTAGCATCCATTCTGAAGGGAAAGATTGGGGAAGCTAGAATGCAGGTAGTCATGGAGGTCATAGAAAGAAATGGAAGACCATATCTTCCAGATGTATGGAATGACACACAATACATCCATACTGTAGAATCAGGAATGCACTTCCTAAAGGGTCTACATGCATGGTGCAAGGAGAGGGTGGGGGAATCTACAATTTCTCTCTTAGATGTAGTACAGGGGCAGAAGGACACAGTAGATCATTTTTGGGGTAATCTGAAGCTTAGACACATGGATTTGGGCTATGAAGAAATAGGGGAAGTGGGAAAGCAACTTTTTCACGGAGCATTCATAGCAGGACTCAAACCACAGCTCAGACAGAGGGTTCAGGCAGCAAAGCCAGATTGGAGAACCTGCCCAATTGAGGAGTTAGTACGTGTAGCAAAAGGGGTTGAGTTAGATCAAAAGACCAAGCCTGTCCAGATACAGTATGTTTCTAGTGAGGAGCCTCAGGGATCCCAGAAGAATAATAGGTTTGGCAGAGATCGCAGGCAGATTGAATGCTACAATTGTGGCAAGAAAAGTCATTATAAGCGTCAGTGCAGATCCCCACCTAAACAAAACGTACAAACTAGGACGGATGCCCCACCCCAGAGCCAGAACCCACAATAGGACACAGGCAACCCCGTAACCATCTACCCCCTGAGGACTCCTTCACACCCGAGTCCACAGGGAGTAGTCCCAGTATACCTTCCAGATGGTAGAAAAATCCCATTCCTGGTGGATACGGGGGCAGCCAAAACAGTTATCCGCCAGGAACATGTTAAATCATCTGACTTATCGGACGACACCCTCTATACCCAAGGTTTTGAAGGGTTAATCCAGGAATGCCAACTGACTAAGCCACTGCCCCTACAACTAGCTGACCATACGTGTATGACCAGGTTAATAGTTAGTGACAAATCACCTGTTAACTTGTTAGGTTCAGATGTCCTTCAAGCAATACAAGCACACATTACTTACAAACCAGACGGTACTGTGACTTTGACCTCAGGGATTTCAGAAGCCGCATTATGCAAGATACTAGCATGCCTGTATGTATCTGACTCAATCTCCCCGCCTGATGACGCAGCACTAACACAAGTTCCTGAGACGTTGTGGTCAAAGTCAAAGACTGACATTGGACACATGCCAGTTCCTCCGGTAATGATACAACTAAAACCAGGTGCCAAACCTCCTCAAATTAAGCAGTACCCATTGAGTGCGGCGCAAGAGGAGGCAATAGGCAAAAACATCATAGAACTACTTGCTTCAGGGGCATTAAAAACCACAAAATCTGTAGCCAACACTCCTCTGTTCCCAGTAAAGAAAAAGGGTGGCACCAAAGGGGAACCCGTAACTTACAGAATGGTACATGACCTCAGAGCAATAAATGCAGTCACTGAATTACTTACACCAGTAGTTCCCAACCCACATACCATCCTGTCACAGATACCAGTCACAGCAGTCTGTTTCACAGTGATTGATTTAGCAAATGCATTCTTTTCTGTACCACTGCACCCCGACTGTCAGTACCTTTTTGCTTTTACTTTCAGGGGCCAGCAGTATACTTGGTTGGTGTTACCACAAGGGGCTCAGAATTCACCAACTCTCTATACTGCTGCATTGCAACTTGTTTTGCAGGACTGGGTTATTCCACATGCTGAGGTTGTTTTGCTCCAGTATGTGGATGACCTACTTCTCTGTGCCCCAAACTGGGATGTGTGCTGTGAAGCCACTGTCTCATTACTACAACATCTTGCTTCCAAAGGATGCAAGGCATCCAAAGAAAAGCTACAATTTTGTCAGCCAAAGGTTGTACAAGGACATGCCACAGGTGTCCTAGTACAACAGCATGGCCCACAGAACAGACCAGTTGCCTACTACTCAGCTCGGTTGGACCCTGTTGCCAGAGGGGCCCCCTCATGCATCCAAGCAGTAGCTGCTGTCTCACTCTTGTTAGACAAAGCATCTGACATTGTGCTTGATTATCCTGTCACCATCTACACTCCACATGATTTACATAGCATTCTTAAGCTGGTGTCACACATAACGACGACGACAACGACGTCGCTGCAACGTCACCATATTCTGTGACGTTGCAGCGACCTCAACAGCGACGTCGCTATGTGTGACACATAACAACGATCAGACCCCTGCTGCGAAATCGCTGCTCGCTCCTAAATGCTCCAGGTCATTTTTTGAACGCTGCTATCCCGCTGCGCCATGCTGATAAGCTGATAATCCTTTTGTTTGACACCGCAGCAGGGACGCTACGCTACGTCTGAAACCACACAACGACCGTCGACGTCGCTATGATCGCTGCTCCGTCGCTGCTTTTTATACCATGTTTGACAGCTTACTAACGATCATCTATGGTCGCTGCTACGTCACAGAATATGGTGACGTTGCAGCGACGTCGTTGTCGTCGTCGTTATGTGTGACCCCAGCTTTAGCCAGGTTCAGCCCAAGCACATTTCCATGGCTAGACAACTCAGACTTCAATGTGCCTTACTCATGCCACCAAATGTTACCCTAAAGAGATGTATGACTTTGAATCCAGCTACTCTAATTCCCATTGATGTAATGGATTCAAAGGAGGGAGAGGAGCAAGGGAAGCCACTCTTTTTACACGGTTTGACAGAAGAGCAACTCTTTGATACACAGCATGAACATGATTGCATGGCTCTTATGGCTCAAGAAACGTCAGGGTTTTCACATGTTTTCGATGCACCTCTGACTAATCCAGATGTTGAGCTTTTTGTAGATGGTTCCAGAAGCGTTGGAGAAGATGGCCGGCACTACACGGGGTATGCGGTGGTCACACAAAACGAGGTAATAAAAGCAGAACCACTCCCCCCTCACATGTCTGCACAAGAGGCGGAGTTGACGGCACTCATTGAGGCGCTTAGAGGGGCAGAGGGAAAACGGTACAACATATACACAGACTCCATGTATGCCTTTGGGATTGCCCACGATTATGGCCCTATTTGGAAGGCAAGGGACTTCCTCACGTCAACAGGTACCCCTGTCAAAAACGGACATCTAGTAAAACAGGTATTGGAGGCCCTATTGCTTCCAAAAGAGGTTGCTGTAATAAAAGTAAGAGCACACACAAAACTTAACACTGCTGAAGCACGAGGCAATGACAAGGCGGACCAGGCGGCAAAAGAGGCGGCAAGGAAACCAAGGCGAGAGGACACTCCAGAAACACCCCCGCTGATCATGGTAAGTTCTGAGTACAACCAGATGGACTTAAGCACCTTGCAGGCTCTAACCCGGCAGGCAACCGGGGAGGAGAAAAAGGTCTGGGCAAAAGCTGGCGCTCAGGAAAAAGAAGGTCTGTGGAAGGTGGGATTCGAGTATGTCTGCCAAGGTCCTTGTATCCCATGATGGTTCAAGTTGCCCATGGTCCAACTCATTTGTCCAAAAATGCCATGTGTGCTCTGGTAGATAAACAATGGTTTGCACCAGGATTCACAATGATTGCCACCAGATTTGCACAAGCATGTTTGACATGTGCCCAACACAACCCAGGTAAAGTTGTAAAAACACCTCAAAAACACACACCAAAACCCCTCTATCCGTTCCAACGACTGCAAATTGATTTCATACAATTACCAAAGGTTGGCATATATGAATATGTCCTTGTGTGTGTTGACCTCTTCTCTGGGTGGCCCGATGCTTTTCCAATGCCTCAAGCCTCTGCTAGGGCCACTGCGAAAAAGTTGATGACAGAAGTTTTCTGTAGATTTGGGCTTCCTGAAGTTATAGAATCTGACAGAGGTACTCACTTCACAGGAGAGGTAATGCAAAATGCCATGCAAATGCTAAGGGTTACACAAGCATTTCACACACCATATCACCCACAAGCTAGTGGAAAGGTAGAGCGACTGAATGGGACCCTTAAGCTAAAGATTCAGAAAGCAAGTGAGGAGACGGGAAAACCCTGGACAGAGTGTTTGCCATTAGCCCTGTTTTCCATTAGATATACACCTAACAGGAAAACAGGACTATCTCCCTTTGAAGTCTTGTTTGGGTCAGCACCAAGGCTAGGCCTGTACTTCCCTCAGACACTACAACTGCAGTGTGACAGTCTTGTTAGCTACGTCCAGGGCCTTCAGAAAAGACTCTCTCTTGTACATAAACAAGTCTATGATTCCATTCCAGATCCAGAGAGTCAAGAAGGGACTCATTCCCTCCAGCCTGGCGATTGGGTAGTGGTCAAAAGACACACAAGAAAACCACTGGAGCCGAGATTTGATGGTCCATTCCAGGTTCTCCTCACCACAGCCACTTCAGTGAAACTCGAGGGAAAACCTAATTGGATCCATGCAAGCCATTGCAAAGCTATGGGACAAAAACATGATCTTACTACTGCTGATGCTGGTAACCTCACCCCAAAAGGGGGAGATGATTAAGATAACTCACGATGACAATATAGTAACCATGTGGTTTGATACTGAAAAATCAGTAGTTAGTTTTAGGTTTGAATTTTGCAAAATCGTGCAGTGTGAACTAATTAGTGATGGAAATTATAAATATGTGACCAGAGCGGAAGGAGCTGTAACATATGTTTGTGTAACAAGGCCTGGAAATGAGAACTGTAACTCGTGGTCAGATGCAGCCTGGAATACAGGTATTTCATGGGGATATGAACCAGAGGAGGCCATGACTCGTGTTAGCTCAACAGGGAAACCTCTCCTGGAAAGAATGACAATCCATAAAGTCAATCCTAGATGGGATTGTAACCCAGGACTTTTGTCCTGGGGACAATCCTGTAACCCTCATATAATAACCATAAACGAACCTTCCCCAGCAGATAAAGGTCTTTATGTCCTGGGGCTATACGTACCAGGGAAAAAGGTAAAGCAAGGAACTTTCTGGTTAAAACCTATCCCCATAGCTCCACATTTCCCTCCTAACGTCCCTACTGTCTCCAACATCACAAACACTCACACACAGGAGGATGAAAAGGAGCAAAAACCCCTGAGAGTCTACAGGTCATCATGACCAAGTAAAACTGTGTTAAGCATTTTGAATCTGTATTGAACATTATGTTATACTAGAACCTGAAATGAGGGTCTTACTGCCTTATCAGTCCCTCCTTTTGAGAATAAGATATGATTCTTCCTAATCACTAGGTACATACAAAAGCAAAAGGCTAGTGTCGGATTTTCCCTAATTATTTTCTTCACCGAATCCCCTAGTGAGAGAAGATCATATCCTTCTTCTTAATTACAGCATTTCCTCATAGTCTTCATCATGAGGTCTCACTCCCAGATACATAGTCTTAGTGATGGATGCATCGATCAGTCTTTGAAGTAGCCCTCGGATACAAGGAATGCAGCAACATCCACAAGTGACGAGTATTGCTGCTACAACTGCCAGAGAAATAAGAAGGCCGGACACCAGGTGACTCCACTTCCCGAACATAGTGTGTGTGCTCCTTCCATCAGCTCATCCGAACGCCCCTCACGCGCACGCCAACAGATGCGATCCGGAAATCACAGGCACGCAAACCGGCGGCAGATGGTGACGTTCTCGCGCATGCGTCAGAGAGAAATTCTCTGTGACGTCATTCACGCATGCGCAGTGTCACCTGTGATGCCGCCGGGTGTATACACCCGGAAATCGCACTGAAAGGTGCGCGCAGACAGTTATGGATGAGCAGATGGTGACACAAAACTCCCTAATCAACCAGAATTGATAAATACAGGTGAAAGAGCTATAATCCATAAAATATAGACAGGATTCCTATCCTGTGTAATAGTTCCACACCGCTAAGGGCAACAACATCACATCAAGTCTGCCTATTGTAAAATACAACGTAATCAATATAGCCATATCATTAAGGCAAATTGTGCATATGCAGTCGCCGGCACAGAGTGTGCAAGTAACATATTATTAGCACAAAGCCGACACAGCAAAAGACAAACGACATATAATACAGAATAGCAAATGGGATTGAACTTCCCAATCATAAATCAAGTTATTTCTACAAAACAAGCAGACAACATGCAGTTAAATTCCTCAGAACAGAGTCAACATATCACACAGAATTTATAATATCTGATTATGGTTCAGGTTCTTATTCATATCTTGCGTGATGATATCCTCAATCATAAGTCAAGGCTGGTGCTCGTATAAAGGGGGAGAGAAGCAGGAGGGGATCAAACCGACACATCCTCAGATGGAATTCTGTTACAAGAACATAAAAACAACATGCAATTAAAAAAACAGCATAATGACAAACAAATGTTAAAACCATACAAGGCCACAGGATAGAGAGAAACTAGGGACAGCCCCCCTCAATCAAGCAGACTCATGTCATGTATTGAGAAATGGGGTGAAACTCAACTGTTCATTCAGGCCTCCAGGGGACAGAGTCCCAAGGGTGAAGATCCACCTACTCTCTAATCTAGAGAGCACCACTTTTAAATTACCACCTCGGATCCCACTACTGACAAGGTCAATACCCACCACCTTCAGCCCAGTCAGATCACACTTATGATGGACTTCAAAGTGCCTGGGGAGAGTCCTTAGCAGGGTGAGATCCGTCACCGAGGGGGCCTTTAAGATGTCGCGGACATGCTCACGGATGCGGACACGCAATTGTCTGGTGGTCAAACCCACATACACCATATCGCAGTGGCATTGGCGTAGTAGATCACGTACGTACTGCTACATGATATGTATTTTTTAATGCAGAAATACCATTTTCTATCCGCCAAAAAGAATTCTTTGCCCCTGATGATGTTTCCAGACGTGCACGCCACGCACTCGCCGCATGTGAAACAACCCACCCTAGGGGGACCGGATCCAAAGAGACCCCTGGGTGGCTTTGCCACATAGTGGCTATCCACCAGAAGGTCCCGTAGGCTCCTGCCCCTCCTGGAGGTTACAAGGGGGACTCCTGGTAAGTCGTTGGCTAGTACTGGGTCCGTTTGTAGGACAGGCCAATGCTTAGACTAGGCTTCCCTAATCCGCTTCCACTGCCCATTAAATGTGGAGATGAATCTGGTCTGATTACCCCCCCATCCAAAATCCTCATATTAGGACCATAAAGGAGATGTTCACGGGATACTTGTTTGGCTCTCTTGTAACCTAATTTGATCCCCCGGACGCCATATCCCCTATCTCTGAACCTCACCCTCAGGTCCTCAGCCTGATTCTCAAATCTCTGAGGGGTAGAGCAAATCCTCTTAGCCCTCAGAAATTGGCCAGTGGGGATAGCTCTAATAGTTGATCTCTGGTGGGCTGATGACGCATGTAGGAATGCGTTTACCGCAGTGGACTTCCTAAATAGATCCGTTTCAATCAAGCCCCCCTCCCCAACCTCCACCACAACGTCCAGGAAATCAATTTTCCTCTGACCTGCTTTATATGTCCGTTTCACATTATAGTCATTCCGGTTAAGTTCTTCCATAAGTACATCCAGCAGAGGACAAGCACCTTGCCAGAGGAGCAGAATGTCATCGATATACCTGTACCAGTAGACGATATTCGGGACAAGTGGTGACCCGTGCAGCACCTCCTGCTCCCACTTGCCCAGAAAAAGTCCCGTGTACGATGGTGCACAAGCCGCTCCCATGGCGGTGCCACGCCTCTGCAAGAAGAACCGGTCTTTAAATGTGAACGCATTGTGGTGGAGGATGAAGTCAAGGAGATCCAAGATGAATTCACATAGAGATCTATCCCAAACACTGCCCAATAGAAAATATCTTGAGGCTTCCAGACCCTGTTCATGTGAGATGCAGGTGTACAGGGACTCGACGTCCGCTGTAACCAACCACATATCTGTCTCCATGTGGACACCGTCCAATTTCCTCAGCAGATCGTTAGTGTCCTTTAAGTATGAGGGTAAATTCTGCACCAGTGGCTTTAAGTAAAAGTCCACAAAAGTGCAGATTGGTTCACAAACGCCGCCAATCCCCGAGACGATTGGACGTCCCGGGGGATTGGCGGCATTTTTGTGAAACCTTTGGCAGTAGGTAAAAAGTGGGCAGTTTAGGACTTTTTACCAGGAGTCCATCCTTAATTTTAGAAGATATAATCCCCTCCAATGAGGCTTCCTCCAATATAGATGTTAATTCCAGTCGGTACCCCGCGGTGGGATTGGCAGCGAGTCTTGTATATGTCTCCTTGTTATTCAACTGTCTGAATGCTTCACGCTCATATTTACAGACAGGCCATAAAACTACGTTTGCTCCCTTGTCCGCGTTCTTTATTACAACGTCAGCCATATCACGCTGTTGTCTCGTCAGGTTGTCACCAGGGCTAAATTTAGGAATTTTTTCCAGCTCCTTGGTAACCAACCTGACAAAGATCTCAATCTGTGGACATAAAGACAGGGGAGGAAATGTCGTTGATCTCGGGAGAATTTCTCCTGGAAAGACAGTAGACACACTGCCATCACCTTCCCTCTCTAGTTCCTCCAAGGTAGCAATAGCTTCCTGCTCCCTTTGAGTAAGTGTTTCCCCAGCTATATTTACTTTGTGGTGTAATTTGTGTTGTACCAATTTACGTGCGAACAGGTGGAGGTCCTTCACAGTGGTAAATAAATCAAAGGTGCCCGTAGGCACAAATGACAAACCCAATTGAAGGACCTGCACCTGAGTTTCAGTCAAAATATGGGTGGACAGATTGATTACCTCCAGTTGGTTCTTTTTATTTCTTTGCTGTTCCTGGGGTAATATGCGTGAGATTACCTTTCTTTTTCCCTGGGTAGCCCCCCGAGTTTGTCTGGGTCACCATATGTTTTTTTATTATTCAGGGGGATATTGGTCTCATCTTTTTCCTCCACCTCCGTGCTTTCCCTCGAGGTACAGGATGATACGGACACAGATATCAATCTACTGTGATTGGGTTGATTTGAGCGCCCTTTTTTCCATCTATACACCTGTTTATTGGCTCGATCGTTCATATCCCTTTGTAACTTCTTAAATTTAATGGTCCTAATTTCATTCTCCCATTTTACAAATTCACCATCTATTTCCGTGCTAAATTTAGGTAATTGGTCCTCCGTTAGTTCTTTTTTAAGTTTCTCCTGAATGGATTCGATTTCCGCCTCCATTTCCCCCACATGACACTCGTTCAGCTTGATTAATAGTTCCATAAATTGTTTGGAGCATGTATCTGCACAACTTTCCCATGCATTCACAAACCACTCCTCCTGGATGGGGAAGGAGGGGAACACCTGGATGCGTAGGCCTCGTGGCACCAATCCTCTGGTCAC
Organism: Anomaloglossus baeobatrachus; assembly: GCF_048569485.1. Taxonomy (NCBI): domain Eukaryota; kingdom Metazoa; phylum Chordata; class Amphibia; order Anura; family Aromobatidae; genus Anomaloglossus; species Anomaloglossus baeobatrachus. The sequence continues at coordinate 368,234,322 of NC_134353.1, forward strand.
ATACTGTTCTAGGAAGCCTTTATTCCACCACAATTTAGTTCTCCTGTGTAGTAGTGGTTTTAATCTCTGCATGTCCGCCTGATTATCATTATGCTTGTTATTAAAACCACAGGTGAGGTCCTCTTTAAATGCTTTACTAATATGGGAACGCCAGGCGTTATTGCATGCCCTGAAATCCATCAGTCCAGAAAACAAGACTGTGAATAACACAGAAATAGTAATTGAAACAATTTTCATGGAAATAGGGGATATGCTCATACATTCAAACAAAATTATGCAAGGGGTCAAACATATAATATCCCCATAGTATCAGATTCCTAGTAACAGGACAAACTCCTATCAATACTCATAAGAAGTGTGAAACCACACAATGGAGTAATGTAATCCACAATAATTTTATTAGAAAAATCACAAACAATTAAAAAGGAAGTGCACATGCACAATTCCTTGACCAAGTAACATTAAATAATGAGAGGACAAGAAAAACCTCACAACGTGGGGACCTGGAACGGAAGTAAATGATATGTGGATAATATGAAATTAAGCCACAATGTGGCAATGGATGTTAATATATATTCCAGACATATCCAGTAAAGGATTCCCCCTACCTGCATGAACCCGCCAGTTTAACACATAAGGAAAATCCCCTAGCATGCCGGTGCTAATGCATCCCAGGTCATCAAGGGTAAATGGAAGTAATAAGCATACCAGTAGTTCAGGCAGGAGGGAGCCGGGCCAAAGTCCACGCCCAACGATCGTTTCGGAATACCTTACTCAAGGGACACCGCACGCTGTCAGGATCCCCGCTCACTCACCCTTAAATAGTGTGTGTGTGTTGCGGGGGGCTGTCTGATAATAACCGAAAGGAGTATCAGACAGTCAGGGTCCACCGTGCAAAGACTTTGCTGCAGACTATGGCAGAGTGCAATACCTCTGTTAACTCACAGAAGGATATAATAAGTAAGTAAAGCAATTCCTCCCTTACTTGGAGGGTGTGTGGAATGATCTCTGTTAATAATCACAGAGACAAAGGCAATGTGTGCGAAATGGCACCTACCTAGGTCCGCTCTTCTAGTGGTGCAAAAGAGACGAACAGCAGCGTAAGCCGCACAAAGCTCCTACCTGCGTTCGCTCCACTAGTGTGCGAGGACACGAACCCCTAGATATGGCACCTGCCTAGGTCCGCTCTTCTAGTGGTGCAAAAGAGACGAACAGCAGTGTAAGCCGCACAAAGCTCCTACCTCTGTTCGCTCCCCTAGTGTGCGAGGATACGAACAACTGCCAGACGCAGTATAAGGAACGTTACCCTAGCGGCAACGTCCACCTACGAGTAGAATCACAAGGCCCAGCCAGACCATGTGCCTCAGGCACCTGCCTATGTCCGCTCCCCTAAGAGGTAAGGATACGGACAGCAGCCGAAGCTGTAAGGTATAAGAACGCTACCCTGCCGGTAGCGCTCACCTAGCATAGACAGAGGAATGCCTAGAGGAACGCGCACAGAGCGTCTACTCATATGTATGAACCAAGAGGACTGAGCACCATGCGGCGTGTGTCAGGGTCTTATATAGACTCTGTGCCTCATCCAAGATGGAGGACACCAGAGCCAATCCGCTGCCAGAACGACAGGAGTGACGTCATGCTGGCCTATCACCGAGCAAGACGTCACAAGCACATGACCAGCGACCAATCGGCATAGAAGGTGTCAGAGACATGTGACCTCGTGTCAGCGATGATGTCACCCGCACATGTGCAATGGCTCCAAGATTGGACTTAGTCTCCGGCGCTCGCACATGTGCAGTAGCAAGAAATCTGGACTTAGTCTCCAGCGCTCGCACATGTGCAGTAGCAAGAAATCTGGACTTAGTCTCCAGCGCTCGCACATGTGCAGTAGCAAGAAATCTGGACTTAGTCTCCAGCGCTCGCACATGTGCAGTAGCAAGAAATCTGGACATAGTCTCTAGTGCTCGCAGCAACCGTAACAGTGTGGTCCTTCCATCAGCTCATCCGAACACCCCTCGCGCGCACGCCAACAGACGCGATCCGGAAATCACAGGCACGCAAACCAGCAGCAGATGGTGACGTTCCCGCGCATGCGTCGGAGAGAGTTATGTTCTTGTAACAGAATTCCATCTGAGGATGTGTCGGTTTGATCCCCTCCTGCTTCTCTCCCCCTTTATACGAGCAACAGCCTTGAATTATGATTGAGGATATCATCACGCAAGATATGAATAAGAACCTGAACCATAATCAGATATTATAAATTCTGTGTGATATGTTGACTCTGTTCTGAGGAATTTAACTGCATGTTGTCTGCTTGTTTTGTAGAAATAACTTGATTTATGATTGGGAAGTTCAATCCCATTTGCTATTCTGTATTATATGTTGTTTGTCTTTTGCTGTGTCGGCTTTGTGCAAATAATATGTTACTTGCACACTCTGTGCCTGCGACTGCATATGCACAATTTGCCTTAATGATATGGCTATATTGATTACGTTGTATTTTACAATAGGCAGACTTGATGTGATGCTGTTGCCCTTAGCGGTGTGGAACTATTACACACAGGATGGGAATCCTGTCTATATTTTATGGATTATAGATCTTTCACCTGTATTTATCAATTCTGGTTGATTAGGGAGTTTTGTGTCACCATCTGCTCATCCATAACTGTCTGCGCGCACTTTTCAGTGCGACTTCCGGGTGCATACACCCGGCGGCATCACGGGTGGCACCGTGCATGCGTGAATGACGTCACAGAGAATTTCTCTCCGACGTATGCGCGGGAACGTCACCATCTGCCGCCGGTTTGCGTGTCTGTGATTTCCGGATCGCGTCTCTTGGTGTACGCTCGAGGGGCGTTTGGATGAGCTGATGGAAGGACCACACACACTATTTAAGGGTGAGTGAGCGGGGATCCCGACAGCGTGCTGTGTCCCTTGAGAAAGGTATTCCGAAACGATCGTTGGATGTGGACTTTGGACCGGCTCCCTCCTGCCTGAACTACTGGTATGCTTACTACTTCTATTTACCCTTGATGACCTGGGATGCATTAGCACCGGCATGCTAGGGGATTTTCCTTATGTGTTACACTGGCGGGTTCATGCAGGTAGGGGGAATCCTTTACTGGATATGTCTGGAATATATATTAACATCCATTGCCACATTGTGGCTTAATTTCATATTATCCACATATCATTTACTTCCGGTCCAGGTCCCCACATTGTGAGGTTTTTCTTCTCCTCTCATTATTTAATGTTACTTGGTCAAGGAATTGTGCATGTGCACTTCCTTTTTAATTGTTTGCGATTTTTCTAATAAAATTATTGTGGATTACATTACTCCATTGTGTGGTTTCACACTTCTTATGAGTTTTGATAGGAGTTTGTCCTGTTACTAGGAATCTGATACTTGAAATAAAAAAGAAGAATGTGCACCGCACTGCTTACCTATATTGGAGGTAGTGTAGTATTCCCGTACCAGACACAATTCAGTGTGATTTTTCCTTGGTCATATCCTTGGCTTGTCGGGTGTCACAATAAACCTTTATTCTGATCCTGATGGGTCCACAGGTCTCCTACCGAGGTGCTATTGCCCAGTTTAAGCAAATATATCCATAGAACAAAGGAAGATGGGCAGCACTCTCCGGTATTCTGGGACTATTTTATTTTTCAATGCTGACAGGTGATACAGACATGAGGGAATGAAGGGAGGGGAGCACGAGGACGACGGTACCGTTTCGCACCTTTAGGGGTGCTTTCACGGGTCCATACACAGTAAAACGTGAGTACCATACATTTAAATAGGTAGTTACTGGCTCACGTGTTAACGTTTAAAACATAATTAAAAACATTCACATTTTGCAAATAGATCACAATAAACTGGGTCGCACTTAATAAATGGTCTAACTAATGTTATACAGTCAGGGCCAGAAATATTTGGACAGTGACACAAGTTTTGTTATTTTAGCTGTTTACAAAAACATGTTCAGAAATACAATTATATATATAATATGGGCTGAAAGTGCGCACTCCCAGCTGCAATATGAGAGTTTTCACATCCAAATCGGAGAAAGGGTTTAGGAATCATAGCTCTGTAATGCATAGCCTCCTCTTTTCCAAGGGACCAAAAGTAATTGGACAAGGGACTCTAAGGGTTGCAATTTACTCTGAAGGCGTCTCCCTCGTTAACCTGTAATCAATGAAGTAGTTAAAAGGTCTGGTGTTGATTACAGGTGTGTGGTTTTGCATTTGGAAGCTGTTGCTGTGACCAGACAACATGCGGTCTAAGGAACTCTCAATTGAGGTGAAGCAGAACATCCTGAGGCTGAAAAAAAAGAAAAAATCCATCAGAGAGTTAGCAGACATGCTTGGAGTAGCAAAATCAACAGTCGGGTACATTCTGAGAAAAAAGGAATTGACTGGTGAGCTTGGGAACTCAAAAAGGCCTGGGCGTCCACGGATGACAACAGTGGTGGATGATCGCCGCATACTTTCTTTGGTGAAGAAGAACCCGTTCACAACATCAACTGAAGTCCAGAACACTCTCAGTGAAGTAGGTGTATCTGTCTCTAAGTCAACAGTAAAGAGAAGACTCCATGAAAGTAAATACAAAGGGTTCACATCTAAATGCAAACCATTCATCAATTCCAAAAATAGACAGGCCAGAGCTAAATTTGCTGAAAAACACCTCATGAAGCCAGCTCAGTTCTGGAAAAGTATTCTATGGACAGATGAGACAAAGATCAACCTGTACCAGAATGATGGGAAGAAAAAGTTTGGAGAAGAAAGGGAACGGCACATGATCCAAGGCACACCACATCCTCTGTAAAACATGGTGGAGGCAACGTGATGGCATGGGCATGCATGGCTTTCAATGGCACTGGGTCACTTGTGTTTATTGATGACGTAACAGCAGACAAGAGTAGCCGGATGAATTCTGAAGTGTACCGGGATATACTTTCAGCCCAGATTCAGCCAAATGCCGCAAAGTTGATCGGACGGCGCTTCATAGTACAGATGGACAATGACCCCAAGCATACAGCCAAAGCTACCCAGGAAATCATGAGTGCAAAAAAATGGAACATTCTGCAATGGCCAAGTCAATCACCAGATCTTAACCCAATTGAGCATGCATTTCACTTGCTCAAATCCAGACTTAAGACGGAAAGACCCACAAACAAGCAAGACCTGAAGGCTGCGGCTGTAAAGGCCTGGCAAAGCATTAAGAAGGAGGAAACCCAGCGTTTGGTGATTTCCATGGGTTCCAGACTTAAGGCAGTGATTGCCTCCAAAGGATTCACAACAAAATATTGAAAATAAAAATATTTTGTTTGGGTTTGGTTTATTTGTCCAATTACTTTTGACCTCCTAAAATGTGGAGTGTTTGTAAAGAAATGTGTACAATTCCTACAATTTCTATCAGATATTTTTGTTCAAACCTTCAAATTAAATGTTACAATCTGCACTTGAATTCTGTTGTAGAGGTTTCATTTCAAATCCAATGTGGTGGCATGCAGAGTCCAACTCGCGAAAATTGTGTCACTGTCCAAATATTTCTGGACCTAACTGTAGCTGTAATCTATTACCGATCCGATAATGATCTAACATATTTCGCAGAGAATATTACCAAACTTCTATTGACAGCCATATGAAAATATATCAGCTTTTTATCCTCTAATTTTTATAAATTTATTATATGGAAATTATTTTTAAAGAAACACAATTATCTTGTTCATCAAATTTGTATTTTATATTTTTTATATATGAACACATTTCACTATATAATAAATCCCTTCTATATAAAAAATAATCCATATTAATAGCCCAAAGTTATAATAATATAATACTCCATTATAGTGACAGAGTAAAATTTCTCTTCTAAATAGAATATTATCAATTTCTTTAATGCTATAGGCAAAAATTTCGTATTGAAAAAATTAACTTTATTATCACTATAGGAATCAAGCTGAACCATGTTCATTATAGGGATCAATTAATTACATTATTCATGATACATAAAAAATATCCATTATGACTATCAATATCAATTAGGTCATACAATCATTCACAAAACTCAACGCATATACTCAGAGTGAATAATTATCATATATGTCATGGATAGTAATTGTATTCTTCTACTCAGCAAACAAATTTATCTGAAAAAATTAATGTAGCAAGAATAATGACTGTATAGTATATAATTTATGGGCATACATGGATAAGATAACACACAAACAAATCACCAAGGAGAGAAGAGCTGGTCAGGTCAACTCCAGTCTGTCTAAAGAAATATTACCAAATCGTTCTTATCATTGAAGCCTATGGGTCCCATTGCTTTGGTATCCATGATCCAGCGAGCTTCTCTCCTTAGTAAGTGCTTGTGCGTATCTCCTCCTGCTGAGGAGGGTGTAATTTTTTCTAAACCGGCAAACCTGAGCAATTTATGATTCCCATTATGTTTCTCTTGCATATGATTAATGAGGCGTGTAGCCCCTATCCCTGTACTTATAGAATGTGCATGTTCTCTAAATCTGGTGCAAAAAGGTCTGATTGTTTTGCCTATATAGAAAAAATTACATGGGCAAAAAATAATATAAACCAGCCATTTAGTGCGGCATGTAATTAGATTGTTTATTTTATGCCATTTATCACCCACTTTGATACTTTTACCTGTCAAGTGTTGGTCATAATATGTGCAATTCCCACATTTATAGTTTCCTATAGGGCTTGCTTTTTCTAACCACGTTTTTTGTGGAATAAACCTCCTTTTTATCAATAGATCTCTTATGTTTTTTGTTCTACAGTACGTGATTTGAGGTCATATATAAAAAATAAAAAATACAAATTTGATGAACAAGATAATTGTGTTTCTTTAAAAATAATTTCCATATAATAAATTTATAAAAATTAGATAAAAAGCTGATATATTTTCATATGGCTGTCAATAGAAGTTTGGTAATATTCTCTGCTAAATATGTTAGATCATTATCGGATCGGTAATAGATTACAGCTATAACATTAGTTAGACCATTTATTAAGTGCGACCCAGTTTATTGTGATCTATTTGCAAAATGTGAATGTTTTTAATTATGTTTTAAACGTTAACACGTGAGCCAGTAACTACCTATTTAAATGTATGGTACTCACGTTTTACTGTGTATGGACCCGTGAAAGCACCCTTAGAGGTGCGAAACGGTACCGTCGTCCTCGTGCTCCCCTCCTTCCATTCCCTCATGTCTGTATCACCTGTCAGCATTGAAAAATGAAATAGTCCCAGAATACCGGAGAGTGCTGCCCGTCTTCCTTTGTTCTATAGGAATCTGATACTATTGGGATATTATATGTTTGACCTCTTGCATAATTATGTTTGAATGTATGAGCATATCCCCTATTTCCATGAAAATTGTTTCAATTTTTACTGTAATACTGTGAGTCACTGTGAATCATGATATTATCAAAATTCAGTGTATAGTGTGCGGGGGGATGGGGTTTAGATCAGTGCTGTTGCTGAGTGCTGAAAGAATGGCGATCGCCATTTTTTTTCCTAACTGCGCATACAGTGGGGCGGGTCAGGCTGTCAGCAAATCACAGACACACACACAGCAAAGTGGATTTTTGCCAGACAAGCAAGGGCATGTGTCATAGGCTCTGCATGTCACATGTCCTTGCCTTATAAGACATGGCGATTTTCCTCGTCGCCGCCATTATCTCTCTGCTGCGGGTGGGTGACAGTCACCGCTCCCCCTCCCGCTGCTGCTGTGTGGGCTATAGACATACAGTACAATCTAGACAGCCAGGGGCGTAACGACCACGGTCGCAGAGGTCGCCACTGCGACCGGGCCCGCAGGGTTATAGGGGCCCAGCAGCAGCTCTGCAGAGCCGGCTGCCGGGCCCCTATGTGTAGTGCCGCTGTGTAGTGGCTGACTGCGTGACCGTTAGGGGGCCAGTGTCAGTAGAGGGGCCCCTGACCTGGAGAGGCCACCAGCCGTTCTGGACCTGCAGCAGAGCAGAATCGCTCCTGCACGGCAGATGTAATCCATCCCTACCAGGACCTGCGATTATGTCATTCCCATGTGACTGTGTGGAAGGAGACACGGGATTGCCGGGGAGAAAGCAGGAGAAGATACTTTGGACACATGACTGGTAATGAGAAAAGAGGGAACATAAGGGGGAGGGGGTGCAGGGTGAGTGGGATATGAGGGCTGCAGACTGTGACAGAAGGATGTGAAGGGGTACAGAGTGTTTAAGAGGGGTAAGTTGGGGTACAAGCAGGGTGAGATATATGGAGCAGGGTGTGTGACATATGGGGGTGTAGTGTGTGTGTGATATAAAGGGGTGCAGGCTGTATGGGGAGCAGGGTGTGGGACATATGGGGGCAGGGACTTGACTACCGCGGTCGCAGGGGTCGGAAGGAGAAGAGAGGTACTTGTTTTTTTATTTTGCTGGCTGCATGACATATGGAGGCCCTGGGGGGGCTGGCTGCATGACACCTGGGGGGCTGGCTGCATGACACATGGAGGCCCTGGGGGGGCTGGCTGCATGACACCTGGGGGGCTGGCTGCATGACACATGGAGGCCCTGGGGGGGCTGGCTGCATGACACGTGGGGGGCTGGCTGCATGACACCTGGGGGGCTGGCTGCATGACACATGGAGGCCCTGGGGGGGCTGTCTGCATGACACCTGGTGGTCTGGCTGCATGACACATGGAGGCCCTGGGGGGGCTGGCTGCATGACACCTGGGGGGCTGGCTGCATGACACATGGAGGCCCTGGGGGGGCTGGCTGCATGACACCTGGGGGGCTGGCTGCATGACACATGGAGGCCCTGGGGGGGGCTGGCTGCATGACACCTGGGGGGCTGGGGGGGCTGGCTGCATGACACCTGGGGGGCTGGCTGTATGACACATGGAGGCCCTGGGGGGGCTGGCTGCATGACACCTGGTGGGGCTGGCTGCATGACACATGGAGGTCTATGGGACTGCATAATAAACATGAAGGACACCTTATACATGGACTATAGGCGTGCATTATACATGGAGTATGGTGCTGCATAATACAAAATGAATGACACCTTATACATGGAATATAGGGGTACATTGTACATGGAGGAGTATGGGGCTGCATAATACAATATGATGATTCATGGGGCTGCATTATAATACATATATGACTATGGGGGCTACATTATAATATATGGAGGACTATGGAGGCTACCTTACACATGGTCTGTGGGGGTGCATTATAAAACAAGGAGGACTGTGTGGTGCAGTATAAAATATGGAGAACTATGGAAAATGCATTATAATACATGGAGGACTATGGAGGTGCATTCTAATATATGAAGGGTTATGTGGGACCCTTTATACTATATGGAAGGCTATGTGGGGGCCATTATAGTATTTGGAGATCTATATACGAGGGGGGACAAAGATACAAGTATGGGATGGGAATTTTTTGTGCTGAGGGGAAAAAGGCTCTTTCCCTCAGCACCCAGCTTTCCCATGCTCTGCTATACATCTGTCAGCACCCAGCTTTCCCATGCTCTGATATGGGAAAGCTGGGTGCTGAGGGAAAGATAGATATCAGATCATGGGAAAGCTGTGTGCTGATAGAGGGATTTTAGATCATGGGAAACCTGGGTGCTGTGGGTAAAAGCCAAGTGTCAGCGTCATTATCCCATACCCGATGTGTCGGTGTACATGGAGGGGGGCCCCGGTTCAAATTTTGCACCAGGGCCCATCAAACTCTAGTTACGCCACTGTACACAGCGCTTTAGGGCCTACTTGTAATTTCAGCCCTTTTCAGGGCTGCATTACAGCCGTTCATAGCCATTGTTGCTAGGCAGGTCCGTGCCAACGCTGTGCAGGGGTTTATATAACAGCGTCTGGCTACATCAGCTCAGGCAATTCCTTGGTGCATTTTTTTCATTGACAGGGATAGAAAGTGAGGCTTCCTTTGCTGTCCAGCTACCTACAGCACCTGTGCATTCTGCACACCTGCCCATTTTTGCTACGCAATTTTAATTGCAAACAGTGCTGACAGTTTTAGGGCCATAGTTTCATTGTCAGGGATAGTCAGTATTGGTTCTTCAGCTGTCAATAAAGCTAGACCACCTCTGCATTGTACACCACCTCTCCATTTTGCTACGGCATTTTAAGTGTTCAATCTGGTCACAAACAAAATGAGTGGCAAAAGGACAGATGTAGGTGGAAAGGGGAACAGGCGTGTTGGAAAGGGAAAAAAAGTTTGTGTCCGTGGGGTAGGTGATAAAGCTACAGTAACATTTGCTGAAGAAAGGACATCTTCCAGCAAAAATAAGATGTCTACTACTTTCCGTGGATAATCTGATGTGCTCCCTTTTTTACGGAGCCGAACAACTCTACCAAAGGTAGATGATGCACAAAAAAAGAACATGCTTGAATGGATCTCAAGTGCTCCATCAAGTGGCCTATCCTCCACCTCAACTTCAACATCCCAAAAACAACAGTCCTCTGAGTTGTCACCCCAATCGCACTTGCTTTCTACCAGCTCTCAAGTCTCCACCTGCCCTGCAGAGTATGTTCTAACAGAGATGGGTGAGTCTGCAGAGCTGTTCAGTCACACTATAGCCTGGGAATCAGATGTCTGCTCCCAAGCTACAGTGAGTACAGACCAGGAAATGATCTGCAGTGATGCCCAGAAGCTTTGTGAGTCAGATTCAGGCCATGATGACCAAGTTTCTGAGCATAATGTAGACCCTCATTCCCAAACTGTAACACCTCTTGGTGGAGACAATGAGGAACATGCTGATGACGATGAGACTCAGATACCAGATTGGAATGACAACTTAACTATTCAGTCAGGGCAGAAAAAGGTTAGGTCTGAGAGCGAGGGGAGTGCAAACACACAGGTTGATGATGAGGTTGTAGATCCCACTTACTGTCAACCCACAGTCAAGCACTCAAGGAGGTCAGCAGAGGCAGTGGAGGAGGATGCAACTGACGATGAGGTTAGCTTGCGCCTTCTTGGACAAAGACGGATTACTGGAAGCACATCTACAACTGCATCCTCAGCCACAACTCTGCCTCTGAGCACAAGTCGGGGTGGCTCTGCAAGTCGCATGGGCTCTAATAGTTGCCTAGCCTGATCCTTTTTTTACATCGCAAAGGATCACCCAACTCATGTGATCTGTAAGATTTGTTGCCAATCTGTAAGTAGAGGCCAAAAACTGACAAGTTTGACTACTTCGTCCATGAACCGTCACATGAATAACAAGCATAAGTCCCAGTGGGAAGCTCACCGTGCTACAAAGCGGCCTAACGGACCGGGCCAACCACCGTCTGCCCCTTCAAGTGCATCCGCTCGCTCTTCATCCTCTATGACTTTGGGGACAGCTGTCACACGTTTTTCGACACAGACCTCCCACCTCTTTAACCACAAGAGGCAGTTTGATTGGCAGGTTGTCAGTTGTTTTGGAAGGGGAAAAGGTGTTGATGAAGAGCTCTCTCACATATTGAGAGCACCAACTTTGGATGAAGGCAACATCATGTCTCCACCTGTACTTTCCTCACAGACCAGCAGTTTTCCAGGGACATCATACTCAACGCTGTCTCCGCACAGCAGCCAGATCTCGGTCCCTCAGATGTAGACAATTAAAAGACCATTTTCTCCTAGCCATGACAAAGCTAAGAGGTTGACTTTCACCCTCTGCAAGCTGTTGGCTACAGAAATGCTGCTTTTTCACCTGGTGGACACAGAGGATTTTTGAGACCTTATGTCCATCACTGTGCCCCAGTACCAGATGCCCAGTCGCCAGTACTTCTCCAAGAAAGGCGTGCCTGCGCTACACCAGCATGTCGCAAACAACATCATCGCTTCCTTGAGAAACTCTGTGTGTGACAGGGTGCATTTCACCACCGATACTTGGATCAGTAAACATGGACAGGGGCATTACATGTCGCTGACTGGGCACTGGGTAACTATGGTGAGAGATGGAGAAGGGTCTGCTGTACAAGTCTTGCCATCCCCACGAGTTGTGCGTCAATCCTCTGTATGTCAAAGTTTCTCCACTGCTTCTGCCTCCTCAACCTCGTCTGGGTCCTCAACCTCCACCCAAAGCCTGTCTGGTCAGGCCACCCGCGTTGTAACTGCGCACAAGGAATCTCGCACACCTTCTTACTATGCTGGCAGCAGAGCTCAACGGCATCAGGTGGTCTTTACGTTGAAATGTCTGGGAAATAAGAGTCACACAGCTGAGGAGTTGTGGTCAGCTCTGGGGAGCGAGTTTAGTAAATGGTTGTCTCCACTCAACCTGCAGCCAGGTAAGGCCGTGTGCGACAATGCTGCAAACCTGGGTGCGGCCCTTCACCGGGGCAAGGTGACACACGTACCTTGTATGGCTCATGTGTTGAACCTTGTTGTCCAGCAATTTTTAACCCACTATCCCGGCCTATATGGGCTTCTGCACAGGGCACGGTCACTCTCTGCTCACTTCCGCCGTTCAACCGGCGCAGCTGACCGACTTGCATCACTCCAGAAGTCTTTCGGCCTGCCGATTCACCCCCTGAAATGCGATGTCGTGACATACTGGAATTCGACGCTCCACATGTTGCAGCGACTGTGGCAGTGCCGCCGAGCCCTGCTGCAATACTTATAGCCTGGGCCAACGAGATGCAGAGGTGGGGCAGATCACGCTGATGGAGTGGTCTCAGATCAAGGACCTATGCACCCTTCTGCACAGTTTCGACATGGCGACGAATATGTTTACCGCTGACAATGCCATTATCAGCATGACAATTCCAGTCATTTACATGCTGGAGCACACGCTAAACACTATTCGGAGTCAGGGAGTGGGACAAGAGGAAGGGGAGGAAGTACAGGAGGATTCATATGCGGAAGGGATACCAAGATCTACAAGGTCCAGACGTTCAGCATCACCAAGGCGGCAGGCATGGGACGGTGGGGAAAAGGGATTAACAAGGGCGCATGGTAGCAGCCAAACTGTTGAGGAAGGTGCAGGAGACCAGGAAAAAATGGAGGATGAACTGTCGATGGGCATGGAAGACTCAGCAGATGAGGGAGACCTTGGTCAAATTTCGGTTGTTCGAGGTTAGGGGGAGATCTCAGAGGAAGGAAGCACGGTTATCACCTCGCCGCCACAAACACAGCAAGGACTTGGTCCGCATGGATGTGCAAGACACATGAGCGCCTTCTTGCTGCACTACCTAAAACATGACCCTCGGATTGTCCGAATTAGAAGTAATGATGACTACTGGGTTGCCACACTCTTAGATCCCCGGTACAATCCAAATTTGGAAAGATATTTCCAGACATAGAAAGGGACGCACGTATGCAGGTGTATCAGCAGAAGCTGTTATGCAATCTTAGCTCAGCTTTTCCACCAAACACCAGTGGTGCACAGAGTGAATATCCCAGTTGTAACTTGCCAAGCATGGGACTGTCTTGTCATCATCAGTCAAACCGTACCAGCATCACCGTATCTGGTGGTAACAGCAATTTTATGGAATAGTTTCATAATTTTTTTAGACCATCCTTTGCAAGGCCACAAGAGACAAGAAGTCTGACACATAGTCAACGGCTGGAGAGGATGATACAGGAGTATCTCCAAATGAACATCGATGCTATGACTGTGCAACTGGAGCCTTGCTCATTTTGGACTTCCAATCTTGAAAAATGGCCTGAGCTCGCTACTTACGCCTTGGAGATCTTGTCTTGTCCCGCAGCCAGCGTTGTCACTGAACGTGTCTTCAGTGCTGCTGGGTGTGTGCTGACAGATAAGCGCATGCACTGACAATGTGGACAGACTAATGTTCATCAAGATGAACAAGTCATGGATCCGCAAGGACTTTGCTACCCTGGTGTCATCCTGGGGAGAGTAAAGGCTAGCGTATTTTTGAATGTGCTTGGTGCAAATCAACATGTCCAGTTTGCAACTGGGGCACACTGAAGTGGTGTGTGTGGCTCAATGTTTGGAAAAAAGGGAGACTCTGCTTGGAGTCCCATTGCTGAGTTTTACATGATTTTAGAAGGGCATGACATGCCTATATCTGTGTCTCCTCCTCTTTTTACTCGTCTAGTTCTTTTGTTTTTGCATGAGTATTGTTGGGACCAGGAGGACGGGTAGGCCCAGGAGGTGGATCCACTGGACTGAGCACCCCACCGAGGGCAAGGTGCCCGGTAGCCAGAGCACTACGGGTAGCAGGACAGTCCGTTCAGAGGAGTGGAGTGAAGAAGTCCCTGGGACCACAGAGTCTCTGAAGGTAGTCCGGGTGACGAAGCTCAGGTTCGGAGGCCAGGATGATGGCAGACAGAATCCGGAACCAGCTGAGCGAGGAAGTCGGTCACCACATGGATCCAGGGATCAGAGACGGTAGGGACTGATGAGATGGCGGGCAGTCACCGTCCGGAGTTCTGGAACCGTCAGGATCGGTTGACGAGACATGAGCGGGTCTACAAGACAGATAGGTAAGTACGGGACAAGGCACAGGGGGTCCTGACTCCTAGCTTACTAAACATGAAGAACAGGCCCCGCCCACTTGGAAAGGAAACCCCTTTATACCCTGTACCTATGTGTGTAATATCCTGTCAGTGGACGCTGGCCCTTTAAGAAAGGGTCAATGACCGCGCGCGCGCCCTAACGCGCATGCGCGAGGCCCGGGTGCCAGAAACCAGGGGAGGAAGCGGTGCATTAGAAGTAGGAGTGCCCGGCAGAGGGCTCAGAGTCGCGGAGGGGTGCCGGGAGCGGGGACCAGGATGCCTAGGGGACGTAGGTGAGGGAGAGGAGGCAAGGAGGCAGTGGAGCGGGGGACCGGGGAGCGTGGCACGGGAGCGGCGAAGCGTGGCACGGGAGCGGGGAAGCGTGGCACGGGAGCGGGGAAGCGTGGCAGGGGAGCTGGGAAGCGTGGCACGGGAGCTGGGGAGCGTGACAAGTATATGTCCTTGTCACTTTCCCATGTGTTTGTGGTGTCTTGGAAGTTGTTTGTCACCTTTAAAGGTGTTTTCTATGTGTTTGTATGTGTGTGTGTTTACCTGCCTTTGTTTTCAATGGGGTTCGAGTTGGGTCGTCGAAAGTTCCTCAAATGTTCGACGAACTTGTCCTCCGTTCGACCAACCGAACCGAACTCGAACTCTAGAGGGGTGGCTCATCTCTAGTTACGAGTAGCAGGTGCAATAAAAGTAAATGGAAAGTAGCGAAATAGTAGGGAACTATTTGCTACTCGCAGGAAAAGTATGGCTTTCGTGTTACTCGCTACTTAGCGAGTATTTCCCATTGACTTACATTGCACCCGCTACTCATAACGAATATGCGAGTAGCGGACAGTACTCGCTAACAGCATAGCGAGCACAAATAGTTAACTACTCGCTCAATACAAATAATATTGAACCTGCAAACCTTTCTAGAGGCATACTGCAAGGTTTTTGAAGAGCCAGGCCACATCACCTCTGCGCATCCTCACTCTTCAGACTGCGAAGGGAAGTCTTACAGTAGGTAAGTATGCCATCTGTTTCTGTACCCTGTCATCGGAACTCGGTTAGAATAATGAGGTGCTAGTAACAATCTTCTGGGGGGCCCGACTGGGAGAATTAAGGATCAACTGGCAGGTCATGACATTACCACCTCCTTAGACAACCTGGATTCCCTGGCTATCCAGATAAACCTTCGGTTTCAAGAATGCTTCAGACACGTGATTTGTGAAAAATAGTCAATGCATCTGGCCCTGACTTTCTAGAGACCATTTCTTCCACAGTCTTCAGCTTCTGCTGTGTCTGCTGGCTGAACAACATCAGGAACTGTGTCACACAGTGGGGAAGTGCTTCTACTGAAGTAACTCTGGACTCATAATGCAATCCTGTATGAAGAAGTTGGGAAACTCCCAAGTCTAGGGTCTGTTGAAGAGGCTAACCTAGGTGAGAGTAATTACTCTTCACCTCTGATGCTGTCAGTATCTTTTCCCTGTGCTAATACCTGGTTTTCTGAAACTACATACTTGGATTCCGGTTCTGCTGAAAACATCATGTAACCTGGTTGACTGGTACCAGATTCCCATCCAACACCTCCAAAGTCCTTTGTTGGTGTCATCTGTTGATTCAAGGCTATCTATTTACTTACTGAGCAGGTGGAAATTTGGGTAGGAATGCTGCATTCTGAGAAGATTGCTTCTATGTGCTACCAGGCCTGGACACCATCTAGCTTACCTGGCCTGCCTTCCACTTACCAGTACTATGCAGACATGTTCGATAAGAAGAAAGCAAAGACATTGCCTCCATGTAGGCTGTACAATTGTCTGATAGACCTGCTTCCAGGTTCCTTACCCTCTCAAGGCCATAGCTACCCTCTTTCTCAGGCAGAGACCCTTGCCATGTCAGATTATATCAAAGAGAATCTAGCCAGGAGATTCATCAAGACGTTCTCATCCCCAGGTGGCTCTGAATTCTTTTTTGTGAAGAAAAGGGATGGCAGTATAAGACCTTGCATAGATTATAGCACACTCAATCAGATAATAATCAAAAATAAATATCCCTTGCCTCTCATTCCGGAGTTGTTTGATATCCTCAGGTGTTCCAGGATCACTAAACTCGATCTGCGAGTGGCATATAATCTGATCCCCATCAGCCAGGATGACAAAAGGAAGACCACCTTTAACACCTGGTCTGCCTACTCACAGGAAGAATGTGTGCTAGGTCATGCAGAAACTATAGGGCACTTTACACGCTGCAATATCGTTATCGATATCGCTAGCGAGTGTACCCGCCCCCGTCTGGTGTGCGTCATGGGCAAATCGCTGCCCGTGGTGCACAACATCGCTTACACCCGTCACACGGACTTACGTTCCCTGTGACGTTGCTGTGGCCGGCGAACCGCCTCCTTTCTAAGGGGGCGGTTTGTGCGGCGTCACAGCAACGTCACACGGCAGACGTCCAATAGAAGCAGAAGGGCAGAGATGAGCAGGCAGAAAATCCCGCCCACCTCCTTCCTTCCTCATTGCCAGTGGACGCAGGTAAGGAGATGTTCGTCGTTCCTGCGGTGTCACACATAGCGATGTGTGATGCTGCAGGAACAACAAACAACCAGCGGCATGCACCACCAACGATATTATGAAAAGGAGCGATGTGTCAACGATCTTTGACGTTTTTGCGATCGTTGATCGTCGCTCCTAGCTTTCACACGCTGCTATGTCGCTAACGACGCTGAATGTGCGTCACAAACACTGTGACCCCGATGATATATCGTAAGCGATGTCCCAGTGTGTAAAGCACCCTTAAGGAAGAACAGCTTGTATGTAAAGTTTGAGAAGTGCATCATTGAGCAGACTTCTCTTCTTTTCCTAGGACATATTATTTCAGACACAGGACGGAAGATAGATCCAGAGAAGATATCTGCGATTCTGAGATGGCCTCATCCTGATGGAGTAAAGGCATTCAAGCATTTTTTTCAGAATTGCTAATTATTGCCTTCAATTTATACCATATTTCTCATCCTGAATAGAGATGGGTGGACCCAGACTGTAAAAGTCCGCACACGGTAGTGATGTGGGTTTTTTAGCCAGGAAGTGTAGTTTGGGTGAAGGAATATGGTGTAAAAATGCCAGGAGATGCAAATTTGGTACTAAAATATGGTGCAGACAATTTGGCAAAAATCGTGGCAAAATAATGCATTAAAGAAACACAATTTTTTTTGCCAGGAGGTATAGATTAGGTGCAGCAACATGGTGTAAAAAATATAATCACCAAATCTACATCTCAGGGCAAAAAAACTGGTTTTCTGCCAGGAGATCCAGGTCTGTGAACTCAGTGACCTCACCTGAGTTGAGGTCACCTGAGGTCAGGTTACCTGCGATCATAGGTGAAGGGCCGTGCAAACCTCCAACTGTGACCGCAAATGACCTGAGTTACGTCACAGCTCATAACGCAACTCATTCATTCTCTGCACTCACAGCGGGCAGTCATGCTTTATGGCTGCTCGCTGTGATTTGAATGTAGCAGAGCTGAATCGTTATTTCAACTCATGTGGATTACATTGGACCTGCAGGGTTGTTTAGAGGGTCAATAAAGTGGTGAAAGAGGGTGGATTTTGTATTTTATTCCAAATAAAGGATTTTTTCAGTGTTTGTATTTATTTACTTTCACTTACAGATTAGAGAGGGGGGGTGTCATAGACACCTGCCATCATTAATCTAGGACTAAGTAGCAGCTGTCGGCTGTTATTAATCACTTATTACCCCAATTGCCACCGCATCAGGGCAATCAGAAAGAGCTGGGTAAAGCGCTGGGCTTGTCGCATCCAATAGGAGAGGCACTTCAGAGTCAGGGTGTACAGTCCCTTTAAGAAAATGGGTGGGGCCCCATGCACACCCTATGGGCAATCCTAGGAGGCTCTGTGCAGTGTACACAGGCCCTAGGGACAAGCAGCATGGACCAGGCATGGGGCAGCCACCGCTGGACGGTTGGGAAGGTGAGAGTGCCGGCTTCCACACCGAGGGAGGGGGTGCAGATCAGCACAGTGATGCTGGTATGAGCATTACAGAAGACTTTTGCAGCAGAGGAGGACAGGAAACTAGTACTATGGTGGGGTAATTCATCTCAACTTGCTGGTCATGCTGGTCAGAAAAAGACGATTCTTCTTACCTCACGACACTATTGGTGGCCTACCCTGTGGAAAGACATTGTGGATTTTGTGTCCACCTGCTCCTTATTTACTCTAAAGAAGACCTCTAACCAACTTCTGTGCCGATATTTGTTACCATTTCCTGTGCCTTCTACTCCCTGGCAGCACATCAAAATGGACTTCATCACAGCTCTTTCGGTGTCCTCTTGGTCTTCCAGCATTTGGGTGGTAGTGGACCGTTTCTCTAAAATGTCCACTTTACACACATGTCAGGCCTTCCATCTGCTGCTGTGCTCACTGAGAAGTTCATTCAGCATATTTTTCACTTTCATGGGTTACCTCTTCACCTTGTATCCAACAAGAGCATGCAATTCACGTCTAGGTTCTGGAGAGCTACTTACAAACTTTTGAATGTTTCTCTGGCCTTCTTGTCTGCTTACCATCCTCAGTCTAATGTCAACCAGATTTTGTTTAATTTTCTATGACACTATACAAACGTACACCATCAAGACTTGGTCAAACTATTGCCATGCGCAGAGTTTTCATACAATAACCATGTAAGCAAGGCTTCAGTGAATGCTCCGCTTTTCATCATTTATGGACAATAGTCCAATGTGCCTCTTTCAGTTTCAAACTCTTTGTAGAATATTAATGATCCTCTCCTCCTGAAGAGAATTATTTTGGGTCTGGAAAGCTGGGGGCTTAAGGAGGGGTAAACTGTAACACTAGTGTCCTTGCACTGTCCCTCTTCCTCCACCCAGCAGTGATGACAACGCAGTCACCTACATTTAGCGTGGCCCTCCTTAGCATCCTCTGCTGTGGCTTCCGGTTCCCAGGTCCTTCGTATACCACACATGTCTCCTGGGAGTGCGCTTTGAGCAAGCACATGCTCCTCACCTCTTAAAGAGGGAGCACACTTAATCTGGAAATGCTGCAAGATTTTGGCTGACAGGCACTCTAGGTACTTAAGGCATCCACCCCCTTTTGGAGATGCCTGAGCAGCATAGTTACTAGTCAGTCCTTTTTCCGCTAGTTAGTTGTCAAGTCTCTGAACCTGTATCCTGGCTGCCCAAACTGGTACCTAACCCACCAGCCAGTATTTCTTTCCATCGCCCAGTCAAAACCAGCCTTTCAGTCTGAACCGGTACCTGTTTTCACTCTGCCTGTGAACCTGATCCAGTCTTGCCTGTTATCCTGAGCAACGCACCTGTGTCACTCAAACCTAGGGTCAGCTGTTGCAGTGCGGGAACTGCCCTGGAGAGGTACCTAGTCTCTTCCAGCAGACAAGCCCAACCTCACTGTCAGAGACTCTGATAAATAGTCAGTTGGCACTTAGTCAAGCCCTTCTAAGGTAAGCCTGGTCTGTGCCGCAGTGGGTCTGCAACCACGTGTGTGATCAGCTACAACACTTCTCTATCTCACTTGAATTGTTACTATTCACAGACTGATTACCATTCCCATTTTCAATCTGTCACCAGTGCAACATAATTGAACTTTGGCCCTTTTCTGTCCCTACGTAAATAATCTGTATACTCTGACATGTTATCGTTACACTGTTACACTGTAAAAGCATAAAAAGGGGCTGTTTGGTAGGCCTCCATCTTTAGTACTAATTGTAATAGTCCTTGCTGTCAATAACCCACTCTATGACTCTTCAGAAGTTTGTGAAATGGCAACAAGCATTTTGCTTGGTCCAAATGAGCTGAATAGAAAAGTGTTTGACTTTGTGATGGCCAGTGAATTTCAGGAAATTTTGAGTCAAAATTGTTTCTCCAGAGATTGATTCGATCAGTTATCATTAGAGTTGAGCGCGGTTCGCGGTTCGCGGTTCTCCAGTTCTAGGCTCGAGTGATTTTGGGGCCTGTTCTAGATCGAACTAGAACTCGAGCTTTTTGCAAAAGCTCGATAGTTCTAGAAACGTTCGAGAACGGTTCTAGCAGCAAAAAAACAGCTAATTCCTAGCTGGCTTTCCGCTGTAATAGTGTAAGTCACTCTGTGACTCACACTATTATGACATTTCAGTGTATAGTGTGCGTGAACAGCGCCTTCAGATCACTGCTGTTTGTATAATGGCGATCGCCTTTTTTTTTTTTTCCTTGTCTTCCTTCCCTAAGCGCGCGCGTCTTGTGGGGCGGGCCAGCATGTCAGCCAATCCCAGACTCACACACAGCTAAGTGGACGTTTAGCCAGAGAAAAAACGGCATGTGTGATAGGATGTCCATGTCACATGTCCCTGCATTATAAAACCGGACATTTTCCTCCAGGACGCCAATATCTCTTCTGCGTCCTTGGTGTCAGACATCACTGGCGCAGCTCCGTCCTGAGTACTATCGCTGTATGCGCTCCATACACAGCGCTGGACAGCATAGGGATAGCACTTTCCATCAGTCCTTTTAAAGGCTCGTACGGGCAGGGTCAGAGTTAAGGTGACAGGCCCTGAAAACAGCGACAGCGTCTGTGTAGCAAAGGTCAGAGATTTCGTCGCTGCATTTCCCCATTAGGAGGGAATAGAAAGGCAGGCTTCCATTCCTCTACCCAGAGACCCACAATCCTGGCACTGTACACTCCTGTCCTCTGCACACTCCAACTCATTATAACTAAGCCATTATACTAGCAAACACTCAGTGTACCTAGTGGCATCCTAAACGTGGCTATTGGACTTTTGTCTAGTCACACTATTGCAAAGATATTTGCAGCACGTCTGCCTGCATTGCACACTCAAACTCTTTTTAACTAAGCCATTATACTAGCAAACACTCAGTGTACCTAGTGACATCCTAAATGTGGCTATTGGACTTTGCTATAGTCCCACTAGTGCAAAGACATTTGCAGCACCTCTGCCTGCATTGCACACTCCAACTCATTATAACTAAGCCATTATACTAGCAAACACTCAGTGTACCTAGTGGCATCCTAAAAGTGGCTATTGGACTTTTGTCTAGTCACACTATTGCAAAGATATTTGCAGCACGTCTGCCTGCATTGCACACTCAAACTCTTTTTAACTAAGCCATTATACTAGCAAACAGTCAGTGTACCTAGTGGCATCCTAAACGTGGCTATTGTACTTTTGTGTAGTCACACTAGTGGAAATATATTTGCAGCACGTCTGCCTGCATTGCACACTCAAACTCTTTTTAACTAAGCCATTATACTAGCAAACACTCAGTGTACCTAGTGGCATCCTAAACGTGGCTATTGGACTTTGCTATAGTCCCACTAGTGCAAAGACATTTGCAGCACCTCTGCCTGCATTGCACACTCCAACTCATTATAACTAAGCCATTATACTAGCAAACACTCAGTGTACCTAGTGGCATCCTAAACGTGGCTATTGTACTTTGCTATAGTCCCACTAGTGCAAAGACATTTGCAGCACCTCTGCCTGCATTGCACACTCCAACTCATTATAACTAAGCCATTATACTAGCAAGCACTCAGTGTACCTAGTGGCATCCTAAACGTGGCTATTGTACTTTGCTATAGTCCCACTAGTGCAAAGACATTTGCAGCACCTCTGCCTGCATTGCACACTACAACTCATAATAACTAAGCCATTATACTAGCAAACACTCAGTGTACCTAGTGGCATCCTAAACGTGGCTATTGGACTTTGCTATAGTCCCACTAGTGCAAAGACATTTGCAGCACCTCTGCCTGCATTGCACACTCCAACTTATTATAACTAAGCCATTATACTAGCAAACACTCAGTGTACCTAGTGACATCCTAAAAGTGGCTATTGGACTTTTGTCTAGTCACACTATTGCAAAGATATTTGCAGCACGTCTGCCTGCATTGCACACTCAAACTCTTTTTAACTAAGCCATTATACTAGCAAACAGTCAGTGTACCTAGTGGCATCCTAAACGTGGCTATTGTACTTTGCTATAGTCCCACTAGTGCAAAAACATTTGCAGCACCTCTGCCTGCATTGCACACTCCAACTCATTATAACTAAGCCATTATACTAGCAAACACTCAGTGTACCTAGTGGCATCCTAAACGTGGCTATTGTACTTTGCTATAGTCCCACTAGTGCAAAGACATTTGCAGCACCTCTGCCTGCATTGCACACTCCAACTCATTATAACTAAGCCATTATACTAGCAAACACTCAGTGTACCTAGTGGCATCCTAAACGTGGCTATTGTACTTTTGTGTAGTCACACTAGTAAAAAGATATTTGCAGCACGTCTGCCTGCATTGCACACTCAAACTCTTTTTAACTAAGCCATTATACTAGCAAACAGTCAGTGTACCTAGTGGCATCCTAAAAGTGGCTATTGGACTTTTGTCTAGTCACACTATTGCAAAGATATTTGCAGCACGTCTGCCTGCATTGCACACTCAAACTCTTTTTAACTAAGCCATTATACTAGCAAACAGTCAGTGTACCTAGTGGCATCCTAAAAGTGGCTATTGGACTTTTGTCTAGTCACACTATTGCAAAGATATTTGCAGCACGTCTGCCTGCATTGCACACTCAAACTCTTTTTAACTAAGCCATTATACTAGCAAACAGTCAGTGTACCTAGTGGCATCCTAAACGTGGCTATTGTACTTTTGTGTAGTCACACTAGTGGAAATATATTTGCAGCACGTCTGCCTGCATTGCACACTCAAACTCTTTTTAACTAAGCCATTATACTAGCAAACACTCAGTGTACCTAGTGGCATCCTAAACGTGACTATTGTACTTTGCTATAGTCCCACTAGTGCAAAGACATTTGAAGCACCTCTGCCTGCATTGCACACTCCAACTCATTATAACTAAGCCATTATACTAGCAAACACTCAGTGTACCTAGTGGCATCCTAAAAGTGGCTATTGGACTTTTGTCTAGTCACACTATTGCAAAGATATTTGCAGCACGTCTGCCTGCATTGCACACTCAAACTCTTTTTAACTAAGCCATTATACTAGCAAACACTCAGTGTACCTAGTGGCATCCTAAACGTGGCTATTGGACTTTGCTATAGTCCCACTAGTGCAAAGACATTTGCAGCACCTCTGCCTGCATTGCACACTCCAACTCATTATAACTAAGCCATTATACTAGCAAACAGTCAGTGTACCTAGTGGCATCCTAAACGTGGCTATTGTACTTTGCTATAGTCCCACTAGTGCAAAGACATTTGCAGCACCTCTGCCTGCATTGCACACTCCAACTCATTATAACTAAGCCATTATACTAGCAAACACTCAGTGTACCTAGTGGCATCCTAAAAGTGGCTATTGGACTTTTGTCTAGTCACACTATTGCAAAGATATTTGCAGCACGTCTGCCTGCATTGCACACTCAAACTCTTTTTAACTAAGCCATTATACTAGCAAACACTCAGTGTACCTAGTGGCATCCTAAACGTGGCTATTGGACTTTGCTATAGTCCCACTAGTGCAAAGACATTTGCAGCACCTCTGCCTGCATTGCACACTCCAACTCATTATAACTAAGCCATTATACTAGCAAACAGTCAGTGTACCTAGTGGCATCCTAAACGTGGCTATTGTACTTTGCTATAGTCCCACTAGTGCAAAGACATTTGCAGCACCTCTGCCTGCATTGCACACTCCAACTCATTATAACTAAGCCATTATACTAGCAAACACTCAGTGTACCTAGTGGCATCCTAAACGTGGCTATTGTACTTTTGTGTAGTCACACTAGTGGAAAGATATTTGCAGCACGTCTGCCTGCATTGCACACTCAAACTCTTTTTAACTAAGCCATTATACTAGCAAATACTCAGTGTACCTAGTGGCATCCTAAACGTGGCTATTGGACTTTGCTATAGTTCCACTAGTGCAAAGACATTTGCAGCACCTCTGCCTGCATTGCACACTCCAACTCAATATAACTAAGCCATTATACTAGCAAACACTCAGTGTACCTAGTGGCATCCTAAACGTGGCTATTGTACTTTGCTATAGTCCCACTAGTGCAAAGACATTTGCAGCACCTCTGCCTGCATTGCACACTCCAACTCATTATAACTAAGCCATTATACTAGCAAACACTCAGTGTACCTAGTGGCATCCTAAACGTGGCTATTGTACTTTTGTCTATTCACACTATTGCAAAGATATTTGCAGCACGTCTGCCTGCATTGCACACTCAAACTCTTTTTAACTAAGCCATTATACTAGCAAACAGTCATTGTACCTAGTGTGGCATCCTAAACGTGGCTATTGGACTTTTGTGTAGTCACACTAGTGGAAAGATATTTGCAGCACGTCTGCCTGCATTGCACACTCAAACTCTTTTTAACTAAGCCATTATACTAGCAAACAGTCAGTGTACCTAGTGGCATCCTAAACGTGGCTATTGTACTTTTGTGTAGTCACACTAGTGGAAAGATATTTGCAGCACGCCAGCCTGCATTGCACACTCAAACTTTTTTTAACTAAGCCATTATACTAGCAAACACTCAGTGTACCTAGTGGCATCCTAATCAAGGCTATTGGACTTTGCTATAGTCCCACTAGTGCAAAGACATTTGCAGCACCTCTGCCTGCATTGCACACTCCAACTCATTATAACTAAGCCATTATACTAGCAAACACTCAGTGTACCTAGTGGCATCCTAAAAGTGGCTATTGGACTTTTGTCTAGTCACACTATTGCAAAGATATTTGCAGCACGTCTGCCTGCATTGCACACTCAAACTCTTTTTAACTAAGCCATTATACTAGCAAACACTCAGTGTACCTAGTGGCATCCTAAACGTGGCTATTGTACTTTTGTGTAGTCACACTAGTGGAAAGATATTTGCAGCACGCCTGCCTGCATTGCACACTCAAACTTTTTTTAACTAAGCCATTATACTAG
This sequence comes from Anomaloglossus baeobatrachus, assembly GCF_048569485.1. Taxonomy (NCBI): domain Eukaryota; kingdom Metazoa; phylum Chordata; class Amphibia; order Anura; family Aromobatidae; genus Anomaloglossus; species Anomaloglossus baeobatrachus. The sequence goes on from NC_134353.1 coordinate 368,259,755, forward strand.
CAAACACTCAGTGTACCTAGTGGCATCCTAAACAAGGCTATTGGACTTTGCTATAGTCCCACTAGTGCAAAGACATTTGCAGCACCTCTGCCTGCATTGCACACTCCAACTCATTATAACTAAGCCATTATACTAGCAAACACTCAGGGTACCTAGTGGCATCCTAAAAGTGGCTATTGGACTTTTGTCTAGTCACACTATTGCAAAGATATTTGCAGCACGTCTGCCTGCATTGCACACTCAAACTCTTTTTAACTAAGCCATTATACTAGCAAACAGTCAGTGTACCTAGTGGCATCCTAAACGTGGCTATTGTACTTTGCTATAGTCCCACTAGTGCAAAGACATTTGCAGCACCTCTGCCTGCATTGCACACTCCAACTCATTATAACTAAGCCATTATACTAGCAAACACTCAGTGTACCTAGTGGGATCCTAAACGTGGCTATTGGACTTTGCTATAGTCCCACTAGTGCAAATACATTTGCAGCACCTCTGCCTGCATTGCACACTCCAACTCATTATAACTAAGCCATTATACTAGCAAACACTCAGTGTACCTAGTGGCATCCTAAACGTGGCTATTGGACTTTGCTATAGTCCCACTAGTGCAAAGACATTTGCAGCACCTCTACCTGCATTGCACACTCCAACTCATTATAACTAAGCCATTATACTAGCAAACACTCAGTGTACCTAGTGGCATCCTAAACGTGGCTATTGGACTTTGCTATAGTCCCACTAGTGCAAATACATTTGCAGCACCTCTGCCTGCATTGCACACTCCAACTCATTATAACTAAGCCATTATACTAGCAATCAGTCAGTGTACCTAGTGGCATCCTAAACGTGGCTATTGCACTTTTGTGTAGTCACACTAGTGGAAAGATATTTGCAGCACGTCTGCCTGCATTGCACACTCAAACTCTTTTTAACTAAGCCATTATACTAGCAAACAGTCAGTGTACCTAGTGGCATCCTAAACGTGGCTATTGTACTTTTGTGTAGTCACACTAGTGGAAAGATATTTGCAGCACGTCTGCCTGCATTGCACACTCAAACTCTTTTTAACTAAGCCATTATACTAGGAAACAGTCAGTGTACCTAGTGGCATCCTAAACGTGGCTATTGGACTTTTGTGTAGTCACACTAGTGGAAAGATATTTGCAGCACGTCTGCCTGCATTGCACACTCAAACTCTTTTTAACTAAGCCATTATACTAGCAAACAGTCAGTGTACCTAGTGGCATACAAGAAGTGGCTGTTGTACTCCATTAGTGCCCCACTGGTGCAAATCTATGTGCAGCACCTCTGCATGACACCCTCCTGCTCTGTTTTTAATAAGCTTTAATGATAGCAAAAAATACTGCCATTTAGTGACATCATAGAACTGGCTGTTGTATTCCATTAGTGCCCCACTGGTGCCAAGCTATTTCTAGCACCTCTGCATGACACCCTCCTGCTCTGTTTTTAATAAGCTATAATGATAGCAAAAAATACTGCAACTTAGTGGTATACAAAAAATGCCTATAGGACTCCTTTATTGTGCCACTTGTGCCAAGCAATCTCAAGCACCTCTGCATTCTACCCTCATGCACAATTAGCTATGCTAATTTTATAGCAAACTCAGGGAATTCCTTGCTGCTTTTGATCATTAGGAGGGATAGAAAGTGAAGCTTCTTTTACTGTCCTGGTACCCACAGAACACGGCCACTGTACCCATCTGTCCACTTTTGCCACTCTGTTTAATTTGCACAAAGAGCTGACTCTTTTTCTGCCTTCCTAAAATTGTCTGGAATACTAAGTTAGTGTTCCTTTGCTGCCAAGCAAGGTACAACACATGTGCATTCTACACTCCTTTCCATTTCTGGAATGCAATTATTAACTGCAGGTAGTCCAGGCAATCTGTGACGAAGGTGCAGGCGTGGATATAATGTAGCCTGCATCCAATGATGGTTCTCTCGATGCCTGACAGCTCAACAATACCTTCTGTTTCCACTTCCAAAACAAGTGATGACCTGCCAATCACACTCCCTGTTGCGGGTTAAGGAGTGGAAGTTCAGTGTGAAAAACCATGTGTGACTGCTGTCCCCACAGTCACAGAGGATGAAGAGCACGCAGATGCACTTGATGGGGCAGGCGGTGGTTGCACAGGCACGCTAGGCCGCATTGTAGCACAGTGAAATTCACATTGCGACTTATGCTTCATTTTAAGTCGTGTACAGGGTGGGCTCCCCAGTATGCAGCAAAACCAGGCAAAAGGAAAAGGACTCTAGGCAGTTGGGTTGATAAATGATTGTTTAACTTTACCAAAACAAACAATAAGAACCATGCATACAATTAAAATAATTGAACAATCTATTCTGTTGCCTACTACCTGCTAATCCCTCTGTGTAGTAGTAATTGTGTGTTTGTGCGTGTGTGTGTGTGTGTGTGTGTGCGAACACGACCTACCAGTGGCGCATCACAAGAGCTTCCAAGTTATCTACCTAAACATAGACAAAACACATGACCCCCCCCCTGAATACCCTTGTTAGCTGAAGCCTCACAGATAATGCAGATGATAACAGTGTGAATGCAAACCACACAGCTCTGCAACACAGTCATGGAAATCTTGAAAAGCAACATTCAATGCAAACATGTGTTGCTGTCCCTCTATGATTTAAACTGTACGTGACAATTTGACAGTGCAGAGGCAGCAAGTCTTATTGTCTATATAGTCGACCTACCCAGAACAGATATGTGTTTTGCTAATAAAACAAAGTGTTGCGTGCACGCATTATTGTCTGGGCACAGCCTACCGTACCCGGGTACTGTGATGTCCAGTTGCCAGAAATACAGACTTTACGCTCCTCTCACGGTAAACAGTATAGACAGCACCGTAAGAATGTTGGTCTGTGGCACAGGATGCTGCTCACTGACGTTACAGTGCTCATCATCAAAGTACAACACAACTCCCCTCACAATTGAACGAAGTGTTTCCGCGGTGGCTCCTTGCTGTAACACACACCTTTAGCTTTTCCTTCTGTTCATAGACAGCATCTCCAAGTCCACCCCCGAAGAGCAATTTTCTATTGCTATAGTGACCAAAGGCAGATCCAAAAAAACAGCAGCCCCTTGTGTGTAGTCTGCAACAATGCATGCAATGAACGGCAAATAAGCATATTGTGTTGACAGTTGCTAAAGCTGAGCAATACACCTTCACGCTGTCATTTTATATTTATGTGATACTTCATGGAGGAAGTACTCAAAAGTGTGAGTTTTTGCCTTCTACTTACAGATTGTTGACAAATCTTACAGATTCCATGACTTTGGTGATCCTTTGCGATGTCCAAAAATTCACAGGCTAGGAAAGGTTTACAGCCCATGCGACCTGCATAGCCAACACGACATCTGCTCAAAGTTGTGGTCCAAAATTCAGTTGTTGACGTGCTCCAGTACTTTGTCTCTGGCCAGGAAGACGCAACGTAACCTCGTCGTCAGTAGCATCCTCCTCCACCTCCTCTGCTGACCTCATCGACTGGCTGACTTTGGTTTGACACTAAGTGTTGTCTCCAACCTCATCAATAACCCTGTGTGTTTTCATTCCCCTCGTCCTGAGTCCTCCGAGACAACCTCTTCCTGCCCTGACCGAATAGTAAAGTTGTCCTTCCAATCAGGTATCTGTGCTCCTCATCATGTTCCCCATTGTCTCCACCAGGAGGATTTACTTTTTGGAAATGAGGGTGTAGATTAGGCTCAGCACCTTCTTCATCGGGGCCTGGATCCCAGTCACAAAGCTTCAGGCTATCTGCGCAGATCATTTCCCCTGTCTCATGGAACTCGCTACCTCAACACGTTAGATTATCTGCTACACACGCAAGCTTTAAACTGAATCTTAAAACTCATCTGTTCAGAAATGACTATAACCTTCAATGACACCACCACCATACGTACTTGACGCTCAACCTAAACAACTCCTACTGTCTCCTCACAAAAATCCTTTAGAATGTAATCCTGCAAGGGCAGGGCCCTCTTCCCTCTGTACCAGTCTGTCTATAGTTACTTGTATATGTATTCTGTATGTAACCCCCTTCTCATGTACAGCACCATGGAATCAATGGTGCTCTATAAATCAATAATAATAAAAATAATAATAACTTCCTTGTCTGTACTCATTGCAGCTTTGGAGCAGACCTCTGATTCCCAGGCTATAGTGCGACTGAACAGCTATGCAAACTCAACCATCTCTGTCACCCCATACTCAGCAGGGCTGGTGGAAACTTGAGAGCTGTTAGGAAGCAAGTGCGATTGGATTGACACCACAGAGGAATGGATTATTTGGGATCTTGAAATTGGGGTGGAGGAGAGGCCACTTTATGGAGCAATTCAGATCCATTGAAGCAGCTGCTGATTTGGCCTCATCTACATTTGTTAGCGATGGTCGTGTCCAGGAAAAAAGGGATCATATCAGATTATCCATGGGAAGAAGTACACCTGTTATTTTTGATGTTATTTGTTGTTACAAAACGGTGACGCCTTAAACGCAAGCAGCCTGCTGTGGTTTCAGTTGCGCCCAGGCATCAGCTGCCATTTAGGCCTGTGCCTCGGGTTGTCCAGCTGGCTGCTTTCTCCTCCACGTCTAAGTGTGGAGAGGCAGCTAGTGCGCATGCGTGTGCCGATTTACCCCAGCCGCAGCCTAACTCCAGTGTTTCGCCTAGTGAGTATGCTCAGCCTGACTGTGCCATTCCTGAGGCTAAGTCTTCATTTCGGGCTACAGCGCATGCTCCCACACTTAGTGCGAAAAGCCTCTTTGCACAGGTACTTGCACTCCGTGCCGGGTCTAAGTCCTGTGTTGTGCATAGACACCATGCTAAAGCTGATAGTCTTTTTTCAGAGACTGTATTTCATGCAACTGACCATGGTCAGGCACTTACTGCATCAGAAACTAGGTCCGGTAATGAACTCTTTGGCCCTGCCCCTGATGTGGGGGGCCCATTTAGACCACAGGGCATCAGGTGTCCTGACGATGTGGCCAGGCCACTGCCAAATGGCTTGCAGAGGCCCGCCCCTATGACTTGTCACCTCATTATTGATGGTCAGACGATGACTGGTGAGGTGTTTGTGTCATGACAGCCATGAGGTCATCATTTAAGTTGCGGTTCCAAATAGGACGCTAGTTATGCCACTCATGACGTATCACTCTGCTTTTGTCTCCAGGAGGTGCATTGTGGTCCACCCTGGTTTGGGGCGGACCCAGGTTATAGAAGGGGCTGGAGACAACAAGGAGGTGCGCAGTCTTCTATTATGCTCCGAAAGAGCACACCTCCATGTGTTGAACCCATTGCAGCTTTAGGCCAGAGGTAGGCAGGGATAGGGCGTCGATGCAGGCCACCACCACAGTTGGTAACGGAGAACGGTTAAGACCAGCTCCTGTCCTACAAGTCCTGCTTGTGCAGCCCAGTGGCATTAACAGGCCTGCTGCTGCTGATGCGCCTGCTGTTCACAGGTGTGGCCCCAATGCACACGGTCAGCGTACTGAATGGCCCCTGTGATGTTAACAGGGAGTTCCTGGGCTGGGTGGGCGTGTGAACCCTGTGACGCTAACAGGGCTCCCAGTCTCAAGATCCGAGTGGCGTCTAACTTGGTTCAGGCTACTATTAGTTTCATAGCCACACAGCTCTGTATCCTCCACCTAACCTTCCAGTTGCCAACCTCTCCTTTTCCATCTGGGAGCACGGTGGACACTGACTGCTGATGGGGATATATACCTTTCTCTTTCTTTTCTTATTAATTTTCGTTATATAGCGGTAACATAGTATATACCACCTTATCCAAATCTGCCAGTCCCACCGTAACAGATGGTGTTTCTTCATCAAATGTTACTTTTGCTTAACCACCAAACCCACGGACCAAAACTTTTTTCCCCTTTCCAACACACCTGTTCCCCTTTTCACCCGCATCTGTCCTTTTTCAACTCATTTTGTATATGACCAAAAGTGCAACTCTGCAGGGACACCGTACTCAATGGCATCTCAGCACAACAGCCAGCCCACGGTCCCTCAGATGTGGACAAGTAAAAGACCATTTCCTCCTATCCATGACAAACCGTTGAGATTCACTCTGTGCAGCACTGGTGTTTAGTGGAAAAGCAGATCGAAGATTGCGTAACACCTTCTGAAAATACTCCTGTACACGTGCGTCCCTTTATATGGCATGAATTTTTTCGCCAAATTTTGTCTTGTACCGGGGATCTAACAGTGTGGCAACCCAGTAGTTAGCATTACTTCGAATTCGTACAATCCGAGGGTCATGTTGTAGGTAGTGCAGCAAGAAGACGCTCATGTGTCTTGTGCATCCAGGAGGACCAAGTCCTTGGTGTGTTGGTGGCAGAGAGGTGAGAATCGTGCCTCCTTCCTCTGCCCTCTCCCCCCAACCTCACACAACCGAAATGTGAGCAAGCTCTCACTCATCTGCTGAGTCTTCCATGCCCATCGCAAGTTCGTCCTCCATTTCTTCATGGCTTCTGCGCCTTCCTCAACAATTTTTGCTGATACTATGCGCCCTTGTTAATCCCTATCCCCCACCATAACTGCTGCCTAGGTGCCGCTTACCGTATGGACCTTGTAGATCTTATTATGCCTTCTGCATATGACTCCTCCTGTACTTCCTCACCTTCCTCTTGGACCAATACCTGACTCCGAATAATGCTTACAGTGTGCTCCATCATGTAGATGACCAGAATTGTCACGCTGAGAATGGCATTGCCAGTGCTAAACATCTTCGTCGACATTTGGAAACTGTGTAGAAGGGTGCATAGGTCCTTGATCTGAAACCACTCCAGCAGCGTGATCTGCACCACCTCTGGATCAAGTTAGCCCAGGGTATACGTCATACCGTATTTCAGCAGGGCACTGCGGTGCTGCCACACACACTGCAACATGTGCAGATTCCAATTCCTGCGTGTCGGAACATCGCATTTCCGGCGTTTAACCGCCAGACCCTAAGACTTCCGGAGCGATGAAAGTTGTTGAGCTGCTGGGTGCGAAGGATGAAAGTGAGCACATAGCAGCGTGCCCGCTGCACAAGGCCATGTAGGCCGGGATGGTATTTTAAAAACTGCTGGAGAATCAGATTCAACACGTGAGCCATACAAGGCCCGTGTGTCACATTGCCCTGACGAAGGGCCGCAGACAGGTTTGCATCATTGCCGCACACGGCTGTTAAGTCACCAACGTAGTCCACTCAATCAATTTGTACTCTGGTCCCAATGGGAAGACACCACACCCTTTTTTAGGCCCCTCCTGTCTGCAGACCACTGCCAGACAAAGCTATGAACCTCTTGTTACTGTTACCCCCAGTTCAGTTTTATGAGTTTGTGTGCTTGTTACCTGACTACGTTTCCTGCTTGCTGTTTATGTACCTCGTTGGCTGATCCGCACTTCACCTCTGCTTGTTTTCTGATTAAGTCCTGGCCATCCCATTCTGTTCCTCTTCCTCAATTAATGTTTTTGACCCTGCATGACTACTATTCTCTGGAACTGCAGCCTTCCACAGGTATTGATCAACTTGGGCCCTGTGTAATTCCAAATCACTGTATAGGGGTTAAAGGGTTTCAGGGTTCTGGGTGTCCAGCTTGGTGAGTGGCTTGCCTCTAGCCTATCCTTTACAGCCCATCTGAGTGTGTCGATCCAGGCAGGCGTTACACCGTGCCCTCTGCAGAAGGCCATGTAGGCAGGGATAGTGTTTTAAAAATTGCTGGACAACCAGGTTCAACACGTGAGCCATACAAGGCACGTGTGTCACATTGCCCTGAAGAAGGGTCGCAGACTGGTTTGCATCATTGTCGCACCTGACCTTCCTTGACTGCTGGTTGACTGTAGACAACCATTGATGAAACTCGGTCTCACTCTCCAGAGCTAACCGTCCACAATTCCTCAGCGGTGTCTCACATTTCCCCTACATAACAAAGTAAACATTTGACCGCCTGATGGCCTTGAGCTCTGCTGCCAGCATAGTAAGGAGGTGTGTGGGATTCCTTGGGCGCAGTTACAAGGAAGGGTGGCCGACCACACAGGGTTTGGGCCGAGGTGGAGGACCCACACGAGGTTGAGGAGGCAGAAGCAGTGGAGGAACTTGTACATACAGAGGAAGGATTGACACACAAGTCGTGGGGACGGCAAGACTTGTACAGCAAACCCTTCTCCATCCCTTACCATAGTTACCCAGTGCCCAGTCAGCAACATGTAACTCCCCTGTCCATGCTTACTGGTCCAAGTATCTGTGTTGAAATGCACCCTGTCACACACAGAGTTTCTCAAGGAATCGGTGAGGTTGTGTGCGACCTACTGTGGTAGCGCGGGCACGCCGTTCTTGGAGGAGGAGTGACGACTGGCCATCGGCTCTTGGGGCACTGCAATGGGCATAAGGTCTCGAAAATCCTCGGTCTCAAAAGGGTGTAAAGGCAGCCTTTCTGTTGCCAACAAGTTGCAGATGATGAAACTCAACCTCTTAGGCATGTCATGCCCTTCGAAAATCATGTAAAACATAGCGAGGGGACTCCAACCACAGTCTCCCTCGTTGCCACTAACTGGGCCACACACACCCCACTTGACTGGCATCAGTTGACCCCCCCTTTTGAAAAAGAAAAAGATGCTTTGCATGAAGCACTCTCAAAAATACGCGTGCCTTTCCCGTCCCCTGGCTGACCCAGGGGAAGAAAAGTCCTCTGAGAGCCATGACTTGTTCATCTTGGTTCTTTTAGAAACACAGCGAGGGGACTCCAACCACAGTCTCCCTCGTTGCCACTAACTGGGCCACACACACCCCACTTGACTGGCATCGGTTGACCCCCCCTTTTGAAAAAGAAAAAGATGCTTTGCATGAAGCACTCTCAAAAATACGCGTGCCTTTCCCGTCCCCTGACTGACCCAGGGGAAGAAAAGTCCTCTGAGAGCCATGACTTGTTCATCTTGGTTCTTTTAGAAACACAGCGAGGGGACTCCAACCACAGTCTCCCTCGTTGCCACTAACTGGGCCACACATACCCCACTTGACTGGCATCGGTTGACCCCCCCTTTTGAAAAAGAAAAAGATGCTTTGCATGAAGTACTCTCAAAAATACGCGTGCCTTTCCCGTCCCCTGGCTGACCCAGGGGAAGAAAAGTCCTCTGAGAGCCATGACTTGGTCATCTTGGTTCTTTTAGAAACACAGCGAGGGGACTCCAACCACAGTCTCCCTCGTTGCCACTAACTGGGCCACACACAACCCACTTGACTGGCATCGGTTGACCCCCCCTTTTGAAAAAGAAAAAGATGCTTTGCATGAAGCACTCTCAAAAATACGCGTGCCTTTCCCGTCCCCTGGCTGACCCAGGGGAAGAAAAGTCCTCTGAGAGCCATGACTTCATCTTGGTTCTTTTAGAAACACAGCGAGGGGACCCCAACCACAGTCTCCCTCGTTGCCACTAACTGGGCCACACACACCCCACTTGACTGGCATCGGTTGAGCCCCCCTTTTGAAAAAGAAAAAGATGCTTTGCATGAAGCACTCTCAAAAATGCGCGTGCCTTTCCCGTCCCCTGGCTGACCCAGGGGAAGAAAAGTCCTCTGAGAGCCATGACTTGTTCATCTTGGTTCTTTTAGAAACACAGCGAGGGGACTCCAACCACAGTCTCCCTCGTTGCCACTAACTGGGCCACACACACCCCACTTGACTGGCATCGGTTGACCCCACCTTTTGAAAAAGAAAAAGATGCTTTGCATGAAGCACTCTCAAAAATACGCGTGCCTTTCCCGTCCCCTGGCTGACCCAGGGGAAGAAAAGTCCTCTGAGAGCCATGACTTGTTCATCTTGGTTCTTTTAGAAACACAGCGAGGGGACTCCAACCACAGTCTCCCTCGTTGCCACTAACTGGGCCACACACACCCCACTTGACTGGCATCGGTTGACCCCCCCTTTTGAAAAAGAAAAAGATGATTTGCATGAAGCACTCTCAAAAATACGCGTGCCTTTCCCGTCCCCTGGCTGACCCAGGGGAAGAAAAGTCCTCTGAGAGCCATGACTTGTTCATCTTGGTTCTTTTAGAAACACAGCGAGGGGACTCCAACCACAGTCTCCCTCGTTGCCACTAACTGGGCCACACACCCCACTTGACTGACATCGGTTGACCCCCCCTTTTGAAAAAGAAAAAGATGCTTTGCATGAAGCACTCTCAAAAATACGCGTGCCTTACCCGTCCCCTGGCTGACCCAGGGGAAGAAAAGTCCTCTGAGAGCCATGACTTGTTCATCTTGGTTCTTTTAGAAACACAGCGAGGGGACTCCAACCACAGTCTCCCTCGTTGCCACTAACTGGGCCACACACACCCCACTTGACTGGCATCGGTTGACCCCCCCTTTTGAAAAAGAAAAAGATGCTTTGCATGAAGCACTCTCAAAAATATGTGCGCCTTTCCCGTCCCCTGGCTGACCCAGGGGAAGAAAAGTCCTCTGAGAGCCATGACTTGTTCATCTTGGTTCTTTTAGAAACACAGCGAGGGGACTCCAGCCACAATCTCCCTCGTTGCCACTAACTGGGCCACACACACCCCACTTGACTGGCATCGGTTGACCCCCCCTTTTGAAAAAGAAAAAGATGCTTTGCATGAAGCACTCTCAAAAATTCGCGTGCCTTTCCCGTCCCCTGGCCGACCCAGGGGAAGAAAAGTCCTCTGAGAGCCATGACTTGTTCATCTTGGTTCTTTTTTCAAAAGCGAGGGGACTCCAACCACAGTCTCCCTCGTTTCCACTAATTGGGCCACACACACCCCACTTGACTGGCATCACTTGATCCCCCTTTTCAAAATGAAACAGATGCTTTGCATGAAGCACTCTCAAAAATACGCGTGCCTTTCGCCTCCCCTGGCTGACCCAGGGGAAGAAAAGTCCTCTGAGAGCCATGTCCACATTGTCAGTGGACAGACACGTGTGCTTATCTGCCAGCAGACCCCCAGCAGCACTGAAGACAGGTTCCGAGAGAACGCTGGCTGCAGGACACGACAAGATCCCCAAGGCGTACGTGGCGAGCTCAGGCAATTTATCCAGATTGGAAGCCTAAAATGAGCAGGGCTCAAGTTGCACAATAATGGAATCGATGTTTCCTTGCATATACTCATATATCTGTGTGTCCTCCTCTTTTTCCTTGTCCAGCTCTTTTGTTTTCGCATGAGTATATGTCCTTGACACTTTCCCATGTGTTTGAGTTGTTTGTCACCTTTTGGACACCTTTGAGGGTGTTTTCTAGGTGTTTTTATGTGTTTGTGATTGCCTGCCATTGTTTCCTATGCAGTTCGAGTTCGGTTCGTCGAACGTTCGACGAGCCGAACTCGAACGGGACCTCCGTTCGGCGAACCGACCTCGAGCCGAACCGGGACCGGTTCGCTCATCTCTCGTTATCCTGTCATTGTAATTTAGCACAGATAAATCTATTCACAGTCACACTGAGTGACTAGGCGGTTACTGCACCAGAAATTCACTTGAATTTTTGGATTAAAATAATAATAATTATTTATCACATACTGAGACTACCACTCCCATTTTCAATGTGCTTCAGCACTACATTAGTACACTACAATCAGATTTAGTTCTTTTTCTATCATAATATAGAATGAACTGTGCGCTCTGAACTCCTATACCTAGTGTAAAATCCTTAAATGGTGCTGATTGGCCGGTCCTTATCTTTTAACATTCCTGTGATAATCCTCCCCGATTGACTGCTTTAAACCATGTGATGTGATAGCTGAAAGGCATTGTGGGGATGGGTTCAATTGTTCACACTCTGCTCTAGCCTTGTTTTGCATTTTTTTTTTTTTTTAAATCTTCATTAATTGAATCAAAAATTGTTTGAATTTATGGAGATTTTCATGCAATTAAGTTTAAAGTCAATCCACTCAAGAGTGATCCGATCATCTGTAGTAGTGATTTCTTGTTTATGGTCTAATTGACCTTAAGGCCTAAGCCACACGGCGAGAAAATCGGTGCGAGTGGAGTGCGATAAAACATCGCATTCCCCTCGGACCAATTCTAGCCTGTGTGTCAGCACACATGAGCGATTATTTTCTCAGCCCTAATCGGACCGAGAAAACAATCGCAGCATGCTGCGATTGTAAGCTGAGTCTCTTTCTCTCGCACCCATTTAAGTGAATGGGGCGAGAGAAAAATCGCACTGCACTCGCGGTACACCGGTGTACCGTGCGTGCAGAGCGAGAATGTCTATAGCCGGCTACACAGGCGAGAGGGAGAGAAATCCCTCCCTCCCCTCCTGAGTGCCGGCCCGCCCCCCGCAGCTGAGGTCTGCTCGCATGATCGGACCTCAGTTGCAAGGACACAAGCATGAGACTCGGCTCTGCTGTACTGCCAGCACCAGCCGAGTCTCATGCAAGGGGATCGCAGTAGTCCCCGTGTGGCCCCAGCCTTAGAGTATGTGTATGCTATATGAATAATACATTGTTCAGTTATAAAGAATAAATGAACAAATACAAGTTTACCAACCAACCCATTCAGTACATCGGTGGTCTACCAAACATTCACTACTAGCGGTCTGTGCTGTCACAGAAGCATGCCATTCATAAAATAACAACTATGTATGGTAGATCTATGCCTAAAAGCCCTGTCACACACAGAGATAAATCTGTGGCAGATCTGTGGCAGATCTGTGGCAGATCTGTGGCAGATCTGTGGTTGCAGTGAAATTGTGGACAATCAGTGCCAGATTTGTGGCTGTGTTCAAATGGAACAATATGTCCATGATTTCACTGCAACCACAGATCTGCCAAAGATTTATCTCTGTGTGTGACGTGGCCTTAAGTGTAGCTAATCATTGTAGTCATCATAGGTAGATATGCTTGCACTTAGTAATGTATCATTCACTGCACTATTCCGATTGTTAAAGCTGTAAAAATTCTTAGCTCCAATTTTCTACAATTATATTTCAACATCATGAATAGAGTTGAGCGCAGTTCGCGGTTCGCGGTTCTCCAGTTCTAAGCTCGAGTGATTTTGGGGGCTGTTCGAGATCGAACTAGAACTCGAGCTTTTTGCAAAAGCTCGATAGTTCTAGATACGTTCGAGAACGGTTCTAGCAGCAAAAAGCAGGGCTTTTTACAGCTACAGTGTGCAGGAGCCATCGCTGGCAGCTTGCCACAAGCTGGTAACCAAGATAAACATCGGGTATCCAAGCAAAGCGCTTTGGTTAGTAACCCGATGTTTATCTTAGTTACGTGCAGGAAGCCCACACTTCCCCGCTCAGCTCGCTCCGCCCCCTCCTGCCCGCGGCATGTACACATACATACACACACGTACACATACATACACACACACACACACACATCCCCCCCACCCCCCCGCTCGGCTTACCTGCGGTGATGAAGTCCCGCCATCCCGACCTCAGCGCTGTCACTGTCCTCCATGGCCGCCGCTTGTCACATCACCTCTCGCTTCCGACCCGAGACTGACTAGCGGTGACGTCACGGACCTCTCGCGATATTTGGCTGTGAAGGCGTCGGTCATTGAACTCAGTGACAGGGGCTGTCGGCAGTGCTGGAGATCAGCGCAGGTAATGTACCTCGCTGACAGCAGCACTTGTCATCCCCTGCAGTGACCTGGGCTGACCCATTGATGTTAGCTCAGGTCACTGCACTGCTCTCCCAGCCAATGGGGAACATCCTGCTCTTCATTGACTGGGACAGTGTGGATCGTCATGGCAACCCCTTGAATTACAGCAGACCTGGATTTGTTTTTCATTCTAATAAATTGGTTAAAGAGGGAATGTTTTGGGGAGTGTTTTTTCAAATAAAAATGTGTTTGTCGTCTATTTTTTTTTATTACTGACTGGGTTGGTGATGTCGGGTATCTGATAGACGCCTGACCTCACCAACCCCAGGGCTTGATGCCAGGTGACATTACACATCTGGTATTAACCCCATATATTACCCCGTTTGCCACCGCACCAGGGCGCGGGATGAGCTGGGGCGAAGCACCAGGATTGGCGCATCTAATGGATGCGCCACTTCTGGGGCGGCTGCGGCCTGCTATTTTTAGGCTTGGGAGAGTCCAATAACCATGGACCTCCCTAGTCTGAGAATATCAGGCCCCAGCTGTCTGCTTTACCTTGGCTGGTGATTCAATTTTGGGGGACCCCTACGTGTTTTTTTTTTTTTAAATTATTTATTTAATTTAAAATAACAGCGTGGGGTGCCCTCAGTTTTGGATTACCAGCCAAGGTGAGGTTTCCAGCTGTGGTCTGCAGGCTGCAGCCGTCTGCTTTACCCTAGCTGGCTACAAAACTAGGGGGAACCCTACGTCATTTTTTTTTTCATTTTTTTGGCTAAATACAAAGCTAAGCACCCCTTAGTGCCACATGAAAGGCACCAAAGGGTGCTCCACTTTTTCTCCACTTTTTCTCCACTTTTTCTCCATTTATTCTCCATTTATTCTCCATTTATTCTCCACTTTTTCTCCACTTTTTCTCCACTTTTTCTCCATTTATTCTCCACTTTTTCTCCACTTTTTCTCCATTTATTCTCCACTTTTTCTCCACTTTTTCTCCATTTTTTTCTCCACTTTTTCTCCATTTATTCTCCACTTTTTCTCCACTTTTTCTCCACTTTTTCTCCTCTTATGCTCCACTTTTTCTCCACTTTTTCTCCATTTTTTTCTCCGTTCTTTTTCTATGGTCGGTCTACCCATTAGCTCTGCCATGCATACTGTAGCTCTACACCTACTGCACATGTTACTTTATGATTGACATCTCTTTCGTACCAGAGCTGTCTAAGTCTACTCTGACCCCATATTTGTCATTACTATATTGTCCTTGTACTGTATTATGACATTTGTATCATGTGTTTCATTTCTTGCTGTGTTGCAATTTTTTTGCTGCATCCCAATTGTACCTCTACATTGTTCGAGTTTATGTTATTGTTCTCTCACTCTTATGTGATACTGATTATTGTCATTTTTCATGATTACATGCAGATAAGTTCAATCTGACGAAGGCTCAGGCCGAAACGTCATTTGTAACTTGTTTTGGACAAAAACATATATGCTTATGAAAAAAAAAATGTTCTTAATACGGACCAATAAAGAGTGATTTTGCATTACTATCCATTGGGACTTACTGACTTAGTCTGGGAGATTTAGAGTGCCGAGGTTACTCACTAATTTTATCTATTATTACCTCTGAGCACCTATATACCAGTGAGCAGAGCTTCCTCTACAGTAGTTCTCCTGATTAGGCATGCCCTTACCTCATGAGCAGGGCATTGCAGCTTTGGTAGCAACCATTACGACATGGACTCTGCTGCTGTGGACCCGGGGAGAGTGAGTGCAGATTCATTGCACCCACACTCCTCACATGAAGGGTCCGCACTCCTAGAAAATGGGGGATACGTTCCCTGAGTGTCTCCCCCCCATATTCTAGACGGTCCAGAGTCGTCGTGGGACCCCTTTATTTTTTTTCTTACAATAAATTGGTGAAAGAGGAAATGTTTTGGGGACTGTTTTTTCAAATAAATTTCTTTTGTCGATTTTTTGTTTTTGTTAGTACTGACAGTTTATGATGTTGGGTATCTAATAGACGCCATGACATCACAAACTGCTGGGCTTGATCTCAGGTGACTTTACAGCTAGTATCAACCCGATTTATTACCCCATTTGCCACTGCACCAGGGCACGGGATGAGCTGGGGTGAAGCGCCAGGATTGGCGCATCTAGTGGATGCGCCACGTCTGGGGTGCCTGCGGCCTGCTATTTTTAGGCTGTGAAGGCCCAATAACTATGGACCTTCCCACCCTGAGAATACCAGACCACAGCTGTCCGCTTTACCTTGGCTGGTGATCCAATTTGGAGGGGACCCTACTTTTTTTGTGTAATTATTAATATTTATAAAATAATTATAAAAAAGAGCCTGAGGGGACCTCCACATTGGATCCCCAACCACGGTAAAGCTGCCAGCTGTGGTTTTCAGGCTACAGCCGTCTGCTTTACCCTAGCTGGCTATCAAAAATGGGGGGACCCAACGTCATTTTTTTTTTTTAACTATTTTTTAAATAGAAAAAATTAATGGGCTTTCCTGTATTTTGATTGCCAACCAAGGTAACGGCAGGCAGATGGGGGTGGCAACCCATAGCTGTCTGCTTTATCTGCGCTGAGAATCAAAAATACCGCGGAGCGCTACGTCATTTTTTTAAAGATTTATTTTTACAGCACTGTGATGTCCAGCAATCAAAATACAGGGAAGCCCATTTTATTTTTAGTTATTTATATAAATAATTAAAAAAAATAAATATGGGCTCCCGTTGCATTTTTTGTATTGCTAGCTAAGGGTAATCCAAGCAGCTACTGGCTGCTAACCCCCACTGCTTGGTGTTACCTTCACTGGCAATGGAAAATCCAGGGAAGCATTTTTTATTTTTTTTGCCAAAAAACTACAAAAAAAGGACGTGAGTTTCGCCATATTTTTGTATGCTAGCCAGGTATAGCAGGCAGGTGCTGGAAGAGTTGGATACAGCACCAGAAGATGGCGCTTCTATGAAAATGCCATTTTCTGAGGCGGCTGCAGACTGCAATTCGCAGCAGTGGGGCCCAGAAAGCTCAGGCCAACCTGTGGTGCGGATTCCAATCCCCAGCTGCCTAGTTGTACCTGGCTGGACACAAAAATGGGGCGAAGCCTACGTCATTTGTTTTCTAATTATTTCATGAAATTCATGAAATAATAAAAAAAGGGCTTCCCTTTATTTTGGTTCCCAGCCGGGTACAAATAGGCAACTGGGGGTTGGGGGCAGCCGTACCTGCCTGCTGTACCTGGCTAGCATACAAAAATATGGCGAAGCCCACATAATTTTTTCAGGGGGCAAAAAACTTCTGCATACAGTCCTGGATGGAGTATGCTGAGCCTTGTAGTTCTGCAGCTGCTGTCTGTCTGTATGGAGAAGAGCAGACAGCAGCTGCAGAACTACAAGGCTCAGCATACTCCATCCAGGACTGTATGCAGAATTTTTTTGCCCACCAAAAAAATGACGTGGGCTTCGCCATATTTTTGTATGCTAGCCAGGTACAGCTGGCAGCCACGGGCTGCCTCCAACCCCCAGTTGCCTATTTGTACCCGGCTGGGAACCAAAAATATAGGGAAGCCCGTTTTTTTTTAATTATTTCACTTATTTCATGAAATAATTAAAAAACAAATGACGTGGGCTTCGCCCCATTTTTGTGTCCAGCCGGGTACAACTAGGCAGCTGGGGATTGGAATCCGCAGCACAGGTTAGCCCGAGGTTTCTGGGCGCCTCTGCTACAGATTTCAGTCCGCAGCCGTCCCAGAAAATGGCGCTCTCATAGAAGCGCCATCGTCTGGCGCTGTATCCAACTCTTCCAACAGCCCTGGAGCCGGGTGGCTTGTTGGGTAATCATGAGTTAATACTGGCTTTGTTTTACTAGCCAGTATTAAGCCAGAGATTCTTAATGTCAGGCACGTTTGACCCGGCCATTAAGAATCTCCAATAAAGGGTTAAAAAAAACACCACACAGAGAAAAAATACTTTAATAGAAATAAATACACAGACACATTAGAGACTCCATCTTTATTACCCCCTGTCAGCCCTCCACGATCCTGCTCTTCTGTCTTCTTTCTTTCTAGTGTAGTAGTAGTGACGATTGTAGTGAGGAAGGATGAGATTCACCAGCTCATCACTTGGGGCTGGGGAACCTCATCCTCACTACAATCATCACTACAATCGGGAAGCAGCGTGCAGCCTTCACTCCGTGAGTGATCAGTGCTGGCTGTCAGCGGTAACAGCGGTAACGCTGACAGACGCGTTACCATAGCAACGGTGCTCTCGGAGCCGCGGTTAGCGGTGACGTCACCGCTAACTGCGTTGCTATGGCAACGGTGATCTCCGTTAATGACCGGCTGTGTCAGCCGGTCCCTAACGGAACGGGGAGTCGACCGTGTGCTAGAGCATGTCGCCGGTACACGGCGATACACATATGTGCACCGTGTACCGGAGAGATGCACTCGCAGGTCCTACATGACGAGTCATAGTCATGTGACCAGTCTGTAGCCAATGAGATAATAGCCACGTGACTGGTCACATGGCTATTTTGACGTCACGATAGGTCCTGCATCTCTGCTGGCAGTGCAGGTCACCGGGAGGATTCAGCGATCATCGGATGGAATAGCGGCAGGAGACAGAGTGCAGAAGGGATCGCGAGGACCGGTAAGTGTTATGGCAATGTTTATTAACTGTTTGTGTACATTTATAATGCATTTTTATGTGTTTGTGATTGCCTCCCATTATAGCCTATACGTTCGAGTTCGGTTCGTCGAACGTTCGACGAACCGAACTCGAACGGGACCCCCGTTCGGCGAACCGGCCTCGAGCCGAACCGGGACCGGTTCGCTCATCTCTAATCATGAAAAAGTCAGAAAATACAGAAAAGTTAAATCATGGAAATAACTATATCACAAATACAGTCATATGAAAAAGTTTGGGCTCCCCTATTAATGTTAAACTTTTTTCTTTACAACAATTTGGGTTTTTGCAACAGCTATTTCAGTTTCATATATCTAATAACTGATGGACTCAGTAATATTTCAGGATTGAAATGAGGTTTATTGTACTAACAGAAAATGTGCAATCCGCATTTAAACAAAATTTGACCGGTGCAAAAGTATGGTACCCTTATCAATTTCTTGATTTGAACACTCCTAACTACTTTTTACTAAAGCACTAAATTGGTTTTGTAACCTCATTGAGCTTTGGACTTCATAGGCAGGTGTATCCAATCATGACAAAAGGTATTTAAGGTGGCCACCTGCAAGTTGTTCTCCTATTTGAATCTCCTATGAAGAGTGGCATCATGGGCTCCTCAAAACAACTCTTAAATGATCTGAAAACAAAGATTGTTCAACATAGTTGTTCAGGGGAAGGATACAAAACGTTGTCTCAGAGATTTAAACTGTCAGTTTCCACTGTGAGGAACATAGTAAGGAAATGGAAGAACACAGGTACAGTTCTTGTTAAGCCCAGAAGTGGCAGGCCAAGAAAAATATCAGAAAGGCAGAAAAGAAGAATGGTGAGAACAGGCAAGGACAATCCACTGACCACCTCCAAAGACCTGCAGCTTCATCTTGCTGCAGATGGTGTCAATGTGCATCGATCAACAATACAGCGCACTTTGCCCAAGGAGAAGCTGTATCGGAGAGTGATGCGAAATAAGCTGTTTTTGCAAGCACGCCACAAACAGAGTCGCCTGAGGTATGCAAAAGCACATTTGGACAAGCAAGTTACATTTTGGAAGAAATTCCTGTCCACTGATGAAATAAAGATTGAGTTGTTTGGTCATACAAAAAGGCGTTATGCATGGAAGCAAAAAAACATGGCATTCCAAGAAAAGCACTTGCTACCCACAGTAAAATGTGGTGGAGGTTCCATAATGCTTTGGGGCTGTGTGGCTAATGCCGGCTCCAGGAATCTTGTTAAAGTTGAGGGTCGCATGGATTCAACTCAGTATCAGCAGATTCTTGACAATAATGTACAAGAATCAGTGACAAAGTTAAAGTTACGCAGGGGATGGATATTTCAGCAAGACAATGATCCAAAACACCGCTCCAAATCTACTCAATCATTCATGCAGAGGAACAATTACAATGTTCTGGAATGCCCATCCCAGTCCCCAGACCTGAATATCATTGAACATCTGTGGGATGATTTGAAGCGTGCTGTCTATGCTCGGCGACCATCAAACTTAACTGAACTGGAATTGTTTTGTAAACAGGAATGGTCAAATATACCTTCAACCAGGATCCAGGAACTCATTAAAAGCTACAGGAAGCGACTAGAGGCTGTGATTTTTGCAAAAGGCGGATCTACAAAATATTAATGTCACTTTTATGTTGAGGTGCCCATACTTTTGCACCGGTCAAATTTTGTTTAAATGCGGATTGCACATTTTCTGTTAGTACAATAAACCTCATTTCAATCCAGAAATATTACTGAGTCCATCAGTTATTAGATATATGAAACTGAAATAACTGTTGCAAAAACCAAAATTGTTGAAAAGAAAAAAGTTTAACATGAATAGGGGTGCCCAAATTTTTTCATATGACTGTAATTATTGAAGTTTTCTGCAATAGCAAATCAATGTCAAAATGGTCAGCAAAAGAAATTCCAATGCTAAATCATTTGGATGAGTTCAGCTTCCTTATGTTTCCCCAAATGATTTTTATAATTTCATTTATTATATTGATTTGAAATCTTTTCCTGTCTGCTCGGAATAAAAAGTACCAGCGCATACTATACATATAGTAAGCTATCACATTATGCCCAGCATATTTGCAGTCACTGCATGTAATTCTCATTAATATTGTATTATTTACATTGCTGACATTTTCAAGCATGCACTCAATAAAATATATGTACTAAGTAATATTATCAATATATTGCAGTTTTGTAGGTCTGCATATAAAATAGTGCCCGGAAAGGAACTCTGCAGCTACAGCATAAAATGTTACATGTGATACACAACCATACTTTACTGTAGTTATTCCTTATAGGTAGTTCTGCAAAAACGCAAAGATATCCATGTGTCCTAACATTAGTAATAAAGTGGTCATTATAAAGATGGCACAAAAACATTATGCTCTAATAAAAATAGATTTCTGAGCAGTTGACAGTAACATTTTGCCACTAAACATCTGAGGATATGAGGGCTTCTTTTTGCCAGATACATTTTATATATAACAGTGACTTGATTTGCACCAACGTATTCCACAAACATTATTATCACTGTACTTACTATTCAGATTCTCTGGCAGCAACTTTTTCTTTTACACCCTTTTATATTTATTTAATCGTATGAACGTATACCTTACCATCATATAAAAATAAACACCAGACAATAAACAATGATTGAAAAATATCAAAAGGATAAAAATCAGTCGAATATCAAGATTTTCTATGTATGCTATAGCATTATCAATTACAGTATAGAAATCATTCTTGTCACCATGGTAGGATCTCAGGGGACACTCCTCAACAATGTGCTGGATAGTTTGACAATCTGCTCCACAGTCACAGGTTGGAGAGTCAAATTTTCCCCACCCACCCTTTTATACAAAAAGATGGACATACTGCCCACGTTCCCCCTTGAAGGCACCAGTTTTATTATAAAGCGTAATGTGAACTGACATGCGTTAGTAATGTTGAAATGTGTTTTTGGCTGACAATAGGTAAAGTAAGACTTGTTTAAGACCTGACCAAGAAAGGGAGGGGCTAGAGTGAGAGAACAGTGACGGTTTCCGGTTGGGAACTCAGATACGGCCCAGCGTGCAGTAGTTGTAGCGATGGTCGAGGGACCACTGCGGTGCAGGGTACAATTACTGTACATAAGACAAGGTTGCAGAAACAAAGTTGCAGTTTTATTTACAAGCAGGAAGTAAGCAGTTATGCAAGCAAACAGGGGTATGTAATGCATCAACAGTAAAGTTTATCAAGCTTCAGATTCTAACTGGCGAGTACCAATAGTGCGTCGCCCCAACTATTACAAACTCTGGTAGGCAGCGTACAAGCCAGACAAAATATGTTAGTAACTGCTCTGCACTACGACCCAGCTAGCCTCCACTTTCAGAGCTGCAGAGATGCCACGCTTTGGCTACCGAGGTCTATGTTACACCTACTAAGTGTGCACAATGATAGAGACTCACGGTACAGCGGAGGGAGATCATACCACTCCCGAGAGTTTGGCCCCGTGATGTTCGTTGGTGTGCACTTCTTCAAGCAGGATGGGGGAGCTTTTCTTTTTACACAGACCCAAAATCTCTGGCCTCCTCCAGACAACATCTTGCCCCTTGCTGCAGGGGCCATGGGAGGGTCCTGTTCACTTCTTCTCCATGAGGCGGTAATGGCTCACCCATGGAGTCGCTAATGTCAGCAGGTTGCGGACTCCCTAGCGTACTTGGAACGGCCCATCAGTCTTCATCACCGACACACCCAGGTGACACGGTCTCAGAACGTGGGACTGGAACCACTGTGGTTAGCGGAGTCAGAGCAACTTTGGATCAGCATGGCCTTTGCATGTTCCAGTGAAGGACTATGGGGCCAGCCGTCCCATCTTCAGTTTGCACCTTGTAGACCGGACCATCAGCATACATCCACTTGACCATTGTGTAAGGCTGCACCTACCAATTTCCCTCAATTTTTTTCTTGGGGTGCATCTCCCAGACCAATACTCAATTTCCAGGACAGAAAAGGGGACTTGCTGGACTGAGCTTCCGTCATTGTGCACTTTCTTCTACAGCTGCTGTCTGGCTAGCTATCAGATTGGCTGCAACCATTGGCAGTATTCCTTCACCCATGATTTGGCAGTCCACTCTGTTATTTCCTCTGGCGTTTCCAAATTAAGTTAAAAAACCTCTTGTCCAGTGCTTCATATGTCGCAGTCCTTTAACTTTGTCCTGTGCTTTGTCCGCATGCGGTTTTACCGCAGTTTGATGCGTTTTGGTACATTTTTGGTGCGGATTTGCCGCAGATTTTCCATAGGTTGGTCCCTGCAGATTTTTAACATTAATTAATAGCATATCCGCAGGTACCTGCGGAAAAGAAGTGACATGCTCATTAATTCCGCAGCGGAAAATCCGTGGGTAGATCCGCAGGTATAAAAAAACAGCATTTTTTAAAACCCATAGGATTTGCTGGGGAATGACTGAGGTAAATCGGCAGCATGCGCACATAGCCTAAGAGTAACCTGGTTTAAGAGCACACTCCCGGAACAAATTATGCTCGTAATTCAAGGTTCCACTGTATATTCTAAGCTTGCATGCTTTAGTGCCTTTCATGTGGCATAAATTATATCTATTCACTCTATTCACTGTGGTTTTATCACTACAACATAATTATGTAGAAGAAACAAAACATTTACATTTGATAGTACATACATTTTACCCATTTGCTTTGAAAAAGATGCAGTAGCTTAACTGAAGGCATAGAAAATAGCATTTGAGAACTAAATCCTAAATTATTAGTAACTTTCTATAAAATACAAAAAATGTCACACTGAAACAATATACAGTATTAGCTGCACAGATAGTTCTATGAGGAGCAGTGCAATATCTCCCATTGCTTAAGCATTGTATTATAGTTAGTTACTAGAGTTTCTCCAACCATTTTATTGACAAGTGGCTCCCTCTGTTGATAGGAAAGATTCACTTGTACCTGTCTGGACATGTCCCATTATTGCACATTCCATTCATACCTGCATTACTCCAGTTACTAAAAATACCTCTATATACAAGACTCGGCTGTGGCTACGATCCACATGATTACAAAGGTTGAGAACACATTCCCATGCTTGTAGGAATAAGATCCTGTAACTTGACACAATATAGCAGCCCGGCCTAACAACCAGAATGTAACAGGTAAATGTTTAACACTCAGGTAGCAAAGTACATAGAACTTCAAGATTCCTGTAAACTTAGGCTATGTGCTCACTAGAGATGAGCGAACCGGTCCCAGTTCGGCTCGAGGCCGGTTCGCCGAACGGAGGTCCCGTTCGAGTTCGGCTCGTCGAACGTTCGACGAACCGAACTCGAACTGCATAGGAAACAATGGCAGGCAATCACAAACACAGAAAAACACTTAGAAAACACCCTCAAAGGTGTCCAAAAGGTGACAAACAACTCAAACACATGGGAAAGTGACAAGGACATATACTCATGCGAAAACAAAACAGCTGGACAAGGAAAAAGAGGAGGACACACAGATATATGAGTATATGCAAGGAAACATCGATTCCATTATTGTGCAACTTGAGCCCTGCTCATTTTAGGCTTCCAATCTTGATAAATTGCCTGAGCTCGCCACGTATGCCTTAGGGATCTTGTCGTGTCCTGCAGCCAGCGTTCTCTCGGAACCTGTCTTCAGTGCTGCTGGGGGTCTGCTGGCAGATAAGCACATGTGTCTGTCCACTGACAATGTGGACATGGCTCTCAGAGGACTTTTCTTCCCCTGGGTCAGCCAGGGGACGGGAAAGGCACGCGTATTTTGGAGAGTGCTTCATGCAAAGCATCTTTTTCTTTTTCAAAAGGGGGGTAAACCGATGCCAGTCAAGTGGGGTGTGTGTGGCCCAGTTAGTGGAAACGAGGGAGACTGTGCTTGGAGTCCCCTCGCTGTGTTTCTAAAAGAACCAAGATGAACAAGTCATGGCTCTCAGAGGACTTTTCTTCCCCTGGGTCAGCCAGGGGACGGGAAAGGCACGCGTATTTTTGAGAGTGCCTCATGCAAAGCATCTTTTTCATCTTGAAAATTGGGTCAACTGATGCCAGTCAAGTGGGGTGTGTGTGGCACAGTTAGTGTCAACGAGGGAGACTGTGGTTGAAGTCCCTTCGCTGTGTTTTACATGCTTTTAGAAGGGCATGACATGGCTTGGAGGTTGACTTTCAGCATCTGCAAACTGTTGCCTACCAAAATGCTGCCTTTCCAACACCTGTGGTTATAGACAATGAGGAACATACTGATGAAGATGAGACGCAGATACCCGATTGGGATGACAACTTAAATATGAAGTTCTAGATCCCACCTACTGTCAACCCACAGTCAGACACTCGAGGAGGTCAACAGAGGCGGTGGAGGAGGATGCAACCGACGACGAAGTTACCTTGCGCCTTCCTGGACAGAGTCGGAGCACTGGTAGCACGTCTACAACTGCATCCTCAGCCACCACTCTGCCTCTGAGCATTATTCAGGGTGGATCAACAGGTCGCATGGCCTCTAAGCCTTGCCTAGCCTGGTCCTTTTTTGACATAGAAAAAGATCGCCCAAATTATGTGATCTGTAAAATTTGTCATGGTTCTCTTAGTAGAGGTCAAAACCTCAGCAGTTTGACAACTTCTTGAATGAATCGTCACATGAATAAATATCATATGGCCCGGTGGGAAGCTCACCGTGCTGCAATGCGGCCTAGCGGAGCGAACCATCCACCGCCTGCCCCTTCCAGTGCATCCACGCGCTCGTCATCTTCTAGGACTGTGGGGACAGCTGTCACACCTGTTTTTCCACCCACAACTTCCACCACTGTAACCGCAACAGTCAGTTTGCTTGGTAGGTCGTCAGTTGGTTTGGAAGGGGAAACAAGTGAGTGTGTACAGCTCTCTCAGACATCGATAGCACCAAACCTGCATTTTTCCAGGGACACCCTACTCAACACCGTCTACACACAGCAGCCAGATCTCTGTCCCTCAGATGTGGTCAAATAAAAGGCCACTTCCTGCGACCCATGACAAAGCGAAGAGGTTGACTCTATCCCTCTGTAAGCTGTTGGCTACCGAAATGCTGCCTTTCCGCCTAGTGGACACACAGGATTTTAGAGACCTTATGTCTGTCGCTGTGATCCAGTACAAGATGCCCAATCACCACTGCTTCTCCAAGAACAGCATGCCCGCGCTACACCAGCATGTCGCACACAACATCACCACTTCCTTGAGAAACTCTGTGTGCGACAGGGTGCATTTCAACACAGATACTTGGACCAGTAAGCATAGACAGGATCATTACATGTCACTGACTGTGCACTGGCAAACTATGGTGAGAGATGGAGAAGGGTCTGCTGTACAAGTCTTGCCGTCCCCACGAGTTGTTTCAATCCTTCTTCTGTATGTAGAAGTTAATACACTGCTTCTGCCTCTTCAACCTCGTGTGGTCCTCCACCTTGGCGCAAACCCTGTGTGGTCAGGCCACCCTTCCTTGTACCTGCGCACAAGCACTACCACACACCTACTTACTATGCTGGCAGCAGAGCTGAATGCCATCAGGCGGTCAAAGTTTTACTTTGAAATGTATGGGAAATGTGAGTCACACCGCTGAGAAGTTGTGGACGGTTAGCTCTGGATACCGAGTTTCATCAATGGTTGTCTCCACTCAACCAGCAGCCAGGGAAGGCCGGGTGCGACAATGATGCAAACATGGGTGCGGCCCTTCGCTGTGACAATGTGACACACATGGCTTGTGTGGTTCACGTGTTGAACCTGGTTGTCCAGCAATTTTTAAAGCACTATCCTGGACCACATGGCCTTCTGCAGAGAGCACGGTGTAACGCCTTCCTTGATCCACACACTCAGATGGGCTGTTAATGATAGGCTAGAGGGAAGCCACTCACCAAGCAGGACCCCTAGAACCCTGAAACCCTTTAACCCCTATACAGGGATTAGGAATTGCACAGGGCCCAAGGTGATTAATACCTGTGGAAGGCTGCAGTTCCAGAGAATAGTAGTCAGGCAGGGTCAAAACATTAATTGAGGAACAGGAACAGAATGGGACGGCCAGGACTTAATCAGAAAACAAGCAGAGGTGAAATGCGGATCGGCCAACAAGGTACATAAACAGCAAGCAGGAAAAGTAGTCAGGTAACAAGCACACAAAATCATAAAACTGAACTGGGGGTAAAAGTAACCAGAGGTCATAGCTATGTCTGGCAGTGGTCTGCAGACAGGATGGGCATAAAAAAGGGTGTGGTGTCTTCCCATTGGTTGTAGCTGAATGATGGTATTTCATCTGTGAGATACCCACCAGCTACATTCAGCCAGAGATTCTGCATCTGTAAAGGTAATGCAGTCCAGTGGGTGAGCATAACCTGCGTCCACCTGCGCCGCTGGCATCGACTCCTCTCCCATCATCAGCACTATTCATGAAAGGAACACGTTGTCACCTGGCGACCGGAGTACAAATTGACGTAGCGGACTCCGTTGGTGACTTAACAGCCATGTGCGGCAATGATGCAAACCTGGCTGCGGGCCATCCTCAGGGCAATGTGACACACGTGCCTTGTATGGCTCACGTGTTGAACCGAATTCTCCAGCAATTTTTAAAACACCATCACGGCCTACATGGCCTTGTGCAGCGGGCATGCTTGCTAAGTGCTCACTTCCATCGTGCGCACACAGCAGCTCAACAACTTTCATCACTCCGGAAGTCTTATGGTCTGGCAGTTAAACGCCGGAAATGCGATGTTCCGACACGCAGGAATTGGAATCTGCACATGTTGCAGCGTGTGTGGCAGCACCGCAGAGCCCTGCTGAAATACGGTATGACATATAGCTTGGGATAACTTGATCAAGAGGTGGTGCAGATCACGCTGCTGGAGTGGTGTCAGATCAAGGACCTATGCACCCTGCTACACAGTTTACAAATGTCGACGAAGATGTTTAGCACTGGCAATGTCATTCTCAGCGTGACAATTCTGGTCATCTACATGATGGAGCACACTGTAATTATTATTCGGAGTCAGGTGTTGGGACAAGAGGAAGGGGAGGAAGTACAGGAGGAGTCATATGCGGAAGGGATAACAAGATCTACGAGGTCCAGATGGTCAGTGACACCTATGCGGCAGTCATGTTGAGGGAGAGGGATTAACAAGGGCGCATAGTATCAGCAAAAAGTGTTGAGGAAGGTGCAGGAGCCCATGAAGAAATGGAGGACGAACTGGCGATGGGCATGGAAGACTCAGCAGATGAATGAGAGCTTGCTCACATTTCGGTTGTGCGAGGTTGTGGGGAGAGGGCAGAGGAAGGAGGCACGATTCTCACCTCTCTGCCACCAACACACCAAGGACTTGGTCCTCCTGGATGCACAAGACACATGAGCGCCTTCTTGCTGCACTACCTACAACATGACCCTCGGATTGTACGAATTCAAAGTAATCCAGAATACTGGGTTGCCACACTGTTAGATCCCCGGTACAAGACAAAATTTGGCAAAATAATTCCAGCCATAGAAATGGACGCACGTATACAGGAGTATCTGCAGAATGTGGTACGCAATCTTAGATCTGCTTTTCCACTAAACACCAGTGCTGCACAGAGTGAATCTCAACGCTTTGTCATGGATAGGAGGAAATGGTCTTTTACTTGTCCACATCTGAGGGACCGAGGGCTGGCTGCTGGGCTGAGATGGCGTTGAGTACGGTGTCCCTGCAGAGTTGCACTTTTGGTCATATACCAAAATGAGTTGAAAAAGGACAGATGCTGGTGGAAAGGGGAACAGGTGTGTTGGAAAGGGGAAAAAAGTTTTGGTCCGTGGATTTGGTGGTTAAGCAACAGTAACATTTGCTGAAGAAACACCATCTGTTACAGTGGGACTGGCAGATTTGGATAAAGTGGTATATACTATGTTACCTCTATATAACGAAAATAAATAAGAAAAGAAAGAGAAAGGTATATATCACCATCAGCAGTCAGTGTCCACCGTGCTCCCAGTTGGAAAAGGAGAGGTTGGCAACTGGAAGGTTTGGTGGAGGATACAGAGCTGTGTGGCTATGAAACTAATAGTAGCCTGAACCGAGTTAGACGCCATTCGGATCTGGAGACTGTGAGCTCTGTTAGCGTCACAGGGTCCACATGCCCACCCAGCCCAGGAACTCCCTGTTAACAACACAGGGGCCATTGAGTACACTGACCGTGTGCATAGGGGCACACCTGTGGACAGCAGGCGCATCAGCAGCAGCAGGCCTGTTAATGCCACTGGGCTGCACAAGCAGGACTGGTAGGACAGGAGCTGGTCTTAACCGTTCTGCGTTACCAACTGTGGTGGTGGCCTGCATCGACACCCTATCCCTGCCTACCTCTGGCCTAAAGCCGCAATGGGTTCAACACATGGAGGTGTGCTCTTTCGTAGCATAATAGAAGACTGCGCACCTCCTTGTTGGCTCCAGCCCCTTTTATAACCTGGGTCCGCCCCAAACCAGGGTGAACTACAATGCACCTCCTGGAGACAAAAGTAGAGTGACACGTCATCAGTGGCATAACTAGCGTCCTATTTGGAACCGCAACTTCAATGATGACCTCATGGCTGCCATGACCCAAACACCTCACCAGTCATCGTCTGACCATCAATAATGCGGTGACAAGTCATAGGGGTGGGCCTCTGCAAGCCATTTGGGAGGACACCTGATGCCCTGTGGTCTATATGGGACCCCCACATCAGGGGCAGGGCCAAAGAGTTCATTACCGGACCTAGTCGCTGATGCAGGAAGTGCCTGAGCATGCTCAGTAGCATGAAATACAGTCTCTGAAAAAAGACTATCAGCTTTAGCATGGTGTCTAGGCACAAAACAGGACTTAGACCCGGCACGGAATGCAAGCACCTGTGCAAAGAGGCTTTTCACACTTAGTGTGGGAGCATGCGCTGTATCCCAAAATGAAGACTTAGCGTCAGGAATAACACAGTCAGGCTGAGCATACTCACTAGGCGAAACACTGTAATTATGCTGCAGCTGGGGTAAATCGGCACACGCATGCGCACTAGCTGCCTCTCCACACTTACACGTGGAGGGGTAATTGCTCTTGGAGATGCTGTCTATGAACAGAAGGAAAAGCTAAAGGAAGCCGGACTTTCTATCCCTCCGAATTATGAAATGCAGCAATGAATTCCATGAGTTTTCTATAACATTAGCGTAGCAAAATGTGCATGAGGATGTCATGTAGAGGTGCTATAAATAGCTTGTCACCAGTGGGGCACTAATGGAATACAACAGCCAGTTCTATGATGCCACTAAATGGCAGTATTTTGTGCTATCATTATAGCTTATCAAAAACAGAGCAGGAGGGTGTCATGCAGAGGTGCTAGAAATAGCTTGTCACCAGTGGGGCACTAATGGAATACAACAGCCAGTTCTATGATGCCACTAAATGGAAGTATTTTGTGCTATCATTATAGCTTATTAAAAACAGAGCAGGAGGGTGTCATGCAGAGGTGCTGCACATAGATTTGCAGTAGTGTGACTAGACAAAAGTACAATAGCCACGTTTAGGATGCCACTAGATACACTGACTGTTTGCTAGTATAATGGCTTAGTTAAAAAGAGTTGGAGTGTGCAATGCAGGCAGACGTGCTGCAAATATCTTTACAATAGTGTGAATAGACAAAAGTACAATAGCCACGTTTAGGATGCCACTAGGTACACTGACTGTTTGCTAGTATAATGGCTTAGTTAAAAAAAGTTGGAGTGTGCAATGCAGGCAGACGTGCTCTGCAAATGTCTTTGCACTAGTGGGACTATAGTAAAGTCCAATAGCCACGTTTAGGATGCCACTAGGTACACTGACTGTTTGCTAGTATAATGGCTTAGTTAAAAAGAGTTGGAGTGTGCAATGCAGGCAGACATGCTGCAAATATCTTTACAATAGTGTGAATAGACAAAAGTACAATAGCCACGTTTAGGATGCCACTAGGTACACTGACTGTTTGCTAGTATAATGGCTTAGTTTAAAAAAGTTGGAGTGTGCAATGCAGGCAGACATGCTGCAAATATCTTTACAATAGTGTGAATAGACAAAAGTACAATAGCCACGTTTAGGATGCCACTAGGTACACTGACTGTTTGCTAGTATAATGGCTTAGTTAAAAAGAGTTGGAGTGTGCAATGCAGGCAGACGTGCTGCAAATATCTTTACAATAGTGTGAATAGACAAAAGTACAATAGCCACGTTTAGGATGCCACTAGGTACACTGACTGTTTGCTAGTATAATGGCTTAGTTTAAAAAAGTTTGAGTGTGCAATGCAGGCAGACATTCTGCATATATCTTTACAATAGTGTGAATAGACAAAAGTACAATAGCCACGTTTAGGATGCCACTAGGTACACTGACTGTTTGCTAGTATAATGGCTTAGTTAAAAAGAGTTGGAGTGTGCAATGCAGGCAGACATGCTGCAAATATCTTTACAATAGTGTGAATAGACAAAAGTACAATAGCCACGTTTAGGATGCCACTAGGTACACTGACTGTTTGCTAGTATAATGGCTTAGTTTAAAAAAGTTGGAGTGTGCAATGCAGGCAGACGTGCTCTGCAAATGTCTTTGCACTAGTGGGACTATAGCAAAGTCCAATAGCCACGTTTAGGATGCCACTAGGTACACTGACTGTTTGCTAGTATAATGGCTTAGTTAAAAAGAGTTGTAGTGTGCAATACAGGCAGACATGCTGCAAATATCTTTACAATAGTGTGAATAGACAAAAGTACAATAGCCACGTTTAGGATGCCACTAGGTACACTGACTGTTTGCTAGTATAATGGCTTAGTTTAAAAAAGTTGGAGTGTGCAATGCAGGCAGACGTGCTGCAAATATCTTTACAATAGTGTGAATAGACAAAAGTACAATGGCCACGTTTAGGATGCCACTAGGTACACTGACTGTTTGCTAGTATAATGGCTTAGTTTAAAAAAGTTGGAGTGTGCAATGCAGGCAGACGTGCTGCAAATATCTTTACAATAGTGTGAATAGACAAAAGTACAATAGCTACGTTTAGGAAGCCACTAGGTACACTGACTGTTTGCTAGTATAATGGCTTAGTTTAAAAAAGTTGGAGTGTGCAATGCAGGCAGACGTGCTGCAAATATCTTTACAATAGTGTGAATAGACAAAAGTACAATAGCCACGTTTAGGATGCCACTAGGTACACTGACTGTTTGCTAGTATAATGGCTTAGTTAAAAAAAGTTGGAGTGTGCAATGCAGGCAGACGTGCTCTGCAAATGTCTTTGCACTAGTGGGACTATAGCAAAGTCCAATAGCCACGTTTAGGATGCCACTAGGTACACTGACTGTTTGCTAGTATAATGGCTTAGTTTAAAAAAGTTGGAGTGTGCAATGCAGGCAGACATGCTGCAAATATCTTTACAATAGTGTGAATAGACAAAAGTACAATAGCCACGTTTAGGATGCCACTAGGTACACTGACTGTTTGCTAGTATAATGGCTTAGTTTAAAAAAGTTGGAGTGTGCAATGCAGGCAGACATGCTGCAAATATCTTTACAATAGTGTGAATAGACAAAAGTACAATAGCCACGTTTAGGATGCCACTAGGTACACTGACTGTTTGCTAGTATAATGGCTTAGTTAAAAAAAGTTGGAGTGTGCATTGCAGGCAGACGTGCTCTGCAAATGTCTTTGCACTAGTGGGACTATAGCAAAGTCCAATAGCCACGTTTAGGATGCCACTAGGTACACTGACTGTTTGCTAGTATAATGGCTTAGTTAAAAAGAGTTGGAGTGTGCAATGCAGGCAGACATGCTGCAAATATCTTTACAATAGTGGGAATAGACAAAAGTACAATAGCCACGTTTAGGATGCCACTAGGTACACTGACTGTTTGCTAGTATAATGGCTTAGTTAAAAAAAGTTGGAGTGTGCAATGCAGGCAGACATGCTGCAAATATCTTTACAATAGTGTGAATAGACAAAAGTACAATAGCCACGTTTAGGATGCCACTAGGTACACTGACTGTTTGCTAGTATAATGGCTTAGTTTAAAAAAGTTGGAGTGTGCAATGCAGGCAGACTTGCTGCAAATATCTTTACAATAGTGTGAATAGACAAAAGTACAATAGCTACGTTTAGGATGCCACTAGGTACACTGACTGTTTGCTAGTATAATGGCTTAGTTTAAAAAAGTTGGAGTGTGGAATGCAGGCAGACGTGCTGCAAATATCTTTACAATAGTGTGAATAGACAAAAGTACAATAGCCACGTTTAGGATGCCACTAGGTACACTGACTGTTTGCTAGTATAATGGCTTAGTTAAAAAAAGTTGGAGTGTGCAATGCAGGCAGACGTGCTCTGCAAATGTCTTTGCACTAGTGGGACTATAGCAAAGTCCAATAGCCACGTTTAGGATGCCACTAGGTACACTGACTGTTTGCTAGTATAATGGCTTAGTTTAAAAAAGTTGGAGTGTGCAATGCAGGCAGACATGCTGCAAATATCTTTACAATAGTGTGAATAGACAAAAGTACAATAGCCACGTTTAGGATGCCACTAGGTACACTGACTGTTTGCTAGTATAATGGCTTAGTTTAAAAAAGTTGGAGTGTGCAATGCAGGCAGACATGCTGCAAATATCTTTACAATAGTGTGAATAGACAAAAGTACAATAGCCACGTTTAGGATGCCACTAGGTACACTGACTGTTTGCTAGTATAATGGCTTAGTTAAAAAAAGTTGGAGTGTGCATTGCAGGCAGACGTGCTCTGCAAATGTCTTTGCACTAGTGGGACTATAGCAAAGTCCAATAGCCACGTTTAGGATGCCACTAGGTACACTGACTGTTTGCTAGTATAATGGCTTAGTTAAAAAGAGTTGGAGTGTGCAATGCAGGCAGACATGCTGCAAATATCTTTACAATAGTGTGAATAGACAAAAGTACAATAGCCACGTTTAGGATGCCACTAGGTACACTGACTGTTTGCTAGTATAATGGCTTAGTTAAAAAAAGTTGGAGTGTGCAATGCAGGCAGACATGCTGCAAATATCTTTACAATAGTGTGAATAGACAAAAGTACAATAGCCACGTTTAGGATGCCACTAGGTACACTGACTGTTTGCTAGTATAATGGCTTAGTTTAAAAAAGTTGGAGTGTGCAATGCAGGCAGACGTGCTGCAAATATCTTTACAATAGTGTGAATAGACAAAAGTCCAATAGCCACGTTTAGGATGCCACTAGGTACACTGAGTGTTTGCTAGTATAATGGCTTAGTTATAATGAGTTGGAGTGTGCAGAGGACAGGAGGGTACAGTGCCAGGATTGTGGGTATGAGTAGAGGAATGGAAGCCTGCCTTTCTATTTCCTCCTAATGGTGAAATGCAGCGACGAAATCCCTGACCTTGGCTACACAGACGCTGTCGCTGTTTTCAGGACCTGTCACCTATGGCTCTCTGACCCTGCCGGTTTGAGCCCTTAAAAGGACTGCTAGAAAGTGCTCTCCCTAAGCTGTCTAACGCTGTATATGGAGCGCATACAGCTGTATCGGCGATAGGACTCAGGAGGACGGAGCTGCGACAGTGATGTCTGACACCAAAGACGCAGAAGAGATAATGGCGTCCTGGAGGAAAATGTCCGGTTTTATAATGCAGGGACATGTGACATGGACATCCTATCACACATGCCGTTGCTTCTCTGGCTAAAAGTCCACTTAGCTGTGTGTGTGTGTCTGGGATTGGCTGACATGCTGGCCCGCCCCACTACACGCGCGCGCTTAGGGAAGGAAGACAAGGAAAAAAAAAAAAAATGGCGATCGCCATTATAGAAACAGCAGTGATCTGAAGGCGCTGTTACCGCACACTATACACTGAAATGTCATAATAGTGTGATTCACAGAGTGACTTACACTATTACAGCAGAAACCAAGCTAGGATTTAGCTGTTTTTTTGCTGCTAGAACCGTTCTCGAATGTTTCTAGAACTATCGAGCTTTTGCAAAAAGCTCGAGTTCTAGTTCGATCTAGAACAGGCCCCAAAATCACTCGAGCCGCGAACTGGAGAACCTCGAACCACGAACCGCGCTCAACTCTAGTGCTCACGTGTGGGCTCTGCACGGCACCTAAAAGGTGCGCTTCAGAGCGCAGCTGAAAAGCTCCGTTCTGAAGCGCATGGTGCCGGCGATAACGTGCGCTCTGCCTTCAGCTCCTGCCATAGACAGAGCAGGAGCTGCCGGCAAAGCGCACGGAAGAAGTGACATGTCACTTCTTGAACGCAGCGCTTCGGGCAGCAGCCGAAGCGCTGCGCTCTAAGATGCCACGTGCGCACGGCCCCTGCACAATCTCCATAGACTGTGCAGGGGATGCAGGATGCATGCAGTTATGCTACACTACAAAGCGCAGCGTAACTGCATGAATTACGCACACGTGCGCACATAGCCTTAGGACCCTGATTTATAAGAATGCAAATTCTATTACAATTCAGATAACATGAAGATGATTTTCTGCCT
The DNA here is from genome assembly GCF_048569485.1 of Anomaloglossus baeobatrachus. Lineage (NCBI taxonomy): Eukaryota > Metazoa > Chordata > Amphibia > Anura > Aromobatidae > Anomaloglossus > Anomaloglossus baeobatrachus. The sequence goes on from NC_134353.1 coordinate 368,294,521, forward strand.
CCGACAGGAAAATATAAAAATAGCAACAAAAAGAGGAAAATATCCTCCAAAAATTAAGTATTACTTACAGCAAGATGTGCTGCAGTGTGTGCATTGCCCAGGCCAAAAACTAGTACTCTACCAAGATACAGCTAAACCCCCACTAATGTGGAAGCGTCACAGGTGCAGGAGAAGCAGATCACACACACACCTCCATGGAATGGAGGGGAGGCGAATGCTAGATGATAAAACTGCACACTAGTGGCATGCATAGAGCACTGTTCACACATGCAGATAACACAGTCACAAACCCGCAGCCTATTAGGCGACGCCCATACTATTAGATCAGGCGGGCTGCCAAGCCATACCCCACTGTGTATCATGCACGGACAGACACTCTACAATGCAAGGCCCAACAGAAAGGGGCCTGGCTGTATCCTGTACAAAAAAAAATATGAGGTTTTTGTTGGTATTTATAACCATAAAACTTAAACCTACAACCCTCGTCATGGGACCTCATGCATGTAGGTCCCTACACTAAATATAAAAATAGCAACAAAAAGAGGACAATATCCTCCAAAATGTAAGAATTACTTATAGCAAGATGGGCTGCAGTGTGTACATTGCCCAGGCCAAAAACTAGTACTCTACCAGGATACAGCTAAACCCCCACTAAAGTGGAAGCATCACAGGTGCAGGAGGAGCAAATCACACACACACCTCCATGGAATGGAGGGGAGGCGAATGCTAGATGATAAAACTGCACACTAGTGGCATGCATAGAGCACTGTTCACACATGCAGATAACACAGTCACAAACCCGCAGCCTATTAGGCGACGCCCATACTATTAGATCAGGCGGGCTGCCAAGCCATACCCCACTGTGTATCATGCACGGACAGACACTCTACAATGCAAGGCCCAACAGAAAGGGGCCTGGCTGTATCCTGTACAAAAAAAAATATGAGGTTTTTGTTGGTATTTATAACCATAAAACTTAAACCTACAACCCTCGTCATGGGACCTCATGCATGTAGGTCCCTACACTAAATATAAAAATAGCAACAAAAAGAGGACAATATCCTCCAAAATGTAAGAATTACTTATAGCAAGATGGGCTGCAGTGTGTACATTGCCCAGGCCAAAAACTAGTACTCTACCAGGATACAGCTAAACCCCCACTAAAGTGGAAGCATCACAGGTGCAGGAGGAGCAAATCACACACACACCTCCATGGAATGGAGGGGGGCAAATGCTAGATGATAAAACTGCACACTAGTGGCTTGCATAGAGCGCTGTTCACAAATGCAGATAACACAGCAATCACCTCCCTCCATTCCATGGAGGTGTGTGTGTGATTTGCTCTTCCTGCACCTGTGATGCTTTCCACTAAGGCTAGGTTCACACTTCCATTGTTTTAAATCCGTCAGGTCTGTCAGCAACGGATCAGTCATTTTTTAGTTGTCAACTAATGCAACGGATGTGTTTTTCACAGGATTCCTTTCACAGGAATCCTGTGAAAAAACTGATCCGTTGCGTCCGTTGCATCCGCTGTGCATCCGTTTTTTGACGGATCAGTCATGATCCGTTTGTGTTTGGGACAGTCCAGTGGGTGTGCCAAACATGCTGGGCATGCTCAGTAGAGCTTGACGGAATCCAGCACTGGATTCCATCGTAAGACAGATTACGACGGAATCCAGCACAATAGACATACATTACAAGCGTGACGGACTGCGGTGGATTCCTGTGCGGTGTATCAATTTTGATGGCCAGAAAAACGTTACATTCTGCGTTGCTCCCGCCCGGCGGTCAGTCAAAAAATGACAGACCACGGCGCAGAGGATGCAACGCAAGGTCATTAGTCGCAATCCGTCACTAATAGAAGTCTATGGGGAAAAACTGGTTTCCTGCAAAATATTTAGCAGGATACCGTAATTCCTCAAGGCGACGGATTTTGACTGATGCAAAACAACGGAAGTGTGAACCTAGCCTTAGTGGGGGTTTAGCTGTATCCTGGTAGAGTACTAGTTTTTAAGCCCTGGCGATGTACATACTGTAGCCCATCTTGCTGTAAGTAATACTTAATTTTTGGAGAATATTTTCCTCTTTTTGTTGCTATTTTTATATTTAGAGTAGGGACCTACAAGCATGAGGTCCCGTGCCGAGGGTTGTAGGCTTCCGTTTTATGGCCATACTCCGACAGGAAAATAGTATCACCATTTTCCCATCACAAATGGTTTTGTTTTTGCAGTTTTGTTCACCACAACACACATACATTTTTCCACATCCATCTTATATTTATTGACATATTGCTTGTTTTTTTTACCAGGCTGAATTGTAGTTTTTATTTTCACCTTTCATTTTATTTTATAATGCACTGCATGAAAAAAATTAAAGTATGATATAACTGTGAAAAATTCCAATTCTGTGATTGTTTTTTAGGCGGCATGATTGTTTGCATTGGTATATTGGGAAACAAGTGAATTACCCAATGAGCTTGGAACATTGGCAGTGGTTTATAGTGAGCATAAAGCATTAGCAGGGGTTTGCAGTGAGCATGGAACATTAGCAGGGGTTTGCAGTGAGCATGGAGCATTAGCAGGGGTTTGCAGTGAGCATGGAGCATTAGCAGGGGTTCACAGTGAGCATAGAGCATTAGCAGGGATTCACAGTGAGCATGGAGCATTAGCAGGGGTTTGCAGTGAGCATGAAACATTAGCAGGGGTTCACAGTGAGCATGGAGCATTAGCAGGGGTTTGCAGTGAGCATAGAGCATTAGCAGGGATTCACAGTGAGCATAGAGCATTAGCAGGGGTTCACAGTGAGCATAGAGCATTAGCAGGGGTTCACAGTGAGCATGGAGCATTAGCAGGGTTTCACAGTGAGCATAGAGCATTAGCAGGGGTTCACAGTGAGCATAGAGCATTAGCAGGGGTTCACAGTGAGCATGGAGCATTAGCAGGGTTTCACAGTGAGCATAGAACATTAGCAGGGGTTCACAGTGAGCATGGAGCATTAGCAGGGATTCACAGTGAGCATAGAGCATTAGCAGGGGTTTGCAGTGAGCATGGAACATTAGCAGGGGTTCACAGTGAGCATGGAGCATTAGCAGGGGTTTGCAGTGAGCATGTAGCATTAGCAGGGGTTCACAGTGAGAATAGAGCATTAGCAGGGGTTCACAGTGAGCATAGAGCATTATCAGGGGTTCACAGTGAGCAGAGAGCATTAGCAGGGGTTCGCAGTGAGCATGGAACATTAGCAGGGGTTCACAGTGAGCATGGAGCATTAGCAGGGTTTTGCAGTGAGCATGGAGCATTAGCAGGGGTTCACAGTGAGCATAGAGCATTAGCAGGGGTTCACAGTGAGCATAGAGCATTAGCAGGGGTTTGCAGTGAGCATGGAGCATTAGCAGGGGTTCACAGTGAGCATAGAGCATTAGCAGGGGTTCACAATGAGCATGGAGCATTAGCAGGGGTTTGCAGTGAGCATGGAACATTAGCAGGGGTTCACAATGAGCATGGAGCATTAGCAGGGGTTCACAGTGAGCATAGAGCATTAGCAGGGGTTCACAGTGAGCATAGAGCATTAGCAGGGGTTTGCATTGAGCATGGAACATTAGCAGGGGTTTGTAGTGAGCATGGAGCATTAGCAGGGGTTTGCAGTGAGCATGAAGCATTAGCAGGGGATTGCAGTGTGCATGGAACATTAGCAGGGGTTCACAGTGAGCATGGAGCATTAGCAGGGGTTTGCAGTGAGCATGGAGCATTAGCAGGGGTTTGCAGTGAGCATGGAACATTAGCAGGGGTGTGCAGTGAGCATGAAGCATTAGCAGGGGTTTGCAGTGAGCATGGAGCATTAGCAGGGGATTGCAGTGAGCATGGAGCATTAGCAGGGGATTGTAGTGAGCATGGAACATTAGCAGGGGTTCACAGTGAGCATGGAGCATTAGCAGGGGTTTGCAGTGAGCATGGAGCATTAGCAGGGGTTCACACTGAGCATGGAGCATTAGCAGGGGATTGTAGTGAGCATGGAACATTAGCAGGGGTTCACAGTGAGCATGGAGCATTAGCAGGGGATTGCAGTGTGCATGGAACATTAGCAGGGGTTCACAGTGAGCATGGAGCATTAGCAGGGGATTGCAGTGTGCATGGAACATTAGCAGGGGTTCACAGTGAGCATGGAGCATTAGCAGGGGTTCACAGTGAGCATGGAGCATTAGCAGGGGATTGTAGTGAGCATGGAGCATTAGCAGGGGTTTGCAGTGTGCATGGAGCATTAGCAGGGGTTTGCAGTGAGCATGGAGCATTAGCAGGGGTTTGCAGTGTGCATGGAGCATTAGCAGGGGATTGCAGTGTGCATGGAACATTAGCAGGGGTTCACAGTGAGCATGGAGCATTAGCAGGGGATTGTAGTGAGCATGGAACATTAGCAGGGGTTCACAGTGAGCATGGAGCATTAGCAGGGGTTTGCAGTGAGCATGGAACATTAGCAGGGGTTCACAGTGAGCATGGAGCATTAGCAGGGGATTGCAGTGTGCATGGAACATTAGCAGGGGTTCACAGTGAGCATGGAGCATTAGCAGGGGTTCACAGTGAGCATGGAGCATTAGCAGGGGATTGTAGTGAGCATGGAGCATTAGCAGGGGTTTGCAGTGTGCATGGAGCATTAGCAGGGGTTTGCAGTGAGCATGGAGCATTAGCAGGGGTTTGCAGTGTGCATGGAGCATTAGCAGGGGATTGTAGTGAGCATGGAGCATTAGCAGGGGATTGTAGTGAGCATGGAGCATTAGCAGGGGTTCACAGTGAGCATGAAGCATTAGCAGGGGATTGTAGTGAGCATGGAACATTAGCAGGGGTTCACAGTGAGCATGAAGCATTAGCAGGGGATTGTAGTGAGCATGGAGCATTAGCAGGGGTTTGCAGTGTGCATGGAGCATTAGCAGGGGTTTGCAGTGAGCATGGAGCATTAGCAGGGGTTTGCAGTGTGCATGGAGCATTAGCAGGGGATTGCAGTGTGCATGGAACATTAGCAGGGGATTGTAGTGAGCATGGAGCATTAGCAGGGGATTGTAGTGAGCATGGAGCATTAGCAGGGGTTCACAGTGAGCATGGAGCATTAGCAGGGGATTGTAGTGAGCATGGAACATTAGCAGGGGTTCACAGTGAGCATGGAGCATTAGCAGGGGTTTGCAGTGAGCATGGAGCATTAGCAGGGGTTCACACTGAGCATGGAGCATTAGCAGGGGATTGTAGTGAGCATGGAACATTAGCAGGGGTTCACAGTGAGCATGGAGCATTAGCAGGGGATTGTAGTGAGCATGGAACATTAGCAGGGGTTCACAGTGAGCATGGAGCATTAGCAGGGGTTTGCAGTGAGCATGGAACATTAGCAGGAGTTCACAGTGAGCATGGAGCATTAGCAGGGGATTGCAGTGAGCATGGAGCATTAGCAGGGGATTGTAGTGAGCATGGAACATTAGCAGGGGTTCACAGTGAGCATGGAGCATTAGCAGGGGTTTGCAGTGAGCATGGAGCATTAGCAGGGGATTGTAGTGAGCATGGAGCATTAGCAGGGGTTTGCAGTGAGCATGGAGCATTAGCAGGGGATTGTTGTGAGCATGGAACATTAGCAGGGGTTCACAGTGAGCATGGAGCATTAGCAGGGGATTGTAGTGAGCATGGAACATTAGCAGGGGTTCACAGTGAGCATGGAGCATTAGCAGGGGTTTGCAGTGAGCATGGAACATTAGCAGGGGTTCACAGTGAGCATGGAGCATTAGCAGGGGATTGTAGTGAGCATGGAACATTAGCAGGGGTTCACAGTGAGCATGGAGCATTAGCAGGGGTTTGCAGTGAGCATGGAACATTAGCAGGGGTTCACAGTGAGCATGGAGCATTAGCAGGGGATTGCAGTGTGCATGGAACATTAGCAGGGGTTCACAGTGAGCATGGAGCATTAGCAGGGGTTCACAGTGAGCATGGAGCATTAGCAGGGGATTGTAGTGAGCATGGAGCATTAGCAGGGGTTTGCAGTGTGCATGGAGCATTAGCAGGGGTTTGCAGTGAGCATGGAGCATTAGCAGGGGTTTGCACTGAGCATGGAGCATTAGCAGGGGATTGTAGTGAGCATGGAACATTAGCAGGGGTTCACAGTGAGCATGGAGCATTAGCAGGGGTTTGCAGTGAGCATGGAGCATTAGCAGGGGATTGTAGTGAGCATGGAGCATTAGCAGGGGTTTGCAGTGAGCATGGAGCATTAGCAGGGGATTGTTGTGAGCATGGAACATTAGCAGGGGTTCACAGTGAGCATGGAGCATTAGCAGGGGATTGCACTGAGCATGGAGCATTAGCAGGGGATTGTAGTGAGCATGGAACATTAGCAGGGGTTCACAGTGAGCATGGAGCATTAGCAGGGGTTTGCAGTGAGCATGGAGCATTAGCAGGGGATTGTAGTGAGCATGGAGCATTAGCAGGGGTTTGCAGTGAGCATGGAGCATTAGCAGGGGATTGTTGTGAGCATGGAACATTAGCAGGGGTTCACAGTGAGCATGGAGCATTAGCAGGGGATTGTAGTGAGCATGGAACATTAGCAGGGGTTCACAGTGAGCATGGAGCATTAGCAGGGGTTTGCAGTGAGCATGGAACATTAGCAGGGGTTCACAGTGAGCATGGAGCATTAGCAGGGGATTGTAGTGAGCATGGAACATTAGCAGGGGTTCACAGTGAGCATGGAGCATTAGCAGGGGTTTGCAGTGAGCATGGAACATTAGCAGGGGTTCACAGTGAGCATGGAGCATTAGCAGGGGATTGCAGTGTGCATGGAACATTAGCAGGGGTTCACAGTGAGCATGGAGCATTAGCAGGGGTTCACAGTGAGCATGGAGCATTAGCAGGGGATTGTAGTGAGCATGGAGCATTAGCAGGGGTTTGCAGTGTGCATGGAGCATTAGCAGGGGTTTGCAGTGAGCATGGAGCATTAGCAGGGGTTTGCAGTGTGCATGGAGCATTAGCAGGGGATTGCAGTGTGCATGGAACATTAGCAGGGGTTCACAGTGAGCATGGAGCATTAGCAGGGGATTGTAGTGAGCATGGAACATTAGCAGGGGTTCACAGTGAGCATGGAGCATTAGCAGGGGTTTGCAGTGAGCATGGAGCATTAGCAGGGGTTCACAGTGAGCATGGAGCATTAGCAGGGGATTGCAGTGAGCATGGAACATTAGCAGGGGTTCACAGTGAGCATGGAGCATTAGCAGGGGTTTGCAGTGAGCATGGAACATTAGCAGGGGTTCACAGTGAGCATGGAGCATTAGCAGGGGTTTGCAGTGAGCATGGAACATTAGCAGGGGTTCACAGTGAGCATGGAGCATTAGCAGGGGTTTGCAGTGAGCATGGAACATTAGCAGGGGTTCACAGTGAGCATGGAGCATTAGCAGGGGTTTGCAGTGAGCATGGAACATTAGCAGGGGTTCACAGTGAGCATGGAGCATTAGCAGGGGTTTGCAGTGAGCATGGAACATTAGCAGGGTTTCACAGTGAGCATGGAACATTAGCAGGGGTTCACAGTGAGCATGGAACATTAGCAGGGGTTTGCAGTGAGCATGAAACATTAGCAGGGGTTTACAGTGAGCATGGAGCATTAGCAGGGGATTGTAGTGAGCATGGAGCATTAGCAGGGGATTGCAGTGTGCATGGAGCATTAGCAGGGGTTTGCAGTGAGCATAGAACATTAGCAGGGGTTTGCAGTGAGCATGAAGCCTTAGCGGGGGTTTGCAGTGAGCATGAAGCATTAGCAGGAGTTTGCAGTGAGCATGGAACATTAGCAGGGGATTACAGTGTGCATGGATCATTAGCAGGGGTTTGCAGTGAGCATGGAACATTAGCAGGGGATTGTAGTGAGCATGGAGCATTAGCAGGCGTTTGCAGTGAGCATGGAGCATTAGCAAGAGTTTGCATAATACACTTTTCTTCAGCAGTGGAGTCTTGCGTGGTGAGCGTGCACATGGGCCCTGGAGGTTGAGTGCACTACTTATTGTTCTCTTTGAATATTTGGTATCGCCGAGTCTGGAACAACCCAATCTATAAAACTGTCACAGTAATTAATTGAACACCATAAAACAGAGACATAAAAAGATCATTTTTTATGATACGGTCAAATAAAAGTGGAACAAAAATAAATTTAAGAGTCGCATGTAAATAAAAATGGTATAACTGAAAATGTTATATTGTCCCGCAAGTCATGACAACTCCATCAGCACAAAAATAAAAAAAACCTATAGCTCTCAGAATACAGAAATGCGAAAACAATTCATTTTTCTTTAATATTGTTTTTTATGTAAAACAGGAAAGCAAAAAAATTGATATAAATGTGGTATTGCTGTTATCATACTGACTCAAAGAACTAAAGCTGTCTTATCAATTTTACCACATGGTAAACAGCATAATAAAAAAAACTATTTGTGAATTCTTGTTTTTTGTTCATTTTGCCTTCCAAAAATCACAATTAGGCCCATTTCACACGTCAGTGAAAAACAGTGACGTTTTTCACTGGCGTGTAAAACACGCACATGTCCCTGCGTGTGCCGTGAATCACGGCACACGTGGGTTGTCTAAGTGCAATCCGGGCTCCGTTATCCGTGGCCCGTGATTGCACTTAGAAATCAACTCACCTGCGCCTGCTCCCGTTGTCCATGGTGCTGATCGCTCCCGCGACGCAGCATCCGGCCGGCGGTGACCCCCGCAGCAGCTGCTTCCGGGTCGGCTGTGTCGCGCATAATGAATATGCGCGACAGTAATCAGCCGGCTTAGAAGCAGCAGGGAGGACGGGCTGCAGAGGACATCGCTGGACGCCGGGTGAGTTAAAATGTTTATTATTTTAAATGCACGTTTTTTTCTGGCACGTGTTTTACGGACCACACCACTGCGTGGTCCGTGGAACATCAATGATGCCAGAAAAAAATGCACATGTCTCCGTGCAGCAATCACGCACACGCGGGTACGCTGAACGGAGACACGTGCAGCGAAAAATCACTGACGTGTGAGCAGACCCATTGATTATAATGGGTCTGCGTATGTCAGTGATTCTGGTACGTTTAAAAAAAAGCACAAACGTACCAGAATCACTGACGTGTGAAAGGGGCCTTAGAAAGCGATCCAAAAATGCTGTGTGCCTGAAAATGGTACCAAAAACATAAAAACATGCTGCAAAAACAAGCACTTAGCTGCCAGCAGGAAAATAAAAAAAACTACAACAATGTAAAAAATAAATAAAACTAGTTCTTGAATTCTTGCTAATTTGTTTATTCTGTCTTGTGCAGGAAGACATGGCTCACATTTACCCTGCACTCTACGCTGAGCGCATACAGTTCACATTTCCCTTTTCTAGAGCTTTTGTGTAACCAGTAAAGTAGAAACCTCCTATATGGACAGATGATGGACCTGAATTGGGACTTTTTTGTGGATTGAGTTTATTGGGAACATTTTACATAATATTTTGGAACACATTTATCCTGTGCTCTATGCTGAGCGCTTATACTGGGGTTTCCATGTAATTCTCTGAAAACTGTGATTCAAACAAAACTGATGAAACATTGATTATAATGAGGCACAAAAAAATCACTTTGTACTCTCTCTGGCTTATAATACAGCTGTGTCCATTTTTTTAAGAGTGAATAAAAAAGTACTGTGCCCAAATAGTAAATTTCACCACATCTGAGGTATGAGCATACGCAGGAGAAAATTATATGGTGCATTTTCACTTGTTACCTTTGTGAAAATGCAAAATTTTATGGCTAATGTAACATTTTTGTGGGGAAAAAGTAAAATTTTCATTTTTTCCTTCCACATTGCTTTAGTTCTTGTAAAGCACCTAAAGGGTTAATGAACTTGGATGTGGTTTTGAGCAGAGTGAGGGGTGCAGTTTTTAGAATGGTGTCACATTTGGGTATTTTCTGTCACCTAGGCCTTTCAAAATCACTTCAAATGTGATGTGGTCCCTAAAAAAAAAAAATGGTTTTGTAAATTTTGCTTAAAAAATTATAAATTTCTGATAATATTTGAACCCTTTTAACTTCTGAACAAAAAAATTATGTTTATAAAATTGCGTTCATGTAAAGTATACATGTGGGAATTGTTATTTAGTAACTATTTTATGTGACATAACATGCCTGGTTCCTTTTTTGCCTGACAGTTTCTGGGAATAATGTTGTCAGAGTATTACAGGGATTAAAGCAGGAGAATATTTACTGAGTTTCCCCAAGGCTGCCACATTGCTTCATTAAAGTTCATGAATATGCACTTCTGCCCTCTGTAACAATGTCTGTGATTGGTTGCATTCCTGCTTCCCCCACTCATCCTCAGTGCCGACATCTTTGATTGGTTGTCCTCACACTAGCTGTTTGTGTCCCTAAGGTGGAGTGTAAAAATAAATAATTGGAAAAAATTTACCCCGTATGTACTCCAGCTGTGTGTATTATCTTGGCTGTGTATCACAAAGGACCCCATGTGTTGGTTTTTTTTTTTAATTATTTAAATAAATAATTTAAAAAAACATTGTGAGATTCCTCTAATTTTGATACCCAGCCAACATAAAGCGGACAGCTGGAGGCTCAGGTTGGGGAGAACCCTAGTTATTGGGAAGTCCCCAGCCTAAAAATTGCAGCCTCCAGCTGCCCCAAAATTAGATGCGACAACTACGGCTCTTTATCTGGTGCGGTGGCAATTGGGGTAATATCAGGGATTAATGACAGTTGTAAATTGCAAAAAAATCACAGCTGTCATCAAGCCTGAGTTAAGTAATGGGGAGGTGTCTATGACACCCACCCTTTCCTAACTCTGTAAGTCAAAAGAAATAAACACATCACAGAGAAAAGTCCTTTATTTAAAAACAAAAAATACAAAAAACACCCTCTTTCTTCAATTTATTAACCCCCCAAACACTCATGCAGCTCTGACCTAATACACACAAGGTCCCAGTATCTTGGCTCTGCAGCATCTGAGGTGGCAGTGCATGGTCACATTAGAAAACACGACTGAGCACTGAGACGTCAGGTACACACTGACGGAACCGCACCTGTAAGAGTGGTGATGTCAGTGAATTCACCTGATGTCACAGCTGGGGTTCCAATGGTACCCCAGTTGTGACTTAAGGTGAAATGACCTGAGGTGAACTCATTGAACCTAGTTACCTCACCTCAGGTGGTCAGTGAACTCAATGCAGGATTACTGGATAAGGCAATGAGCACAGATTCAGTATTTGGTTGCATACATTTCTGCACCAAATCTACATCTCCTGGCAAAAAAACACATAAAAATTGCATGCTTTTTTATGCAGTTTTGGGGTGGTCTGCAACCAAATACTCAATGTGATAAAAATGACATTCGGTCATTGAAGCAGGAGAATTATGCTTCCCGAGCTTCCCATGGCTATCACACTGTCCGATTAACCCTGATGAATATTTGCTTCTTCCCCGCCAACCCTCTATGCTGGCATCTGAGATTGGTTACCCTTACACTAGCTGTCTGGGTCAAAAAGTGGATTCTTAAAATAAAGACATTGGAAAAAAGGGTGTACGGTCCCTCGTATTTTTATTCCCAAATAAAGCAGACAGCTACAGCCCCTAGCTGTGCACGATATTTTGGCTGGGTATCAAAATACAAGGGACCCCATGCGTTTTTTAAATTACTTAAATAAAGAATTAAGAAAAAACATCACAGGATCCCCCCATTTTTGATGCCCAGCCAGAATAAAGCAGAAAGCTGGGGCTGGTATTCTCATGCCGGGAAGGCCCATGATTATCTTCCGGCAAAAAACTGCATCAAAAATCAATGTGGCTTTGATGAGTTGTTTTGCTAGGAGATGCAGATTTAGTAAAAAATTTGGTGTACAAACTATAAACTATCACCAAATCTCCATCTCCTGGCAGAAAACTGCACAAAAAACACCAGTTTGATGCTGTTTCAGTGCAGTTTTTTGTGCCAGCAGATGCAAATTTGGTGCAGAAAACTAGAGCAGACTTTTTTTGCACCAATTCTGCATCTCCTGGCAGAAAACCACACCTAAACTGTGTTTCTTCACCAGAAGATCAGATTTGGCGCTGAAATTTATGCAGCAAATTCCTGCACCAAATCTGCATCTTCTGGAAAAAAAAATACATCAAAACGCTATGTGGTTTTGATGCGTTTTTTTGCTAGGATATTCAGATTCGGTACAGGAATATGGTCTATAAATTTCAACACCAAATCTGGATCTCCTGACAGAAACTGTGTTTTTTTGCCAGGAGATGTAGATTTAAGATTCCCTGATTTCAGTTTACCTGCGGTCACAAGTGGAGGACCATGGGAACCTCCATCTGTGACCGCGGTTTAACGTCACCGCTCACAGCTGAGGCTGAGTCAGTCTCTGCGTATGGACATGTTCTGTGCTTGCATGCTGTGACTTGTGTTTATTTCTTTTCACTTACAGATTAGATATGGGGGGTCTCATAGACGCCTCTGATTACTAGTATAGGGCTTATACCCTGATTGCTACTGCACCAGGGGAATCGGGACGAGCTAGATAAAGTGCTGGGATTGTCGCATCTAGTGGATGTGAGAATTCTGGGTGGCTGCAGGCTGCTATTTTTAGGCTAGGGGGGGCCCAATAACCATGGGTCTACCCAACCTGAAAATACCAGCCCCCAGCTGTTGGCGTTATCATGGCTGGGTATCAAAATTGGGGGAATTGTACACTGATTTTTAAAATTATATATTTTAATAAGTAAATAAAAACTCACATGGGTTCCCTCTTATTTTGATACACAGCCAAGATAAGCACTGAGGGCTGTAGCCTGTAGCCACATGCTTTCTCTGTCCTAGGTATCATAATATGAGGGTACCCTACACCAATTTTTGTATTTATTTATTTTTACACCATGATAGGGACACACACAGTGCGTGTGATTGAAAGCAGTCAGACATGCTTTCACACAGGATGGGGGCGTGGGCTGACTGCAACCAATCAGAAGCACCAGGACTACTAGTAGGCTGCTTCTGTCTTCAGTTACATCATCAATAAACACTAGTTACATGCATGCCTATGCCATCACACTGCCTCCCCAATGTTTTACAAAGGATGTGTTGTGTTTTGGATCATGAGCTGTTCCAAGCCTTCTCCACACTTTCTTCCCACTATTCTGGTACCAGAATGTACCAAACTTTTGATTTGACTACTTCAAACATTTCTGCTCTCTCTCTCTCTAATGGATTCTTTTTCACCCTAATCATGGTTTGCTTCTCTTCCATTTAAAGCTCCTTTGATCATATGTGGTGGGTTCACAGTAAGTTTCCAAATGCAAATTCCACACCTGGAATCAACTCCAGACCTTATAGCTGCATAAGTGATGATGGATTAATTATGGAATAGCCCATGTAGCCCATTAAAGAGCTTTTGAATTAATTGTCCAATTACTTTTGTTCCCTTGAAAAAGAGGCAGCTACATAATAAAGAGCTGTAATTCCTAAACTTTTACTCCAATTAGGATGTGAATACCCTCAAATTAAAGCAGAAAGTCTGCTCTTAAGCCCCTATTGATTATAGAAAAGTATCTTGAATAAGTTTTGGTAAACAACTAAATTGCTAAATCTTGTGTCACTGTTCAAATAATGGCAGTCCAAGCAATCATTCATCTCACCCCAATCACACTGCTGTTGCATGATACCAATGAAGTGTTGGGATGAGTGATGGCTCTCCTGGACGAGTCCGAGTGCAGGAGCAATGGGATTTATCTTCAGTTTTGCCGTAAATAAATACTGCATACATTATTACAAATATTATTTGGGGGTTGAACAATAAAGGATTATGGATGTAAATATCAGGTTCCATTTATTAAAAAGGCTCATATCTATAGAGCTATATGTCAGATTTAAAAAAAAAAATATGACAAAGGAATACTTGCATGAGCATGGGCAATAAGCTAAGGGCAAAACCTGGCCAATTTTGATCTGGTAACAGGTGTCCTTTAACTCCTAGATTCTACCTAGGTTCTTTTATACCTAGATTCACACTACATCTTCTTCTGTCATTAATATCGAAGCATGAATACCAATATCTCCCAATTGTTTTCTTACTATGTTATCTGTCCAAATTATTGATTCTTGTTTAATCCTTTTTACTCAAAGTCTAGCAGGGCATCTGAAAATAGATGTTTCACATTGTTTTACTTCCAGAAGTGTAAGTTGACAAAGATAGACAGCAGTATATCATGCCGGCGGGGAACATTTCCAGACCACACTTTGGTGTATTCATCAAGTGTTCAGTCTGTCATGTTTAATATAGAAGAACAACATCCTGATAACTATTTCTGCACCAAAACTGCCTTGGCCTAGGAATTTTCTTATGAGTTAGTTCTTTTTCACTGAAGTTGTATTTTTTCAATGTATTCATGTATTCATCTTTTTTTGCCATTAGAAAACCCCAATCATGTCTTTAGACATAATTTGTATTAACTACCAACAGGCAAAAGCTATATAGAATTCCAATGGATACACAATAGATTCATGCAAGAAATAGATAAAATAAAATGTTATTGAATACAATTTAAAAATTCATAATAAAAACCAGGGGCACAAACATCTTAGTAGCCTGAATGGAGGAACTTTATCGGATTTACACATTGCTATATACACTAGCAGTAAGAAAAGGCACACTATATGTTTCAAACAGTAAGCATATATTAATCCCCAAACAGAGAGGCCTACATATAGGAATAGCTATGAAATATAGGTGCATCACCAAACTGAATATATATATAAAGTGCATGTGTCACACTGTACAAAGGGCTAGTAAGACGTAGTATAGCGTATTCCCCACTAGGTGGCAGCAGAGTAGTGAAGGAGAGTCAAACTAACACTGTAACAGAAAAGTAGCTGAAGTACAGCAGAGTAACTTCAGCAGGCAGTTCACAGGCGAACCACCAGGGGACAATAGAGTAGTCAAACAGTCAGGGTCAAGCCAGGAAAGTTAAGTCACTGCAAAGGGAGGATCAAGATCAGGTCAGAAAACAGAATCGAAGTCGGATATTGGAAGATCAGGTATGAAGAGGGAAACACAAAGGGCGCAGGGCACAGAAGACAAGACCGGAGGGTGAGGAGACACAAACATGGGAAGGAGGATGAACCAGGAGGGTTAAACAAAAGACAGGAGCAGGAAGTCCTAGACTGGGACAGATGTACGAATAGGGGAGGGTAGAGGTCAGGGCACGGTAACAAGGAGTGAGATCAAACATGAAATCTCACCAGAGCCAATCACAGGCTGCAGAGCAAACCTATAGCCAGCGCAGGAATGCAGGTTCAGAGACCATATATAGTGTCTCCTGAAACCAGAATGAGGCTGATGGGAGTTTACCCCTGACATCACCAGGCCGGGCCTGTGAAACTCTGGAGCGGGGAATACCTGTCCTGGATCATGACAGTATTCATGCATAAAGGCTGATAAACATAACCTATATTAATATATATCCATCTTTATGCTTAAACTATGTAGAAAAGTGTTGTAATGTGTGCTACTTAGACTGCTCAATATATAGAATCATAAAATGTTAGAGCTTGAAGGGATCCCCAGGGTCATTTGGTCCAACCACCAGCTTACGGCAGGATTCACTATATCATCCCACACAGATGTATGTCCAGCCTCTGTTTGAAGACTTCCATTGAAATGCAACATACTACCTCTTGTGAGAGCCTGTTCCACTCTTTGATCACCCTCCCTGTCAAAAAATGTTTTCTAATATCTAATCTGTGTCACCTCCTAGTCAGTTTCATCCCATTGCTTACATTATTTTCTTGTGCAAATGAGAATAGCTTTGATCCCTCTATAGTTTGACAGCCCTTGAGATGTTTGTAGACAGCTATTAAGTCTATTCTTAGCCTTCTTTTTTGCAAGCTAATCATTTTCAAATCCTGTAACTGTTCTTTATAGGACACGGATTGTAGACTGGTCACCATTCTGGTTGCTCCTCTCTGAACTTGCTCCAGTTTGTTGATGTATTTTTTAAAATGTGGTGCTCAGAACTGGACACAATATTCTAGATGAGGTCTGACCAAAAAAAGCAGAGGGGGATAATTACTTCATCTAGACCAGGGTTTCCCAACAGTCCTCATGGCCCCCAACAGGTCATATTTTCAGGATTTCCTTACTATTGAACAGGTGATGGAATCATTATCAAGGCATCACCTGTGCTATATTAAGGAAATCCTGAAAACATGACCTGTTGGTGGGTTGTGAGGACTGGAGTTTGGGAAGCACTGATCTAGACTGTATGTTTCTGTTAATACATCCCAGAATTGTGTTTGCCTTTATTGCTGCTGCATCACACTTTTGACTCATGTTCAGTCTGTGCTCTATTAGCATACTCGTCTTTTTCACTTGTGCCGTTGCTTAGCTCTAATCCTCCCATGTTGTATATATTTTTTTCATTTATCTTGCCCAAATGTAGGACTTTGTATTTCTCCCTGTTAAAAACCTGTTACTTACTGCCCACTGTTTCAGTTTGTTTAGATGTTTTTGAATCCTCTCTCTTCTCTAGTATAAGCTAAGGGGTGCTTCACACACAGCGAGCTCGCTGCCGAGATCGCTGCTGAGTCACGCTTTTTGTGACGCAGCAGTGACCTCATTAGCGATCTCGCTGTGTGTGACACTGAGCAGCGATCTGGCCCCTGCTGCGAGATCGCTGCTCGTTACACACAGCCCTGGTTCGTTTTCTTCAAAGGCGCTCTCCCACTGTGACACACAGATCGCTGTGTGTGACAGCGAGAGAGAGACGAATGAAGCGAGCAGGGGAGCAGGAGCCGGCGTCTGGCAGCTGCGGTAAGCTGTATCCAAGATAAACATCGGGTAACCAAGGTGGTTACCCGATATTTACCTTAGTTACCAGCCTCCGCAGCTCTCACGCTGCCTGTGCTGCTGGCTCCCTGCACATGTAGCTGCATTACACATCGGGTTAATTAACCCGATGTGTACTGTAGCTAGGAGAGCAAGGAGCCAGCGCTAAACAGTGTGCGCGGCTCCCTGCTCTCTGCACATGTAGCTGCATTACACATCGGGTTAATTAACCCGATGTGTACTGTAGCTAGGAGAGCAAAGCTAAGCGGTGTGCGCTGGTAACTAATGTAAACATCGGGTAACCATACCCGATATTTACCTTAGTTACCAGTGTCCGCAGCTTCCAGACGCCGGCTCCGTGCAAGCGCAGGGTCGCTTGCACGTCGCTGCTGGCTGGGGGCTGGTCACTGGTCGCTGGTGAGATCTGCCTGTTTGACAGCTCACCAGCGACCATTTAGCGATGCAGCAGCGATCCTGACCAGGTCAGATCGCTGGTCGGATCGCTGCTGCATCGCTAAAGTGTGAAGGCACCCTAACCCTCCTAGCTTTGTGTCATCAGTAAATTTAATCAGTTTACTCTCAATTCCTTCATCTAAATCATTGATAACAATGTTGAACAACACAGATCCCAGGACAGAGCCCTGTGGTAACCCACTTGAGTTATTCTTTCAAGTCGATGTGCAGCCATTTATGATAACTCTTTGGTCCAATCACTAAGCCAGTTATGAAACCACCTGACAGTTGCCTTGTCAAATCTATACATTTTTTCAATAAGGATAGTATGAGATACTTTTTCAAATGCTTTGCTGAAGTCAAGATATACTATATCTAGTGCATTTCCCTTATCCACCCAGACATTGATTCTGTGATAGAAGGAAATTAAGATAGTCTGACATCACTTGTTAGTTACAAAGCCATGCTGGCTCTGGTTAATCACCTCATTCTTATCCAGGTACTTGCATACATATTGTTTAGTAATTTGTTCAAAGATCTTTCCTGGTATGGAAGTCAGGCTCATAGGCTTAAAGTTCCCTGGGTCCACGTTCTTCCCGCTTTTGAAGATGGGGAGAACATTTGCTCTTCTCCAGTGTTTTGGGACTTCTCCTGTTCTACAAGAATTTTCAAAAATTATGCAGAGTGGTTCAAAAATTTCCTTTGCTATTTCCTTCAGTAACCTGGGATGTAATTTATCTGAACCTGGAGACTTACATAGTTACATAGTTACTTAGGTGGAAAAAAAGACCTAGGTCCATCTAGTTCAACCTTCCTCCACCAGTTCTACATTTAGTCACTAAGTAATTTATAACCAACAATGTTTTGTGTACTGAGGAAATCATCCAGCCCTTTTATAAAAGCTGTTATAGTATCTGCCATTACTACCTCTTGTGGTCGGCATTCCACAGTCTGACTGCTCTAACTGTAAAGAACCCTTTCCTATTTAGGTGTCGGAATCGCTTTTCTTCCACTCGCAGTCAGTGAGTGCCCCCTGGTCCTTAGTATTGTCTATGAAAGAAATAAGTCATGTGCCAGTCCTTTATATGGACCACACATGTATTTATACATATAAATGAGATCTCCTCTGAGACGTCTTTTTTCTAAGCTAAACATATCTAACTTTTTCAACCTGTCATCATATGGGAGGCCTTCCATTCCTTGTAGTAGTGTTCCTTGAATTTATTTATATTAGCTAACTATTGCCTCACTATCTCTGTTTATAGGTAGCCTGGATTCTTCTATTCCTTCAATATTACAGTGAGGATCAGTTGAAGTTACATTTACTTTCTGAGAGAAAACAGATGCAAAAAGGAATTTAAAAGTTTGGTCTTTTCTATATCATTTTTTGCCACTTCACGATTTTCATCCTGTATAAACCCTATAGCATCCTTTACATTTCTGTTACTTTTGATATTCCCCCAAAATCCTTTTTTTTATTGCTTTTGACCTGTCTCACAAGCCTTATTTCATTATCAGCTTTAGCTAATCTGATACGTGCCCTGCAGGTTCTGCAGACTGTGTTATATTCTTCTTTAGATATGCCTCCCCCTCTTTCCATTTGATAAATATTCCTTTCTTTCTTTTTAGCATGTGTCTAAGTACTGTGTTCATCAATTTTTGTCAATTGCATGGTGCATGTATCCATGGATCATCTCTCCTCTACACTATATGCTCCCCCCAGCCTCCTGAAAAACCTTTATTGAAAGGGGAAACGCGTCGAGGCCAGGCAAGGTTGCCGCACCTGCATCTATGAAGGGAAGTGGTTTTTCTTTCTTTCTTTCTTTCAATTTGTGGATAGTGTTTTGAGATATGGGTCATCTATTCCCTTTAGTCACTTTGCTCAGCTGCTTTTTGATTTAAATATATATCATCCAACTGTGTGAGACACTCCGGTATTCCCTTAGTTGTGTATAAGTCAGGGGATATGTCTGTGCTCAGTATTTATAAGTTATGAGATTTTGCTCCTTATTCTTGTGTCTTCCATATTAATAGTGATTGCATAAAGGTTTAACTGGTTTTGGACTCACACTCAGCAGCTGAGTTGATTCATTAATTGGTAGGGACAAGTAAGGGTAAGTCAACGTGGAATGGGGCGCCCAAAAACTTATGGTGTCATACCCTCCATTGTCAAGCAGGACCAAGTTTGTTAGGGCTTCCTAGGGATCCCCAAGTGTAAGTCCCTACCCTTTTGTCCTACATCTATGCGGTTTGTTCTACTTTTGGTTTAGCACCTGGGTGCACTCTTTGGTATTTTTAATGTATATCAATAAAAAAAACATTTTATTAGGTTTTAAGGTATACTGAGCCTGATGAAAAGACCTGCGGAGTCTCGAAAGCTTGCTTTTACCATCTTTACAGTTAGCCATTAATAAGTATCAACCACTGGGGGCTCTCAGTTCTGTTAAACAATTTTTTTTTATATCTACTTTCTAATATGGTACAAAGATATTTTCCCTGTATCATCCTTCCTGGACATTTCTGTCCTTAAGGACATCCGGCCATTGGATCCTTCCTATCCTTTTTCTCAGTCCCTTAAAATCTGCCTTTCTGAAATCCAACCTTGAAGTCTGAATCTTTCCTGGTCTCCCTCCCCTAGTTCTTCAGAATTCTATGATAGCATGATTGCTGGCTCCTAGGGTCCCAGCCACTCTTACCTCCATGTTTATAAGGATTAGATCCAAGGTATAAGATCTCCTTGTTTTCTCCTCTACCTTTTGAAAGATAAAGTTGTCAGCAAGAGAGGATAAGAATTTACTGGACCTCTTAATTTTGCTTGAGAGAGATTTCCAACAAATGTCTGGATAAGTTTAAATCTCCCATGATCACTATGTCATATTTTTTGAGAACTTGGTAATCTGCTGCATAAAGAATTCATCCATATATTTATAACTAGAGTTGAGCGCGGTTCTAGGTTCGAGGTTCTCCAGTTCTAGGCTCGAGTGATTTTGGGGCCTGTTTTAGATCGAACTAGAACTCGAGCTTTTTGCAAAAGCTCGATAGTTCTAGAAACGTTCGATAATGGTTCTAGCAGCAAAAAAACAGCTAATTCCTAGCTGGCTTTCCGCTGTAATAGTGTAAGTCACTCTGTGACTCACACTATTATGAAATTTCAGTGTATAGTGTGCGTGAACAGCGCCTTCAGATCACTGCTGTTTGTATACTGGCGATCGCCATTTTTTTTTCCTTGTCTTCCTTCCCTAAGCGCGCGCGTGTAGTGGGGCGGGCCAGCATGTCAGCCAATCCCAGACACACACACAGCTAAGTGGACTTTTAGCCAGAGAAGCAACGGCATGTGTGATAGGATGTCCATGTCACATGTCCCTGCATTATAAAACCGGACATTTTCCTCCAGCACGCCATTATCTGCCTTCTGCGTCCTTGGTGTCAGACATCACTGGCGCAGCTCCGTCCTTTGTCCTATCGTCGATACTGCTGTATGCGCTCCATACACAGCGCTGGACAGATTAGGGAGAGCACTTTCTATAAGTCCTTTTAAGGGCTCGTACCGGCAGGGTCAGAGCCATAGGTGACAGGTCCTGAAAACAGAGACAGCGTCTGTGTAGCTAAGGTCAGGGATTTCGTCGCTGCATTTCCCCATTAGGAGGGAATAGAAAGGCAGGCTTCCTTTCCTCTACCCAGAGCCCCACAACCCTGGCACTGTACCCTCCTGTCCTCTGCACACTCCAACTCATTATAACTAAGCCATTATACTAGCAAACACTCAGTGTACCTAGTGGCATCCTAAACGTGGCTATTGGACTTTTGTCTAGTCCCACTAGTGCAAAGATATTTGCAGCACGTCTGCCTGCATTGCACACTCAAACTCATTGTGGCTAAGCCATTATACAAGCAAACACTGAGTGTACCTAGTGGCACCCTAAACATGGCTATTGGACTTTTGTCTAGTCCCACTAGTGCAAAGATATTTGCAGCACGTCTGCCTGCATTGCACACTCAAACTCATTGTTACTAAGCCATTATACTAGCAAACACTGAGTGTACCTAGTGGCATCCTAAACGTGGCTATTGGACTTTTGTCTAGTCCCACTAGTGCAAAGATATTTGCAGCACGTCTGCCTGCATTGCACACTCCAACTCATTATAACTAAGCCATTATACTAGCAAACACTCAGTGTACCTAGTGGCATCCTAAACGTGGCTATTGGACTTTTGTCTAGTCCCACTAGTGCAAAGATATTTGCAGCACGTCTGCCTGCATTGCACACTCCAACTCATTATAACTAAGCCATTATACTAGCAAACACTCAGTGTACCTAGTGGCATCCTAAACGTGGCTATTGGACTTTTGTCTAGTCACACTAGTGCAAAGATATTTGCAGCACGTCTGCCTGCATTGCACACTCCAACTCATTATAACTAAGCCATTATACTAGCAAACACTCAGTGTACCTAGTGGCATTCCAAAAGGTGGCTATTGGACTTTTGTCTAGTCCCACTAGTGCAAAGATATTTGCAGCACGTCTGCCTGCATTGCACACTCCAACTCATAGTTACTAATCCATTATACTAGCAATTTATGCTGCCAGTTTAAGGGCCGTAGTTGCATTGTCAGGGATATTTATTCTTTATTATTCTGCTGTTAATAAAGCTAGACCACCGCTGCAATCTACACCACCTCTCAATTTTTACTACCACATTTTCAGTGCACAATCTTGTCGCAATCAACATGAGTGGCAAAATGACAGATGCTGGTGGAAAGGGGAAGAGGCGTGGTGGAAAAGGAAAAAAAGGTTTTGTCCGTGGGGAAGGTGGCAAAGCTCCATTATCATCTGCTGAAGATAGACCATCTACCAGCAAAAGTAAGATGTCTACTACTTACCGTGGACAATCCGATGTGCTCCCTTTTTTACAGACACGAACAACAGGAACAAAGGTAGATGATGGCCAAAAAAGGAAAATGCTTGAATGGATCTCAAGTGGTCCAACAAGTGCCCTCTCAGCCACTTCAAGTACTGCATCCAAAAAACAGCAGTCCTCTGAGTTGTCATCCCAATCAAACTTGCTTTCTCCCAGCTCTGAAGTCTCCATCAGCCCTGCACAGTATGGTGGAAATGAGATGGCTGAGTCTGCAGAGCTGTTCAGTCACACTATAGCCTGGGAATCAGTGGTCTGCTCCCAAGCTACAGTGAGTACAGAACATGAAATGGTCTGCAGTGATGCCCAGAACCTTTGTGACTCTGATTCAGGCCGTGAGGACCAAGTTTCTGAGCATAATGTTGACCCTTTGTCACAAACTGTAACACCTGTGGTTATAGACAATGAGGAACATACTGATGAAGATGAGACGCAGATACCCGATTGGGATGACAACTTTAATATTCGGTCAGGGCAAGAAGAGGCTCGGTCTGAGGGGGAGGGGAGTGCAAACACAACAATTGATGATGAAGTTCTAGATCCCACCTACTGTCAACCCACAGTCAGGCACTCGAGGAGGTCAACAGAGGTGGTGGAGGAGGATGCAACTGATGACGAAGTTACCTTGCGCCTTCCTGGACAGAGTCGGAGTACTGGTAGCACGTCTACAACTGCATCCTCAGCCACCACTCTGCCTCTGAGCACTAGTCGGGGTGGATCAACAGGTTGCATGCCCTCTAAGCCTTGCCTAGCCTGGTCCTTTTTTGACATAGCAAAAGATCGCCCAAATTATGTGATCTGTAAAATTTGTCATGGTTCTATTAGTAGAGGTCAAAACCTCAGCAGTTTGACAACTTCTTCCATGAATCGTCACATGAATAAATATCATATGTCCCGGTGGGAAGCTCACCTTGCTGCAATGCGGCCTAGCGGAGCAAACCATCCACCGCCTGCCCCTTCCAGTGCATCCGCGCGCTCTTTATCTTCTACGACTGTGGGGACAGCTGTCACACCTGATTTTCCATGCACAACTTCCACCACTGTAACCGCAACAGGCAGTTTGCTTGGTAGGTCGTCAGTTGGTTTGGAAGGGGAAACAAGTGAGTGTGTACAGCTCTCTCAGACATCGATAGCACCAACGTTGGATGAAGGCAACATCATGTCTTCTGCCTGCACTTTCCTCACAAACCTGCATTTTTCCAGGGACACCCTACTCAACACCGTCTGCATACAGCAGCCAGATCTCTGTCCCTCAGATGTGGTCAAATAAAAGGCCACTTCCTGCGACCCATGACAAAGCTAAGAGGTTGACTCTATCCCTCTGTAAGCTCTTGGCTACCGAAATGCTGCCTTTCCGCCTAGTGGACACACAGGATTTTAGAGACCTTATGTCTGTCGCTGTGCCCCAGTACCAGATGCCTAGTCGCCACTACTTCTCTAAGAAAGGTGTGCCCGTGCTACACCAGCATGTCGCACACAACATCACCGCTTCCTTGAGAAACTCTGTGTGTGAACGGGTGCATTTCACCACCGATACTTGGACCAGTAAGCATGGACAGGGACGTTACATGTCGCTGACTGGGCACTGGGTAACTATGCTGATAGATGGTGAAGGGTCTGCTGCACAAGTCTTGCCGTCCCCACGACTTGTGTGTCAATCCTCTGTCTGTCCAAGTTCCGCCACTGCTTCTGCCTCCTCCACCTCATCTGGGTCCTCCACCTCCGCCCCAAGCCTGCCTGGTCAGGCCACCAGCGTTCTCACTGCGCAGAAGGAATCACGCACGCCTCATTACTATGCTGGCAGCAGAGCGCAACGGCATCAGGCGGTCTTTAGCTTGACATGTCTTGGGAATAAGAGTCACACAGCTGAGGAGTTGTGGTCAGCTCTGCGGTCCGAGTTTAATAAATGGTTGTCTCCGCTCAACCTGCAGCCTGGTAAGGCCGTGTGCGACAAAGCTGCAAACCTGGGTGCGACCCTTCGCCTGGGCAAGGTGACACACGTGCCTTGTATGGCTCACGTGTTGAACCTTGTTGTCCAGCATTTTTTAACACACTATCCCGGCCTAGATGGCCTTCTGACCAGGGCACGAAAACTGTCTGCTCACTTCCGCCGTTCAAGCGCCGCAGCTGAGCGACTTGCATCGCTCCAGAAGTCTTTCGGCCTGCCGGTTCATCGACTGAAATGCGATGTGGCGACACGCTGGAATTCAAGTCTCCACATGTTACAGCGACTGTGGCAGCACCGCCGAGCCCTGGTGCAATACGTCATGACGTATAGCCTGGGCCAACGAGATGCAGAGGTGGGGCAGATCACCCTGATGGAGTGGTCTCAGATCAAGGACCTATGCACCCTTCTGCACAGTTTCGACATGGCGACGAATATGTTTAGCGCTGACAATGCCTTTATCAACATGACAATTCCAGTCATTTACATGCTGGAGCACACGCTAAACACTATTCGGGGTCAGGGGGTGGGACAACAGGAAGGGGAGGAACTACAGGAGGATTCATATGCGCAAGGGACAACAACATCACCAAGGTCCAGACGTTCATCATCACCAACGCGGCAGGCATGGGACCATGGGGGACAGGGATCAACAAGGGCGCATGGTAGCAGGCTAAATGTTGAGGAAGGTGCAGGAGAACATGAAGAAATGGAGGACGAACTGTCCATGGACATGGAAGACTCAGCGGATGAGGGAGACCTTGGTCAAATTTCTGTTGAAAGAAGTTGGGGGGAGATGTCAGAGGAAGAAAGAACGGTTAGCACCTCTATGCCACAAACACAGCGTGGACTTGGTCCGCATGGCTGCGCAAGACACATGAGTGCCTTCTTGTTGCACTACCTCCAACATGACCCTCGTATTGTCAAAATTAGAAGTGATGATGACTACTGGATTGCCACACTATTAGATCCCCAGTACAAGTCCAAATTTTGTGACATATTTCCAGCCATAGAAAGGGACGCACGTATGCAGGAGTATCAGCAGAAGCTGTTACTCGATCTTAGCTCGGCTTTTCCACCAAACAACCGTGCAGGTGCAGGGAGTGATTCTCCCAGTTGTAACTTGCCAAACATGGGACGGTCTCGTCATCTTCAACAGTCTACCCGTACCAGTAGGACCGTATCTGGTGCTGGTAACAGCAATTTTATGGAATCTTTTCATAATTTTTTTAGACCCTCCTTTGCAAGGCCACCAGAGACAACAAGTCTGACACATAGTCAACGGCTGGAGAGGATGATACAGGAGTATCTCCAAATGAACATCGATGCCATGACTTTGCAAATGGAGCCTTGCTCATTTTGGGCTTCAAATCTAGAAAAATGGCCAGAGCTATCCAGTTACGCCTTGGAGATTTTGTCGTGTCCAGCTGCCAGCGTTGTCACTGAACGTGTCTTCAGTGCTGCTGGGTGTGTGCTGACAGATAAGCGCACGCGTCTGTCCAGTGACAATGTGGACAGACTGACGTTCATCAAAATGAACAAGTCATGGATCAAGAAGGAATTTACTACCCCTGTGTCATCCTGGGGAGAGTAAATGCTTGTGGATTTGGAATGTGCTTGATGCAAATCAAAACATCCTGTTTGCAACTAGGGCACAAGTGCTGCCACTGAAAGGGGTGGGTGTGTGTGGGGCCCAATTTTTTGAAAAAAGGGGAGACTCCGCTTGGAGTAACCCTTGCTTGCTGTGTTTTTTAAAAGGAGCTAAGATGAACAAGTCATGGTTCAGCAAAGACTTTATCTACCTACCCCGGTGTCATCCTGGGGACGGTTAATTATGGCGTATTTTTGAATGTGCTCGATGCAAATCTAGCTGTGAAGTGTACAACTGGGGCACAACTGCTGCCACTGAAGGGGTGGGTGTGTGTGGGGCCCAATTTTTGGAAAAAAGGGAGAATCCGCTTGGAGTAACCCTTGCTTACATTGTTTTTAAAAATGATCCTAGATGAACAGATCTGGGATCAGGAAAGACTTTGCTACCTAACCCGGGGTCATCCTGGAAACGGTTAAGTATGGCGTATTTTTGAATGTGCTTGATGCAAATCTAGCTGTGAAGTGTACAACTGGGGCACAAGTGCTGCCACTGAAGGGGTGAGTGTCTGTGTGGCCCAATTTTTGGAAAAAAGGGAGACTCCGCTTGGAGTCACCTTGCGGTGCTTTACATGATTTTAGAAGGGCGTGCCATGCCTATATCTGTGTCTCCTCTTTTTCCTTGTCCAGCTCTTTTGTTTTCGCATGAGTATATGTCCTTGTCACTTTCCCATGTGTTTGTGTTGTGTTGTGAGTTGTTTGTCACCTTTTGGACACCTTTGAGGGTGTTTTCTAGGTTTTTTTTATGTGTATGTGAATGCCTGCCATTGTTTCCTATGCGGTTCGAGTTCGGTTCGTCGAACGTTCGACGAACCGAACTCGAACGGGGCCTCCGTTCGGCGAGCCGACCTCGAGCCGAACCGGGACCGGTTCGCTCATCTCTATTTATAACCTCAGAAAAGCTTAATAGTTGTAGCTCCAAATTCCTACACCCTCTTGTAAAATGAATGTAGAATGGAAAGAAATTAATACCTTCCAGTGGTGGCATGGACATGAGGGGCTTCATGCAAAGTGTACCTCCCCCCTGACGCATGTTTCACCCAGCTTCTTTCGGGGGTGTCAGGGTGGGGGGATACTGTGAATATATCTGAAGGAGCGGGTGGTGTAGGCGGCAAATAGCACATGTGACAGTTCCCTCCTCCCATAACTTCCTGGCTGCGCATGGTAGAACACAAGCGTGGCATGCTTGTTGTCACATGATATGTGCACCAGGAAGCTTGAGGGACCGCAGAAAGTGCATGAGCATCACTAACTCACAGTGTACGAGTTTATGGAATGGAAGTGGAAAAATGTTAGTGCGGGACATGAAATAATAGATGAAATAATGATAGACATCAAATCAAAATTATAAAGTAACAATAATGCAGGAAATAATTTCATAATATAGAACTAAGGGCTATGTACAATATACTAGGGAATAAGGAAAGTGGAAAAGCATAATTACATATTGGGATACATTAATAAATAATTCAATAATGGGGCTATATACCATATCTTGGATTAATAATTTCATAATATAGAGCTAAGGGTTATATACCATATATAAAAAGGGAATAAAGAAAGTGAAAATTAATGATTAAATATTGGTACATATTAATAGCTAATGCAATAATGGGGCTATATACCAATTGATGACTAGGGAATAAGGAGATTGAAAGCAGATAATTAAATATTGGGACACGTTAACAGATAAAGGCTGATATTGATGATTAAAAGAGCAAGAATGATAATAAATGTTGCAATAAATAAAAAGTGATATTAGTGAATTAAAAGGATAAAAATGACATGATGTAAGAGTAACAAGCTATAACAAGTAGAAAGTAAAAAGTATGATTATGGTAGAAAACAGTTTATTTCCTGTATTTTAGCCAATCCCTTACCCATCTGCATATACAGCAGTTTCCCCTAGTCCTTGCTTCTGGGGTTTCATTATAAGACTGTTATATGGTACAGTATCAAATGCCTTTGCAAAGTCCAAATAAATCACATCACCTGCATTACCAATATCCAGATTTGCACTTACCCCCTCATAGAACCCCAACAGGTTGGTTAAACACAATTTATCTTTCACAAATCCATGCTAGTTATCAGTTATTATATATTATTTTCTGTAATATATTTCTGCTTGTCATCTCTTATAATGTTCTCAAATCTTTGCACTCCACTGTTGTCTGATTTACTGGATGGTAATTAGTCTAACAGGGACTAAAACAGAACAACTAGTAATGAAAATTTCAAAAACAATTTACAATTTTATAATTATAGATTACATATAATAACTAGTGTTGGGAGAGCACTAAAATGCTTGGGTGTTCGTTACTCGAGTCGAGCAATTTGCAATGCTCGAGTGCTTGTTTCGAGTAACGACCATAGAGGAAGTCAATGGGAAACTAAAGCATTTTTCCATTAGACCCTAACAGGAGGTCTATTGGTGCCTGAAAATCGCTGAAATGGATGGAAACATCACTGAAATGGAATAGGAACAGCAGGGGGAAGACCCTTGGACATACAGTATTTGTGACTCCCAGGTCGCTGCTGTAAACAATGTTATTAGAGTTTTATGCCACTTTTGCCGGCAAACAATAAAACATACAAAACAGTAGCACAATGGATTTTACTGGAAAAGATGTGAAAAAACATTCTTTCCTGGATAATGACTTGTACAGTATATAAGGCAAAAGAAAAAAGAAAAAAAAGCCTCCTCCACTTGTTAGGCTATATTTACACACAGTGTTTTTGCACTTTCTCATTGTTTTCAATTTTGAAGAAACACTGAAAAAATCAGTCATGAAAAAAACTATGGTGTGCATTGGATTTATAAAATCTCATCACTTTTGCAGTTACTGTAAAAATCTGTTTTAATTTGCATTTTTGCGACTTATTTTTAATGCGTTGTATAAGCTGCAAAAATGCAATGTATGAACATAACCTTAATAGCCAGGCCATCTCTTACCACATTTCCCAGTCGCCTATGACTACAGGAGATTACATAGTATGGGGGTAAACAAAAGATAGTCATCGGTAAATGTATTATTAATATTTTACTACCTTATCTGGGCATGTGCTGTGTGACATGGTCAGATACATCCTGTTTAACTTATGAAGGAGGGACTTTGAACCTCATAAAGCCTGTGCAGACAATGCAAGAAGCGCCAAAAATTAGAGGTACTCTGATACACTATGTGTTACACATAAAGGAGGGCCTGTTAAAATTGTTAGGTAGTGGGACTGCTATACTGATAAAGGCTATGCACTAGGTGCAAGGGCTGCCAAAAATTAGAAGGAAGGCCTACAATACCTCCTGGAGGTCACATAGAGGAGGGCCTCAGACAACATTTTTTGACCATTTTTAAGGAGTGGAACTCCTAGACTGGTAAAGTCTATGGTCTAAGTGCAAGTGCTGGCAAAAGGTATGCACTCAGTCCAAAGCCTAGCTAGGATTCCAAGGACAGATTGTAATACATGCAGCAAGAGATGGAGAAGAGGACCTGTTCACTCAGTGCAAGGCCTGGTTTAAATTAGAAGGAAGCATGGGTGTAACTACCACGGTCGCAGGGGTCACCATTGCGACTGGGCCCTTGAGGTTAGGGGCCCACGGCCACCCGGCAGATCAGCAGTCAGCTCCTTTCTGTGAGAGGAGCTGCGCTGATCTGTCGCAGACCATGCAGCCGCTATATGACCCGGTGCCGCCGCTGCTGACACCGGACACCATGTCGGCGCCGCTTTATGCATCATCATTCTCCCCCCTGTGCCTGCGCAGTGACGTCACTCCTGTGCAACTGCTGTGCTGAGAGCACTGTTACGGATGTGTCTGGACCTTCAGGTGCTGCTGGGACCAGGTCCAGAAGGGCCTGGCGATTGTCCAGACGTTAATGGACGCTGTCCCTTTAAGGGCTTGATTTAGGTTTTTTTTTCTGTTTCCTTGCCAGGTTGGAGGAGCCTTTCCTCCAGAAGGTAATTAAGGGCCTTTATAACTTTAGGCCTCTCACTCCTCCAGTGCGGGTTATACTCTTCACTTGGAGAAGCTGCTTGCTCAGGAGTGCATGTGACTTCAGACTACTGTTGCTGTATATTCTGAAGATTCCCTGTCAAAATAAGTTGTTGTTTTTCCTTTTTCCCTGGTTATTTTTATGTTTGTTTTTTCCCTCCGTGAATTGGTGGGTGGTGGGATTTAGTCCTAGGGTTTGGCTAGAAGACAGGGGCACATTGGCAGGCCACACCTCCTAACGTTTATAGGTACCTGTGGGTTGAGGGCAAGCACCGGGCCCCCCAGTGTCAGGGTCAGCGCAGGAGCCCCTGGTTTCCCCCACCTCTTTGTGTTCCAGCCTCCCTTATTCACAGGAGTCCACTTGCTTGGTGTCTCTCCCCAGACCCAGCGTGACAAGCACAGAGCTCAGGGCGTGAGGATGCTAACCGGAGAAGAGGGGGAACAAGGACAAAGGTGAGGACGAGCAATGGTGAAAAAGGGAGAGGTGAGGACAGAGAAGCGGTGGAAGGAGGAGAGAGGTGAGTACTTGTTGTTCTTTATTTTTTTTTATTTTTATAAATTAAGCCAGAGGCCTGGAGTGCTGCATGATACATGGAGGCCTGGGGGGCTGGCTGCATGATACATGGAGGCCTGTGGGGGCTGGCTGCATGATACATGGAGGCCTGTGGGGGCTGGCTGCATGATACATGGAGGCCTGGGGAGCTGCATGATACATGGAGGTCTATGAGGCTGCATTATACATGGAGGTCTGTGGGGCTGCATAATAAACATGAAGGGCACCTTACACATGCACTGTAGGGGTGCATTATACATGCATGGAGGTATATGGGACTGCATTATACATGGAGGTCTATGGGGATGCATTATACAACATGAAGGACACCTTATACATGGACTAGGGGTGCATTATACATGAAGGAGTATGGGGCTGCATAATACAAAATGAAGGACACCCTATACATGGAATGTAGGGGTGCATTATAGATGGAGGAGTATGGGGTTGCATAATACAATGTGAAGGTTTATGGGGCTGCGTTATAATACATATAGGACTATGGGGGCTACATTATAATATATGGAGGACTATGGAGGCTACCTTATACATGGACTATGTGGTGCAGTATAATATATGGAGAACTATGGGGTAAATTATAATATATGGAGAACTATGGGGTGAATTATAATGCATGAGGAATTCATTATAATAATAGAAGGGCTATGAGGGCTACTTTATACATGGAGGACTATTGGTTTGAATTATAATATATGGAGGACTATGTGGTGCAGTATAATATATGGAGGACTATGGGGTGAATTACATGGAGAACTATGGGAGGTGCATTATAATACATGGAGGACTATGGGGGAGTATTCTAATATATGAAGGGTTATGTGGGACCCTTTATACTATACGGAAGGCTATGTGGGGGCCATTATAGTATTTGGAGAACTATATACGAGGCGGGACAAAGATACTAGCATGGGTTGTTTTGTGCTTAGGGGGACCATCACAGGCAGAATTAAACATAATTAACATTGGTAAAGGATCGTGACCGTGTTTTTTTTCACCTTTACTAAAAAAGGTCTCTTTTTATTAAGTCTTTTAATTGTCTATAGATACTGTACATCCCACTATCATACTGCTCCCTGTTGCTGCATGTTTGTTTCTGATTGTGAATTTACATGTAGCAACTTGCAATCTAGCATTCTCAGTTTGCTTAAATTACATTTCAGTTTGTTTGAAGGAAGAGGATAGTCAAAAATAAATAAATGAATAGATAGTAAAGGTTTTGCCACAAAATACTTTCCGTACGTGTAGCTTCATAGCAATCACTTTATTTAGTGGTAAGCATTTTTTATTAAGGAAAGGAGAATTGTAAACCAAATATTTCTCCCTCCAAAAAATATTTTTTAAAAAAATGACAGTTACACACATTGTACATTTTGCTTTCCTATTTTGATTTTTGCATTTTGACAATAGTATACCAAATAGCAATACTGTGGTCTGTTGCAGCATTTTAGGTAGTGTTCCTTTTTAGCTGGGGGGGGGGGAATATGTCATTGCCATTGCCAGTCATATTTTTTCCAGGATTGGCTAAGTTTGTTAACAAAGTTTAGAAATAAAGTAAACATTATTATTGTGTCCAAAATGTATGGTTATCTCAAAGGTAGTATGGGCATTGAATGTGGTAAGGCAATAGAAAAAAAATCTTATAAGATTGTGCAAGCCTCTAGCAACAGTACTATTGGCACTGCTGGCAGTCTATGTCACAGAAGTAGTAGCACCAAACGCAGGTCACATTTGGCCTTCTTTACATCTGGCAAACATATTAGTGGGGAGGAAGCTGAAGATATAATCAAGAATATGTTCCATCACTTATCTTAAAGGGAACCGGTCACCACTTTTTTTGGCTATAAGCTGTGGCCACCATCACCGGGCTCTTATATACAGCATTCTAATATGCTGTATATAAGAGCCCAGGCCGGGGGTATAACATAAAAAACACTTTATAATAATTACCTAACGATCATGCGGTGGGCCATATGGGCGTCTCCGTTGTCCGGTGCCGGCGCCGCCTCTTTTGCCCATCTTTGTGCTCCTTCTTCTCTAGCCGCGGTGTATGTCAGGTTCGACGTTATACACACTCGCCGGCATTCAGGTCCTGAGCAGGCGCACTTTAATCTGCCCTGAGCTGGGCAGATCAAAGTATTGTAGTGCGCCTGCGCAGGACCGGCACGTGTGTAGCCGCGTCATTCAGCCAGGCTTCAGAAAGAGGATGAAGATGGCCGAAAGAGGAGGCGCCGACACCAGACAACGGAGACGCTCATAAGGCCCACCGCGCGATCATTAGGAAAGTATTATAAAGTGTTTTTTTATGTTATACCCCCGGCCTGGGCTCTTATATACAGCATGTTAGAATGCTGTATATAAGAGCCCGGTAGTGGTGGCCGCAGCTTATAGGCCAAAAAAGTGGTGCAGGTTCCCTTTAATCAAAAGTAAGATAATATAGCCTCTGACAGTGACACCATCATCTGGAGTAGGAGAACTGCTCAGTCCACCTTATCCCTTGTCATAACATTTAATGTTGTACATAGTGCAATTTCCAATTTGTCAATAATACCTGTTTCTGCTCTACTCTATATTCCTGTTACCCACAGCACCTTGTGGACTAAAGAACATACTACTCTAGAAAAACTTCTTCCAGTTGATTTTTTGAAAGCCATGGTGCACAAGATGATGGAGAACACCATTCTAACTCGATGCTGGTGGAGGCACTGTGAGTGTGTTGAGAAATATGAGGTGGGAAAAAGAGCACTGGCGATTTCCCACACCAAGGCACCTGTCAGCTGAATCAGGGATGATGATGAAGATAATCATGAAGATTCCTTGGTGGACAAAACCAACGAACCCCATATGGGTTACTAGGAGGTTAGGTCATTATAGGAGTATGTTCCTGCCAATGGCAATACATAGTGCAAGTAAAGTGCATCAAAAAGTTCCTCTAGGGCAAAAACAGCTTTTTTGCTGTCAGCTCCAAAATAGGTGATGCCACACGCGCTGTTGATAGAGGAGGCTCTACAATGCCTGAAAGGTCTGGTCATGTTGGTGGAGAGTCGAACATGATGATTTCTTGTGTGGAAATACTTTTGCACATTGTTGCCAGATGACTCTCTGACACACTGCAGGCTCTGCAAGAGGAAAATAATTCATGAATATCCTGGCTCGTACAGACTATGAACAGCTCTCCATCAGCACATGAAGGGACATCACTTGTTCATTTGGCAAAAGCAAGCTGGCCAGCAATCAAAGAAAGCTTCATATTGTCCTCCCTCTTCTTCCCATGCTTATCAATCTGTCAGCGAAGCCACACTCTTAAAGAGAATCTGACAGCTGATTTTTACTACATCTGAGACCAGCATTATGTAGGTAGAGACCCTGAATCACTTAGTTTACTGGGTGCAGCAATTCTGACTCAGAGTTTTTAGATTTAACATGTAGCAGAGCTGGGAGAGCTGCCCTTACCCACACCACCTTCTCTCTAGACAAAGACTATAGACTGTGAGCTGCTAATCACATCAGGGGGCATGCCGAACTAACTCCTACTGACTAAAGGCCCCGTCACACTAAGCAACATCGCTAGCAACATCGCTGCTAACGAACAACTTTTGTGACGTAGCAGCGATGTTGCTAGTGATGTCGCTGTGTGTGACATCCAGCAACAACCTGGCCCCTGCTGTCAGGTCGTTGGTTGTTGCTGAATGTCCTGGGCCATTTTTTAGTTGTTGCTCTCTGTGAAGCACACATCGCTGTGTGTGACAGCGAGAGAGCAACAACTAAATGTGCAGGCAGCAGGAGCCGGCTTCTACGGAGGCTGGTAACCACAGTAAGCCCTGTCCTTGGTTACCCGATATTTACCTTTGTTACCAGCCTCCGCTGCTCTCACTGTCAGTGCCGACTCCTACTCTGTGCACATGTAGCTGCAGGACACATCGGGTTAATTAACCCGATGTGTGCTGTAGCTAGGAGAGCAGGGAGCCAGCGCTAAGCATTGTGCGCTGCTCCCTGCTCTGTGCACATTTAGCTGCAGCACACATCGGGTAATTAACCCGATGTGTGCTGTAACTAGGAGAGCAGGGAGCCAGCGCTAAGCATTGTGCGCTGCTCCCTGCTCTGTGCACATTTAGCTGCAGTACACATCGGGTAATTAACCCGATGTGTGCTGTAACTAGGAGAACAGGGAGCCAGTGCTAAGCATTGTGCGCTGCTCCCTGCTCTGTGCACATTTAGCTGCAGTACACATCGGGTAATTAACCCGATGTGTGCTGTAACTAGGAGAGCAGGGAGCCAGCGCTCAGTGAGTGCTGCTCCCTGCTCTCTGTACGTGTAGCTGCGTGCGCTGGTAACCAAGGTAAATATCGGGTTGGTTACCCGATATTTACCTTAGTTACCAAGCGCAGAATCTTCCACGCGGCGCTGGGGGCTGGTCACTGGTTGCTGGTGAGCTCACCAGCAACTCGTGTAGCGACGCTCCAGCTATCCCTGCCAGGTCAGGTTCCTGGTGGGATCGCTGAAGCGTCGCAGTGTGACATCTCACCAGCAACCTCCTAGCAACTTACCAGCGATCCCTATCATTGTTGGGATCGCTGGTAAGTTGCTTAGTGTGACTGGACCTTTAGTCCAGCAATGAAAATCTCCTTAAGCCAAAACAAACATTGCAGGTAAACAATTGCATACAGTGAGATAAGAGACACATTGTTGAAATATCTGTACTAACCCCTACAGCATGTTTTTTTCAGACTACATAGCAAAAACCTGCTGACAGATTCCCTTTAAGTGCTACTTAGTTGGTGTCAACATCGTCACCACATTTGGGACAGTTGTGGAAGTCTCTGACTCTGCACTGCATCTGTTTCTATCACCTGGTAATTAAGTTACATGACTCCAACAGCCACAGGACACATTGATTCCACACAGACTGTTTTTCCTTCATGAAAGACAAGTGCTGCTAAGCAGGTTTACAGCTTAAAAACTCAGGGGAAAGAAGCCAAAGGACAAGTCGCTGTAGTGCATCAATTGGCAACACGCCCACTGGCTTGCTCCATATGCCTCTTCACGACACATGATGTACTGGGTAGGTCATAGATCGTGTGAGGTTAATCCCCACACATGTCAGCAGCGATCCCCGCACATGTCAGCTGATTTGAACAGCTGACATGTGTGGCTATCAAGCGTGAGTGGATCCACATTCCACTCGCACCTGTTAACTCCTTGCATCTTGCTGTTAAAATCTGACAGTGAGATGAAACAGCGTGCCGCGGTAAGCATTCACTTACCCGGCGCTATCGGAAGTCACGTGACATGATCATGTGGATCCGATGGTTGTCATGGTAGCACAGGGTCATGTGATGACTCCTGTAGCTATCATGAGTCACTTCCTCTTACACCTGGCAGACTGCTGTTTGTAATAGGAGAGGTGCTTTTCTCCAGATCTCAGCTGTGTAGCTGTGACCTGGAGAAATGGAAAAGTGATCAGACTGCTGATCCTTATAGTCTAGTAAAATAAAAAAAAGTAAAAAAAAAGTTTTAAAAAATGTAAAAAAAATAAGACGATTTGCCCCATTGAAAATTAAAGGGTTAAAAAAATGCACATATTTGGTATCGTCGCGTTCAGAAATGCCCGATCTATCAAAATATAAAATCAATTAACCTGATCGGTAAATGGCGTAGCAGCAAAAAATTTCCAAATGCCATAATTACGTTTTTTGCTTGCCCCGTAAGATATGATAAAAGGCGATTAAAACGTTGCAATTGCACAAAAATAGTATCGTTAAAAACACCTCGAGACACAAAAAATAAGCCATCACTGAGCCATAGATCCTAAAAAATTAGAATGCTATGGATCTTGGAAAATGGCGTAAAAAGTGCACTTTTTATTTTTTACAAACTTGTAAAAAAACTTTATCCCCTTAGATAAAAGTAAACCTATCAATGTTTGGTGTCTACGAACTTGTACTGACCTGAGGTATCACACACATCAGTTTTACCATATAGTGAACACGGTGAATAAAATAACCCAAAAACAATCAGGCAGTCACTTTTCTTGCAATTTTTCACACTTGCAATATTTTTTGCCGTTTTCCAGTACACTATATGGTAAAACTAATGATTTCATTCAAAAGTACAACTCGTCCCGCAAGATTGACGGAAAAATAAAAAAGTTATGTCTCTCAGAAGAAGGGGAGCGAAACCCCCCCCCCCCCCCATAAAATCATCCAAGGGTGAAGGGATTAACTCAAAATTGTCATCAACAACAATGCTGAAAACAGTCTGGTGCCTTATTGTCTTATAAAAACCTAGATTTAATTCGTAGACTATGGAGATTATTAAACAAAATTTGTTCTGTTCATAGAAACTTGTTTAGTAAGATAAGAAAGTCAAATAATATAATAAGCACCACTTTTAAGGCATGTGCTCTGATAGAAGTTGCACCCGTCGCAGTGATTGGGCTATCGAGTTTCCAAAACAATGATGTCATTCATTTCTAAGATAACATTATAATGAAATTGAGCTGGTGAATAAATTCACTAAAAAGGATAGGGTATGATGTGGCTTTGATTGTGGAGATATTAATATGTAACAGCTTGAATTAGATATGGCCTTATATTACATCAGATCATATCTGAACATTATAAATCAGTAATTATTGCAATTACAAATCTTGTGTCTTTTGTTGTAACTTGTTGAAAATAGTGACCTTTAATATAATTCAGTGTCTGCATCTTGGACATTATTAGGGCACCCCAGGCCCCCATGGAACTGCGACATGACTCCTTTCAAATAAATAGTCTGGTTTGTTTAAGCCAGGACAGAATGGTGCGGGAATAAAACTTTGATGATGAAAAATCTTCTCTACGATCTCTAAATTCTTATTATTTTTGGGGTCTATGCAGTCCAAAATGATCACTCAGAAAGTGATGGCAGGTTGTATTCATGCATAAAGAGCTGATATGGAAATCTGTCTTTCCTAGCAAAAGATCTAGTCTTCATAGATCATTCAAATAAAATATATATATATATATATATATTTATTTATATTTAGCATTACATTTTGAATTATAGATAATTAAAATGAAATAGCTTAACCCCTTAGTGATGGAGCTAATTTTCACCTTAATGACCAGACCAAATTTTGCAATTCTGACCAGTGTCACTTCATGAGGTTATAACTCTGGAACGCTTCAACGGATCCCGGTGATTCTGAGAATTTTTTTTCATTACATTAGACTTCATGTTAGTACCCTTTTTTTGCGTTTATTTATGAAAAAAATTGAATTTTGGCAAAAATTTTTTAAATTTAGCAATTTTCAACTTTTGAATTTTTATTCAACCAGAGAGGTCTGTAACACAAAATAGTTAATAAATAACATTTCCCACTTGTCTACTTTACATCAGCATAATTTTGGAAACAATTTTTTTTTGTTAGGAAGTTAGAAGAGTTCAAAGTTTATCAGCAATTTCTCATTTTTACATCAAAATTTAAATATCCATTTTTTTAGGAACCACATCACATTTGAAGTGACTTTGAGAGGCCTAGGTGATAAAAAAAAACACCCAAAAGTGACCCCATTCTAAAATCTGCACCCCCCAAAGTACTCAAAACCATATCCAAGAAGTTTATTAACCCTTCAGGTGCTTCACAGAAACTAAAGCAATGTGGAATAAAAAAAGCAACAAATAAAATTTTACCTAAAAATGTTGCTGTACCCATAATTTATTCACTTTTAGAAGAAATAACACAACAAAATGGACCCCAAAACTTGTTACCCACTTTCTTATGAGTGCAGGGATACCCCACATGTGGTCAGAAACCTTTGTTTGGACAAATGGGAGGGCTCGGAACAGAAGGAGCAATATTTGAATTTTGGAAAGGAAATTTGGCAGAAATAGATTGCGGGCACCATGTTGCATTTACAGGTCTGCTAAAGTACCTAAACAGCAGAAACCCCTCACAAGTGATGCCATTTTGGAAACTAGACCTCTCAAGGCTTCTATCTAGGGGTATAGTGAGCATTTTGGATCCACAGGTACTTCACAGATTTTGATAATTTTACGTTGTCATATTGAAAGTTTTCATTTTTTTTCTCAAAAAAGTTGCCTTAGCATCAATTTTCTCACTTTTTCAAGAGGTAATTCAAAAATTGGACCCCAATGTTTGTTAACCACTTTCTTATAAGCGCAGGGATATCCCACATGTGCTCAGAAACCTTTGTTTGGACAAATGAAAGGGCTTGGAACGAAAGGAGCAATATTTGAATTTTGGAAAGGAAATTTGGCTGAAAAAGATTGCGGGCACACTGTTGGATTTGTAAGGCCCCTAAGGTACCTAAATAGCAGAAGCCCCCCAAAACTGACCCAATTTTGGAAACTAGACCCCTCAAGGAATTCATTTAGATGTTTAGTGAGTATCCTGAACCCCCATGTGCTTCCCAGAATTTTATAACGTTGAGCGATGAAAATAAAAAAATAACATTTTACCACAAAATTGTTACTTCAACCAGGTACCTTTTTTTTTCACAAGGGTATAAGAAAAAAAATTACCATAAAATTTATTGTGCAATTTCTCTTGAGTTCGCTGATACATCATATGTGGGGGTGTGACGCCCTGGCTGGGCCAGGTAGTCACAGATAGGGCCCCGCACTACACCGTTCCCTAACAGGTGACAGCAGCCAAACACAAAAAACCCTAGTCACCGCCCTCAGTGCTTGATGGACACACCAGGGGGTGGAACCAGGTGGTTGGAAGACGCCCACCGAGGAGTCTCAGACAGCCTGGGGCGGGAAAGTTTAGTTCTGTTCTAGAGTTCAAGTAGAGAGGTGAAGTGGAGAGGTGTGTGGGCTGGAGCCTGATTGCGGCCAGGACTAGAGGTCCTGTCCCACCCAAAGTCCCGACTGAAGACAACAGCCCAACGAGGGGGATAGAACGCCACCGCCACGGCTCAGAGATCCCACGGGCCAGCGTCTGCGGGCACAGGGCTCCTCAGGCAACCACAAGCCGGGAGCGGACTTCTACAAATACAAAATGGATACAGCCGCACACTAAATGCCATCAATGTATAAGGGAACTCTGGTACTGCATTACTGCTATATGAAAAAATGAGATTTTTAGTTTATGAATTGGCCAATGCATGTAAGCCCGGAAACCAAACGGCAAGGTAAATCTCAATATTCCGGGTCCCTAACTAAAATGCCACTATCTAGGTTAAAAACATCCATGCCTGGGCAGCTAGACTAAAAATCTAACTTGAAATGCCACTATCTGGACTAACCTCCATGTCTGGGCAGCTAGGACTCCTGGTATAAGGATTGTGAACACAGCCTGGTTTATAGCGCGGAGTGCTCAGTCAGAAAAAAACTCACTGCAAATATTTCAAAAGACTGACCTGCACATCCTACAAGTGTGTATAGGTGCCAGCTGAAAAAACCTAGCAAATACAAAATAGATACAGCCGCACACTAAATGCCATCAATGTATAAGGGAACTCTGGTACTGCATTACTGCTAAATGAAAAAATGAGATTTTTAGTTTATGAATTGGCCAATGCATGTAAGCCCGGACACCAAACGGCAAGGGAGCGGACTCCTGACGTTGCAGGCGCAGGTAGTTCACCATCACAAACAGGTGCAGGAGAAAGACGGAGACCACCAACCGGGTGGGGGGACCAGACTGCAGCTGGCTGCGGGCACCGACCACCATCACCTTGGTTTACCAGAGACTCGTGTGTTTACTAATAGTGAGTACATCAGTGCCCTCTGGCCGCCCATCTCCCTGCACCGCCAAACATCCCCAAGGGGTCCCGGGTAGAGTTGAGCGCGGTTCGTGGTTCGTGGTTCTCCAGTTCGCGGCTCGAGTGATTTTGGGGGCTGTTCTAGATCGAACTAGAACTCGAGCTTTTTTGCAAAAGCTCGATAGTTCTAGATACGTTTGAAAACGGTTCTAGCAGCAAAAAAAACAGCTAATTCCTAGCTGGCTTTCCACTGTAGTAGTGTAAGTCACTCTGTGACTCACACTATTATGACATTTCAGTGTATAGTGTGCGGGAACAGCGCATTCAGATCACTGCTGTATGTATAATGGCGATCGCCATTTTTTTTTTTTTTTCATGTCTTCCTTCCCTAAGCGCATGTAGTGGGGAGGGCCAGCATGTCAGCCAATCCCAGACACACACACAGCTAAGTGGACTTTTAGCCAGAGAAGCAACGGCATGTGTGATAGGATGTCCATGTCACATGTCCCTGCATTATAAAAACGAGTATCTGCCCGTCCGGACGCCATTATCTCTTCTGCGTCCTTGGTGTCAGACATCACTGGCGCAGCTCCTATCGCCGATACAGCTGTATTACGCTCCATACACAGCGCTGGACAGCATAGGGATAGCACTTTCTATAAGTCCTTTTAAGGGCTCATACCGGCAGGGTCAGAGCCATAGGTGACAGGTCCTGAAAACAAAGTTTAACAGCTACACAAGATGACAGCGTCTGTGTAGCTAAGGTCAGGGATTTCCTCGCTGCATTTCCCCATTAGGAGGGATAGAAAGGCAGGCTTCCTTTCCTCTACCCAGAGACCCACAACCCTGCCACTGTACCCCTGTACCCTCCTGCCCTTTGCACACTCCAACTCATTGTTACTAAGCCATTATACTAGCAAACACTGAGTGAACTTAGTGGCATCCTAAACTAGGCTATTGGACTTCTGTATAGTCCCACTAGTGCAAAGATATTTGCAGCACGTCTGCCTGCATTGCACACTCAAACTCATTGTTACTAAGCCATTATACTAGCAAACACTGAGTGAACCTAGTGGCATCCTAAACGTGGCTATTGGACTTCTGTATAGTCCCAGTAGTGCAAAGATATTTGCAGCACGTCTGCCTGCATTGCACACTCAAACTCATTGTTACTAAGCCATTATACTAGCAAACACTGAGTGAACCTAGTGGCATCCTAAACGTGGCTATTGGACTTCTGTATAGTCCCAGTAGTGCAAAGATATTTGCAGCACGTCTGCCTGCATTGCACACTCAAACTCATTATAACTAAGCCATTATACGAGCAAACACTGAGTGACATTAGTGGCATCCTATCTGTGGCTATTGGACTTCTGTATAGTCCCACTAGTGCAAAGATATTTGCAGCACGTCTGCCTGCATTGCACACTCAAACTCATTATAACTAAGCCATTATACTAGCAAACACTGAGTGAACTTAGTGGCATCCTAAACGTGGCTATTGGACTTCTGTATAGTCCCACTAGTGCAAAGATATTTGCAGCACGTCTGCCTGCATTGCACACTCAAACTCATTGTTACTAAGCCATTATACTAGCAAACACTGAGTGAACCTAGTGGCATCCTAAACGTGGCTATTGGACTTCTGTATAGTCCCACTAGTGCACAGATATTTGCAGCACGTCTGCCTGCATTGCACACTCCAACTCATTATAACTAAGCCATTATACTAGCAAACACTGAGTGAACCTAGTGGCATCCTAAACGTGGCAATTGGACTTCTGTATAGCCCCAGTAGTGCAAAGATATTTGCAGCACGTCTGCCTGCATTGCACACTCAAACTCATTATAACTAAGCCATTATACTAGCAATTTATGCTGCCAGTTTAAGGGCCGTAGTTGCATTGTCAGGGATATTTATTCTTTATTATTCTGCTGTTAATAAAACTAGACCACCGCTGCAATCTACACCACCTCTCAATTTTTACTACCACATTTTCAGTGCATAATCTTGTCACAATCAACATGAGTGGCAAAATGACAGATGCTGGTGGAAAGGGGAAGAGGCTTGGTGGAAAAGGAAAAAAAGGGTTTGTCCGTGGGGAAGGTGGCAAAGCTCCATTATCATCTGCTGAAGATAGACCATCTACCAGCAAAAGTAAGTTGTCTACTACTTACCGTGGACAATCCGATGTGCTCCCTTTTTTACGGACACGAACAACAGGAACAAAGGTAGATGATGGCCAAAAAAGGAAAATGCTTGAATGGATCTCAAGTGGTCCAACAAGTGCCCTCTCAGCCACTTCAAGTACCGCATCCAAAAAACACCAGTCCTCTGAGTTGTCATCCCAATCAAACTTGCTTTCTCCCAGCTCTGAAGTCTCCATCAGCCCTGCACAGTATGGTGGAACTGAGATGGCTGAGTCTGCAGAGCTGTTCAGTCACACTATAGCCTGGGAATCAGAGGTCTGCTCCCAAGCTACAGTGAGTACAGACCAGGAAATGGTCTGCAGTGATGCCCAGAACCTTTGTGACTCTGATTCAGGCCGTGAGGACCAAGTTTCTGAGCATAATGTTGACCCTTTGTCACAAACTGTAACACCTGTGGTTATAGACAATGAGGAACATACTGATGACGATGAGACGCAGATACCAGATTGGTATGACAACTTAAATATTCGGTCAGGGCAAGAAGAGACTCGGTCTGAGGGGGAGGGGAGTGAAAACACAACAAATGATGATGAAGTTCTAGATCCCACCTACTGTCAACCCCCAGTCAGGCACTCGAGGTCAACAGAGGCGGTGGAGGAGGATGCAACCGACGACGAAGTTACCTTGCGCCTTCCTGGACAGAGTCGGAGCACTGGTAGCACGTCTACAACTGCATCATCAGCCACCCACTTTGCCTCTGAGCACTAGTCGTGGGGGCTCAGCAGGTCGCATGCCCTCTAAGCCTTGCCTAGCCTGGTCCTTTTTTGACATAGAAAAAGATCGCCCAAATTATGTGATGTGTAAAATTTGTCGTGATTCTGTTAGTAGAGGGCAAAACCTCAGCAGTTTGACAACTTCTTCCATGAATCGTCACATGAATAAATATCATAGGTCCCGGTGGGAAGCTCACCGTGCTGCAATGCGGCCTAGCGGAGCGAACCATCCACG
The DNA here is from genome assembly GCF_048569485.1 of Anomaloglossus baeobatrachus. Lineage (NCBI taxonomy): Eukaryota > Metazoa > Chordata > Amphibia > Anura > Aromobatidae > Anomaloglossus > Anomaloglossus baeobatrachus. The sequence continues at coordinate 368,337,750 of NC_134353.1, forward strand.
GCCTGCCCCTTCCAGTGCATCCGCGCGCTCTTCATCTTCTAGGACTGTGGGGACAGCTGTCACACCTGGTTTTCCACGCACAACTTCCACCACTGTAACCGCAACAGGCAGTTTGCTTGGTAGGTCGTCAGTTGGTTTGGAAGGGGAAACAAGTGAGTGTGTACAGCTCTCTCAGACATCAATAGCACCAACATTGGATTAAGGCAACATCATGTCTCTGCCTGCACTCTCCTCACAAACCTGCATTTTTACAGGGACACCCTACTCAACACCGTCTACACACAGCAGCCAGATCTCTGTCCCTCAGATGTGGACAAATAAGGCCATTTCCTGCGACCCATGACAAAGCTAAGAGGTTGACTCTATCCCTCTGTAAGCTCCTCTGTCTGTCCAAGTTCCGCCACTGCTTCTGCCTCCTCCACCTCATCTGGGTCCTCCACCTCCGCCCCAAGCCTGCCTGGTCAGGCCACCAGCGTTCTCACTGCGCAGAATGAATCACGCACCCCTCATTACTATGCTGGCAGCAGAGCGCAACGGCATCAGGCGGTCTTTAGCTTGACATGTCTTGGGAATAGGAGTCACACAGCTGAGGAGTTGTGGTCAGCTCTGCGGTCCGAGTTTAATAAATGGTTGTCTTCACTCAACCTGCAGCCTGGTAAGGCCGTGTGCGACAATGCTGCAAACCTGGGTGCGGCCCTTCGCCTGGGCAAGGTGACACACGTGCCTTGTATGGCTCACGTGTTGAACCTTGTTGTCCAGCAATTTTTAACACACTATCCCGGCCTAGATGGCCTTCTGACCAGGGCACGAAAACTGTCTGCTCACTTCCGCCGTTCAACCGCCGCAGCTGAGCGACTTGCATCGCTCCAGAAGTCTTTCGGCCTGCCGGTTCATCGCCTGAAATGCGATGTGGCGACACGCTGGAATTCGACTCTCCACATGTTACAGCGACTGTGGCAGCACCGCCGAGCCCTGGTGCAATACGTCATTACGTATAGCCTGGGCCAACGAGATGCAGAGGTGGGGAAGATCACCCTGATGGAGTGGTCTCAGATCAAGGACCTATGCACCCTTCTGCACAGTTTCAACATGGCGATGAATATGTTTAGCGCTGACATTGCCATTATCAGCATGACAATTCCAGTCACTTACATGCTGGAGCACACGCTAAACACTATTCGGAGTCAAGGGGTGGGACAACAGGAAGGGGAGGAACTACAGGAGGATTCATATGCGCAAGGGACAACAACATCACCAAGGTCCAGACGTTCATCATCACCAACGCAGCAGGCATGGGACCATGGTGAACAGGGATCAACAAGGGCGCATAGTAGCAGGCGAAATGTTGAGGAAGGTGCAGGAGAACATGAAGAAATGGAGGACGAACTGTCCATGGACATGGAACACTCAGCGGATGAGGGAGACCTTGGTCAAATTTCAGTTGAAAGAGGTTGGGGGGAGATGTCAGAGGAAGAAAGAACGGGTAGCACCTCTATGCCACAAAAACAGCGTGGACTTGGTCCGCATGGCTGCGCAATACACATGAGTGCCTTCTTGTTGCACTACCTCCAACATGACCCTCGTATTGTCAAAATTAGAAGTGATGATGACTACTGGATTGCCACACTATTAGATCCCCGGTACAAGTCCAAATTTTGTGACATAATTACAGCCATAGAAAGGGACGCACGTATGCAGGAGTATCAGCAGAAGCTGTTTCTTGATCTTAGCTCGGCTTTTCCACCAAACAACCGTGCAGGTGCAGGGAGTGAATCTCCCAGTTGTAACTTGACAAACATGGGACGGTCTCGTCATCTTCAACAGTCTACCCGTACCAGTAGGACTGTATCTGGTGCTGGTAACAGCAATTTTATGGAATCCTTTCATAATTTTTTTAGACCCTCCTTTGCAAGGCCACCAGAGACAACAAGTCTGACACATAGTCAACGGCTGGAGAGGATGATACAGGAGTATCTCCAAATGAACATCGATGCCATGACTTTGCAAATGGAGCCTTGCTCATTTTGGGCTTCAAATCTAGAAAAATGGCCAGAGCTCTCCAGTTACGCCTTGGAGATTTTGTCGTGTCCAGCTGCCAGCGTTGTCTCTGAACGTGTCTTCAGTGCTGCTGGGTGTGTGCTGACAGATAAGCGCACGCGTCTGTCCAGTGACAATGTGGACAGACTGACGTTCATCAAAATGAACAAGTCATGGATCCAGAAGGAATTTACAACCCCTGTGTCATCCTGGGGAGAGTAAATGCTTGTGGATTTGGAATGTGCTTGATGCAAATCTAGCTGTGAAGTGTACAACTAGGGCACAAGTGCTGCCACTGTATGGGTGGGTGTGTGTGGGGCACAATTTTTGGAAAAAAGGGAGACTCCGCTTGGAGTAACCCTTGCTTACATTGTTTTTAAAAGAAGCCAAGATGAACAAGTCATGGTTCAGCAAAGACTTTGCTACCTACCCCGGTGTCATCCTGGGGACGGTTAAGTATGGCGTATTTTTGAATGTGCTTGATGCAAATCTAGCTGTGAAGTGTACAACTAGGGCACAAGTGCTGCCACTGCATGGGTGGGTGTGTGTGGGGCACAATTTTTGGAAAAAAGGGAGACTCCGCTTGGAGTAACCCTTGCTTACATTGTTTTTAAAAGAAGCCAAGATGAACAGAGCTGGGATCAGGAAAGACTTTGCTACCTACCCCGGTGTCATCCTGGGGACGGTTAAGTATGGCGTATTTTTGAATGTGCTTGATGCAAATCTAGCTGTGAAGTGTACAACTGGGGAACAACTGCTGCCACTGAAGGGGTAAGTGTGTGTGGGGCACAATTTTTGTAAAAAAGGGAGACTCCGCTTGGAGTAACCCTTGCTTACATTGTTTTTAAAAGAAGCCAAGATGAACAAGTCATGGTTCAGCAAAGACTTTGCTACCTACCCCGGTGTCATCCTGGGGACGGTTAAGTATGGCGTATTTTTGAATGTGCTTGATGCAAATCTAGCTGTGAAGTGTACAACTAGGGCACAAGTGCTGCCACTGTATGGGTGGGTGTGTGTGGGGCACAATTTTTGGAAAAAAGGGAGACTCCGCTTGGAGTAACCCTTGCTTACATTGTTTTTAAAAGAAGCCAAGATGAACAAGTCATGGTTCAGCAAAGACTTTGCTACCTACCCCGGTATCATCCTGGGGACGGTTAAGTATGGCGTATTTTTGAATGTGCTTGATGCAAATCTAGCTGTGAAGTGTACAACTGGGGCACAACTGCTGCCACTGAAGGGGTGAGTGTGTGTGGGGCACAATTTTTGGAAAAAAGAGAGACTCCGCTTGGAGTAACCCTTGCTTACATTGTTTTTAAAAGAAGCCAAGATGAACAAGTCATGGTTCAGCAAAGACTTTGCTACCTACCCCGGTGTCATCCTGGGGACGGTTAAGTATGGCGTATTTTTGAATGTGCTTGATGCAAATCTAGCTGTGAAGTGTACAACTAGGGCACAAGTGCTGCCACTGTATGGCTGGGTGTGTGTGAGGCACAATTTTTGGAAAAAAGGGAGACTCCGCTTGGAGTAACCCTTGCTTACATTGTTTTTAAAAGAAGCCAAGATGAACAGAGCTGGGATCAGGAAAGACTTTGCTACCTACCCCGGTGTCATCCTGGGGACGGTTAAGTATGGCGTATTTTTGAATGTGCTTGATGCAAATCTAGCTGTGAAGTGTACAACTAGGGCCCAAGTGCTGCCACTGAATGGGTGGGTGTGTGTGGGGCCCAATTTTTGGAAAAAAGGGAGACTCCGCTTGGACTAACCCTTGCTTACATTGTTTTTAAAAGAAGCCAAGATGAACAAGTCATGGTTCAGCAAAGACTTTGCTACCTACCCCGGTGTCATCCTGGGGACGGTTAAGTATGGCGTATTTTTGAATGTGCTTGATGCAAATCTAGCTGTGAAGTGTACAACTAGGGCACAAGTGCGGCCACTGTATGGGTGGGTGTGTGTGAGGCACAATTTTTGGAAAAAAGGGAGACTCCGCTTGGAGTAACCCTTGCTTACATTGTTTTTAAAAGAAGCCAAGATGAACAGAGCTGGGATCAGGAAAGACTTTGCTACATACCCCGGTGTCATCCTGGGGACAGTTAAGTATGGCGTATTTTTGAATGTGCTTGATGCAAATCTAGCTGTGAAGTGTACAACTAGGGCACAAGTGCTGCCACTGAATGGGTGGGTGTGTGTGGGGCCCAATTTTTGGAAAAAAGGGAGACTCCGCTTGGAGTAACCCTTGCTTACATTGTTTTTAAAAGAAGCCAAGATGAACAAGTCATGGTTCAGCAAAGACTTTGCTACCTACCCCGGTGTCATCCTGGGGACGGTTAAGTATGGCGTATTTTTGAATGTGCTTGATGCAAATCTAGCTGTGAAGTGTACAACTGGGGCACAACTGCTGCCACTGAAGGGGTGGGTGTGTGTGGGGTATAATTTTTGGAAAAAAGGGAGACTCCGCTTGGAGTAACCCTTGCTTACATTGTTTTTAAAAGAAGCCAAGATGAACAAGTCATGGTTCAGCAAAGACTTTGCTACCTACCCCGGTGTCATCCTGGGGACGGTTAAGTATGGCGTATTTTTGAATGTGCTTGATGCAAATCTAGCTGTGAAGTGTACAACTAGGGCACATGTGCTGCCACTGTATGGGTGGGTGTGTGTGGGGCACAATTTTTGGAAAAAAGGGAGACTCCGCTTGGAGTAACCCTTGCTTACATTGTTTTTAAAAGAAGCCAAGATGAACAAGTCATGGTTCAGCAAAGACTTTTCTACCTACCCCGGTATCATCCTGGGGACGGTTAAGTATGGCGTATTTTTGAATGTGCTTGATGCAAATCTAGCTGTGAAGTGTACAACTGGGGCACAACTGCTGACACTGAAGGGGTGGGTGTGTGTGGGGCACAATTTTTGCAAAAAAGGGAGACTCCGCTTGGAGTAGCCCTTGCTTACATTGTTTTTAAAAGAAGCCAAGATGAACAAGTCATGGTTCAGCAAAGACTTTGCTACCTACCCCGGTGTCATCCTGGGGACGGTTAAGTATGGCGTATTTTTGAATGTGCTTGATGCAAATCTAGCTGTGAAGTGTACAACTAGGGCACAAGTGCTGTCACTGTATGGCTGGGTGTGTGTGGGGCACAATTTTTGGAAAAAAGGGAGACTCCGCTTGGAGTAACCCTTGCTTACATTGTTTTTAAAAGAAGCCAAGATGAACAGAGCTGGGATCAGGAAAGACTTTGCTACCTACCCCGGTGTCATCCTGGGGACGGTTAAGTATGGCGTATTTTTGAATGTGCTTGATGCAAATCTAGCTGTGAAGTGTACAACTAGGGCACAAGTGCTGCCACTGAATGGGTGGGTGTGTGTGGGGCACAATTTTTGGAAAAAAGGGAGACTCCGCTTGGAGTAACCCTTGCTTACATTGTTTTTAAAAGAAGCCAAGATGAACAAGTCATGGTTCAGCAAAGACTTTGCTACCTACCCCGGTGTCATCCTGGGGACGGTTAAGTATGGCGTATTTTTGAATGTGCTTGATGCAAATCTAGCTGTGAAGTGTACAACTAGGGTACAAGTGCTGCCACTGTATGGCTGGGTGTGTGTGGGGCATAATTTTTGGAAAAAAGGGAGACTCCGCTTGGAGTAACCCTTGCTTACATTGTTTTTAAAAGAAGCCAAGATGAACAGAGCTGGGATCAGGAAAGACTTTGCTACCTACCCCGGTGTCATCCTGGGGACGGTTAAGTATGGCGTATTTTTGAATGTGCTTGATGCAAATCTAGCTGTGAAGTGTACAACTAGGGCACAAGTGCTGCCACTGAATGGGTGGGTGTGTGTGGGGCACAATTTTTGGAAAAAAGGGAGACTTCGCTTGGAGTAACCCTTGCTTACATTGTTTTTAAAAGAAGCCGAGATGAACAAGTCATGGTTCAGCAAAGACTTTGCTACCTACCCCGGTGTCATCCTGGGGACGGTTAAGTATGGCGTATTTTTGAATGTGCTTGATGCAAATCTAGCTGTGAATTGTACAACTGTGGCACAACTGCTGCCACTGAAGGGGTGGGTGTGTGTGGGGCACAATTTTTGGAAAAAAGGGAGACTCCGCTTGGACTAACCCTTGCTTACATTGATTTTAAAAGAAGCCAAGATGAACAGAGCTGGGATCAGGAAAGACTTTGCTACCTACCCCGGTGTCATCCTGGGGACGGTTAAGTATGGCGTATTTTTGAATGTGCTTGATGCAAATCTAGCTGTGAAGTGTACAACTAGGGCACATGTGCTGCCACTGTATGGGTGGGTGTGTGTGGGGCACAATTTTTGGAAAAAAGGGAGACTCCGCTTGGAGTAACCCTTGCTTACATTGTTTTTAAAAGAAGCCAAGATGAACAGAGCTGGGATCAGGAAAGACTTTGCTACCTACCCCAGTGTCATCCTGGGGACGGTTAAGAATGGCGTATTTTTTAATGTGCTTGATGCAAATCTAGCTGTGAAGTGTACAACTAGGGCACAAGTGCTGCCACTGAAGGGGTGGGTGTGTGTGGGGCACAATTTTTGGAAAAAAGGGAGACTCCGCTTGGAGTAACCTTTGCTTACATTGTTTTTAAAAGAAGCCAAGATGAACAAGTCATGGTTCAGCAAAGACTTTTCTACCTACCCCGGTGTCATCCTGGGGACGGTTAAGTATGGCGTATTTTTGAATGTGCTTGATGCAAATCTAGCTGTGAAGTGTACAACTAGGGCACAAGTGCTGCCACTGTATGGCTGGGTGTGTGTGGGGCACAATTTTTGGAAAAAAGGGAGACTCCGCTTGGAGTAACCCTTGCTTACATTGTTTTTAAAAGAAGCCAAGATGAACAGACCTGGGATCAGGAAAGACTTTGCTACCTACCCCGGTGTCATCCTGGGGACGGTTAAGTATGGTGTATTTTTGAATGTGCTTGATGCAAATCTAGCTGTGAAGTGTACAACTAGGGCACAAGTGCTGCCACTCTATGGGTGGGTGTGTGTGGGGCACAATTTTTGGAAAAAAGGGAGACTCCGCTTGGAGTAACCCTTGCTTACATTGTTTTTAAAAGAAGCCAAGATGAACAAGTCATGGTTCAGCAAAGACTTTGCTACCTACCCCAGTGTCATCCTGGGGATGGTTAAGTATGGCGTATTTTTGAATGTGCTTGATGCAAATCTAGCTGTGAAGTGTACAACTAGGGCACAAGTGCTGCCACTGTATGGGTGGGTGTGTGTGGGGCACAATTTTTGGAAAAAAGGGAAACTCCGCTTGGAGTAACCCTTGCTTACATTGTTTTTAAAAGAAGCCAAGATGAACAAGTCATGGTTCAGCAAAGACTTTGCTACCTACCCCGGTGTCATCCTGGGGACGGTTAAGAATGGCGTATTTTTGAATGTGCTTGATGCAAATCTATCTGTGAAGTGTACAACTGGGGCACAACTGCTGCCACTGAAGGGGTATCTGTGTGGCCCAATTTTTGGAAAAAAGGGAGACTCCGCTTGGAGTCCTCTTGCAGTGTTTTACATGATTTTAGAAGGGCATGCCATGCCTATATCTGTGTCTCGTTCTTTTTTTCCTCTTAACGCTGTTTTGTTTTCACATGAGAATTTGTCCTTGTCACTTTCCCATGTGTTTCTGTTGTGTTGTGAGTTGTTTGTCACCCTTTGGACACCTTTGAGGGTGTTTTTTAGGTGTTTTTATGTGTTTGTGAATGCCTGCCATTGTTTCCTATGCAGTTCGAGTTCGGTTCGTCGAACGTTCGACGAACCGAACTCGAACGGGAGCTCCGTTCGGCGAACCGACCTCGAGCCGAACCGCGACTGGTTCGCTCATCTCTAGTCCCGGGGCTACCATCCCTGCCCACGGAGGGGTTAACAACTTGCTGTGCAACATCTCACCGGGTGCCCCGTAACTGCAGCGGTGTTGTCCACCTTCACCACATCCTGTGGGTGGCGCCACGATCTTAACACGGCTCCGGCCGTACACCTACGTCCCCAAACCACCAACCCCTTTTTGATTGACATGACCACGAGCCCCCCGGGTCCGGAGACCCTCGAGCCACCCACTGAAGGTCCGGATCCAAGTGGCTCGGCTGCCGAGCACGGGGCGGTACAGGGGAGATCAACTGTTTGGGTGCATGACAGGGCTCAGAAGGGAAGGAGCACCATTTGACTGCAAAATTGGAAACGTGGAAAAAAAAACCCTACCACACAATTTGGGAATAGTTTATGACGTCTAAATATTGTGAGATGTGTGGTAGATCTCGAAGCAGGGGGTAACACAAAGTCCTGGCTGGGATTGGCACATGGGACAGTAGTATCTAGATTCGCTCCTCCTACTCTGCTTGCTTCAGACCCGGCGGGTGGGAGTAGGAGGCACGGGACGCACAAACTGTCATTCTGTTAGTCTCCGGGCATTCTCTGACTTGAAGGCTGCCTCTGGTACCGTTGAGTCAAACACGAGGGACTCAATAATTTTTTCTTGGTATTGCAGAAATGTGAGGGCCCCTTGTGATTTTTTTTTTATACAGTACAAAACTGTTGTAGGTAGCAATATGTATCAGGTAGATTGCTACCTTTTTGTACCAGGCCCTCGTTTTCCGCTTTACCAGGTATGGATGGGGCACCTGGTCATACAGGTCCACACCACCCATAAACCTGTTGTATTGTGTCACACAGAAGGGTTTTTGTTTGTCCCTGGTGGCTCCCCTCTCTCTGACCGACACAGTGGTGTCCTCATGCAGGGTAGTATGCATGTAGACATCCTTGCGGTCATTCCCCTTTATGGCAAGCAGTCATTTGCCAGTGGGAATGACGCCCCCTTCTTTAGACGTCTAGACACCAACTGTGCCGGCAAACCAACATGGTTTTTCCTTATTGTCCCACAGGCCCCTGTATTTGCAGTGTGGAGGGATTGGTATAGTGGGATACTGGTGTAGTAGTTGTCGGTGTACACATGGTAACCTTTACCAAGAAATGTCGTCATTCGCTCCCAGACAATTTTTCCTGGGATGTCAGTTGTCTGGGGACAGTTGGATGGGCTTATTTGGCGGTCCCTACCCTCATAAATGATAAAGTTTCACGTGTACCCGCTGGTGCTTTCGCACACTTTATACAATTTTATGCCATACTTGGCTCTTTTGGAGGGGATAAATTGATGGAATGAAAGACGGCCCTTGTAACTCATTAGGGACTCGTCAACCGAAACATTCTTCGGACTAAATTGGGACATAGCAAAAGCAATACTATTGGGAGCAGATACCTGGACGTGCTCTCCTTCCCAAGCAGCAGTGGTGCACAGGGACTTTTGGTTCACCTGCAGCATGTCTGTGTAATGACTTTACAAAACATCATCCAGCCCCACGATAACTGGCCTGAGTGGGTACATGGTCATCCCCTGCTTCCAGCAAGTCTGCGCTCCCCTGCACCCCACCATCCTGAGTCCCGGGGCCTTCCCTACCCGTGGAGGGTAACTTCATCTGGCTGCCCCATTCCATCACCCTGGGTACTCCCAACGGCAGCGGCGGTACTCCCTGTTACCGTGCACCACGGGTGGCGTCACAAACTATATCTCCCCTGTAAATAGCCCCTTCTTCATTTGAGCGTGGCCCCTAGCCCCTGGGTCTGGAGACCCTCGAGCCACGAGTAATCACCCCCGGGACCGAGCGGTTCGACTGCTGCAGGGGTGGCACACTTCAAACTTGGTGTCACGAACAGGATTCGAACAGGACCCACTAACCTGGATGACGTGCGCCTTGAAAATCCAAACTGCAGTGTCAAGATCCCGTTCCTGCCATCTTCCAGACCAAAAGCGCGAAGCTGAAGCCCCGCCCTTTGTCCTGAGAGTGTGGCAGGAACCGGAAGTTCCCAGGGTTCCCCAGCGCGAAAATGAGTGGCTGGCGAAAACCAAGGGGGCGTGACGGGATGTAGCAGCGGAAGTGTTGCAGGAATGCCAGGACTCTGCGATAAAGTTCCTGGACACCGCAGAGGAAAGATAGCGGCAGCACAAGACTGGTCACCAGTAGAGTTGAGCGCGGTTCGTGGTTCGTGGTTCTCCAGTTCTAGGCTCGAGTGATTTTGGGGCATGTTCTAGATCGAACTAAAACTCGAGCTTTTTGCAAAAGCTCGATAGTTCTAGAAACGTTCGAGAACGGTTCTAGCAGCAAAAAAACAGCTAAATCCTAGCTTGGTTTCTGCTGTAATAGTGTAAGTCACTCTGTGAATCACACTATTATGACATTTCAGTGTATAGTGTGCGTGAACAGCGCCTTCAGATCACTGCTGTTTCTATAATGCCATTTTTTTTTTTTTTTTCTTGTCTTCCTTCCCTAAGTGCGCGCGTCTTGTGGGGCGGGCCAGCATGTCAGCCAATCCCAGACACACACACAGCTAAGTGGACTTTTAGCCAGAGAAGCAACGGCATGTGTGATAGGATGTCCATGTCACATGTCCCTGCATTATAAAAACGGACATTTTCCTCCAGGACGCCATTATCTCTTCTGCGTCTTTGGTGTCAGACATCACTGTCGCAGCTCCGTCTTGAGTCCTATCGCTGATACAGCTGTATGCGCTCCATACACAGCGCTGGACAGCTTAGGGAGAGCACTTTCTAGCAGTCCTTTTAAGGGCTCAAACCGGCAGGGTCAGAGTTAAGGTGACAGGTCCTGAAAACAGCGCCAGCGTCTGTGTAGCCAAGGTCAGGGATTTCCTCCCTGCATTTCCCTATTAGGAGGGATAGAAAGGCAGGCTTCCATTCCTCTACCCAGAGCCCCAAAATCCTGGCACTGTACCCTCCTGTCCTCTGCACACTCCAACTCATAACTAAGCCATTATACTAGCAAACACTCAGTGTACCTAGTGGCATCCTATACGTGGCTATTGGACTTTGCTATAGTCACACTAGTGCAAAGACATTTGCAGAGCGCGTCTGCCTGCATTGCACACTCCAACTCATTATAACTAAGCCATTATACTAGCAAACACTCAGTGTACCTAGTGGCATCCTATACGTGGCTATTGGACTTTGCTATAGTCACACTAGTGCAAAGACATTTGCAGCACCTCTACCTGCATTGCACACTCCAACTCATGATAACTAAGCCATTATACTAGCAAACACTCAGTGTACCTAGTGGCATCCTATACGTGGCTATTGGACTTTGCTATAGTCCCACTAGTGCAAAGACATTTGCAGAGCGCGTCTGCCTGCATTGCACACTCCAACTCATGATAACTAAGCCATTATAATAGCAAACACTCAGTGTACCTAGTGGCATCCTATCTGTGGCTATTGGACTTTGCTATAGTCACACTAGTGCAAAGACATTTGCAGCACCTCTACCTGCATTGCACACTCCAACTCATGATAACTAAGCCATTATACTAGCAAACACTCAGTGTACCTAGTGGCATCCTAAACGTGGCTATTGGACTTTGCTATAGTCCCACTAGTGCAAAGACATTTGCAGAGCGCGTCTGCCTGCATTGCACACTCCAACTCATAACTAAGCCATTATACTAGCAAACACTCAGTGTACCTAGTGGCATCCTATACGTGGCTATTGGACATTGCTATAGTACCACTAGTGCAAAGACATTTGCAGAGCGCGTCTGCCTGCATTGCACACTCCAACTCATGATAACTAAGCCATTATACTAGCAAACACTCAGTGTACCTAGTGGCATCCTATCTGTGGCTATTGGACTTTGCTATAGTCACACTAGTGCAAAGACATTTGCAGCACCTCTACCTGCATTGCACACTCCAACTCATGATAACTAAGCCATTATACTAGCAAACACTCAGTGTACCTAGTGGCATCCTATACGTGGCTATTGGACTTTGCTATAGTCCCACTAGTGCAAAGACATTTGCAGAGCGCGTCTGCCTGCATTGCACACTCCAACTCATAACTAAGCCATTATACTAGCAAACACTCAGTGTACCTAGTGGCATCCTATACGTGGCTATTGGACTTTGCTATAGTCCCACTAGTGCAAAGACATTTGCAGAGCGCGTCTGCCTGCATTGCACACTCCAACTCATGATAACTAAGCCATTATACTAGAAAACACTCAGTGTACCTAGTGGCATCCTATCTGTGGCTATTGGACTTTGCTATAGTCCCACTAGTGCAAAGACATTTGCAGAGCGCGTCTGCCTGCATTGCACACTCCAACTCATGATAACTAAGCCATTATACCAGCAAACACTCAGTGTACCTAGTGGCATCCTATACGTGGCTATTGGACTTTGCTATAGTCCCACTAGTGCAAAGACATTTGCAGAGCGCATCTGCCTGCATTGCACACTCCAACTCATTATAACTAAGCCATTATACTAGCAAACACTCAGTGTACCTAGTGGCATCCTATCTGTGGCTATTGGACTTTGCTATAGTCCCACTAGTGCAAAGACATTTGCAGAGCGCGTCTGCCTGCATTGCACACTCCAACTCATGATAACTAAGCCATTATACTAGCAAACACTCAGTGTACCTAGTGGCATCCTATCTGTGGCTATTGGACTTTGCTATAGTCCCACTAGTGCAAAGACATTTGCAGAGCGCGTCTGCCTGCATTGCACACTCCAACTCATAACTAAGCCATTATACTAGCAAACAGTCAGTGTACCTAGTGGCATCCTATCTGTGGCGATTGGACTTTGCTATAGTCCCACTAGTGCAAAGACATTTGCAGAGCGCGTCTGCCTGCATTGCACACTCCAACTCATTATAACTAAGCCATTATACTAGCAAACACTCAGTGTACCTAGTGGCATCCTATACGTGGCTATTGGACTTTGCTATAGTCCCACTAGTGCAAAGACATTTGCAGAGCGCGTCTGCCTGCATTGCACACTCCAACTCATTATAACTAAGCCATTATACTAGCAAACATTCAGTGTACCTAGTGGCATCCTATCTGTGGCTATTGGACTTTGCTATAGTCCCACTAGTGCAAAGACATTTGCAGAGCGCGTCTGCCTGCATTGCACACTCCAACTCATTATAACTAAGCCATTATACTAGCAAACACTCAGTGTACCTAGTGGCATCCTATCTGTGGCTATTGGACTTTGCTATAGTCCCACTAGTGCAAAGACATTTGCAGAGCGCGTCTGCCTGCATTGCACACTCCAACTCATGATAACTAAGCCATTATACTAGCAAACACTCAGTGTACCTAGTGGCATCCTATCTGTGGCTATTGGACTTTGCTATAGTCCCACTAGTGCAAAGACATTTGCAGAGCGCGTCTGCCTGCATTGCACACTCCAACTCATGATAACTAAGCCATTATACCAGCAAACACTCAGTGTACCTAGTGGCATCCTATCTGTGGCTATTGGACTTTGCTATAGTCCCACTAGTGCAAAGACATTTGCAGAGCGCGTCTGCCTGCATTGCACACTCCAACTCATGATAACTAAGCCATTATACCAGCAAACACTCAGTGTACCTAGTGGCATCCTATACGTGGCTATTGGACTTTGCTATAGTCCCACTAGTGCAAAGACATTTGCAGAGCGCGTCTGCCTGCATTGCACACTCCAACTCATGATAACTAAGCCATTATACTAGCAAACACTCAGTGTACCTAGTGGCATCCTATCTGTGGCTATTGGACTTTGCTATAGTCCCACTAGTGCAAAGACATTTGCAGAGCGCGTCTGCCTGCATTGCACACTCCAACTCATAACTAAGCCATTATACTAGCAAACAGTCAGTGTACCTAGTGGCATCCTATCTGTGGCGATTGGACTTTGCTATAGTCCCACTAGTGCAAAGACATTTGCAGAGCGCGTCTGCCTGCATTGCACACTCCAACTCATTATAACTAAGCCATTATACTAGCAAACACTCAGTGTACCTAGTGGCATCCTATACGTGGCTATTGGACTTTGCTATAGTCCCACTAGTGCAAAGACATTTGCAGAGCGCGTCTGCCTGCATTGCACACTCCAACTCATTATAACTAAGCCATTATACTAGCAAACATTCAGTGTACCTAGTGGCATCCTATCTGTGGCTATTGGACTTTGCTATAGTCCCACTAGTGCAAAGACATTTGCAGAGCGCGTCTGCCTGCATTGCACACTCCAACTCATTATAACTAAGCCATTATACTAGCAAACACTCAGTGTACCTAGTGGCATCCTATCTGTGGCTATTGGACTTTGCTATAGTCCCACTAGTGCAAAGACATTTGCAGAGCGCGTCTGCCTGCATTGCACACTCCAACTCATGATAACTAAGCCATTATACTAGCAAACACTCAGTGTACCTAGTGGCATCCTATACGTGGCTATTGGACTTTGCTATAGTCCCACTAGTGCAAAGACATTTGCAGAGCGCGTCTGCCTGCATTGCACACTCCAACTCATTATAACTAAGCCATTATACTAGCAAACACTCAGTGTACCTAGTGGCATCCTATACGTGGCTATTGGACTTTGCTATAGTCCCACTAGTGCAAAGACATTTGCAGAGCGCGTCTGCCTGCATTGCACACTCCAACTCATTATAACTAAGCCATTATACTAGCAAACACTCAGTGTACCTAGTGGCATCCTATACGTGGCTATTGGACTTTGCTATAGTCCCACTAGTGCAAAGACATTTGCAGAGCGCGTCTGCCTGCATTGCACACTCCAACTCATGATAACTAAGCCATTATACTAGCAAACACTCAGTGTACCTAGTGGCATCCTATCTGTGGCTATTGGACTTTGCTATAGTCACACTAGTGCAAAGACATTTGCAGAGCGCGTCTGCCTGCATTGCACACTCCAACTCATAACTAAGCCATTATACTAGCAAACACTCAGTGTACCTAGTGGCATCCTATACGTGGCTATTGGACTTTGCTATAGTCCCACTAGTGCAAAGACATTTGCAGAGCGCGTCTGCCTGCATTGCACACTCCAACTCATAACTAAGCCATTATACTAGCAAACACTCAGTGTACCTAGTGGCATCCTATACGTGGCTATTGGACTTTGCTATAGTCCCACTAGTGCAAAGACATTTGCAGCACCTCTACCTGCATTGCACACTCCAACTCATGATAACTAAGCCCTTATACTAGCAAACACTCAGTGTACCTAGTGGCATCCTATACATGGCTATTGGACTTTGCTATAGTCCCACTAGTGCAAAGACATTTGCAGAGCGCGTCTGCCTGCATTGCACACTCCAACTCATGATAACTAAGCCATTATACTAGCAAACACTCAGTGTACCTAGTGGCATCCTATCTGTGGCTATTGGACTTTGCTATAGTCCCACTAGTGTAAAGACATTTGCAGAGCGCGTCTGCCTGCATTGCACACTCCAACTCATAACTAAGCCATTATACTAGCAAACACTCAGTGTACCTAGTGGCATCCTATACGTGGCTATTGGACTTTGCTATAGTCCCACTAGTGCAAATGTGGCGCCCCTGACCTGGTCAGGCACCACTGAGTACTGCACCCATGCTGGGGACAGTACAATACAGGTAATCCAGAAGGCTGACCGGGGTGTGGAACACAGGCGCATAGTGATCAGGTCTCACACATGTACCCATGAGAGGACCCCTGGGGATCCCAGGAGGGGGAAAAGCCTTCACCTTCACTGGAATAGTGGAGGGGGCCAAAAGCCTCCATCTCCTCTCAAGGGGTGTGGTAAGAGAATCTGGTTGCTAGGTGGCGTAGGCAAGAACAGGAGAGGAGGAGCAGTGAGCCAGTTCAGAGCAGAGTCCAGGGAGCTCCGAGGAGAGCTGACCCCTTCCCCTGGGCTGCTGGAGTCTGACAGCGTCCGCGCAGTGGCTACCGACGGGGGAGAACGGTCACCTAGGAGTGCTACCCGAAACCCATCTCCAGCTAAAGAGAGAGCACAGAGTGGGAAGTAAGGAGACTGCTAGGGAGAACCAGGCCCAAACGGGCGGCAGATCCCGAAGCGGAGATAGATCCAGCTTTCTTTTGCTAAACCTGCCGGTGTGGGGCTCTCAAAGCCCACGCCACAACACCACAAAAGCCGCAGCCACGTAGCCACAGTTAGGGCCCATAGCTCACAGGAGGCAAGAAGCTGGAGTGATCTGGCCCAGGCAACAAGCACACGGCAAACGAAGGGGAGAGAGGCTTCAGCAACTTCCCTGGGTGACCCCCATAGGGACTCAAAGTCGGGGTCACCCCAAACCACCAAGGGCTAAGGAAGGCGAGTTAGTAGTCACCCTCACAAGTCAGCCGGAAGGACACCTGGTTCCCGCCTGGTTCATCCCAGCTACGCCCGGGTTACTCACCCTGCCACCTGAAGTGAGTAAAAACCCTGAAAGACATTCTGCCTGTGTGGAGTTATTCTGCGCCTTGTGGTACTACGCATCTACACAGGGCCCTGGGGCTTGCCTCACTCTCAGGAGGCTACTACAACTGGCTGCACCCACCATCAGCCCCAGGCATCCCTTAACCTGCAGTGGCGGTCCCCCACTGACCGCAAATCTGAGAGTGGCGTCACGACAAACTACAAAGAAGGTTTCCTACCTGTGACCAGACAGATCCAGCTGAGTGGAGTCCCTGAAGGTAATGCACCGACACAACACCTGTGGGGCTTCACATCTGGCGTCACGAACAGGATAAGGACTAGACCTGTTCAGACAGGTGACCATGTGCCTGGGCGGTCCGCTTGAAAAATTGGAAGCGCCGCCATATTGCCACCATGGAAAGCGCGCTGAAAAACAACAGCAGCCCGCGCTGGAAGAAGTTACCGCCCACGAAGAGGTGTGGCTACCCAGAGATCCCCTGCAGAGTTCTGACCTCGCTTGTGAAGAGAGCGGAAGCGTCCAGAGACGGCGGGAAGGAAAGAGAGCCACAAGCCTGCTGCTGCAGAGAGAAGAGATGGAGTCCGGACGTGGATACCCAGAACCAGGCTCTGCTGCCTGGTGGTGCCGGGAGCTTGCTATCTTCTGCGATCAGCTGGAGGCCAGGATTATGCGACAGCTCAGGGAAGAACGCATGGAACTTCTGGAGATGGCTGCCGCGGTTCAGGCCTATGAGAGGGGAACCGCACGACGAGTGCCAGACCGGACGGCGACGACTCAGACCCCGATGCTGCCACCGATGGGTGAGTCCAGTATTACCCCTGCCGGCCCGGATGCCCCGACCCCTGCTGCCACGCCCGCGGTCCCTGAAGAGGCGCCTGGCGCGGCGACGCTGAGCCAGGCCGCAGCCACGCCAGGTGCGGCCCGCCAAGCCCAGGCCGCCGCAGCGATGCCCTGCTCGGCCCGCCAAGACCCGGCCGCCGCAGCGATGCCCTGCTCGGCCCGCCAAGACCCGGCCGCCGCAGCGATGCCCTGCTCGGCCCGCCAAGACCCGGCCGCCGCAGCGATGCCCTGCTCGGCCCGCCAAGACCAGGCCGCCGCAGCGATGCCCTGCTCGGCCCGCCAAGCCCCGGCCGCCGCAGCGATGCCCTGCTCGGCCCACCAAGACCCGGTCCCTGCAGCGACGCCCAGCCCAGCCTGCACAGATCCCATCGCAGCTGCGACGCCGATCCAGGCCGCCGCCATACAGGGCGCGGCCCGCCAAGACCAGGCCGCCGCCATGCCGAGCGCGGCCTGCCAAGACCAGGCCGCCGCCATACAGGGCGCGGCCCGCCAAGAGATTGCATCACCACTTACCCCGGCCTGCAAGGCCAGAGCAGACACCGCTCCCCAGTCCAAAGAGGTCCCTGCTGGAAAGCCCACGCTGGGGGAGGACCCCGCATACTGGCAGCTGAAGGCTGACATGGAGGTCAAGTTTCCACAATGGTTGGTGGACCAGTACATGCTCCCTCCGCACACCCCCAAGAGGATTCCGGCAACCCCTGCAGCAACCACGCCAAGGAGTCCCCTGCCTGGGCCTGTTGAAGGAAGTTCATCCCCAGCACCGCCACCAAAGGAGTGCCAAGAAGAACTAAGGGGGAGAGGAGGCCAGGAAACTGAGGAGCTGACTCAGGAGCCATCAGCAGCGGATCCATGCCCCGAGCCAGAGATGCTGCCGTATTCCCGCTGGGATGAAGAAGACCTGACACCGTCTGCTGAGGAAGATCTGCCCCAAAGCCTCACCTGGGAGCTTGTAAGCTGCACCTCGCAGAATCCAACCCGCAAGATACAGCGCCGCAGTAGAACCCAGTCTTTCCCTGCACCGCCATCCCCAGAGCAGAGAGATGACATCACGGCCAGAGACCTACAAGAAAAAAGGTTCCTGAGAAGGTCCAAAGCCCAGGTCAGAGGACCCCTTTGTAGAGGAGTAGTGGAGGACTTCAGCCTAAAGTCAGGATACGGGTTCATCGTAGCACCTGGCATAAAGGAAGGTATCTTCGTCAACAGAAGAGACGTCAGAGCTAATCTGCCCAGAGGACACCCTGGCAGAAACTTAAAGATGGGAGACTCCGTACAGTTTACCCTGCATCAAGGAGAAAGAGGCTGGTATGCCCTAGATGTAGTGCCATGTCCCAAAGAAGAAAGGAAAGACAGTAATAAAGAAAGAAAAGACCAAAGACCTAATGACGAGACAACTACAGATGAAGAAAAAGGTCAAGAAAGCAACAGGTGCCGCAGCCCTACAGGCCCAAGCCCTGGTGAAGAGGAATCTGCCTAAGTTCAAGTAAAGTACAGCAAGTTACCAGTTTGAAAAGTTTGTTTTGCAACGTTTTACAAGTTTAAGAATGTGCCCACATAAACTGATGTGAGAAATAAACCTTAAGGCTATGAACTGGCTATAGCCACAAACTCTCGCAGTGTAAATAGTTACACCAGAGGGCACCACCACCACCAGAGTCAGCCTGTTTAGGGGCTTGGCTCGTCTGCAACCAGGAGGAGCCCGTCCGTATATAGGGCCTTGGCTCACCTGCGACCAGAGAGCATGCCTGTTTATGGGGCCTGGCTCTCCACCACAAAGAGGGTACCTGGTCAGCACCAACTGTGGAGGCCGCCTCTACATCCTGCCAGAAGAGGCTGAAGGCGCGGATCCACCAGGCCAGGTATACCCTGAGACCACCAGCCCATGAAAGCCGCCTCTACATCCTGCCAGAAGTGGCTGAAGCCGCGGCCAACGGGAGAGGCAGATTGGAGGAAAGGTCTGGGGAAGTAGATGGCCCAGATCTGGTTACCAAAAGGACCGGTGACCTGCCTCCTGAAAGGGTTTGGGTGGGTTAACGGACTTGTGGGTGGAGGGTGGTGATGTATGGTACCTGGTGCTTTTAAAAATGTTTTACATGTTTTAATGTTTTATGCATTTTAAAATGTTGTCTTGCAGCCCGAGGACGTGCTGGTGATAACTAAGGGGGAATGTGGCGCCCCTGACCTGGTCAGGCACCACTGAGTACTGCACCCATGCTGGGGACAGTACAATACAGGTAATCCAGAAGGCTGACCGGGGTGTGGAACACAGGCGCATAGTGATCAGGTCTCACACATGTACCCATGAGAGGACCCCTGGGGATCCCAGGAGGGGGAAAAGCCTTCACCTTCACTGGAATAGTGGAGGGGGCCAAAAGCCTCCATCTCCTCTCAAGGGGTGTGGTAAGAGAATCTGGTTGCTAGGTGGCGTAGGCAAGAACAGGAGAGGAGGAGCAGTGAGCCAGTTCAGAGCAGAGTCCAGGGAGCTCTGAGGAGAGCTGACCCCTTCCCCTGGGCTGCTGGAGTCTGACAGCGTCCACGCAGTGGCTACCGACGGGGGAGAACGGTCACCTAGGAGTGCTACCCGAAACCCATCTCCAGCTAAAGAGAGAGCACAGAGTGGGAAGTAAGGAGACTGCTAGGGAGAACCAGGCCCAAACGGGCGGCAGATCCCGAAGCGGAGATAGATCCAGCTTTCTTTTGCTAAACCTGCCGGTGTGGGGCTCTCAAAGCCCACGCCACAACACCACAAAAGCCGCAGCCACGTAGCCACAGTTAGGGCCCATAGCTCACAGGAGGCAAGAAGCTGGAGTGATCTGGCCCAGGCAACAAGCACACGGCAAACGAAGGGGAGAGAGGCTTCAGCAACTTCCCTGGGTGACCCCCATAGGGACTCAAAGTCGGGGTCACCCCAAACCACCAAGGGCTAAGGAAGGCGAGTTAGTAGTCACCCTCACAAGTCAGCCGGAAGGACACCTGGTTCCCGCCTGGTTCATCCCAGCTACGCCCGGGTTACTCACCCTGCCACCTGAAGTGAGTAAAAACCCTGAAAGACATTCTGCCTGTGTGGAGTTATTCTGCGCCTTGTGGTACTACGCATCTACACAGGGCCCTGGGGCTTGCCTCACTCTCAGGAGGCTACTACAACTGGCTGCACCCACCATCAGCCCCAGGCATCCCTTAACCTGCAGTGGCGGTCCCCCACTGACCGCAAATCTGAGAGTGGCGTCACGACAAACTACAAAGAAGGTTTCCTACCTGTGACCAGACAGATCCAGCTGAGTGGAGTCCCTGAAGGTAATGCACCGACACAACACCTGTGGGGCTTCACACAAAGACATTTGCAGAGCGCATCTACCTGCATTGCACACTCCAACTCATTATAACTAAGCCATTATACTAGCAAACACTCAGTGTACCTAGTGGCATCCTATCTGTGGCTATTGCACTTTGCTATAGTCCCACTAGTGCAAAGACATTTGCAGAGCGCGTCTGCCTGCATTGCACACTCCAACTCATGATAACTAAGCCATTATACTAGCAAACACTCAGTGTACCTAGTGGCATCCTATCTGTGGCTATTGGACTTTGCTATAGTCCCACTAGTGCAAAGACATTTGCAGAGCGCGTCTGCCTGCATTGCACACTCCAACTCATGATAACTAAGCCATTATACTAGCAAACACTCAGTGTACCTAGTGGCATCCTATCTGTGGCTATTGGACTTTGCTATAGTCCCACTAGTGCAAAGACATTTGCAGAGCGCGTCTGCCTGCATTGCACACTCCAACTCATAACTAAGCCATTATACTAGCAAACAGTCAGTGTACCTAGTGGCATCCTATCTGTGGCTATTGGACTTTGCTATAGTCCCACTAGTGCAAAGACATTTGCAGAGCGCGTCTGCCTGCATTGCACACTCCAACTCATTATAACTAAGCCATTATACTAGCAAACACTCAGTGTACCTAGTGGCATCCTATACGTGGCTATTGGACTTTGCTATAGTCCCACTAGTGCAAAGACATTTGCAGAGCGCGTCTGCCTGCATTGCACACTCCAACTCATTATAACTAAGCCATTATACTAGCAAACATTCAGTTTACCTAGTGGCATCCTATCTGTGGCTATTGGACTTTGCTATAGTCCCACTATTGCAAAGACATTTGCAGAGCGCGTCTGCCTGCATTGCACACTCCAACTCATTATAACTAAGCCATTATACTAGCAAACACTCAGTGTACCTAGTGGCATCCTATCTGTGGCTATTGGACTTTGCTATAGTCCCACTAGTGCAAAGACATTTGCAGAGCGCGTCTGCCTGCATTGCACACTCCAACTCATGATAACTAAGCCATTATACTAGCAAACACTCAGTGTACCTAGTGGCATCCTATCTGTGGCTATTGGACTTTGCTATAGTCCCACTAGTGCAAAGACATTTGCAGAGCGCGTCTGCCTGCATTGCACACTCCAACTCATTATAACTAAGCCATTATACTAGCAAACACTCAGTGTACCTAGTGGCATCCTATACGTGGCTATTGGACTTTGCTATAGTCCCACTAGTGCAAAGACATTTGCAGAGCGCGTCTGCCTGCATTGCACACTCCAACTCATGATAACTAAGCCATTATACTAGCAAACACTCAGTGTACCTAGTGGCATCCTATCTGTGGCTATTGGACTTTGCTATAGTCACACTAGTGCAAAGACATTTGCAGCACCTCTACCTGCTGTCACGCTCCCCGGGTCCTTGGCTCCCCTCCCCGGGTCCTCCGCTCCGCTCCCCGGGTCCTCAGCCCCGCTCCCCGGCTCACCTGCCACGCTCCCCGGGTCCTTGGCTCCGGTGCCCGTCCTTCCCAGGCCCCCTGGTCTCCGATCGCGGCGCCCGACGGCTTCCCAGGCCCTGGCCGGCTCCCCTGCGTCCTCTTCTCAGCCTCCTTCCCTGGCTTCTGGCACCCGGGCTGCGCGCATGCGCATTAGGGCGCGCGCGCGGTCACTGACCCTTTCTTAAAGGGCCAGCGTCCATTAACAGGAAATGAGGCTAAACAGGTACAGGGTATAAAGGGGTGTATTGTCCAAGAGGGCGGGGCCTGATCTTCGTGTTTTCCAAGCTAGGAGTCAGGTCTCCTTGTGTCGTCTTGCCATACTCACGTATCTCTCTTCTAGAGCTGATCCTGCCTCGCCATCCGGTCCTGCTGAATCCCGAACCCTGCACGCTGTCCGTCTGCCATCTGACAGTCCGTACCATCTCGGATCCCTGCGGTGACCCGTCATCTCGCTCCAAAGGTTCCGGACCCCGCCTGACATCACCTCGGCTTCCGAACCTGAGCTACGTCACCCGGACTACCATCTGTGACTCCGCGGTCCCAGGGACTCCTTCGTTACACTCACTGGCACGGACTGTTCTACTGCCCATAGTGCTTCAGCTACCGGACTCCTTACCACCATCTTAGAGTTCGGCCCAGTGGATCCACCTCCTGGGTCTGCCCGACCGCCTGGCCCTGACAGTAAGATCAGGCCATGGATCCCGCTGCAGCACTAGCAGCCTTGCAAGAGGAACTCCAATGCCAGCGTGAAGTCCAGACCCGCATGCTGAACTTTATGACTTCCGTGGACACCCGCCTGACCACGCTACAAGCGGCAGTCACGTCTTCGACATCCCAAGCCGCCACTAGTCAAGCCACGTCCCCCGCTCCCGTGGCTGCTTCTTCGGATGCTTCCAGACTGCGTTTGGCCTCACCACCCCGGTACGCCGGAGATCCCAAGTCCTGCAGGGGGTTTATAAACCAATGCTCCCTCCATTTCACGCAGCTGCCACATCTGTTTGCCTCCGACCAAGCCAAGGTCGCCTTCATCATGTCTCACCTGGAGGGCGAGGCACTGGCGTGGATGAACCCGTTGTGGGAGAAGGAGGACCCTATGACCAAGGTTCTTCAAGAGTTCCTGCAGGCCTTTCGCAGCACCTTTGACGAGCCGGGACGCGCCTCTGCGTCTGCTTCATCCCTCCTCCGCTTACGTCAAGGAACACTGACGGTGGGCCAATACGCCATCCGTTTCCGCACTTTGGCTTCAGAACTCGGGTGGAATAATGAGGCCCTAACAGCCGCCTTCTGGGAAGGACTCTCGAGTCGCATCAAAGATGAGTTGGCGGGTCGTGACGTGCCCTCCACCCTAGATGCCCTGATTGCCCTAGCAACTCGAGTGGACATACGTTTTCAGGAGCGCTCCAAAGAGCTGTCTCGTGAGAGACGTCCGGTACGGCATTCCTCTCCTCCACAGAAGCCCTCCGTATCTCAGTCATCAACAGCTGGGATTCCCGTCCACGAGCCCATGCAGATCGACCGAGTACGACAGTCTGAACAACGTCGAGCAGAGCGGCTCGCCAAGGGTCTCTGCTTTTACTGCGGAGAGGACACACACCTCCTACGCTCCTGTCCGGAAAGGCCGGGAAACTCCAAAGCCTAGGGTTGGTAGGAGAGGCCACCCTAGGTGCTGGGACTCTCTCAGACCCGGTTATGTGGACTGTGCAAGTGTCAACGGGAGAGACGCGCTTCACGGCTGAGGCATACCTCGACTCTGGAGCAGCAGGCAATTTCATCCAGCAGGCCACGGTGGACAAGTACCAGCTGCCTGTTACTCCACTCGAGAAGCCCCTAGTGATTGCCTCGGTGGATGGGAGACCCCTATCTGATACCATCTCCTGGGTCACCAGACCGGTCGAACTGCGTATCGGTGCCCTGCACACCGAGAACATCGCTCTCTACGTCCTTCCACACATGTCCCATCAAATCCTGCTGGGACTTCCCTGGTTGCGGACACACGAACCATCAGTCAGCTGGGGTACTGGCGAAATCACCCGATGGGGTCCTGCTTGTCATGAGAAGTGTCTGAAGTCCATACAACCCATCCGACGACCTCCGGTTCCAGAGAACCTGCCGGAACTGCCTTCGGCCTATTGGTCCTTCGCAGACGTTTTTGACAAGAAGGAGTCTGAGGTACTTCCGCCACACCGTCCCTACGATTGTGCCATCGACCTGCTCCCAGGAACAACACCGCCTCGAGGACGGATATATCCGTTGTCTCCAGCCGAAACCAGGGCCATGTCCACCTACATCACAGAAAGCCTGGCAAAGGGATTCATCCGGAGATCCTCCTCTCCTGCGGGAGCAGGCTTCTTCTTCGTTAAGAAGAAAGAGGGTGACCTACGCCCATGCATCGACTACCGGGGTCTGAATCAGATCACCGTCAAAAACAAGTACCCTCTGCCGCTCATCCCCGAATTGTTCGACCGGCTCAGAGGAGCCCGTGTGTTCACCAAGCTGGATCTTCGGGGTGCCTACAACCTAGTTCGTATCCGCTCTGGGGACGAATGGAAGACCGCGTTTAATACTCGCGATGGGCATTATGAATACTGCGTGATGCCCTTCGGCCTGTGTAACGCACCAGCAGTCTTCCAAGAATTGGTGAACGACATATTCCGGGACCTCCTCTACATCTGTGTAGTAGTTTATCTGGATGACATCCTTATCTTCTCTCCGGACCTCCAGACCCACAGAGAGAACGTACAGCTGGTTTTACAAAGACTGAGAGAGAATCGTCTCTACGCCAAATATGAGAAGTGTGTCTTTGAGCAGTCTTCTCTCCCTTTCCTGGGATACATCATCTCGGGCACTGGACTGCAGATGGATCCAAAGAAGGTCTCCTCCATACTCAACTGGCCTCCCCCTTCTGGACTGAAGGCAATCCAACGGTTCCTGGGATTCGCCAACTACTACCGCCAGTTTATCCCTCACTTCTCTGCCCTGACTGCTCCTCTCTCCGCTTTGACCAAAAAGGAGGCTAATCCAAAGGACTGGTCACCTGCGGCCGACGCCGCGTTTTGCTCACTGAAGCGAGCATTTGCCTCCGCTCCTGTACTCCACCGTCCGGAGTTAAACCGCCAGTTCACCTTGGAGGTGGATGCCTCCTCCTCGGGAGCCGGAGCAGTGCTCATGCAGAAGTCCTCCTCCGGCAAGATGGTGACGTGCGGTTTCTTCTCCAAGAGCTTCTCAGCGCCTGAACGTAATTACACCATCGGTGACCGAGAACTATTGGCGGTCAAACTGGCTCTGGAGGAGTGGCGCTACCTCCTGGAAGGAGCAGTGTACCCCGTGATTATCTACACGGACCACAAGAACCTGGAATACCTGCGGTCCGCTCAGCGACTGAACCCACGGCAAGCCAGGTGGTCCCTGTTCTTTGCCAGGTTTGACTTCCAGCTCCATTTCCGACCCGCGGACAAGAACGTACGCGCTGATGCTTTGTCTAGGTCTTTCATGCCCATGGAGCAGGAGGAAGAGACTACCCAACCCATCATCTCTCCTAGCAAGATCATTTCGGTGGCCCCTGTCACCCTGGCCCAGATACCGCCCGGAAAGACCTATGTCTCTGAGACTGACAGGCAAAAAGTGTTACACTGGGGTCATGCCTCAAAAACAGCCGGTCATGCAGGCCAGAAGAGAACATGGGGTGCGATTGTACGCCATTACTGGTGGCCATCCCTTCGCACGGACGTCGCTGCTTTTGTCTCTGCCTGCTCCTCTTGTGCCAGAAACAAGACGCCCAAACACCTGCCCTATGGCCGTCTTCTGCCTCTGCCTATACCCTCAGTTCCGTGGCAACACATAGCGATGGATTTTATTACGGACTTGCCATTATCCTCTGGACACACAGTCATATGGGTCGTGGTGGACCGGTTCTCCAAAATGGCTCACTTCATCCCCATGGCTGGACTGCCCTCTGCTCAGGAACTCGCGGAAGCCTATATCCATCACATCTTCCGCTTGCATGGCTTTCCATCCCACATCGTGTCCGACAGAGGAACTCAGTTCACCTCCCGCTTCTGGAGGGCACTCTGCAAACATCTGGGAGTAACTCTGGACTTTTCTTCCGCATACCATCCTCAGTCTAATGGCCAAGTGGAGAGGGTCAATCAAATCTTGACATCCTTCTTACGTCACTATGTCAACACCCATCACGACGACTGGTCCACGCTTCTGCCTTGGGCTGAATTCTCACATAACCACCACATCAGTGAGTCGTCCTCCAAATCTCCCTTCCATGTCGTTTACGGACTTCAGCCCTCCGTTCCATTGCCTATATCCCCTTCCTCGGATGTCCCTGCGGCTGATACTGTAGCCCGTGACTTCGCTACCATTTGGGACTCTGTCAAGGCGTCCCTTGGACGCGCTTCCCAGCGGATGAAGAAACACGCTGACAAGAGGCGTCTGGACCCTCCGTGTTTCTCTCCTGGTGACCTGGTCTGGCTTGCTTCCCAGTACATCCGATTGAAGATACCTTCCTACAAGCTGGGCCCTCGCTACATCGGGCCGTTTAAGGTCCTCTGCAAGATCAATGAGGTCTCCTACAAGCTACAGCTCCCGGCCACGATGAGGATACCCAAACTCATTCCACGTCTCCCTGCTCAAGCCGGTTGTCCTTGGTCCCTTCTCCGCTGCTGCCAGTCCGGCTCCTCCACCTATTGCCGATGACGACATCTATGCGGTAAGGGATATCGTGGCCATGAAGACTGTTCGAGGCCGACAGTTCTTCCTGGTGGACTGGGAGGGGTATGGTCCTGAGGATAGGTCCTGGGAGCCCAGGGAGAACGTGGGCACTCCTCTGATCCGTGCCTTCATGTCCCGGTTGCGGGGAGGGGGGCGTGGGGGGGGGGGGTACTGTCACGCTCCCCGGGTCCTTGGCTCCCCTCCCCGGGTCCTCCGCTCCGCTCCCCGGGTCCTCAGCCCCGCTCCCCGGCTCACCTGCCACGCTCCCCGGGTCCTTGGCTCCGGTGCCCGTCCTTCCCAGGCCCCCTGGTCTCCGATCGCGGCGCCAGACGGCTTCCCAGGCCCTGGCCGGCTCCCCTGCGTGCTCTTCTCAGCCTCCTTCCCTGGCTTCTGGCACCCGGGCTGCGCGCATGCGCATTAGGGCGCGCGCGCGGTCACTGACCCTTTCTTAAAGGGCCAGCGTCCATTAACAGGAAATGAGGCTAAACAGGTACAGGGTATAAAGGGGTGTATTGTCCAAGAGGGCGGGGCCTGATCTTCGTGTTTTCCAAGCTAGGAGTCAGGTCTCCTTGTGTCGTCTTGCCATACTCACGTATCTCTCTTCTAGAGCTGATCCTGCCTCGCCATCCGGTCCTGCTGAATCCCGAACCCCGCACGCTGTCCGTCTGCCATCTGACAGTCCGTACCATCTCGGATCCCTGCGGTGACCCGTCATCTCGCTCCAAAGGTTCCGGACCCCGCCTGACATCACCTTGGCTTCCGAACCTGAGCTACGTCACCCGGACTACCATCTGTGACTCCGCGGTCCCAGGGACTCCTTCGTTACACTCACTGGCACGGACTGTTCTACTGCCCATAGTGCTTCAGCTACCGGACTCCTTACCACCATCTTAGAGTTCGGCCCAGTGGATCCACCTCCTGGGTCTGCCCGACCGCCTGGCCCTGACACCTGCATTGCACACTCCAACTCATGATAACTAAGCCATTATACTAGCAAACACTCAGTGTACCTAGTGGCATCCTATACGTGGCTATTGGACTTTGCTATAGTCCCACTAGTGCAAAGACATTTGCAGCACCTCTACCTGCATTGCACACTCCAATTCATGATAACTAAGCCATTATACTAGCAAACACTCAGTGTACCTAGTGGCATCCTATACGTGGCTATTGGACTTTGCTATAGTCCCACTAGTGCAAAGACATTTGCAGCACCTCTACCTGCATTGCACACTCCAATTCATGATAACTAAGCCATTATACTAGCAAACAATCAGTGTAACTAGTGGCATCCTATACATGGCTATTGGACTTTGCTATAGTCCCACTAGTGCAAAGACATTTGCAGAGCGCGTCTGCCTGCATTGCACACTCCAACTCATGATAACTAAGCCATTATACTAGCAAACACTCAGTGTACCTAGTGGCATCCTATCTGTGGCTATTGGACTTTGCTATAGTCCCACTAGTGCAAAGACATTTGCAGAGCGCGTCTGCCTGCATTGCACACTCCAACTCATAACTAAGCCATTATACTAGCAAACACTCAGTGTACCTAGTGGCATCCTATCTGTGGCTATTGGACTTTGCTATAGTCCCACTAGTGCAAAGACATTTGCAGAGCGCGTCTGCCTGCATTGCACACTCCAACTCATAACTAAGCCATTATACTAGCAAACACTCAGTGTACCTAGTGGCATCCTATACGTGGCTATTGGACTTTGCTATAGTCCCACTAGTGCAAAGACATTTGCAGAGCGCATCTGCCTGCATTGCACACTCCAACTCATTATAACTAAGCCATTATACTAGCAAACACTCAGTGTACCTAGTGGCATCCTATCTGTGGCTATTGCACTTTGCTATAGTCCCACTAGTGCAAAGACATTTGCAGAGCGCGTCTGCCTGCATTGCACACTCCAACTCATGATAACTAAGCCATTATACTAGCAAACACTCAGTGTACCTAGTGGCATCCTATCTGTGGCTATTGGACTTTGCTATAGTCCCACTAGTGCAAAGACATTTGCAGAGCGCGTCTGCCTGCATTGCACACTCCAACTCATAACTAAGCCATTATACTAGCAAACACTCAGTGTACCTAGTGGCATCCTATACGTGGCTATTGGACTTTGCTATAGTCCCACTAGTGCAAAGACATTTGCAGAGCGCGTCTGCCTGCATTGCACACTCCAACTCATAACTAAGCCATTATACTAGCAAACACTCAGTGTACCTAGTGGCATCCTATCTGTGGCTATTGGACTTTGCTATAGTCCCACTAGTGCAAAGACATTTGCAGAGCGCGTCTGCCTGCATTGCACACTCCAACTCATTATAACTAAGCCATTATACTAGCAAACACTCAGTGTACCTAGTGGCATCCTATCTGTGGCTATTGGACTTTGCTATAGTCCCACTAGTGCAAAGACATTTGCAGAGCGCGTCTGCCTGCATTGCACACTCCAACTCATAACTAAGCCATTATACTAGCAAACACTCAGTGTACCTGGTGGCATCCTATACGTGGCTATTGGACATTGCTATAGTCCCACTAGTGCAAAGACATTTGCAGAGCGCATCTGCCTGCATTGCACACTCCAACTCATTATAACTAAGCCATTATACTAGCAAACACTCAGTGTACCTAGTGGCATCCTATCTGTGGCTATTGGACTTTGCTATAGTCCCACTAGTGCAAAGACATTTGCAGAGCGCGTCTGCCTGCATTGCACACTCCAACTCATGATAACTAAGCCATTATACTAGCAAACACTCAGTGTACCTAGTGGCATCCTATCTGTGGCTATTGGACTTTGCTATAGTCCCACTAGTGCAAAGACATTTGCAGAGCGCGTCTGCCTGCATTGCACACTCCAACTCATGATAACTAAGCCATTATACTAGCAAACACTCAGTGTACCTAGTGGCATCCTATACGTGGCTATTGGACTTTGCTATAGTCCCACTAGTGCAAAGACATTTGCAGAGCGCGTCTGCCTGCATTGCACACTCCAACTCATTATAACTAAGCCATTATACTAGCAAACAGTCAGTGTACCTAGTGGCATCCTATCTGTGGCTATTGGACTTTGCTATAGTCCCACTAGTGCAAAGACATTTGCAGAGCGCGTCTGCCTGCATTGCACACTCCAACTCATAACTTAGCCATTATACTAGCAAACACTCAGTGTACCTAGTGGCATCCTATACGTGGCTATTGGACTTTGCTATAGTCCCACTAGTGCAAAGACATTTGCAGAGCGCATCTGCCTGCATTGCACACTCCAACTCATTATAACTAAGCCATTATACTAGCAATTTTTGCTGCCAGTTTAAGGGCCGTAGTTGCATTGTCAGGGATATTTATTCTTTATTATTCTGCTGTTAATAAAGCTAGACCACCACTGCAATCTACACCACCTCTCAATTTTTACTACCACATTTTCAGTCCACAATCTTGTCGCAATCAACATGAGTGGCAAAATGACAGATGCTGGTGGAAAGGGGAAGAGGCGTGGTGGAAAAGGCAAAAAAGGTTTTGTCCGTGGGGAAGGTGGCAAAGCTCCATTATCATCTGCTGAAGATAGACCATCTACCAGCAAAAGTAAGATGTCTACTACTTACCGTGGACAATCCGATGTGCTCCCTTTTTTACGGACACGAACAACAGGAACAAAGGTAGATGATGGGCAAAAAAGGAAAATGCTTGAATGGATCTCAAGTGGTCCAACAAGTGCCCTCTCAGCCACTTCAAGTACCGCATCCAAAAAACACCAGTCCTCTGAGTTGTCATCCCAATCAAACTTGCTTTCTCCCAGCTCTGAAGTCTCTATCAGCCCTGCACAGTATGGTGGAACTGAGATGGCTGAGTCTGCAGAGCTGTTCAGTCACACTATAGCCTGGGAATCAGAGGTCTGCTCCCAAGCTACAGTGAGTACAGAACAGGAAATGGTCTGCAGTGATGCCCAGAACCTTTGTGACTCTGATTCAGGCCGTGAGGACCAAGTTTCTGAGCATAATGATGACCCTTTGTCACAAACTGTAACACCTGTGGTTATAGACAATGAGGAACATACTGATGAAGATGAGACGCAGATACCCGATTGGGATGATAACTTAAATATTCGGTCAGGGCAAGAAGAGGCTCGGTCTGAGGGGGAGGGGAGTGCAAACACAACAATTGATGATGAAGTTCTAGATCCCACCTACTGTCAACCCACAGTCAGACACTCGAGGAGGTCAACAGAGGCGGTGGAGGAGGATGCAACCGACGACGAAGTTACCTTGCGCCTTCCTGGACAGAGTCGGAGCACTGGTAGCACGTCTACAACTGCATCCTCAGCCACCACTCTGCCTATGAGCATTATTCGGGGTGGATCAACAGGTCGCATGGCCTCTAAGCCTTGCCTAGCCTGGTCCTTTTTTGACATAGAAAAAGATCGCCCAAATTATGTGATCTGTAAACTTTGTCATGATTCTCTTAGTAGAGGTCAAAACCTCAGCAGTTTGACAACTTCTTCCATGAATCGTCACATGAATAAATATCATAGGTCCCGGTGGGAAGCTCACCGTGCTGCAATGCGGCCTAGCGGAGCGAACCATCCACCGCCTGCCCCTTCCAGTGCATCCGCGCGCTCTTCATCTTCTAGGACTGTGGGGACAGCTGTCACACCTGTTTTTCCACGCACAACTTCCACCACTGTAACCGCAACAGGCAGTTTGCTTGGTAGGTCGTCAGTTGGTTTGGAAGGGGAAACAAGTGAGTGTGTACAGCTCTCTCAGACATCGATAGCACCAACGTTGGATGAAGGCAACATCATGTCTCCGCCTGCACTTTCCTCACAAACCTGCATTTTTCCAGGGACACCCTACTCAACACCGTCTACACACAGCAGCCAGATCTCTGTCCCTCAGATGTGGTCAAATAAGAGGCCACTTCCTGCGACCCATGACAAAGCTAAGAGGTTGACTCTATCCCTCTGTAAGCTGTTGGCTACCGAAATGCGGCCTTTCCGCCTAATGGACACACAGGATTTTAGAGACCTTATGTCTGTCGCTGTGCCCCAGTACCAGATGCCTAGTCGCCACTACTTCTCTAAGAAAGGTGTGCCCGCGCTACACCAGCATGTCGCACACAACATCACCGCTTCCTTGAGAAACTCTGTGTGTGAACGGGTGCATTTCACCACCGATACTTGGACCAGTAAGCATGGACAGGACGTTACATGTCGCTGACTGGGCACTGGGTAACTATGGTGATAGATGGTGAAGGGTCTGCTGCACAAGTCTTGCCGTCCCCACGACTTGTGTGTCAATCCTCTGTCTGTCCAAGTTCCGCCACTGCTTCTGCATCCTCCACCTCATCTGGGTCCTCCACCTCCGCCCCAAGCCTGCCTGGTCAGGCCACCAGCGTTCTCACTGCGCAGAAGGAATCACGCACCCCTCATTACTATGCTGGCAGCAGAGCGCAACGGCATCAGGCGGTCTTTAGCTTGACATGTCTTGGGAATGAGGAGTTGTGGTCAGCTCTGCGGTCCGAGTTTAATAAATGGTTGTCTCCACTCAACCTGCAGCCTGGTAAGGCCGTGTGCGACAATGCTGCAAACCTGGGTGCGGCCCTTCGCCTGGGCAAGGTGACACACGTACCTTGTATGGCTCACGTGTTGAACCTTGTCGTCCAGCAATTTTTAACACACTATCCCGGCCTAGATGGCCTTCTGAACAGGGCACGAAAACTGTCTGCTCACTTCCGCCGTTCAAGCGCCGCAGCAGAGCGACTTGCATCGCTCCAGAAGTCTTTCGGCCTGCCGGTTCATCGCCTGAAATGCGATGTGGCGACACGCTGGAATTCAACTCTCCACATGTTACAGCGACTGTGGCAGCACCGGCGAGCCCTGGTGCAATACGTCATGACGTATAGCCTGGGCCAACGAGATGCAGAGGTGGGGCAGATCACCCTGATGGAGTGGTCTCAGATCAAGGACCTATGCACCCTTCTGCACAGTTTCGACATGGCAACGAATATGTTTAGCTCTGACAATGCCATTATCAGCATGACGATTCCAGTCATTTACATGCTGGAGCACACGCTAAACACTATTCGGAGTCAGGGGGTGGGACAACATGAAGGGGAGGAACTACAGGAGGATTCATATGCGCAAGGGACAACAACATCACCAAGGTCCAGACGTTCATCATCACCAACGCAGCAGGCATGGGACCATGGGGGACAGGGATCGACAAGGGCGCATAGTAGCAGGCGAAATGTTGAGCAAGGTGCAGGAGAACATGAAGAAATGGAGGACGAACTGTCCATGGACATGGAAGACTCAGCGGATGAGGGAGACCTTGGTCAAATTTCAGTTGAAAGAGGTTGGGGGGAGATGTCAGAGGAAGAAAGAATGGGTAGCACCTCTATGCCACAAACACAGCGTGGACTTGGTCCGCATGGCTGCGCAAGACACATGAGTGCCTTTTTGTTGCACTACCTCCAACATGACAGTCGTATTGTCAAAATTAGAAGTGATGATGACTACTGGATTGCCACACTATTAGATCCCCGGTACAAGTCCAAATTTTGTGACATAATTCCAGCCATAGAAAGGGACGCACGTATGCAGGAGTATCAGGAGAAGCTGTTTCTTGATCTTAGCTCGGCTTTTCCACCAAACAACCGTGCAGGTGCAGGGAGGGAATCTCCCAGTTGTAACTTGACAAACATGGGACGGTCTCGTCATCTTCAACAGTCTACCCGTACCAGTAGGACCGTATCTGGTGCTGGTAACAGCAATTTTATGGAATCTTTTCATAATTTTTTTAGACCCTCCTTTGCAAGGCCACCAGAGACAACAAGTCTGACACATAGTCAACGGCTGGAGAGGATGATACAGGAGTATCTCCAAATGAACATCGATGCCATGACTGTGCAACTGGAGCCTTGCTCCTTTTGGGCTTCAAACCTAGAAAAATGGCCAGAGCTCTCCAGTTACGCCTTGGAGATTTTGTCGTGTCCAGCTGCCAGCGTTGTCTCTGAACGTGTCTTCAGTGCTGCTGGGTGTGTGCTGACAGATAAGCGCACGCGTCTGTCCAGTGACAATGTGGACAGACTGACGTTCATCAAAATGAACAAGTCATGGATCCAGAAGGAATTTACAACCCCTGTGTCATCCTGGGGAGAGTAAATGCTTGTGGATTTGGAATGTGCTTGATGCAAATCTAGCTGTGAAGTGTACAACTAGGGCACAAGTGCTGCCACTGAATGGGTGGGTGTGTGTGGGGCACAATTTTTGGAAAAAAAGGGAGACTCCGCTTGGAGTAACCCTTGCTTACATTGTTTTTAAAAGAAGCCAAGATGAACAAGTCATGGTTCAGCAAAGACTTTATCTACCTACCCCGGTGTCACGCTGGGGACGGTTAATTATGGCGTATTTTTGAATGTGCTTGATGCAAATCAAAACAACCTGTTTGCAACTGGGGCAAAACTGCTGCCACTGAAGGGGTGGGTGTGTGTGGGGCCCAATTTTTGGAAAAAAGGGAGACTCCGCTTGGAGTAACCCTTGCTTGCTGTGTTTTTTAAAAGGAGCCAAGATGAACAGAGCTGGGATCAGGAAAGACTTTGCTACCTACCCTGGTGTCATCCTGGGGACGGTTAATTATGGCGTATTTTTGAATGTGCTTGATGCAAACCTAGCTGTGAATTGTACAACTGGGGCACAACTGCTGCCACTGAAGGGGTGGGTGTGTGTGGGGCCCAATTTTTGGAAAAAAGGGAGACTCCGCTTGGAGTAACCCTTGCTTGCTGTGTTTTTAAAAGAAGCCAAGATGAACAGAGCTGGGATCAGGAAAGACTTTGTTACCTACCCCGGTGTCATCCTGGGGACGGATAAGAATGGCGTATTTTTGAATGTGCTTGATGCAAATGTAGCTGTGAAGTGTACAACTGGGGCACAACTGCTGCCACTGAAGGGGTGGGTGTGTGTGGGGCCCAATTTTTGGAAAAAAGGGAGACTCCGCTTGGAGTAACCCTTGCTTACATTGTTTTTAAAAGAAGCCAAGATGAACAAGTCATGGGTCAGCAAAGACTTTATCTACCTACCCCGGTGTCACGCTGGGGACGGTTAATTATGGCGTATTTTTGAATGTGCTTGATGCAAATCAAAACATCCTGTTTGCAACTAGGGCCCAAGTGCTGCCACTGATGGGGTGGGTGTCTGTGTGGCCCAATTTTTGGAAAAAAGGGAGACTCCGCTTGGAGTAACCCTTGCTTGCTGTGTTTTTAAAAGAAGCCAAGATGAACAGAGCTGGGATCAGGAAAGACTTTGCTACCTACCCCGGTGTCATCCTGGGGACAAATAAGAATGGCGTATTTTTGAATGTGCTTGATGCAAATGTAGTTGTGAAGTGTACAACTGGGGCACAACTGCTGCCACTGAAGGGGTGGGTGTCTGTGTGGCCCAATTTTTGGAAAAAAGGGAGACTCCGCTTGGAGTCACCTTGCGGTGTTTTACATGACTTTAGAAGGGCGTGCCATGCCTATATCTGTGTGTCCTCCTCTTTTTCCTTGTCCAGCTGTTTTGTTTTCGCATGAGTATATGTCCTTGTCACTTTCCCATGTGTTTGAGTTGTTTGTCACCTTTTGGACACCTTTGAGGGTGTTTTCTAGGTGTTTTTCTGTGTTTGTGATTGCCTGCCATTGTTTCCTATGCAGTTCGAGTTCGGTTCGTCTAACGTTCGACGAGCCGAACTCGAACGGGACCTCCGTTCGGCGAACCGGCCTCGAGCCGAACCGGGACCGGTTCGCTCATCTCTAGTCACCAGAGTGCACTGTTCCTGGGACCGCAGCCTGGATAGAACAGGAAACGGAGCAACTCTGCAGGAGGATGCGGACGCAGTTCCTCTATATCCTGGACCTTAGGAGGGAAGAGAGGAGGAGTCTGGCAGTGGCGGTGCGAGCCTGTGAGATAGAAGTCCCACGCGAGGAGCGGGTAAGCAGTTACCCAGTCCCGGTTGACCCAGCCAACGTGGCCATGGGATCCGGTCTGCCCCCGCTTGTTGCAAGAATCCAGCCACCGTCACCCTCGCCCTCGGCGGACGCTGAGCTGCTACCCCCAACACCGGCAGCGGAACCTCCAGTCCCTGTTTTTGAAACGCAGGCTGCAAAACCCCTTACCTTGCCACCTGACCAGGTCACAACAGCGCTTGTCCCAGCACCGACCCGACCAAACCCGGCCACATCACCGAGCCCGTACCATGATACGGAGCACCCGGACACTGCAACCCTGGCTGCAGAACAGTTGGTTTCTCTACCCACCACAGCGGAGGTGAAGCCTGTTAAGATGCCGGTTCCACCGCCGCGCGGTCGCCCGGTAGCTGCCGGGGCCTTCTCTACCCGTAGAGGATAACGGCATCTGGCTGCCCCATTCCATTACCCCGGGTACTCCCAACGGCAGCAGCGGTACTCCCCGTTACTGCACACCACGGGTGGCGTCACGAACTATATCTCCCCTGTAAATAGCCCCTTTTTCATTTGAGTGTGGCCCCTAGGCCTCGGGTCCGGAGACCCTCGAGCCACGAGTAATCACCCCCCCAGATCCGAGCAGTTCGACCGCTGCAGGGGCGGCACATAGGAAGTTAGGAAGGATTCTTTCAGGAACAATATTAGGGGTTTCAATTTATTAAGGCGGTCATAATTGGGGTCAGTTCTTGGGGGGACTTGGGAATTATCACTAAAATAGAGGAATCTCAATACGGTCTCGTATCGGGTTTGGGACATTATGGCTGCAAATACAGGGGTGGTGTGGACAGATTTAGTTGCCCAGTAGGAGCGGATACTGGGTTCTATGACTATTCCCATGTGGAGGGTAATGCCTAAATTTTTTTTTATTTCCGGGACACTCGTGGGGATTCAGGACCGATGTCATCTTTTGGGCAATATATTGACGGGCGTATAAGTTGGTGTGGTGGGTGATCAGCTCAAGCACATGTTGGGTAACAAAAATTTGGAAAAAATCCAGTGGGGCAAAATTGGTGACATTTATTTTGATAACAGGGTCTCCTATGAAAGGGGAAATTTGTGGGGTAAAGGACGGGTCGGGGTACCAGGGAGGAGGATGGGGGACTGCAGAACTAGGTCCTGTCCCTGATTCTTCAGCAGTGGCGACTGGCGGGGTGTGGGACCCCGTGAAAAAAGCCGAATCGTCACCGTTATCTGAAAACTCCTCTCTTTCTGAGGCCGATTCGGTCTCTGACCTAGAACTGCCAGAGGCAATCAGTGAGTACGCTTGCTCTGCAGTAAACATTCTGCTGGCCATGTTTTGGTTTTTGTTTTGTTTTTTATCCCTGCCTAACAAAAATAAACCTAAACCTAATCCAACACTAGTATTTTTTTTATAACCCTAACCCTAAAAAAGATTTATAAAGAGTATAAAAAAAAAATATTTTGAAGGAATGACGCAGCGAAGGATGATGGAATGACGGAGGGGGGGGTGATCACGGGGGGTGATCAGAAAATTGGGAATTGATTATCAGGAATTTAGTAGATTTATAACTTTTTCTCTCTAATATGGCAGCACATAGTCTCTCTCTTTCCTCTCCCAGATCAACTACAAGGGAGAGAGGAGAAAGGCAGACTTAAGTGCTGCCATATTTATCAAATATTGGCAATTTGGCTACTGTGATAGGATCTATCACAATATTCAAATCCAGGGTCGGACTGGGGTGTGAGGGGCCTACCAGGATAATTGCCTCTAGGGGCCCGCACTATAGCTACCATAAACATTTTTATTACTTGTACATTTTCGGCTTCTCTCAGTATAACGTGCGCCTTTTAGCAAACTCCACAGTGCGCAGAAGAGCCCTGTCCTGTGCCTGCAGATAGCGCAGAAGAGCCCTGTCCTGGGCCTGCAGATAGCGCATAGAGCCCTGTCCTGTGCCTGCAGATAGCGCAGAAGAGCCCTGTCCTGGGCCTGCAGATAGCGTAGAAGAGCCCTGTCCTGGGCCTGCAGATAGCGTAGAAGAGCCCTGTCCTGGGCCTGCAGATAGCGCAGAAGAGCCCTGTCCTGGGCCTGCAGATAGCGCAGAAGAGCCCTGTCCTGGGCCTGCAGATAGCGCAGAAGAGCCCTGTCCTGGGCCTGCAGATAGCGCAGAAGAGCCCTGTCCTGGGCCTGCAGATAGCGCAGAAGAGCCCTGTCCTGGGCCTGCAGATAGCGCAGAAGAGCCCTGTCCTGGGCCTGCAGATAGCGCAGAAGAGCCCTGTCCTGGGCCTGCAGATAGCGCAGAAGAGCCCTGTCCTGGGCCTGCAGATAGCACATAGAGCCCTGTCCTGTGCCTGCAGATAGCGCAGGATTTCTTGTAGCCTCTTATTTATTGTAAATAATAATGGAATCTGTTATTTACAGTCAGTCGCAGTTTTTTTTTTTTTGGAAAACCACCGAGTCCTTCAGCCAAACAATAATCAAAGAGAAGCAGAACGTTATCCAGCGTCTTCACATGGAAACGTTTACTAAAATTAATCCCCCTCTGCCGCCATCTATCTGGGAAATCCCCTGTAAGGGTGCGTGCCCAGCCGTCCACGATCAGTGTTTGCAGCATGTTGGCTGTAGCATGGTTCAGCTGCATCCAAAACGCTGCGTTGTAAGTACAAGCACAGTGGAGGGATTTCTAGAAATCCTGTGCCCAATGTGATTCTTGTTTCCGCAGCAAACACTGACCTGCGGATCTTCTTTCTAGACCGCAGCATGTCAATTGTTTGCTGCGTAATCGCATGCGTCCTCAGTAGGGAGAACACAAACGAGAAACCGCAGCGCACTGAACCCTGATCGTGGGTACAAGCAGCTGCGGTCTCCTGCAGAGAAGACGCGCGGGCCCACATGTCAGGACCCGCTCCATGCAGAATATAGTGAGTCCTGATTGAGGGCACATACCCTAAAGGCTGCTTTACACCAGACAATCTATCGTGCGATAGATCGTCGGGGTCACGTTTTTTGTGACGCACATCCGGCATCGCTGGCGATGCCGGCCTGTGTGACACCTCCTAGCGACGCAGTATCGCTCACAAATCGTGAGTCGTGTACTGCTCGTTAGGTTCCATAATATCGTTTAATTTAGTAGTTCTAGTGTTACATGTTGGATAAACCCTTCACTAGTCCTGTGTACTCTGACAATACTGCTCTTTAGACAGATCAGGCTTTTTTTTTTACATATACAGTATTTATACTGAAGCTCCTCCTGTACTATCATCACATATAGAGGCCCCCTGAAGAGTAATTACATATAGCCTAAGATAATGGCACTGACACTGGGGGTACAGGATAATGACACTGACACTGGGGTTACAGGATAATGACACTGACACTGGGGTTACAGGATAATGACACTGACACTGGGGTTACAGGATAATTGACTCGCCCACCCCAGGGCTATGGGACACCCGGTGCCGGGCCGGACTAGTCCGATGGTAGTCAGTGGTGGCTGGGCCCAGCTCCGTGGCCCTGGTGGGTGTCAGTTGACTATGTGGCTTAAGTTAAAGTTTGTGTTCGTGACGCCACCTGTGGTATGCGGCTAATAAGCCGCCGCTGCTGTGTGAGGCCTCCGGGATGATGTTATGGCAGCAATGGTGGTACTGCTCCCCACAGGTGGAGCAATCCCCGGGGCACAGTTGGTGCTTGTAAATGTCTATGCAGATGAAATAACTGAGGCAACTTCAGAAGTGCAGTTCAAGTTCTTTACTCACAGTTCTTGTCAGGGCAGGCAGGACCCTTGGACTGCTGGGACCGCTGTCAGGGACCTCCGTCTTCTGGGTGATTCAGAGTGTGAAATCCGGTACCCTCTCTTAGTGTCTCTTTCTTCTGCTGTCTTCACTAGCCTTGCCCGAGTTTGGATGGCCCTGGCTTGGCCTCCACTACAGCCTCCAGGCTGGGGGGTCACCTGTCGGCTGATTACCCCTTTTCTGAAGGTCTGCTATGGGTTCTGGCCCTGGGAGCTTACAACGTCCCTGGGCCTCGGTTTTTACTGTTTGGAGATTGTCTTTGCACTCCTCCAGTCTCTAGGGACCGTCCCCTGTCGCAGCTAATCACTCCACCGATGTCACTGTGGACCAGGCCACCGCAGCCTGCAGCTACTCGTAGCGCCTCTGGGCCCTCGGCTTCGGTACCCAACAAGGACAGCTCGTGGTACCTACAGGACTACCCGCGGCCCTGCGACCCTTTCTTGCCTTCTCTTCTTTCTCCTCCTTGCCTGCTTCCAGCAGGCCTCCTCCTCCCTCCTTTCTCTCGTTCTTCTCCTCCAACTACATGCTGCTTCTCTCACTCCCTGAGGTAAACTGAAAACTAACTTGACCTTCCTTTCTCTATCTGCTCTCTGGTGGCTCCTCCCACCTCCCCAGTTGCTAAGCTACCACCCTATGGGAGCAGGGATGGGTCTTACAGCCCCTCTCAGCATGCAGCATGGGAGGGTTGCCTGCCACTTTCCCTGGTCCTGTGTGTCCCTAGCAATGGGTGTAGTGTGGATTTACCAGGGGACCGGAGTTCACTCTCTTCCTCTCCCAGAATGGGGCATCACACCGCTGGTGGGGTGCAATGACCTGTGGCGACGGAAGCCTCAGGGGCGCCACACTCCCCCACAGCAAATCCCAGCACGTCCTCGGGCTGAAAAACAACAAAAACATGTGGAAGAACTGCAAAACATTTTTGGTATGCAAAACATAAAACAATAAAACATTTCTTCCCTTTATGGGAGGCACATATCAGTGAACGTTGCGAACTTCTTATAAAGAAACTATGTGTGCACTTTCAGTTCATTGCACAGTTTGGGCACTTCCCCCATAATTCTGGTAGGGGGCACAACGGGTGCAACTATCTACATTTTCGGCTACAACAAGTCCAGTAGCCCGACAGTTCGTTTCTTTCAATCAAACAATAATGGGACAAATCAACCAGCCATTAAGTCCAATGGCCTGGTTACATAGGACACATAAACAACATACCAGCCACTAAGTCCAGTGGCCTGGTAGGACATGACACATACACTTCCACCGGGGCCCACATTCCAGTTCAGTGGCCCGGTAGCACATAACAAGGGGGGGGTGACGTCTTCAAAAAGCATTAGGGGCAGTACAGCAGGAAAGGGTGTCATCTTCGAAAAGAATAAGGGGCAGACAGGGGCTATGTACAGTTCAGCATCTCTTCATCTTTACTCACGAGGGTGGATGCTGGGGTCCCACTCCGGCATTGCTCCTGGCAGCAGGTATGCCGACGAGATCATCGTCTGGATTCCCTGGGCGCTGGTCCCTGACCTTCGGCGCTGCTCTGCAGCCTGGATTGGAGTGGGACTGCTTGCAGGTGCTATTCGGCGTTGCTGCAGAGGGCTGTTACTGTGATCTTTGGTGTCCTGCTTTGGCCGTGCACCTTGCACCACACAAGCCATGGAGATCCGGGTCTGTGTCTCCTGCGTGGCTGTTGCAGGCCCGCTGCTCACTTGGGCCTGCATTGAGGTAGTGCTGCGGCTGCTGCTGACAGGGGAGACGCTACACGGTGGCATAGTGCGGCGCCACTCCGGTTCTTCTGAGGCCGTCTCCTCCTGCTGGTACTCCTGCACCAATCTCCGGCAGGTCAGTTCGTTTGCCAATGCGGTTTCCTTGGGGCGCAGGGGCTTTTGCAATCCCCCACTCTCTATGGGCGCTGCGTCCCAGTGCACTCCCGGAGATGTCGTTCCCAGGAGACTCACAGGGGGACTCGGTAGGGGGCCCACTAGCTGGTCGGGGTCCACCCCTCCCCAGGCTCCGTCTGCGGGGGTTTCGGGCAGGCCTCCGGTGCCCCACCGGGCATCAGCGGGGCTGGCGGGGAGGGCCTGCGGGACAGTGGAGGGACAGGGCGGTGGCGCTTGGTGGGTCAGTGGGTCCGGACAGGTCGGGGCTTCACATTGCTCACCCGGTCGCTGCTCCGCGGCCTCCATCCTGTGGCCCACACTCTCCGGCACCATCGGTGTTTCATTCCGCCGGTCCACCTC
The DNA here is from genome assembly GCF_048569485.1 of Anomaloglossus baeobatrachus. NCBI lineage: Eukaryota > Metazoa > Chordata > Amphibia > Anura > Aromobatidae > Anomaloglossus > Anomaloglossus baeobatrachus. Next base: position 368,379,473 of record NC_134353.1, read on the forward strand.
TGCTTGCAGGTTACGCAGTCTCCGAGCCAGGATTCGCATTTCCTCCCGGAGCAGGTCCAGCTCGGGATCCATCTTCCCGGTCCCTGGGGTACACTCCTGCAGCCTCTCTGCCATGCTGCCGACCTGGGGAACGCTTGCTGGATCACTGCTCGGGTGCTCGACCACGCCACTCGACTGCTCCCTTTCCCTTCTCGGAGGCTGGGCCGGAGGCTGCACTAGTATCTGGCGCCAGACTGGCGCCCAGCCCATCACGGCCGGCACCGCTCCACTTAGTATCAGGTACATTTTCTTTTTCTTTATCTGTTGGTCGGGCGTTTAAGCTTTTTCTGCCAGCCGGCCAGCTTATTTGGTCGCCGCTTCCTTTTCTTCCGCTTTCTATGGCGGGCACCGCTTCGCGCGCTTTTCTTGGACAAGGGGGCGGGGCTTCTCTTCGCGCCCTTTCTTCTTACACGCCCCCCTTCTTCCCGCTCTCAGCAGCGCTAATGGCGGCGGTTTCTCTGTAAAGTACACAGTCTGTCACACGGTTCTTCAGGCGCACAGTACCCGGTTGGACCGGGCACGAAATCCTGTTCGTGACGCCAAAATTGACTCGCCCACCCCAGGGCTATGGGACACCCGGTGCCGGGCCGGACTAGTCCGGTGGTAGTCAGTGGTGGCTGGGCCCGGCTCCGTGGCCCTGGTGGGTGTCAGTTGACTATGTGGCTTAAGTTAAAGTTTGTGTTCGTGACGCCACCTGTGGTATGCGGCTAATAAGCCGCCGCTGCTGTGTGAGGCCTCCGGGATGATGTTATGGCAGCAATGGTGGTACTGCTCCCCACAGGTGGAGCAATCCCCGGGGCACAGTTGGTGCTTGTAAATGTCTATGCAGATGAAATAACTGAGGCAACTTCAGAAGTGCAGTTCAAGTTCTTTACTCACAGTTCTTGTCAGGGCAGGCAGGACCCTTGGACTGCTGGGACCGCTGTCAGGGACCTCCGTCTTCTGGGTGATTCAGAGTGTGAAATCCGGTACCCTCTCTCTTAGTGTCTCTTTCTTCTGCTGTCTTCACTAGCCTTGCCCGAGTTTGGATGGCCCTGGCTTGGCCTCCACTACAGCCTCCAGGCTGGGGGGTCACCTGTCGGCTGATTACCCCTTTTCTGAAGGTCTGCTATGGGTTCTGGCCCTGGGAGCTTACAACGTCCCTGGGCCTCGGTTTTTACTGTTTGGAGATTGTCTTTGCACTCCTCCAGTCTCTAGGGACCGTCCCCTGTCGCAGCTAATCACTCCACCGATGTCACTGTGGACCAGGCCACCGCAGCCTGCAGCTACTCGTAGCGCCTCTGGGCCCTCGGCTTCGGTACCCAACAAGGACAGCTCGTGGTACCTACAGGACTACCCGCGGCCCTGCGACCCTTTCTTGCCTTCTCTTCTTTCTCCTCCTTGCCTGCTTCCAGCAGGCCTCCTCCTCCCTCCTTTCTCTCGTTCTTCTCCTCCAACTACATGCTGCTTCTCTCACTCCCTGAGGTAAACTGAAAACTAACTTGACCTTCCTTTCTCTATCTGCTCTCTGGTGGCTCCTCCCACCTCCCCAGTTGCTAAGCTACCACCCTATGGGAGCAGGGATGGGTCTTACAGCCCCTCTCAGCATGCAGCATGGGAGGGTTGCCTGCCACTTTCCCTGGTCCTGTGTGTCCCTAGCAATGGGTGTAGTGTGGATTTACCAGGGGACCGGAGTTCACTCTCTTCCTCTCCCAGAATGGGGCATCACACCGCTGGTGGGGTGCAATGACCTGTGGCGACGGAAGCCTCAGGGGCGCCACATAATGACACTGACACTGGGGGTACAGGATACTGACACTGACACTGGGGGTACAGGATAATGACACTGGGGGTACAGGATAATGACACTGACACTGAGGGTACAGGATAATGACACTGACACAGGGATACAGGATAATGACACTGACACTGGGTTTACAGGATAATGACACTGACACTGGGGGTACAGGATAATGACACTGGGGGTACAAGATAACGACACTGGGGGTACAAGATAATGACACTGACACTGAGGGTACAGGATAATGACACTGACACTGGGGTTACAGGATAATGACACTGACACTGGGGTTACAGGATAATGACACTTGCACTGGGGTTACAGGATAATGACACTGACACTGGAGGTACAGGATAATGACACTGACACTGGGGGTACAGGATAATGACACTGACACTGGGTTACAGGATAATGACACTGACACTGGGGTTACAGGATAATGACACTGACACTGGGGTTACAGGATAATGACACTGACACTGGAGGTACAGGATAATGACACTGGAGGTACAGGATAATGACACTGACACTGGAGGTACAGGATAATGACACTGACACTGGGGTTACAGGATAATGACACTGACACTGAAGTACAGGATAATGACACTGACACTGGGGGTAGCAATGGGCCCCTCAGCCTTGTGTACTCTAGCAATGGGCCCCCCAGCCTTGTGTACTCTAGCAATGGGCCCCCCAGCCTTGTGTACTCTAGTAATGGGCCCCCCAGCCTTGTGTACTCTAGCAATGGGCCCCCCAGCCTTGTGTACTCTAGCAATGGGCCCCCCAGCCTTGTGTACTCTAGCAATGGGCCCCCCAGCCTTGTGTACTCTAGAAATGGGCCCCCCAACCTTGTGTACTCTAGCAATGGGCCCCCAGCCTTGTGTACTCTAGCAATGGGCCCCCCAGCCTTGTGTACTCTAGCAATGGGCCTCTCTTCCTGTCCCCTATTATGCCATTGTTCACACACACACGTTCTCACCTGTCCTCCGTTCCTGCGCTGTCCTTACCTTACCAGTCCTCAGGCTCATGGACCCCTCCATGATCTCCTCCGGTGCATGGAGCCGCCGCTGCAGGATGCCATCATGGCTTTACTGCAGTTAAATGCTTTGCGGCACCGTAAAGCATTTAACTGCAGTAAAGCAATGAAGTCACCTGCAGCGGAGGCTCCGTACACCAGACAGGTCACTGAGGGGGTCTGTGTCTTGAGGTCTGGAGCACCGCGGGAACAGAGGAGAACAGGTGAGAATGATTTTTTTCTTTTTCATCGGCTCCTTCTGAGCGCTTACCACTCCCTCTGCAGCCCTGCGCGTCCTCTCCTCTGCTGCTCCGGCGGCGGCAGTGTGATGACGGCCGCTGTGTCGGTGCGGGGCTGAGCAGCTCCTCCGCCTCCTGTCACCGGCCACACTGTTCACATGTACGCGCGTCTGAAGGATGCACGTACATTTGAATAGCGCGCGGTGCAGGACCTACGGTGAGTCACATGACTGTCTGTGATGTCACCGCAGGTCCTTCTGCACCCGCAAAAACTGCAGCGATAGTACAGAACTTGTGCTATTGCTGCAGTTTGTAATTGAAAGGCTGGGGGGCCCTCAGAGCGTGGGAGGGGGGCCCATCAGAGCGTGGGGGCCCTGCCCAGTCTGCCGCACATAACGCCGGCTGTGAAAAACTGACGGCCCCGCGGCGCTGTACACAGCTCCGCACTAATTAAGGCACGTGGGGCCCACTGAGGGCCCGAGGCCTACCGGGGGATTCCCCAGTACTCCGGCGGCCAGACCGAGCATGTTCAAATCTAAACAGCCAAACAGATTTTTTTTTGGGTTGCCGGGTGCAGGAGGCAGATTATGCCAAGCACACAGCGCATGCGCCCGCCATTTTCCCGGAGAAGAGAAGAAGGGGGGCCGCGGGGGATCGGGGATCAGTGTTTTTTTTTATTGAGGTACAGGGGAGGGGGATGGGGGAACGGGGGATTCCAGATCGGGTGGGAGAGAGACCAGGAACGGCGGTGAGAACTCCGGGGGACCGGAGAGAGGCATCTGGAGAACTGGAGGGGGCCCCGAGGAACCAGAGAGGGCTCCGGTTTACTGGAGGAGGGCTCAGGGAGAGGACATTTCTCTCCAATCTTAAATGTTTGATCCTCTCAGATCGGAGGGAAACGAATGCGGCGGCGGCAGTTTTCAGAGCGCTCCGCCATCTTGGATTTTCCGGAGGGGGGGTGAATTTGTCCGGTACCGGGGGCCTTGGGGGCACTAGGGGCTTATATTTCTTTCTCATCTGACATGTTTGATCACGTCAGATGAGAAAGAAATCAATTTTACCTGCCATTTCTTTTATTTTGTGTATACCGGCAATCACATTATCGGGGTCCAAAAAAAACACCCCGGTAGCTGAAACCCCCGATATTTTCCGTCGCTGGGGGGCGCTACAGGCCTTTTTCGGCCTGACGTCTTAAAGCGTCAGAACAGAAGAAGTGCCCTGTTTTTACGACGCTTTAAGTCGTACGGCCGTCATTATGAGGTTAAAATAAGAGGAAAATAAACACATGCGCAAAGACCATAGAGGTCTGGCTTTCCCCCAAGGACAGCAGTATATAGTTCAAAATTCCATCAGAAAGCCATCAGGTTTTTGCACATGCCCTTATGGAGCGATGAAAAGGGAGCCAGCACGATCTGAGAGTAGCATGCATGATATAAAAAGTGCAAATTCACAGATTTATTCCAACTGTACTATAATACAAAATGAAATTTTTAGCAAATAATTGATCAATTCTTTGAGCCACCCCTGCCACTTCATGGAAAATCTTGATAGGGGGGTCCTTCTCTATATTATGTATTTCATGTGCCATGCGGCATCCTAGATAAATAAATTAAAAGCAGAACCATATTGCAGCACACAGACCTTTAACCTATATATAACCGCTTCCATGTTGCACAAAGAGGCAACTGAGGATAGAAGTCAGCCCATGTCCCAATGTGCGCAGCAGACGCCACACACACCAGGACTATATCAGAACTGACTCTAAGGGCTGCTTCTCACTTGCGAGTTTCTCGCAGTAGAGCAATGCGAGAAAAACTCGCATTGAAATCGGACACATGTTAGTCAATGATTCAGCTCTCATCTGCGATTTTTTTCTCAGTCCAAATCGGACCGAGAAAAAAATCGCAGCATGCTGCTTTTTTGCGAGTTTCTCGCACCATTTGTCCCAATGATTTCCTATGGAAGGGGATTAAAAGTAGCATCACACACGCGCACCACCGTTCACATTTGCGAGTGTGGCAGTAACGTCGCTCATTAGATGAATGTGACAGCACATTCCCATAGGTTAATTAAATGACACATGTGTAATAGCTTTTATCTAATTAAGATGTTGCATGAAACTAGCATCGCAATCGCAACACACACGCAAGCAAAAAGCATCGCACTTGCGTTGCACTCGCACCTAACGTGAACTAAAATCAGCTGAGTATTTTTCAGCCCAGTCGGACCGATTTTACTCGCATAGATGTGTTTCCACCCTAACAGTGCCAGACCAGCAACTATAAATAAAGGCGGATCAGATCCAAGTATGGTGCTTAATGAACAATGCCTGTGGAAAAAGGGTGAGGCAACTGAATGTGAACAGCTAACAACAGAAGGAATATATTGCAAACCAAAGACAGGCGTGCATGGAATAGGTGGTGGTCAGCCACCAGGCCAATGTAGCATAACTACAACAAAACAAAGAAAAGGGAGCCAGCACAATCTGAGAGTGGCATGCATCATATAAAAAGTACAAATTCACGGATTTATTCCAACTGTACTATAATACAAAATGACATTTTTAGCAAATAATTGATCAATTTTTTGAGCCACCCCTTCCACATCACGGCATATCTCGATAGGGGGGTCGTTCTCTATATTATGTATTTCATGTGCCATGCGGCATCCTAGATATATAAATTAAAAGCAGAACCATATTGCAGCACACATACCTGTAACCTATATATAACCACTTCCATGTCGCAAAAAGAGGCAACTGCGAATAGAAGTCAGCCCAGGTCCCGACGATACAGCAGTAGTGGCTGGTACAGCATACTCAGCCGGTATCTAACAATGTAGCAGGAGCATCCGGGACAGCAGGCTTGGCCGGTAAGGAATGATGGTGCAGGAGTGGCCAGTACTATGAGATAGACAAGTGTAAGTAACACAGCAGCAGAACATAGGTAAGCAACCTGAACAACTAGCAATGTGTCTCCAAGATTACACGACATTGCCCAGGCACCTCCCATAAGGGAAGAGTGCCTTAAATACCTATTGCCTCTTAGCCATAGATTGAAAGGCACTTCTGGGTTATGCGGGCGTCACACGATACGATCTATCGTGCGATCGCACGAGCGATCGTACCCGCTCCCGTCGTTTGTGCGCACGCACTTACCTTCTGAGCGACGTCGCTGTGGGCAGCGAACATCCACTTCCTGAAGGGGGAGGGATGTTCGGCGTCACAGCGACGTCACACAGCGGCTGACCAATAGAAGTGGAGGGGCGGAGATGAGCGGGAGGTAAACATCCCGCCCACCTCTTTCCTTCCGCATTGCCGGCAGGACGCAGGTAAGCTGTGTTCATCGTTCCCGGGGTGTCACACGGAGCGATGTGTGCTGCCCCGGGAACGATGAACAACAGGACGTGCGATTTCTAGAAAATGAGCGACGTGTCAGCGATGAACGAGAAGGTGAGTATTTCTGCTTGTTCATAGCTGTCACACGCTACGATATATCAAGCGATGCCGGATGTGAGTCACTTACGACGTGACCCCGCCGACATATCACACAATATATTATCTTGTGTGACGCCCGCATTAGGGCTCAATGGCCCTTTAATAATATGTGCATGCGCCCTAAGCGTGCTCATAAGAGGCATGTGCCACATGCGCAGGTCCAGAGAGGCGGCAAAAGGGAGCTGCGATGGAGCAGCCACCATTGAATGACCGTGAGGATGACTGGGCCGGCGTCCCCACCAGCAAGTAGGACTGTACGTCGGGGACGCCAGTAATGGCGTTGCATACACTGTTTGAAAATGAACCTTAAGATACAAAAAAAAGGAATCATAAACAAATATTTCACCAAATGGTGTGAGGAATGAGCAAAATAACTAATTAATTAAGCTCCTACGGGACCCATCCATGAGAATTGGTCTTGCTCTCCCATCTTAGGTACTAATCCTTGGATCTATTTTAACTTCCGGAAATACTCTGTCGCTAGGTCAGAGGTATCAGAGATGAAAATACAGCATTCATCCGACACCAACACACACACACACACACACACACACACACACACATACCACACAGTTGCTATTACCTGTAAACTTAACAAACTTGGTGGCTAGAAAGGGGATAGGATATAAATTGCAGACAGAATCAGAAATTGCTTTATGGGATGAGGTAGAGAAACTTTACTTGCTTTCTGCAAGAGTATACCAATGCTGTCTCTATAGGTCAGAACTATTCCTCCAGGTTATTTTCTGATCACTAATGTGTGCGTAAGACATACCTATAGTATAACTGATGACATTATAAAGAACGTGTTGTGTTTCTGCCAAAATGATGAAAATAGTGTCGCCTAACTCACTCTTGTACATGAATATAGAGAAACACATATCAGTTCATTCATCTATAGTTCTATAATTATTTCAACACCAGATCCTAGAACACAACTGAAAAGTAAAATCAGCTGCCTGTA